>NC_055663.1:15339572-15956715 GCF_017976325.1 Chelmon rostratus | reverse complement strand
CGACAGTGGTGAGAAATATCTTCATTCCCACAGCACACAGTTGAGTA
The DNA here is from genome assembly GCF_017976325.1 of Chelmon rostratus. Lineage (NCBI taxonomy): Eukaryota > Metazoa > Chordata > Actinopteri > Chaetodontiformes > Chaetodontidae > Chelmon > Chelmon rostratus. The sequence continues at coordinate 15,956,668 of NC_055663.1, read as the reverse complement.
AAAGAAACAATCCCAGAACAAATTATTGGATATATTTCAACGATGTACTGTAAATATGAGACCAAAACAGGGAAATTTATACATCCACAGGTTGTTTATTTGCTGTGTTTCATTCATTAGAGAAAATACTAACAACAGTCTGTTAAACTGCAAATCCTCTATGTCCCAATAAAACCTGAAAATCGATGCTGAACATCACAGCAGAATTTTAGCTTCAGATAATTATTTTTTTTTTTGTTCTGAATTTCAAGCGATTTGTTCCTGCTGTCGTCTCTTTACCTCAGTCAAGATAATCCTCCAAAGGGAGAAAATTATTGAAAATTAGAAAATTAGACAAACTTCACTGCCAAGACATTTCATGTAGTCACTGTAAGTAACATAACTTATGCAAATGTGCCTCAGTGCTGGTTGTGTATGAAGACGCTCGGTGTGTAAGTGATGGCTAAGCAAACTTATTTGTCAAACGAGGTCACGTATGACCGTCTCCAGCATGTCAGGTATAAATGAACGTGCAGCATCAGACGCTAGTTTAAAAGTGGAATTTCAAGGATTTAATGAAGCAAAACATCTTTATCTTGCATGTTCCATAATTCATTCTCAGTGTTTTAATGCCAAACAGACTTTGAAATGAGGCATTTAGGTTTGGTGTTTATTAGTACATTAAAATTCATATTTTTCACAATAATTTAGAGGAATAGAAACACAAACCTGCAACATTCTGACATACAGTGGTTATATACTCTCAATAAGGTCTTTTCATCAAAAGCTGTTTCACGGGAAGCTGCTTCGGCTGTGTGCGCTTATGCAAATAAATCTTCTTACGGACTTAACTTACACTTGCTCTATGTATGTGATCATTTTGTGCACTTTTCCCTGTTTCAGGCCTGCGATAAGGAAATGAACTGGAAACTACCCTCTCGATAAAAGATGTCAGATGCCAGGCTCTATTTAAATTTACATTTAATTTGCAATTCCATTTGAAATGAGAAGGATAACACTGAGCTGGAGTGAGGCAGTACTACATCGTGAGTTCAGTTCATGTTCAACTCATTTAAAACTATTAGGCAACAAAAGTGTGTTACAGGACGACAGTAAAGAAGACATTCAGATTCCACATATTCAAAGTGTAGAGAGCCTTCGTTCGTGAGATGGTTCACCCTCTGAGAAGATGAAGAAGGCTGACTGCACTCAAACCCTGATGCTCAGGGTTCCTCACCCGTATTAGTTTAGTTGGAATATGGCTCTATGTATTTATTCTCTGCAAAATGTATTTTCTTCCTACTACCTTCATGCACATACAGTCAAAATGTAGAGAGGGCTATCTTGTTAATAGTGTTGTGTGCTCTGCTACATTACGGCTGTGTTGTTTGACTTTTTTTTTTTTTTTTTTGGCTGGTAGGGGGCAGCAGAACAAGCTGTTAACGCAACAGTGACTTCCATATTATCACTTTGTGAAGTTGTCAGCAAACAGTTGCCTGTTTACACATCCAGCAGAGAGCAACATTAGCTTTCTTTTGGCGTCATGTTTCTGGCTCCCTGACAAATGTAAGCCCAGTATTTAACCTTCTTTTAGCTCTGTTCTGGTCTCCAACCATGTCCTGAGGGAAAGGTCTGTCTCTTTAGCTGCTAAGTACTCGCTAACTGTGTCAATCTGCAGGTCGGCGCTAAGCAGGAAGTGTGCAGTGGATTTATACGGTGGGACTGACGTTTGTGTGTTGCAGATGGGCCTGTTTGGTAATGAGTTGTAACATCCTGAGGGAAGCATGAACGTCTGCACCAAATTTCATGGCAATCCATCCAGTAGCTGCTAAGACATTTCAATCAAACCCTCACGTATCATCCTCATGGTGGTGCTAGAGGAAAAGTCAGAGGATCTCCACAGACAGTAGGATGCATCTTCTGAGAACCAAAAATGTCTGTACAAACGCTCACTGCTATCTATGGGATGCACCAAACTAGTGGACTAACTGACCGGCTGACTGACTGCCATCCCCAAAGCCACACTGCTAGCAAGGCTACAACCATTGATTAAACAAGTGCGCTGTCTGAACAGCAACGCTGCATTTTGTGAAACACGTTTAAATGAGAATATTAGTATCACTGAAGGCTGCGGGACAGAAATCTATATTTGGACATTTGCAGACAAAGACAGATTGAGATTTCAGTCCAAAGCAAAGGGATAATTTCTTCAGAACTAATCAGTTGCTTGCAGCTGATATAACTGAAGGCATCCATCATCAGCGGCCACTTATGCACTGATGCTCTCATTAGACAGCTGTGATACAGGACGGGAGAAGGGGGAAGAGCAGGCCATTAGCATGTCATTTTCCAGACAGGAAGGAAGCTTTCAGACTCACACCGTCAGAATTACAGGATAAAGAAAAAAGACCAGGGTGCACCACCTTTTATACGCAGAGACTGAAGTAATTCCTCCTCTGTCGCTGCCAGCGTTGGCAAGGAAAGAGGAGGAATGAGACCTCTCCAAACAAAATCCAGCAAATACATAGAGTGGTGATTAAACAACGGCAAGCCTGTACAATATCCTCAGCTCAGTCCTGTTTTTAGTTTGCATCTGATTGAAAACACAAGTCTGATTTGTTGTCCCTGCAGATATTAGAATATGTAATCCCTCCACATCATTTAAAAATATGATTTAGTGGCTATACAGTACTGACTCCACTTTGCCTTTTCCAGGCTGCCATCCCACTGCGGCAGAGTTTGTCAGGCGACCATATGTTCACATGTTGCTTTTAGTTTGGTTGCATTTGACTTCAAGAATGGTTGTGTGCTTACTGGGAAAAGTGCTGCCTGAATATTTCATGGTATAAATATGGTAAGTGGTTTGTAATGGTCCCCGGAGGCTCTTCAGAATTTCACATAATGTCCTCTCCATCAGTCCCATGTTTCCTCTCAGTTTTTGGCCCAGGGCAGGAGAGCAGCCGAGTGTTTCCCACACCTAAACCAGCTTTTTAGAAATAATTATAGATAGGGCAGCACAATGTTTAGCCAAATATTCACTGTTTTAACAGTACTGTACCTTAAAGCAGGACAGATTATGATCTTTTGGGGAAAAAATTGGATTTTAGAAGAACCAAAAAGTCTGTTAAACACTTAATACCAAATGAATTTGATGCCTTTAAGGCTGCACTAATCAATATGTTTGTATTAGCAAATGAAAAAAATGTAATCTTTAATGTGAAAGGGGTCACTTGTAGTGATGACCTCACTTATCATCCAGCTCCACAGCCCCCAACAGTGCTACACGCTGTTTTAGTATCTCTTTACTCATTGTACCAGAACTGATCTAATGAGCCATTCGCAGTTTCACTGTACCAGCCCTGTGTACTTAGACTTGCATGGCTTAACTTGTGACTCACTGGATGCAGACTGTGGGTGTGAGGGCCCGCCATTGGCCGCTTGAAATAGGCAGCCAATGGCAGGCCCTTCTGTTATCTGCATGTTACTGTTTTTAAAATCCCAGTCGCTACAGGAAGCAACATTAACGAGCCCTGAGCTCGCAACCTGTACTCTGACCTATAATGAAAATTGCAAGTTACCCTAACCTCGTTGCTAACGGTACAAACATAAGCAAGCTAGCAGCTGTTATCTTTTTCTCTGCGGGAATCGTAGTGGCGCACTTCGTCTTCTCATCTGCAAATGTTCCACCCCGCCACTATTTTGCAAGGGCACCGTCGCTGCATCCTGGGCTTTGCACCATCCAAGACAACTGTGATTGGCTTAAAAGTGTGTTGTCAGTGTGTTTTTGTCCCCCTATATCAGAATGATAATAATCCTTTCTCCAGTGCTGACAGAGTGGAGATAGGTCTGACTCTGTGAGACTAGATCTGGATTAACAGAACCAGTATCAGCAGTACAGTACAGCTCCAGTACAGACAGCAGACAAACACAGTTAGCAACTAGCTAATGAACACTGTGGAGTATTTATCAACTAAAGAGCCAGATATTTCCCTTGGGAGATGGTGGAGACCAAAACAGAGGCAAAAAAGAGTGAATATTGAACTAACATGACTCCAAATCAATGCTTATTTTGCATTATGCATGTGAATGTGTGAATAGACAACACTTCGAGAGCATGTTTGCTTCAACACCTCTATAATGTGATAATATGGTGTGGCCAAAAACTAAATGAATGCATTTTTAAAGCTGCTGTAATGATAATAATCTTTACAATAGTAATGTAAATGACAACGTGACAACAATGTGACAATATGGAAGGAGTCAGTCGCAGCGGTGAACTTACTGCAACCAACCCCCCTACAACCGATAATATCACCTGAAGCGTGAGGCTGCCTTCAGCTTTCGGCAGCTTCATTGCAAGTTTCAGCTTATTTATAGCTGTACGGCCACAACTTTCAGTTCACTGTCACCACGCTCACAGAACTGTTTTCAGTCACCACAACAACTTAGCTTGACACTCTGTATGACAATGTTGTGTTTAAAGCTTGCTGTGCTGCCCCCAAGTGACCAAACTAAAACTTGATGCATCATTAAGCGTGTATATTTTTTAATTGCTCTAAAGGGAAATAGGATTTTTGGTAAAGGTATTTTCGCCAGTTCTGGATTTGTCTCTCACTAAACTTTACATTCACTGTGAATAAGAGCAGAATCAGATTAAACCTGTGATGCTGCAGGTTGTGGAGGCAGGACGGTTAGTGAGTAGCACTGACTAGCTTCTTGTTTATTTGCACACATTTAGTGTATGTAACCATGCTTGAGGCAGACTGGCACAACAATACTGCAGGTTTGACAAGACATTGCTTAAAGGAGAGATTGTACATGAACCTTTTCAATCTGGGTCTCTTTTTGTCCATGTTTTGGAAATAGAACACATACATTTTCCGGTCAAGTAATGCTTCAAATCTTTAAATGAAATGTTCTTTTTATTATTAGAAAAACATGTCAACAACAATATCAATTGGTTGTTGTGCGACTCATCTCCAGTGAGACTGGGATTATCACTGAGGCCATAAAAGTCACATGAATATCCTGTGCTGTGCTGAGCAAAATCTGCAAGTGAACTATCTCTTCAGTTGCGTGAAATCATCTTAACTCTGGACAGCCTCCAGTGACAGAGAGCCTTTTGGATGTGGTGCCCAATTAGTCAGCTTTTCAACGTGAATTATCAGCCCACCACATGCCAAACATTGACAATCAAAATGTCAGCGACTGAAATATCTCTCTTGCGAGAGGAGCGATGAAATCTGCTGAGTGAAGGGATGAAGCCGACAGAACTGCCTCACTGTTACTATGGACCCTCTCATGCTTTAAGACCATGCTGCAGAGGTAGTGCTGCTTACTGTTTCTCATAAGGGTGGCTGCCAGATCCCACCATGTGGATAACCCCACCCATCTTAAACAAAGCTTTCCTAGAACTAGAAGTACAGAATGGCGACATTTGATTTATGAGTCTTTTCCTCCATAGTTGCCAGTTGTAGCTGAGCCATAGCAAGAAGGCTTTAATTAAAGGGATTATAGGCCTGCGGTAACTCTCGCTTCAAAAAACAGTCACATGACAAAACATATACTTCTTGTACTAAAATCTCTCTACCCATAACCCTCTGCTCTTAGGCTGCTGGGCTGCGTTCTCTTCATCTCTGCCTCAGGTATTTACGACAGGTAACTTTAAACCAGCAATAACTAATTTTTGGCCACTTGGGGGCAGCAGAAACAGGTTGTGAACACAATGCATAGTCCTTTTTAAGTTGAAATTGTAAACTGGTTAGCAAACGGTTGCTTATTTACACATCCAGCAGACACAGAGCAACATTGTCATTAATTTGAAGTTGTGTATTTAAGAGTTGGGATTTTTGGTGTCTGGTCAGAATTGCAGACGCGTACAACCAAAAGTGCACCGTAGGTTCCAGTCGAATGTTGTATTGATGATGAATACAATTCCCAATTATTACATAAGAGCTGTTCAGTGATGTCATTATGAGAGAGAGATTAGAGCCCAAATGATCAATTAGTGAAACCAAGATGTTAATATATTACTATCTGCGTATAGTGTATGTCGGAAGAAAATTTTAAATAGTGAAGCCATTACATAGTTTGTGCCCCAGAGAGCGCAGAGAAATGTATTTTTCAACTGTCAGTACATAAGGTATTCATCACAATGCAAACAAATTTGAGCAGCACCCCTATGAAAAACGTTTATGTTGGCATAAACAGATCCGCAGAGCCTTAAAAAACCATGTGATTCAAAATGAGTCAAATTAACTCAACACATAATTTACAAAGTATGACGCAGCAAAATTGAATTCCTTCCATGTCATGAGGCAGAGGAATCCTGCAGTCATCACACAGCTGGAAAACGCTGGTCGAGGTGTTATTTGTGGTCATGAAAGGCCGAGAAAAACACAATGAGGCACATGTATACGAACAAAAAAACAGCCTCATGCAAGTTCTAACAATCTTTGTGTTCATTCAATACCACCAGACACACGATTCAATTAAAAAAGAGCGTTGTTAAACAAACATATTGACTATGCATTAGGATCTACTGCAGACAGCTGTAGCACAGTGTTACGACAGTGATCCAGAGGCATGTGACAGAAGTTTTCCTCTTCTTAAACTTCTTAACATAAGATACACAGTATACAGTAATTCTCACCATAAGCTGTTTAGCTACCTCTGAACATTAGTGTTCAGATCTGTTTGCCTTCAGACTTGGGCCACTTCAATTTGTACAGCAAATATGGGATTATGCTGCAGAAGTTAAAGAGTACTTTGTGGTATTTTCAGGAGACGTTTTGAATATTTCTGGTTCACGTCACTGTAAAGCTATAAAATGAGCCTCATAAGGTCGTAAAAGCTTGAAAACGTGAGTCAACAAAGTCGCTCCAGGTTGGATGACATCACCGCGCCTCAGCTCTGTGGTTTCTCGATTTGGGAGCACGTTGTTCGTGTTTGCAAATATTGTTTTGACAGGCAAACGGAGGCTGACAAGGTTCTTGAAAAAACAAGAACTGTGAGTCGTTGAAGTCTGACTGAAACGTCCTCTCAACGGCTCCCCGGGGCGATCTATTCTGTCCTGCCATTGTTCTCAGTGTTTCGCCCCACTTGTAACTCAAAACTTTTTGTGTGTGTTATTCCCCGTGCTCAGCCGGTCCACGGCGCTTCTTCTTCACTGACTCTTTGTGTGTGCGCCATCCGACTCGTCTTTCTGGTTTCAGCGGCCTGTCTCTGTGAATGCGTTCACGTTGCACTGCGAGCTTTTTGTCTCATTCTCATGAAGCAGGTTGGACTGGTGATCGAAACGTCCTCACGGGACCTTCTCTGTTTTGTTGATAAATATCAACAAACATGTACGTGTACTTTTGAGAATGCCTCCTGCGCTGCTGTGGAGGAACTTTTCAGTGTTTTCAGAGGCACGTCCAGACTTTTTTGGCTGGGGGCCCAAGTGAGGCTGGTTTATACACTGGTGGCATGAAGCACATACGCACACACACACACACACACACACATCAGAACAGCATTAATTATTAATTTCTCACATTTCCTGTAATTGCAAATATTACAGTTTCTTACATTCCTGTGTTCCAAATTTGTATTTAAAAGATAAACAACCCACCAATCACAACACAACAAAGTCTCAACATACAAATATAACAGAAAGCTTTCGTAATTGTAGGCTACATACAAAAGAAACAATTCACGTTCAATAATCCTTGACAAACAGTTAGTTTAAAATAAGCTCCCGCCTCTCACAGGGCAGAAAACAAGTCATAATTGAGAATAATGGGGTGGCATTTGTGGTGGCCAATCAGATTTGAGGAGTGGCCATTGTCACCCCAGGGCACTCCCTGACACGCCCCTGTATGTTTTAATATCACGTTTCAGGAAAGGTAGGTTGGATTAAAGCTGAGTGCAGAGCAGGCTCTTCAGCCTCATGAGGCGAGGCTGCGTCTGGAAATAAGCACATGCATCCTTTGGCTTTATTTACCCCGGGCAGAAAACTGGACCACGTCGCTCTATGCGTGCTGCGTTTGAAACCCTCTCCCCAGCAGCGCAGACGATATTTCTCTATTTTAAAAACCACACGCTGGCCCCTCCGCTGATACCGAAGCAAAAATAGATCACAGAGCGGCGGGATGAAATGGTTTAAAATGTAGAACAGACAGCAGCCAGCTATATTTAGACAAGACACAATCAAAAAAAAGTGCCTGGTGACATTTTAGTAACTCCCCATTGAAGCTGCAAATGCCATTTGACTGTCCTCACATTCATGCAGTATTCACATGTCCTAAAGGTCTGTGCTGATGTCTGAGGAGAAGCTTCACTTCAGCTCACTCTGTGCGACTGCAGGAAAATGGACTAAGGCAGTAAACACCGGTAGGCAAATCTGCTCTGTTTCAGTGCGACCTCTCGGTTGCTCTTCCTCTTGTCAGTGTTGTAGGAAATAAGAGATGACAACGCTGATCTCTTATTGAGACAAGAACAGTCACAGTTAAGTCTATAAAGCGGCAGTTAAAAATAAATCAAACACTTAACACAGATGGCTTCTAATTCCATGGCTTTATTCCAGCATCTGAAGCAGTGTCTTAAAACTGTGTCTTTGTTTTGTTTTTTTCACTTGGCACATGATGAAGCTGAATGCTGTCCAAACACTCGGGGTTATGAATATGGACAAAGTTGTTTGAGGGAGAGGGGGAAAACATGTTGGGAGCATTCGAAGAAAATATCCTTGCAGTGTCTGTGAGTTTTAAGTGAGCGGCGTCCTCTGCAGAGGCCGCTCCCTCCAGGTGAAATTCCAGCTCAGCAGCGCAGTGTGGCTGAGTGATGCAGCGCCTGAGGCCTGACCAGCTGATCATCGGTCTGAAGGAGACATCTCTGGGCCCGGGATGAAGGGAGGGAAGCTGTCTGAACATGCGGTGGAATGAATGGAGAACTGGTTTTAGTCCAGAGCTGCTAGAAATGAGGAAACTGTGTAACACGTGGGCCTTTTTTGGTGTGTGTTTGGATGAAAAAAAGTGACTCTTCAGGTTACATAACAATGACAGCATCATTTTAAACGGCTGCATTTGCATGCAGAGAATTAGACTGGCAGAAGATCAGTAATACCATGTTGCCTTGATGTAAGAAACTTGTAGTTTAGGTAGAAATAGACAACTTGAGGCAAGGATAAGGGCACCTAATAAACTCAGTTGTTGCCATTTTGGAATATGCGCTATTTTCCGAGAGCTAGATGAAAGGACTGACACCTCTCTCATATCCTGTGTGTTAGCTGGAGCCAGGGGGCAATTATCTCAGTAAAAAGACTAGAAACAGGGGTAAACAGCTGGCCTGCCAACACCTGTCCAAAGTTCAAAAATCTGCCTACCAAGATGTTTAGAGCTCACAAAAAACACTTTATATCCTGTTTGTTTATTCCATACATCCATCTAAAAGTAAAACAAACAATTTGAGCTTTGCTTGGCAACCTCACAATGACAATAAGGCTCACAGGAAGTCACTGTGCTTGGTTGCCCGTTGCCAAGAAATAGTTACAGCATGGGACTCACTGCAAAAACTCACCTTTTTACATGTTTATCAGTGAGCTTTAGATGTGCAGGTAGCTGGATTTTTATGCTTTGAAGTGAGCCAAAGCAGATTTTTTTCCCATTTCCAGTCTTTATGCTAAAACAAAGCTAACTGCTAAGCTAACTGTCATGTATGACTTTAAAATATCTACATTCCCTTAAGAGTATACTTTTTTTGTGTGTGCATCATCACTTTGCAAAGCACAGACCAAATCAGCTCCAGTCCTCTTGAAGGAACCTGGTATCTATATTATCAATAAAGCTCAGAGTTATAATTGGATTACCATGATAGAAAAATCACACAGGGGATAGCATCTTTTTGAAGCTGCATCAGCAGTTAGCCATAGTGACGGCTGGGTCTTCACAGTAACTCACACAATCTCATTTCCAAATAAATCTGTTGATAAGTTCACAACGTAGGCACAAAGTCCCTCTGCACTGTATCTGCTGCCCATATCCTCCTGGAACTGTTACCATGGCAACCGCTGTGGCGTAAGACAAAGGCTGAAGATTTTCAGATGGAGCCCGAGATGCAATGACAGATGAGACGGGGACTGCGATACCATCGTTGGACAAGTTTTCGCCGTGGAAGCATCCTCTGTGACTGAATCAGCACAGAATGCTGCAGACTTTTGCATTGCAGGTCATGTGTGAATTGCAGTTGAAGTTTGCAGTCGGAGCACAGAGACAAAAAAACACTCCCAAATCCTGTGTGGAACCAAACATGCAGCGAACCATGAAAAGCAGTGATGGCTGATGTCTCTTTTCACACTCGAACAGTCTAAGAAAAATACTTTTCATAAACAGGAAAGATTGGATTCGAATCCCTGCTTCCTGCCTCCTCAGTCCCACCACTGTTCATGCTGCTTTTTAGTGATATCTCGTATTAGCACGTATAATTCAAACACAGGCAAGCATATAAAACTTTAAAGAATCACTATTTAAAATTGTTCACCATTTAAAATATTTGTGCAAAACAAACTATTTGCTGTGTTATCGTTTCTTCTGCACGTCACCGCTGCACAAACATCATTGCGTTGTAATAGTGGTTGCAATATTGTACCATGCCAATACATAAAGTCTGCAGTGTAAATTTAATTTACTCAGCCACGGCATTACAGTCAATAACACTGAGAATATTGATCCCACAACTTGGACTGCAACATAAACTTCACCTCATGTGCTACACAGTCGCCTTTCTACATTACATAATGAATGTAGGAATGTTAAAAAAAAGAGTGCATGTACTTCAAAAAAAGACAGCTACGTACTTTAGCAAAGAATAACTTTTCTTTTGTAAACATTGTGAAATAACAGGTAGTGCAGGCGTGTTCCCCTCCAGAGTTTAAACAGGAAAAGCTACTGTAAAGCAGCATTGTTTCTGCTCCCAGTTATTCGTCAGACTTCTCCCATTTCCCAGTGTCTCCCAACAGACGGGCCGGGCTTCTTTTCCACAATCCACCCTTTTCCAAATCCTATAAATAGCAGCTGTTTCAGAGGGCAGAACAATAGTCTGTCTCCTTTTCCATTCATACATTCCTGGCACCGGTCCGAGCCATCTCCGCCCACTGCCTGTTACTACCTGACTCATATCCCTGCATGTCTGCTGTATGTAAACAGTGGAGCGCGCACACACACACACACTTCTGTATTATGTTTTCAAGCCTGCTCCTCTTGTTGACCTTAGAACTGATCTGAATCTGCTGCAAAACAGACTCATTAATTACAATAATAAGTAAACTGCATAAAAGATCAATCTTTAAGGTTACAAGATGATTATGATTAAAGGGACAAAAGATAAAACACTGCCACTGTCTCCCAAAATTACTTTCTTACCCTCTCTTCTTGTGAAATACTGGCTCAATGTGATTAAACTGCTCTAAACTCATAGCCACACGTTAGGCAAGAGCATGTGAATGACACTGATTCATCTCAAATCTACTACACACCTGTAGTCCACCCACACAGGTGTTTTTTTTTTCACCTGCCTGTTTAGACCTGTATCTTATTGAGACTGCGTGGACAATGCACAGGCTACGTTTGATTCACATGTCCCTGACTTCTGGTTACTCTGTCAGGCACAAAGATGGACGTCTCCACTTCCTCCCACTGTACAAAAACGAAGCCCTAATATCACAGATATGGGCGCTGCCATCTCGTGCCGGGTATCATTTGAAGCCATGTCTGCATAGTAGAGCCGCAGTAGAGCCGTGGCATCAAGGTCCCGCCCATACGCATACATACAGAATGTAAACAAACAATGACGTCTGAAAAGGCGCGTATGATACCGGCTGTCTTGTGTTCGAAAAAGCCTAAAAAAGCTTCTTCCTCGTCCTTCAAAGCTCCAGTCGCACCAGGAAGTGGCATCCGTGACTCCTCGGGACAATGGCACTGCTAGAAAACACGCTAGCTAGTTGGGTAAATGCTGGAAGTAGTCCAGAACAATCATCACAATAGCTCTCTGGGCTAACTAGCTAGCTCAGTGAACCAGTGTGGCCGAGCCTTTACACCGTTACTATTGATAGCTAACTGTGGTGACAGCATGAAATTTCCTGCTTCACGCCACCCAGCTTCAAAATGACAAGAAGTCTAATCAGGCAGGATAATGGAAGACACCTGTGAAGGTGTGCAGGGCCTTTAGGTACACACCTGACCAATCACTGCATGATTGGATTGTCCGTTTCTGAACGTTACACAAATGGTCAAACTGATGTCAGAAAGGCGTGACGCTGACGTTTAGACAAGCAGGCAAGAGATTTATTATTCAGCGAAGAAAACAGTTGCTGGTGGAGTTACTGCGACTGAATAATAACACAGGTTGCTGTTGCAGCTGTGTGGGGTCTCTGAGTCATTAATCTTTGCTTGGTTTCAAACAACCCTTTTGAAACTAACACGACACAAACAGCTCCATATTAGATTTACATTTCTCATGACACTGTTAATCTTTCAGTATTTTGCATACTCGTCTCAGGTTTGGCACGTCAGCGCTCGGAGGGATTTTAACACCGTAGCACACGGTTTGTGCGATTCAAGCTTTAAAAACGCCAAGACTGCAGCTTGACGTCTACTCTTGGCTTCTCCCTGCAGGCTGAATGTAGGAGGCAACATGCATGAGTGTAGGAAGGTTTTCTGCGTGGGAGTGTGCTGGTCAGGGGTGAGAGAGCGTCTATGATTGACGATCAATTTGCATTGGACACCTGCCACAACGCAGTCTGAGAATGAGGGTCCTGCCGTGCATCACAGCTGACTGTTAAATCATGCAGTGATCAATTCTAGTTTTCAGTGTGGATTGGTCCCTCTGCAGCTTGAAGGAAGCGAGAGTTTGTTTCAGGTCCTGTGGGTTTACTGTCAGAGGTGGGTCAAGTGGACAAAATTAATACTGTGAAGTATCATACGTTATCTTACGGAAGCCCTGAAAGGCAAGGTTAAAAAAATTGAGACAAATGTATTGTCTTGACATCGATGTGTGGGATTTTTTTACGAATGAATTTTTCAAGATTATATCATCAGTCACATGGGAGCTTGCTGTCACCTGGAAACCAGCATGCATCAAGCCAAAATACTGTAAAATAACAGGTGCCGTGCCCCTGAAAGGAAAGATGAAAAAATTGAAAAATGCGGGCAATGATGGCCAAAGCCTAATTTTCTCCGTACGACAATCTTGCCCAAAGGACATAAGATCTCGTACGGAGGAGATAAACATTGCCCGCAAAAAAAAAAAAAGAAATTCACTGTCACACTGTTAAATTCATGTTCATTCTGCTGACTGAAATTGTTTTCTCTATTTTACAAGAGAATAATGTTAAAAAAGTGATCATGTTTTTTCTTTGTCTTTACATCATTGAGAATTTTTTTTAATAATGATTTAATAGAGACAATAATCAATTTATTCTCTTGCCATTAATATTTAGTCGTGCTAACTCTAACTATACGTTAAATCTTAAAAATAACCCTGTAAAGCATCTTGCATGTCACTGTGGTGCTTTGACCAGTTTTTAAATGTTCAGTTTGGTTCAAAAACATATTTCACAGTTCATCAGCTTACCAGCTCATCTCCTTGACCTTTACGTGTCGTCATGCTGCCGCGGCTGCTGTGCAGAAAAACCCTCGCAGCCTTTACACGCCGTTTGCTTATCATCCTGTTTAGCTGCACCCCATCATCATCACATTATGCGGTTACGTTGCGTCATAGCCACTGCAATACCTCATCCCAGACATGCTGACAACATGATAATCCAATAATTGATGTTGGAAACATGCTGTGCAAACGTTGCAGCCCCTGCTAGAACTTCACCAAACTATTTTTATAACTGATGGATTGTTTGAAAGGAAGTGTTTTGGGGAATATGCTTGTTCACTTTCTTGGCAAGAGTTGAACGAAAAGATTGATACCATGCTCGTGTCTGCGAGATGAATATAAAGCTACAGCCGGCGGCTGGTTAGCTTAGCTTAGCATAAAGGCTGGAAACAGGTCGCCTGGCTCTGTCCAACAGCAATATCGCTTGACTGCCAGCTCCCTGATGAACGTGTTATATCTTGCTACTCTGTGGTGTAAAGACAATATAATTTAGTTTTACAGGTGGTTATGTGTTGGACGTCAGGCTCAGTACCTCTAATAAGCACTTTTCACTTTTTGCTGATGAGAAAATAACCAATAGATTAACCGATAATACAAATAATCATGCAGCCCTGAGTGCTATTACGCTGAACATGATCTATTTATTAGTTGAATTAATTCTTCATCACTGTCTTGTTTGACCTGTAAATTGAGGCTCAATACTCCTACTTATATTAGTGTATCAGATCACAAAAGTCTCACACCAAGATATTAGGATCATTTTTAGTTGTAATAAAGACAGTTTCTAATTTCACATATTCTGATGTTTTAGAGATAAAATGATTTATTGAGACAACAACTGCCAGATTAATATATAATAAAAACAATCCAGGCCTAAAGATTGTTTTCATTATCAGTCAATCTGTTGATTATTTTTTCAATTAATCAATTAATTGTTTAGTCTATAAAGAAACTAGCAAATCCATTAAATCCTAGACTTCAGATACTTGTCCAACAGTCTAAAATCCAAAGACGTTCTAGCCAATTTAAAAATCAGGAACGCAAATTCTTATATTGGAAAAGCCTGAAAAGGAGGACGTTTGGTATATCACTGAATGGCCGATTAATCGATAATGAAAATATCTGCCAAATAATTTCCTTTTCTTGATTGACTCATCGATATCAGCCGGCCTTAGACAGCTTCGGCTCTAGACTAATCCTCAGTAGCAGCGCTGAGACTCCACACACAATAATCCCTGCAGATTTAATGTGGGCAAATGATCAGAAAATGACAGTGAATCACTTTAAAGTCGCCACATGCGTACACACACACACACGCACACGCACGCACGCACGCTGCGTCCCGCAGGACTACCGTAGTGATTCTTCAAGTCAGAGGCAAGTTGAGCAGACTTGAGAAGCTGCAGCACAGCGCCTCTAGGGCCGTGCATGTGCTCACAGAGGAGGAGAGTAGTGCGCAGAGAGGTGGGAGCGCAGACACAGAGAGCAGTCATTGTGCGTGCGGGACCGTGACAGTCCGGAGCGGCAGGACTTAGTGGAGAAGGAGCCTGTAACCGGAGCCGTCACCTGCAGCCCAAACCAACGAAAAGCCCCGCGACGGAAACATGCGATGTGACAGAGATTTGCGCGCCCGCGGCTCACTTGTGCCTTTGCAAACACCTTCAGGGAGTTCACACGCTGCTGCGCGCCGACGCGGAGGCGATGTTTAGGCGCGGACGACCGGCGGAGCCCCGCTGAGTTTGGATGTGTGTTTTCGCAGCTCGTCCGATGCAACAAGACCAGTTGTAGGACCGGGAGCAACTGCGACGAGGAGCTTCCGCGAATGTAGCTTTCGGAGCGGGAGGGGGGAAAGCGAAACGCTGTACCAGCCAGTGTCTTCCCGCGGTCATCCCGCTGTGTGTTTCGGCTTCTCGCGGTGCCGTGTGGGTAAAAAGTAGGAGAGGATGCAGGTGAAGAAGCACCGGGACTCGGACCGGAGCGGCGGGGACATGCTGGAAGGAGACGGCCTCCGCAAAAACTCCTCATGCTTCTCAAATATCAAGATATTCTTGATATCGGAATGCGCCCTCATGTTGGCACAGGGCACCGTCGGAGCATACCTGGTGAGTGCAGCACGGCCCCGGCTCATGCGGGACCCCGCTACTGTAGATCACAGTCCGACGCGTGTTACCCGGGTCCGGGCTTCGCGTGTTGGGGGGTCCCTGCTGCTCTTGCACGCTTAGGACTAAATAACGTGCAGCTGACAGGGTGACAGGACACAGACAGGTCTCCCCTGCACAGTGAAGTACAGCCTGCACGACACGTTTCATGCTTAGTCCCCCCCTGTTTGTTAGAGTTAGGCTTGTGTGTCATTATGTCTTAATTTACCTTCTTCACAATTCAAACTGAGCCCGTTTTTAATCCACCATGCAGCGGCAACTAAAGGGTGACCTTAAAGCTCTGGATAGCATTAATGATACTAGTGTTGGGATGTGTAGAGAGGCAGTAATTGGTTGATTTTACCCAAAATGTCACTCAAGGTCAAGGACTCCCCTCCTATGTCTCTTATTTCCTGTTTCTTTTTAGTTTTACTCCCCCTCTACATTTTACTATTATCACACTGATAGTACATTTCCTGACTGCATACAAACAAAGCTTTAATTGTGTCTTCTCTTTGTATAAAAATGTGTGTTTTCATGATTCGGTTGCAGCGAAAACACCAAAACAGAAAAATCCGAACTCATGCAGAGATTTTAATATAGATTTTGTGGGACAAAGCTCCCAGAAGTGCTCCAAAATATTCCTCAAAGTGTCCCAGAGGAGCTCCTCCGCCTCAGGCAACCACTGTGAACATTTAGTTTCAACATTAGCAATGTTTATTCTCCAAGAATCACTGGCAATTAATAGACTAAACCCCCCGAATGCCTTGGCCATATTTGGAGTGGAACATCTTATCTCCTCTGTTAAGCGGACCTGCTGAGCATCAAGCATCCCGCAGCGTCAGAGCACGGCGGTGCAACTCAGAGTCAGCTACGGAGGACGTTCTTCCTCTTTATCAGGTGTTTCTGATGAAACAGGTAGTGCGGTTGTTCTGTTTTTTTTTATGGCAGTTTGGTTTTGGACACCTGTTCAAACAGTTTGTACAATAAACCTGGAGCTTCAGGTGAGGTTTGGAATCATTTCCGCCCACAAACACACAAGGCTCTCTGGCCTCTTTCTGGCTAATTTACATGGAGCTTAATCTACAAGGGCAGGACATTAGGTGCCTGGTTCAGTGACAATCTGGTTAACTGGCCTCCACCTGCATGAGCTTCTCTATTTCTGATTGGATGATTGGACTTAAGGGTTTGTTGGCAGTGAAGGGACAAAACTCAACTATCATAGTCCCCTTGCTTTCTGTGAGCTGCTTACAGCACAAGACACTTAGCAGCATGCTGGGTGTCCTGATTTAGCAGCCTGACTGCAAGTGAACAGACAGTAAACCTGCACAGGAAAACACCACAGAGGTACAGACCTCAGTGCAATACCACTGTTCTCTGATTGATTTGGCTTTTTGTCTCAGTTCTCAGAAAATCACTTTGCTATTTTGGAGTTTTTGTGTCAGTAATAGGAGAGAACTGATGGCCTCTTGATCCAAAATCTACATCTGAAGTAAATTCAAGGAAGTTCATTTCATAAACGATTCATTTCAGCAGTTGGTGACCTCGTCTAACAGACATCAGGGCTGTATTCGCACCTGTGAATATTTTATTTATGACTCTAAAATATACCAAAAGAAGCCGTTTACAGTCAAGCATCAGTGTTGCCCGGCTCCTGCTTCTCTTCAGTTATTGCATCAGACTTGAACTGTAGGAGTTGATGGGAGATATTAAGTCCTGGGAAGCTCTGTTAGTGACTTCTGTGTATGCAGCACCTGAGAGCCTAAGCTCCATTGGTTATAGTAGCACCAGCATGATAAGAACCAAATCTGACACTGCAGAGCTCGAGCGGCAAAGTGCAACTAACACCTGAACCTGAACTGTGCTGGTCTCAGCTGAGCAAACCTGTCAAACCGCGGTCGCACTGAATCAGCTGAGCGTCAGACAGAGAGAGAGGCCCAAATGAAATATCAATATTAACAGCTGAGTTCTAAAAGGACACGCATGTTTGTTCAGAGATGACTTATCTAGTCATTTCATTCCTTTATTAAATGCTGGGATGCCAAACAAGTCGGTGTTATTTCAGGTTAATATGCAGACTAAGTCAAAACATACATCACCCAGATACTTTGTTAATGGTGTGTCAGCCTTGAGCCTTGTTCGTTGAAGAGTGCACTGGTGTAGCCATCAACAGATTACCTGATGTCAGGTGCCCTTGAGAAAGTGATAAAAGTTTAAAAAGAGCAAAGTGATGAGTGAACAGTCAGATTATGATTAAGAATTAAGAATCAATAGCATTTTTCTGGCACACATATGCACAAATTTAAAAATGTGCAAACGTTTTCTCATGTGCTCCAAAAATAATGATAAAGAGAGCTAAAAAGTATTTCAGAAGCTCTGTATGGACACGGATAACACTATAGATCAGGCGTGTCCAAACTGCAGGCTTTCATTCCAACCAAGGAGGAGCACACCAGGCTGGACTCATTTAATCAGCTGATCTCAGTCCTCAGCTGATAATTAGGTGACCTCTTGATTGGTTGGAACGAACACCTGCAGCCACACGGCCCTTTATGGAAGAGTTTGCTTCTTTGAGACAGCAATAAAACAACTCCTTAAAATAGCTCTTTAAAATAGCTTATTCAGAGTGGTTAAAGTACCTTTATCTGACCTTTAGTCAACCTTCAGCATGTTACACCCCATAAAACTGAGTGAAAATGATTCCAAATAGCCGAGGCTTCGGTTATTAACAGCTGCTGCTCCATTTCAGCAGTTTCACGTCAGTGCTAAACGTTAACGTGGTGAACTGAATGGCTGCATTGAGCTGCTTTTTTCCTGCCAGCTGATAATACAGACGCTGTGGGTGCATCCTGATAAAAAGCCTGTGGAAGCTGGGATTCCTTGTGCTCAGACGAGACTCGTCGGTGATGGGATGTCACACAGCATGACGTGGTTTGTTTTGTTGCCATGCAACAGATTAAACATATCCACAGTTTGAGAAAATGTGGCTGTGACCGCTGACGAGTATGCGCTCGATTTTTCCTATATAATTTATTCTGGGTTTAATCCTCCTGGAAGGCTGCCTGTTTAAGTCAGAGTGGAAGTGGACAAACATGTTGAAAGTGGCTTAACTCATCCAGAATGTTTCTGCTGCTGAGCTGAGAGCCGAAGCCGTCCGTCACACGGCTCGCTCAGGCCTCCCGTAATGGGATGGGATGTGATTGGATTGGATGGCGGCTTCTCTGCTGTACCTCGTCGCAGTGTTGCCGTCTGCGTGGAGCTGAAGCCACAGTGTCAGCAGGTTGTTGGGGCTTGGCATCCTTTCTAAGAACTGGATGAGACAACGCTGCGATCAGACCCCGGCCGGGCGGAGCCAGCCAGGCGTAAACGCCGTCCGTCCAGTGTGTTTGCATTTGTGAGAGGGAGCCACCCAAGGGGCAGAGACGTCATGACTCATTCTGAAGTTTTCTATCCACTCAACTTCACCAAAGGCACCAAAGGCATGAACCGCTCCCAACAATCATCCTCCCCGTGCTTTGATCTGCAGCGAAGGAGTCACTGTTGTTGTGTCGAGAGCAGCTGCAGGAGTGACCTGCTGTCACTTCTGCTTCCTAAAAAGTCGCAGAGGACAACTTGTTTTCAACTCTAATGACAATGCAAACAGGACACACAATGTTTGTTGTTGTTGGCAGTGATGTCTCCTCATCTACTGGCCTATTGTGCATTAAATCTGGTCCGTAAGGAGAGTCTAGAGAATGGAACAAAGTATAGTGAGCGGTGATAAAAGCAAGCAAGGGTGTGATCGGGTGGATAAATGTTTGGATAGCATTTTTAGAAACAGATCATATTTTAATAACAGGTGTCAGAAGGGACTGAAGGGTACAGGGTTTCCTCTCTGCCTCAGTACAAACTCAGAGGAAAACTTGAGCCTCTATAAATTTCCACTTTCCATCATGGATTCATGTGTATATATGTAGCTGTTTATATATAGCTGTTGAAGAGACATACAGGAGGAAACGAAGAAGAGTGTTTAAACTTCATGCTGAATGCATGAAACAAAAAAGAATGACATTTTACATGTACTTCGTCTACAATCTTCCAACAGACAGAGGAGACAGATTTAATATGCAGCAAAGTGTGATACTCCAAGTCAAATTAAAGGTACAATTTAAGTGTAATTGCATTAAAAAACAATACTATTGATCTGTCACCTACAAGTCAGTAAAAAAAAAGCTCAGACATGTCTGTATGGCACTTAAGGAAACTTAAGGCTGCAAAAACCTTTCGTTCTGAAAGTCTTGTCAGCTTTCACAGAGGAGAGATAGAAAGTGTCTTGGCTGGAAACACAGCCCAGGACAGGAGGGCTCTGCAGCAGGTGATTAAAACAGCCCAGAACATCATCGGTAGGAAGTATCTGCTGCCATGCCACCAGACTCCAGGGCGGCTTCTTTCCTCAGGCTGCGAGACTCCTCGACTCATCCCCCGCACTCCACCATAAAAAATAGTTTTTCCTGTGTAGCATAAAAGGGTTACAACCTCGTTGTTGTGCAACCCTGTGTTTAGAATGACAAATAAATGAACCTTGAACCTTGTAAAAGCTCTAAACCTCCTGGAGTCTCAAAAGTCATTTCTTCATTTGAACCCATTCAGATCCAATCCAAGTCAACTATGTACATTATATTGGCATAATTGGGGGAAATAAAAATCTTGGAGTCTCTCTCTTTAGAAGGGGATGTTTGTGTTGGCAGGATGCTTTTTTTAGAGTTCAATCAAAACGCTAACAGCCAGTTGGGAAATGGAAAATTGTGATGCCCTTTCAAGGACAGTTTGGGACAGATCTGAAAATAGCTTGATAACTGTTTAAATGTGAGACAGCGCTTCACATGGCACAGATAGACTGTTTCCACAAGCAAACGCATCTTTGCTCTGCTTCACAACAGATTCATTATGAAGTCTTTACTTTGAAATATAATGATGGACTTAAAGCCGTGGTAGTTTATTTTTGGCAAAAATTCCATAATAACCTTTCAGCATACTGTAATTCAAGTGGTCTGAGAGAAAACTAGACTTCTTGGCTTGTTTTCAGGCTTTGGAAAAAGCTAGCCCATGACTGGAGATTTGAGCCAATCACAGGTCATTTCAGAGAGCGAGAGAGAGAGAGAGAGCATTCCTATTGGCTGTTCTACAAATACAGATGCATGTGGTCGTCCCTTCAGATGCTATGCCAGCATCAGGCGAAAATGAATGTGAAAGCCTCATTCATTGACAGAAAATCCTCCAACTCGATAAACTTCCAGTTTGTCCTTTGCCTGCGACGGCGCACAGTACAAAACGTTTGCGAACACTCAGAGCTTCGGGCTCGTTCTGTTCGACGTCTGTGGCGCTCGTATCGCCGAATAGCAAAGAGGCATGGTGATGAACAGTTGAGCTGGAGCAGTGATGTGTGTGTGTGTGTGTGTGTGTGTGTGTGTGTGTGTGTGTGTGTGTGTGTGTGTGTGTGTGTGTGTGTGTGTGTGTGTGTGTGTGTGTGTCATGCTGCTGTTAAACGGTGTAGCAGCTGCCTCTGAAGCCTGGGGCACTCTGCCTTCTGGCCGTGAAGCGCTGGAGGGGCATCTTCGAGAAGACGACTCATGGCGAGAGTTAGCGGGGTCTTGTCGTGGAGAGCGGGCCCCACGAAGCGTGAGGTTTCGCAGGGCAGCCGACTCCTTCTGCTGCCATTCAAATGGGTTTGATGGGAGGGAGTTAGCTGAGTGATACAAGGCAGCAGAGATGTGATCGATTGTTGCCTTCTGCAGCTTTAATGTCTGACAAAGTGCTCACTGCCTGAAAATAAGTATTGTCCCATTATTTAATCTCTGACCGCTGGCAGCTGCAGTTAACAAACAAAAACCCGAACTGGGTGCCGAGCAGTCGTTTTGCTGTGTCTGCTTCAGCTGGAAGTTACTGGAAGGCTGTAGCTCTTGTGTGGATGACAGCTGGTGAAAGAGAGGGAAGCTCCCGATGAGCCGTTCTCACTGAAGCCATGGAAGTAAATGCTGCAGTGCCAGGCTAATCAGAAACAGAGGCCTGTTTCCAGGGAGGAGCCACAGCGTGGAACATCTGAACAGTCTGTTGTTCGGGTTATTCCAATGGAAAGGCACAGTTTAAAACGGCGTGACTGATGATGAAAACACGCACGATTTCTCCGAGAGCATGTCCAACAGACTCAAGCATAGGCTCCATTTCCACCCGGTGGTGCATAATCTGGGTAATGACATCTGATCCACGGGCCTTTTCATTCACACCTGGTATTATTAAGCTTCTCAACAACGGTTTTCTTCAGAATGTGGTCACACTGTGCATTTACATCTGGCTGAGACCTGACCACAGTGCCAGTCTGACCGCCTTTTACATGTCAGCTGTCCAAATTACGCATGCAGATACAGACCGCAGGTTAATTCCAGGTGTAAATAGGCTTGTAGAGCTAAAATGCTGCACGTTAATAAACCACGTGATGAATTTCCTCTTTCAGTTGGTGACGTTTGAGTCCCACGTGTATTGGTTTCCTTCTTGTTTGTATAAATACAACAATTTTTGCTTCATTCAGCATCATTCCCATGAACCTGGTTTGATTTTGTGTCCCGCTCTTGTTTTCAGGTGAGTGTGCTGACCACCCTGGAGCGGCGGTTCAACCTGCAAAGTGCTGACGTGGGAGTGATAGCCAGCAGCTTTGAGATAGGCAACCTGGCGCTGATCCTGTTTGTCAGCTACTTTGGGGCGAAAGCACATCGACCCCGTCTAATCGGCTGCGGCGGCATCGTCATGGCACTCGGCGCCCTTCTCTCGGCTCTGCCCGAGTTTCTAACCAATCAGTACGAGATAGGGGAAATGCGGAGGACTGACTTAGGTCGGGATGTTTGCTCCAACACCAGCAGCAGGGACGCCCAGCTGGCTGAGGACGCTGTGTGCGCCAACAAGGCCAACACTAACATGATGTACCTGCTGCTGATCGGAGCCCAGGTCCTGCTGGGGATCGGAGCCACACCGGTGCAGCCCCTGGGGGTGTCCTATATTGATGATCACGTGAAGAAGAAAGACTCATCACTCTATATAGGTGAGCCACATTCATAAAACTATACATCCAAAATGTAAAAAATCCAGATTTTAAAGGCCACCATTGAGGGAGGGTTTGAGAATGTTTGCCTGAATGACATCACTGTTCAATCAAATGATTAGTTAGCTGGAAATTAACAACACTGACACGGATTTCCCAGAGCAAGTAAAACAGGTACAGCTGAGAGTCAACCATGACCGCCATCCTCACGTGTGATATTTGCATAATTTGAGTCAACACAGTATATGTGTGCTCTTCTGCTGCACACCATCTCCTTTTGTTCAAGCCTGTTCACGTGAGTGCCAGGTGAGCAGATCTTGGAGCTTTTTAATCTCCATTACAGCGGTTTCAGTGGCGAAGAGGCCGGATACAGGTTAAATGTCTCTGCTTCGCTCAGTCCTCTCTCAAAGGCGAGATGCTGCTGATGTGGCTCTTCGAGGATTAAAGGTGCATTCAAAGTGCTTTCTGTGCAAAGTTCTGAATACACAATGGCTGTTTAGGGATATGTGTATTTGCTGTGATATGTATATTGTCCTATTTTGGTATACAGAAGGAAGCTTTAGTACTTGGCTCATTAATCCATGCAGAGATTCTCAGTTTTATAGCTTTTTCTTTGACTCCACATCAGATATTTAACAACTGTTTAGTGAGATATGTTACTATGCTAATAAACACATATTCTGCATATATAACTTTTGACAATTTGGGAAATATGCCCATTTGCTTTCTTGTCGACAGTTAGATGAGAAGATCTCGTGTCTGAATGACAAATAAGTAGCTGGAGCCAGCTGTCAGTTAGCTTAGCTTAGCACAAAGACTGATCCATTCAAAGCTACTAAAATCATCCACCAGCATGTATTATCTTGTGTCTAATCTATACAAAAACCAAGGTGTAACACCAACAATTTGCAGTTTCACAGGGGAGCTGCCTTAATGAAATGCTAAGATAACTGGCTGCAGGCTCCTGCTACATGCACCAACCCTGAAATGTGCAGGAGCACTACCTGCATGGGGTCAGGTGTGAATGGGAGCAGGGATTGATATTCGGGGTACCCGTGCCACCAGTTAGACCTAGTAAGATTTAATCGCCAACGCTGCCTGAACCGTTATCCCAGTAATTTACTGGTAACAATTTGTGAACGAGGCTTTGCAGACAGAGTGGTATCAATCTTCTCATCTAACTTTTGGCAAGAGAGCAAATATTTGTTCTTTCTAAATGTCAAACTATCCCTTTAAAGTTCAACTCTCAGAGGCTAATGTTCCTGCATGGTTCATTTTGTTGCTCACAAGAGCAGAGGAGTTACCCGCGAACCACAGCCGCAAATCCATTTAATAGCATGTTTCCTTGTTTTGACGGGGGACCTGCCCGTTTGTTGTCCAGACTGCCACATCAGCCTTTGATGGAGTAGATGAGATGTGTCTGCATAGTGCTTGCTGTTTGTTATCAGTGCGGAGCAGAGACAATGACAGGCTGAATGGAGGATGAGTTCAGGCTGGCACTCACCCTTTTCTGATGCATTCACACAGCAGCTTGCTGTGTGGCTGCCTTTTGTCACTCAAATACAGATGTGACCTGCGAACAAAGGCGGCAGTGTCCTCTGTAATCTCAAGCCCAAAGCTGATTTTCTTAATTGCCGCTTGTTGTGTTTATTTGCCCTGAACATGAGTGGGTTTTTACAGAAAAACACCCCGAGCTTTGTTTGAAACAATAAAGTGCCTGAAAAAGTACGGCAACAGGCTTTGACGAGTTGGCACCACCGTCGGGGCTTGCCAGCAGTTACGGTGGGAAGTGGTCTGCGAGTGATTGAAGTTTGGCAGGCGTATGGGGGGTTTGGGGAGGTGGGGGGGATTTAGTTCTGTCCTCCTCTGATAAGCTGCAAGGAGAGTTGGAGGAAAAACAAGCGGTGAGCAGCGAGGAACAATGTGGTATTGAGTTGCACTCAGCTGATCGTCCTAATCCTTCTGCTGCAGGCATGTCATGTGGCCCAGCTGCATGAATGGAGTAGATTGTGTGAAATTCTCTGAGATTTCCTTTCACATGCTGATAATGTATTTGGATTATTCATAAGTTTACACCAACAAGTTCACATTGTTACAGCAGTGACAGAAAGTTATGTTTCAAAACACTTTTGTTTGGCACGGAAATCTTATAGCATCGCAGGCCAAATATTTTTTCCTTGTTTCCTGTTCTGTAGGCTTTCATTTATATATATGCCGTTTTTAATTCACTGTAAACACACCTGAGAAATAAGTCCCACAACATCACAGGGTTATTTAATGTTAAGCAAGATCTATGTATCTTTATTGGTGGATTTGCCAAACGTGAAAGTGGATCAATCCACCATCTCACTCAAGTTATTTGGTCTCAGCAGAGACCAGCAGGTATTGCAGAGGGTCTGAGGGGGAGTTAGGAAGTGGTTAGAAGAAGAATTAGAGAGGAAAACACCTTTCAAAACTTGACACATTTCTCACAACAGCCACAGACAGATGTGCAATACAAACACACGAAGAAAAACTTGCTCTGCTACCACTGTGCTCTCATTCTAACGCAGCCAGGTGACAAATGTGTATCTTCATGCTGCCTGGCTTGTGGACTATTTCACAGCTTCAAGTGTTGAACCTTCTTCGCACACTCAGTGGAAGACTGCAGTTCTTTAATTCACTTTAATGATGTGATATCAGAGCATTTTAAGTCCAGCACAAGGTGAAAAAAACATCAAACCGTTGCCTGTCGTTGTAGTCGGTGCACATTTTCACCCGGTGATGTGTTAGTGTTAAAATTACACTGAGCTAAATGGCCAGGTGAAAAGTGTGAGCCTTCAGTAGTGGCAAGTCCCGCCCTTCAAGAGTGCGGCGGTGCCGGCAGAGCAGAGAGGCCTGGAGAGGAGCCATAATTACAGAGCGAGGCAGGAATGCCAACCAGCCAGCCATGAGGTGGGTCTGAGTGGGCCGGGACGCACATGCATACCACACAGGCCTGTGAAAAACAACTCCTCCAGAGGCTGCGACAGCCTGTTTTTACTGTGTATACTGCAGCAGACACGGCTTAGTGCTGTTTAAACAGCTGTAAAAGACACTCAAGCAACACCGGCTGTGACTCTTCAGAGAGCTTTTTGTCTCTGTCTGGTTAAGATATGTTCAGTGTCACTGTTAAGATTTTTCAGGACGGTGCTGCTAAGTGGTGCATGTTCTTCTTAAAAGGAAGTACTTCTCAAAAAACGCCATCACCACCACCGTCAGACTTTAAAAGCAGTGTCACTTTATGGAATCCCACCGTTTTGGTTTGTTTCCCAAGTCCAGAAGTAGGCACTCGTCCCTGGCCAAAGGAAATAAATATGATTGGACAGATTGCGTCAACAGGATCTCTATTCCCACTGCTCCATGACCTTTCACTATCCACTGCTAATTCTGGCTCTTCCCACAGGACCCCCGACTGCATAAATATACTGTACAGGACACACAGAGAAGGCTTTAGAGCTGCTGTCGTCTGTCATACAGCACAAACTCGCTCGCTGCTGCGGCACGTTTCAGACCCTTTCAAACAGCCTGAAATTCTTCATTAATCTATAATGTACAGTGTGTGGTGCCTCTGGTACAGTACTTACAGTATGTGGTGGAGAGTGAGAGGATGACATTAATTAATTCATTGGGGTCACGTACATAAAACTCCGCAGATTTGGACATGTGGACGTGCTTGCTGCATAATAAACATAAGAAATGTATGATCGGATTCAAAGGTACTGATGAAAGCAGCTTCTCAGTGGCACAGTCCTGCGTGTATAGTTACATGTGCTCACTACAGCCATGCCAACGGCTCTGTGACATTACTGAGGCACTTTGCTTTAAGCTAAATGCTAACGCCTGCAAGCTAACCTGCAATGACAAGGCGAACATGCAGATTTTTAGCAGATAATGTTTACCATCTTAGCAACATTTGGTAATTAGAATTGAATATGATGTAGGGATGAGGCTGATGAAAATGTCATTAGTTTTGCAGGTATTTGATCATCAACCCAAATTAGGCTGTTGGCTCGTTTGTTAGATATTGTTATTTCAATCTGCACCAAAGAGGTGGACCGACCGACCAACAAGTCCCCACAGACCTTTTCTCTTCCGTTCAATACTGAATAAATATTAACAGAGAACAGGATGACTAATTGTGATTTCAGTCGGACTTTACGATTTGGTGCACCGTGGACAGGCAGCAGTCGCAGTATGCAGCAGCCGAGAACATGAAGTGCATCTGAGTTTTACTGGCGAACACAAGCCTGTCAGAGCAGCTGTAGCAGACATGCCCGCTCGCTCGCTCCCTCTCTCTCACAGCCAAACTACCAAACTAGGAATGACAGACTGGCTGTGGGGAAACACAAAGGTCCTTTTTTTCCGTTGTGGCCTGAGACAAGATAACCGCCCCTACCTGGAGAGGGAAAGCATAGGAAAAAATTTGCCTTTTATATCTCTGCATTTTTGCAGCCAGCCACTGGTTTGTATTTCATTTTCAGGCCTTAGCTCTGGCTTTCACCACAGCTGCTGTGTGTTACTTCAAATGTATGTATTCCAGCAATTTTCTAATGATATATTTCATCATTTTATGTTCATTTCAGCTCTGCAGGGAGAAATGTAGTTTCAGGTTTGTTTGGAAGAACCGTTCGCGGCAGTGACAAAGGTCTCAGAGGGATCCTCGAGAGACTTGTCAACATTCCTGCTAAAATGCTCTGACTCCAAACAGTTGCTGCAGTAGGGCGTTTATATAAGCTACTTAAACTCAGCGCATGTTAATGTCATCTTGAAGGATTAGATTCTAAATGGGTTTTTCCATCCCTGCCATAAGCTGCATGCTGAGTTTGCCTAGCAACACCAGTTTGTTTTATCTCAAGATGATAAACGGCGTTGCAGTAAATGTTCACCAGCCAGCCGCGGCTCCTCTGCATCACTGTAATGAACTGTGTGCACCATGTGTGACAGTCTGCCGCTCTACGGGCTGAATGAGCCAGTGACGTTCACTGTACGGCATGCTGCAGGCCGGACAGGGTGGCCGCCCCCCGGCCTGAGCCTGGTCCAACAGAGGGCAATGAACATGAGATTAACTTGTCTCCAACTGGTCAACAACATGTTGCTGTTGTCTCAATGTTAATCAGTAATTATCCCTGAGTATTCCAAGCATCATGTGAAGGTGTCAGAAAGGAACTGAGCAAACATTAGACTTGGGACCAGTCCAATCCAGTATTTCTATCAGGTGCCGATACTGACATGATTCACTGAGCAAATATCAGACTAGAAATATGGAGCAACGCAACGCTGCAGCACAAATTAGTCAATTAATCAGTTCTACAAATAACCAGTAGTCCCTATATTTTTTGTCTCTAAGAATTCTAGGAGACAGAGCTTTCTGTGGACCATGAACCTGCCCCAACGTAACATGAGACAGTCTGAAACTGAGTAAGCTAGTGACAGTTGGCCAACTCAGCGTGTTTAGTTGCAGATATTTTAATCTCCAAACACAGAAAAGCAACACAACAACTTGCACCGTGTGTAAAGCCGACAACCTGAGGGTGGAAAGGTGGACCGGTGCGTCTCTAGCTCACGTGAGGCTGAGCAGAGGGAGACTTCACACTTTGCAGAGACCCTGTTTTGATGAAAGCAAAGTCAATACTATGATTGATTAGGGATTGGAGTTAAGGTTTGATTGAATTTGAGCAGAGGAAGTTATTTGTTTTCAATCTGCTGTCCCACCTTGAATCTGATGCGGCCATCGTTCAGCGCTGCCTGTCCTGTCCTGGCAGTCAGAACAAATTTTGGTTGATAATAATAATTTTAGATTTTACAGTAGCCGCTGTCTGCAGATGAAGAGAGCAGATTGAAGAGTTGTTTGTTTACTTGCGGTTCTGATATGGCTCGGATGGGGCGGGCGTGCAAAGCTATCTGTTCGTGTTTAATGAGCCTCAGAAGGGTGTGGACTTGGCGCAAGTTTAATTTTTACTTTCCCAGATTTCTGCTGTGTGTCAGGCCGCGTAGTAGCTTCATAAGGACTCGTCATCTGGCCGCCTGTCTGAAGGGACTCTCCTCCCCCAGTCAATCTGCTGTGTTTGTGGGATAGTATTGCAGTGACAACGTGATTATACCAGTGCATGTTTTGCTGTCTGTTGCGTGTCTGGCTGGTCAGATCAGATGTAAACATTCCAACCTTTCACCAAGTCCCCCATTTTTATTTTATTTTTTTTGCACAATAGATGCTAACTTCTCCAACTGAGAAAGATGGCTTTTACCTCTGAGTTATCCTGGGAAGAATGGTCTAACACTGCGGACCGGCCTAAAACGTCTTTGTGAGACTAGCCTGCATGTAAGGAGAGTTTGACCCTTTTTAAGGTTCATTTCTAAGATGAACTTTTCTGGCCTGATGAACCTTTCGTCCCTCAGCTGGACCATGAGGGAACTGAAAAAGTGTGAGTTCGGAAGCCAGTAAATAGGTCAAACCTCCGCAGTGGATCAGTGTTGGATAAAAGATATGACACCCTCAGGTCGTCTCACCAGACCCCGCAGAGCCTCATGTTGAAGCCTCTTGCTGTTGCCACGAGCCCGTTGCCTTTTTTTTTCTACCAGATCACCATCTGCAACAGTGGAGATGAGGCCCAGCAGCCTGAAAGGTGTTCCATGTGACATCCTGCTGCATTGTGGCCGGTATTTTGGCCTAAACATGCTTGTGGCATCTTTTCCCTCTCCATCATGAATCCCTGTGGCCTCAGTAAACCTTACCATGCCACCATGCAGCCTTCTTGAGGCAATCTGGGTCAGGCTCTGTCAGTGCTGATTAAAAAGGGGATTTTTTTTTTTGTCATCCACTGGGGGAGGAGCGTGGGGATAAGAGGTGGGAGGTGACGGATCATAAACACAGCAGCATCAGCAAGCCGTTGCCACAGAAACGGACGGTTGTTAGGCTGCTTTTTTTTTTCTTTACTATTGGATTGAGATGCTCAGTCCTTCCTCTGCTCCTGCTGTGGAGGATGCAGCTGTCACTCTGCTCCGCCCGATCGTCAAACCACACCGAGTTTAAAAACCACACGAACGGTGACGCAGGCCGCCGGGCCGCTCCCGTCTCGGCCTTCATTCTGAGCGCTAATTTTCCATTCTGCAAAATGAGCAGTTAAGTTAATTTTTCGTTGTGAAAAGTGAGCAGTTAAGTGTTTGGCAAATCCTGACCTTGGACAAGGACTTTGCTCAGGAAGTAGAGATTCACGCTGCACTCGTGGCTTTACCACAAATCCCAAGCCTCATTGATTGAGTGGTGTGCAAGTGGTTGCTCTCTGGGCTCCTAGGATTACTCAGAAGCATGTTCAGCACTTAATCCCCATATCACTGATGGCGGAGGGTGAGGGATAACAGCGCCTAATTAAATGGACTCTGATCAATAGGGTGGGCAGTAATTATAATTAACTGTTTGATTCAGTCAACTTGTATTTGCTCAGTAAACAGAGGTGAGGCTGTCTCTTTCCAGCCACGTTCTGCATCATCTGGGAACAGTTGAGTTTTTTCCCGTCACGGTGCAGCTTGATTTACACTGATGCAGAAACCGCAAGCAGTAAATCAAACTGTTACTCAGGTGGATTTTTTTTTCTTGCATGATATGAAAGCTCAGTTTTTGATCGATGGCTCTGCAGGGCTCAGTCGTAACTCAATGGTATTTATCAAGTTTTGGTGGAATCATATTGTAATATTGTGCCTGTGTCACAAAAATGTGGTCATTTAGGATCTGGCCAGCCAGTCATTTCTCTCTGAGGCCAACAAATCTCTTAGTGAATCTTTTAACAGTCCTCACTATTTACCCTAACCCCTAACCCCGAACCGTAACCTTTTATTGGCCAAGATCAATGCACAAAGCGCTCAGGTTGCAGGCCTCAAATGTAGCTTCATCTATCAAAATGACAAACAGTATACCTTGTGACATTGAAGACCCACTGCACAGTTAGGGTGGGTGATATGGCCATAAATTAATATGGTATTTGAGGGTATTTCTGCAATATATGACAGAATACGGAAAACAACTTGCCAAAGATTTGGTGATATTTCGCTGAGCTGATGTAGTTTGTCTGCTTGGTTTAGGACTCACAAAGCTGTTGAGTTCCCCTTGTACTCAACCACGTGCTTCTGCTTGAAGTGGTGAAATAAGTTTGTTGTATTGCCTCTTTTGTTGTTACAGCCTCTTTGCACTTCTTGCATGTTCCTGTGCTTTGTTGTACGTCTGATCTTTTGTGAACAAACGCCATCCACACAACTGTAATTGCTCCCCTAACTAAATTCAGCTTGCAGCATCTGCTCATCACATTTTCAGGTAGTATCTAAATGTTGTGAACATTAATTAGGCTATCACTAAAAACTGCAGTGTTTCTGCCTTGAGAAAGCAAATAACAGGTGACAACAGATCTGAAATAAATATGAGGCCTGGTTTTTTAGTTGTTTATGGATGTTGAAGAGAAACCTAATTAGACTCTATAATGGGTTTGAAGAGATTTGGATGAGATACACTGCTAATGAATCCCATCCTAACAGTAGACTCCAGTTCACTGCATCAGTTTCATTATTTTAGTGATTTTGTTTATACTCGACATAATTTATAAAAAAATTGATTCTGTTTTCAACCATATCCTCCAGTTATGGCTCTTTTCTTCTCATTCAACTTTTTTCCTCATCGAAACACCTCCCACATCTGGCCTTCCCCCATTGATTCTCCTCTTCCTCAGGATGCGGCACAATTGGCACATGGTTATAATTGGTGGAAATCGTCCGTACATTGCGCGCCTTCTCCCCACATGCTTCTGGAGAAAGGGGGAAACAGGCTGTTGGCATCTCTACGCTGATAATTAGGCCAAGCCACCTGCTGGAGAAGCTGTAACCAGCTGCTGTCAAAGAGTCCCAAACCTCTCCGTGCTCCTCGTTTTCAATGGAGCAGCTGCAGCTCTCCAGCAGAGAGACCTACACGCTCTGGTCTTGTGCCCTTTCTCCACCATGCCTCCATCCTACCACCCAACTGCCCAACAATGGAGACGGTGGGTAGCTCCGTCTCAGCTCCAGTAAAACATCTGAAACAGGATTACAAACAGATCACTGTAGCTGGGCTGAACGACAAGGCTTTGCTCTGTTACATTAACTCCTACTCACCGTCTACCCGTCGTTCTCACCCTCTGTCTCCCGCCCTCTCCCTCCCTCCCTCTGCTGACCCGATGTTCACAGAGCTGGCAGTCTGGCCGAGTCCTCTGAGCTCCCAGCATCGCATCAGTGCCCTGTTTGAAAACATGCCCGGACTGTTTATGTAATTTTATGGCGCAGAAATCATCATTATTATTGTAACGGCAAAGCTTGCGTTACTGTAATATTTGAAAATCTTCTGCAGAAAAAACCTGGCAGTGCTGATTCACAGGAACAGTGAATTAAAACATTGATCATTATAATGATTTTGTCCGGTTCCTGACAATGAGGATCATTTCATTAATTAGCAGCATGGATTTAAATCTGTAGAACATGAAACAAAAACAAGTGGACTATTAACTGACAACTAACTATTACTGATGACATTCAGGTTAATGAGGGCTTTTACTGCTTCCCGGAATAGTTGGAGAGTGATGACACAAGGTTAATTGGACTCAAAGATTAAGCTAGTGGATGTCAGGTTGAAGTAGTCTAATGCCATTGACCTACGACGCAGAAGAAGAACCTGATTAGAGGCAGACTGAGGACAACACAAATGCACCCAAGAAATATTTAGGGCATGTTTTGAACTACGTTTATTTGACTACCAAAGTAGTAGCTTTACTGCACCAGCATTTCACAGCAGTGTGTCCAGCACAAACAAACATATTTTCGCCACGAAATAATACGAGCCTACCATCTGTTTGATGATCATTATGATTAAATGATCATGCATCTTTATGCGGCTGGGTTTATTATGACCCTCAGGGTGCCCATTTGAAGTGTGTGTGTGTGTGTGTGTGTGTGTGTGTGGACGTATATTACACGTGGTGGGAGCATAAATCTGCTTACACAGTCACATTGTGAGGACTCGCCTTACTTATGAGAACAGAACACAAGTCCCCATAATGTAATTCATTCAATTTCGTGTGTGTGTGTGTGTGTGTGTGTGTGTTAATTGGCTAAAGATCAAGAGTAGCTTCCGCACCAAATGACATCAGACTCAACTTCTTGAAAAAGCTTCTCCTTTAAGCTTGCACTCACAGCGATGCTGAAATTTTCTTTTCTCCTGTCGACAGAATTGGTTAGAGTGCTGCTCTCTTTGACCCACCTGTTGCACAGTCATTGATACACACATTAAAGTAATAAAGCCACGCTATACCTGCACAGGTGACTTGAATGATTTTGGTCTTTTTCACAGCAGACATTCCGATTTGTCACGCTTAGAAAAGCAAAGGTGTTACTAAAAACGCGGCTGTGTTCTGTCATATTGTGCATGCTGACAGGGAGCCAGCAGCTGAATGCAAGTATTTTATCGTTTACATCTTTTTCTACTGTGACATGTCAAAGTGTCTTCCATGAAAAGCACCTATTAGACCACGTCTCAGGACCGTGTGGGCGTGTGCGGGCTGTGCTGACTGACATCTCCCTGACTCTCCTGTCAGCTTTGTTGCACCTTTTAGGTTGAGACAGGTGACACATTTAGCATCCTTAGCGATACGCTGAGCCTGGTGACACCTTATAATTCCAGCATGTAGCTCTGCTCACCTTCAAGTGAATGAGTGTGCAAGGCCTTTAATGTGAGACGTAACCGTGAGTCTTGAAATTCCTTTTGACTGAGAATGTTAGACCCCAAACAGAGCGTAGGCCAGATAAAGAGCTCGTAAAAAAGCTCTCCTAGAGGTCAATTTTGAGTCCCTGGTATTGATCAACATGCACTTGGTACTGTGGTAGAACTGTTGAACTCTTTTTGAAGTATAACGTCTCGTATCCATTGATGACTGTTCGGGATAAATGCAATAGAGGCTTTTTGAACAATCATTCCAATTTTTTTTTATTTCCCTCACGTCTGTTTGTTGACTTTGCCATTTTTTCTGCTTTTATCATCAAATTAAGTGTTCCTCTCCAATATTTATCTGTAAGGACACACACACAAACACACACAGAGTTTGTTCTTTACCCAAAGTTTAATATGATGGCTTCACTCTGTCTTATATAACGCAAGAGTGCCGGATGTTGATTCTTGTTTTTTTTGTTTTTTAGATTAAAAAAGCATTTGTTTCCATGGCAGGGCCTCACTGTTCCAGCTCTGCCGTGTATCTCCCTCGATAAAACCTTTTTTTTTTTCTTATCCCATCCCGCTGCAGTGTGTTTTACTTAAGTGATTTTTCTGTGTATTGTCATCCAAAGAGTCATGGGATGTGGCAGCTCGGCTGTCGCAGCCCCTGAATTATAAAACAGGACAGAGATCTGTTGGGCACCGCAGATCTTCAGTCAGTTTTTTTAACCTCTGATATAACACAGTTGGTATGAATATAATGAAGCAGTGTAAACAGTAGGGCTGCAACAATTGATGTTGCCTATGAAACACAAGTCTGAGGTCTTTAAACGTCTTCTTTGCCTGAGCCTAAACTCAAAGATATAAAATTCACAATTGGAAAAAACTGAGAAGCAGCAAATGCTCATATGTGAGAAGCTGGAACCAGAAAGTGTGGCCTTTTTGTTTAAAAATGACACATTATGAAATTGGTTGTTGATTCATTTTCCGTTGATCGACTCATTGATTAATCAACTAATCACTTCAGCTCTGAGAAACACGTGTTTTACTTTTGTATTTTGAAGGTACTACTAAAAATAAATATATTGAATATATAGGTTGTTACCTTTTTTTTAATCCATGAAGGATCAAAAAATATACTTCTTAAGAATATGACATTTTTACAAAACAAAATAAGCACAAAAGAGTTGGACAGTGTTTTGATCTGTCTGATACGATTTGGTAGTAAATGAAATATCTGTGCTGTAAGTCTGCTTTAAATGTTACTTCAAGTGGCATTTCCTAAATAATATTTATACTCAAAACAAGCCTCGTGTAACTGGCATGACGCAGTGAAACAGTGGAGAGGCCCTCCGTGTAAAACAATTGGGTGTTTTGTGTGAAGTTAAATTAAAGATGATGTAGTAAAACCATCTGTATGTACATTTAGGTTCAGTAATTGGCCATTTTTTTGATTGCTGCATAAAAATAATCTTGTTATAAGCAGTCTAGACTCATATCAAGAGTCTGTTACAACAGACTGCAGATACAGTTTGAGGTAGTGAAGCTTTCAGCAAGGCCCGGCGTTGACCTCCCATTTCAGGCTGTGACCTCTCGGAGGCTTAGATTGAGCCAGAGCTCAGCTTAACATGACAGGGTGTTGAGGGGAAGAGAGGCGCTGAGAAGCCGGTGTGTCGGCCGGACAAAGCTCTGCAGTAACCCCACTGCTCATCCTCAGGGTCAAAATGCTAATAGTTTTAAACGTGTCCTTAGGCGGAACTTTTTATACAGCAACCATATGGCATCAGTGAAAGCGCCCTAACCCTCGTCTGCTCCGGTGCAAGTTAGACGTTAACCAGACTGGAAGACGCTGTGTTGATATCAGATCGCGTCCGGACGTGTTTGGAGGGGGGGTTTCAAATTTGACATGATTTGACGCAAGCGGAAGTTAAAGCGGGATGATCCTGACGTAATGCCATTTGAATGTGAGTTGAGAGCCTACTTTAAGCTTTGGCTTGTTATTTAGGTCATGGCTGTGCAGAGCCAACAGGGTTACTGTCGGCTACAGCTGACCAACAAGCCATCTCAGTTTTTTCACCTTCACAAGATCATCAGGAACTATTTTGCTAATTATTTTAGCCAAATGTTTTGCAGTTTCCAGCTTCACAAAAGATTTGATGCTTTATGTGTTGTATATTATAGCAGGCTTAAACTGATATTGTGTTTTTTTTCACTGTTCATCAAATGCATTAAGGAAGTTGAATAAATCAGCCTTGGCTGTTGGGAAAAAGGCATTTTTTTCTTGCATTTCATAAACAAAAGAATGAATCAGGAAAACAAATACCCAGCAAGTCTTCCTGCCTTCAGTGTGAATAATGTTTTCTTAGACAACTGATGTTGACGTTGATACTAAAAGCCACTCAGGTGGGCTGAGGCTTCACTTCCTGGGGTGAAAGCTGCTGTCTAATGCTGTTAGTCCTTACTTATGGATCACTGAAGATTTGGTAGCCTTTAATATCCTCTGTACCTCATCAAAATAGACTTCACCTTAAAGGCGACTTTTGCTTGACTTTTACCTGTTTGATATTAATCCTGTCAGCGTGAGCGGGGCCGGGTTTACATAACAGCTATCTAAATAAACTGATGTCATACCCCGATCAAGTCTGACACCAGGATTTTGTGTAAAAGCAAAATGTTTACAGAGCATAACATCAAACGTATCTCAGTAAGGGCATTTATTCATTTAAACTGGCTCATTTCCTGTCAGGAGGGTGTGTTTTTGTTCACAGGATCACATCATGGGTGTCAACCAAATGTCAGCGTGTCTGCAGGATTAGAGTGTTAGTTGTACCGTCCAGAGATAGAGTTAGATTTTCTTTGAGAAATGTAAGATAAGAATTTTGTCAGTTCCCCTCAGAGCGCCTGAAGACAAACGACTTTGGGACTGATATCAGATGTGACAGTGAAAAAAGTACAAAAAATAAATGTAAAGAGACAAAACTTTACAGAGGCTGAGCAGCCAGTTCCTTATTTGAAGTTTCAGCTCATCCATTCTTTTTTTCCTAAAATATATTCAATATGCCTGATTAGTATTTACATAACTGATAGAGATAAATTGATTGTTATGATCTCAGCTGAAAACATTATGCAGAGTCAGTATCTGTACGCTGAGCAGTAGTCTCAGTGTGTTATTAGCACAGTACATGAACAGGCAGTCATTTGAGAACCACAAATTATGTCAATGGCCTCTTATTGACGTGCTAAGAGCTGATGTCGAAATGCACTTTCTTATTAAATGCTCGTGACAAACTGCAGCAGGTTGTGAATTGTGGAACATGAGACACTTGCTGACGTGAGTCTTTTTAACAGCTTGCGTGTAGATAGTTGACGAAGTCACTGTAATAAGTGGAATGTACTCACCTGCTAAAATAAACCCACAGACCAACAAGGCACAAATTATCTCTAAGGTCAAAGTCTTATGTTCTGTCTTTTTTACAGTTTTGGTGATTTGCCAGGTGATACACTCATGTTATCTGGAAGAAGATGACACGTGTGGGTGATTCTACTGCTTTTTGTTCTTGTATGTGTGTAATAAATGCATTTAAATATTGTTATTTTTTACTCATGCGAAGCCTCTCTGCAGCTAGTTTATGCAGCTTCTGCATCGAATTCATAAAACTTCACAGTGTCCTCTGACTTATTTAAGTTGAGTTGACGAGCACGAATCACTCTGAACGCATGTGAAAATTGTTCATCCTGGATGTTTGAAAGATCCTCACCCACACTCGCACATTGACAATAAACAGTGAGTTTCTTTAACGAATTGATGACTTGAAGTGATGCAGGAAGTGTATGACGTTGCTATCGCCATCAGCTAACAAAATATGAGCTAACAATAACAGCTCACACCATCAGCTAACAACACACTAGCTAACAGCAGCAGCTAGCAACATGCTAACTAACAAAAGCCAGCTAACATCATCAGCTAACAACATGCTTGCTAACAATAACAGCTAACATCATCAGCTAACAACATGCTTGCTAACAATAGCCAGCTGACAGCATGCTAACTAACAAAAGCCAGCTAGCATCATCAGTGAACAACATGCTTGCTAACAATAGCCAGCTACCAACATGCTAACTAACAAAAGCCAGCTAACATCATCAGCTAACAACATGCTTGCTAACAATAGCCAACTAACATCATCAGCTAACAACACTTACCTAACAACACAAAATAGCACCATCATCTAACGGCATACTAACTAGCAATGATCAGCTAACAACATGCTTTCTAACAATATGCTAGCACAAAATAACTAGCTAACAACCAATGATATATTATTAAGAACTAGTTACTCTGTAACTGGAGCTTTGGTCCATTAAATGTTGATTTAAAATGTCATAAACCCTCATTTTCATTAACATTACAATTAACAGACCAAATGGTTTTAAACCCACAGATAAGAAGCTCTGAAGCTCATTAAAAATGCCTTTAACCTATAAAATCCAGTGCGCCTCATGGTGGTGTGTCTTTCACAAAGCAGAAAAAACTTTGCAGTTCCTGTGCAGTTGATGAGAGCAGAGGAAGCGTTGCCAGGAAGCAGATGGATGTCGTTAGGTGTGGTGTGTGAGTGAAGAGGTCTGGTCTGAATCTTTTGTGTAACTGTCACTGTGAGTGATACTTCAGTGGACATGCAGAAAATGGCCTGTGCTCAGTCTGACATCTCTGGCCTGTTTGAGTGTTTCTCCCGGGTCTCTTCAATCTTCAGATGTCTGTACACTTTTACACAGAGGATGTTATGAGCTGATGCACGGCAGAGGAGGGAGACAGGGCTTTTGTTTGAAAGCTTTAAATCGGAAAGTCTTTAAACTTTATAGAATGTAACCTTGAAATCTGGTGTCTGCTTAACGCAGCTCTTCTGTCCCAAGACTCGTTCAGTTGACCTTCTGACACAAACTCATGTTTCGGCCCCAGAGCTGGAGAGCCGAGGCTCCGGCTCTTGGCTTTATCTTTAGTGATCATTTAGCTCACTCTCAGTTTCAGTCTGGCCCCTTGTGAAAGTGGCACAAGCTGTTGTTTGGCCTCCCACATCGCACTGTCCCTCTGCTCTTATTTAGCTCAGGGGATTACTGAGCCAACTTGAGCAGGATTAATGGAGGAGAAGGAATTCCTTTTGTACAGTGGGAGCAGGAAATAAACTGCGGCGAGTGCAGGCGTAATGCATCTGACATTTCGATTACCGTGAGCTTTTCTGTTTAACTTATAATCTCGAACCCTCGGCTCGGAATGTCCGGAAACTAAACTAAACTGCAACCCCAGATTTTTAAATGCTCATTTGTGGAGGACCCCGTATCTGTGTCAAACAGCATTTACTCTGCCTCTCGCCGGGTTTCTCCTGGCTCCGCGTTAATCTCAGGAGTGATTTTATGAAGAGTGCAGCCTGTGTCAGTTATCATCTCCTCTATCACGTCTTAATCTTTGCATCGTGGTTTGGCTGAACCAGTACGACGGTGTATAAGATGGAGGTGCTTGTATGTGGTCATGTGCTTAATGGAAAATGCTGTGTGAAAAGTGCGAAGACAAATAGCTTGACGTCAGTCACGTCAATCACAACCGCTACATGCAAAATACAGACTCTGATCAGCAGCTTACACAGGATACGAAACCATTCATCTGCGTTCAAGGGAATGCGTGGGCATTTGTACACTCATTCGTGTATTTGAGGTAACTTTCCAAATGTTAGTGTAGGATATGGGATGCATCTGTGCATTAATTAATATCCGGAAAAGGATGAGCCTCATGGACAGTCGCATTCCCAGCCTTTTCTGTCAGCCTCTAAACAAATTAGCGGGAGACAAAAACACTAGAGCAGAGCTTTGTTATTGAATTACATCTGACATGCTCCCCTGAGAGTATAATTCACAGGATACTAAAAGGCTCGGGCGAACTACAGCATGAACAAATTAGTTTGTTTTGTACTTATCTCGTAACAGGACCGCTGGAAGGGAAAAGGGATTTAGAGGCAGTTTGGAGAAGTAGTGTGCTACAAAGATTACCCACGGCTGTGGTCGGGTATTGTCCTTCATGGAGATTTAATGTGCTTAACTTGGTTTTCTTTTTGTTTTCCTTCATTTTAATTCTTTTGTGACAAACATATGTCCCTTCACAGGCACAGTTGTCTTTTTATGTGTGGCCTGAGAGCAAGGGTCAGTTATTTGAAATACGATTAGGAGACAGAATATCTGTGGCACTGAGATGGATGGGGAATGGAGGTTTGTAATAACAGCATCCAAGCTTGTCAGTATGTGTTCAGCCAAGTCCTTCACATGAAACTGCTCAAATTGGGTCTAATTTATGGTCACGTGCTATTTATCTCCTCTGCCCTGCTTTTACCCGTACACAGAAAAGTACAAAAAAATGGCTGAAGCTAGGAGGTGGTTAGCTTAGCTTAGCATAAAGAGTGGAAGCAGGGGATAACAGCTAGCCTAAACAACCGGTATTGGATTTAGGAGTGAAGTGTAGGCCTACTAATTGATGTCATAAAGTGCTGGACAGATAGAGCTATTACAGAGATGCAGTTCATGCTAGCTTTATCTCATTGTGAGATGCTCAACTTGCTGCATGTTTTTCCTCTGCTGGCTTTGACCTTTTTTTGACCAAAAGAAGAAGAAGAAATCCAAAATATTTTAGTTGATCTTTCATGTGAAGATTATGACCACCCTCAAAGCTGCGTTCAACTTGTTTCCTGTGCAGAAGCAGCAGCTCAATAAGGAGGCACGGGCCCTTGTAGATTAGTGATCTTTTCCACATGTGAGGCTCAAGCTGTGGCACAATGTTATCATCAAGGAGACAGCGTTTCTTAAAGCAACCGGGGGTTGGCACGGATCGGGGTGGAAACATTTATCCTCTCAGTGGTCGTGGTCTCGTGGGCTAGCTGAGCCAGTATCTCCTGCAAGGTGATTTCACTAACTGTGTTTCCTCTTTGAGGTTTCCTGTGGTGAAAGCAATTGTGATGTTGTTGCTATGAGGAGACAACACTCAGTTTCTAAGGAAACACTCGAAACAGAGAGTGCACAGGCCTCATTTGCAACACCACAGGCAAATTTGCTAGTCACATTGCGACTGCAGCCCTCCTTCATGGGAGTGCTGTGAAACTGCACAGTTTCATTGGTAACTAGCCTCTGCAGCTCTTCCCTGTGTGTCTGCATGAGTTTGTGGATGTGAAATCATCTGTGCATGTTAGAGGTGGTTCAGCACTGTCGTTTCAGCTTAATTGTTTTAAACTTTGATTTCAGATTCGTCACTCATGCAGTGAGAGAGGAAACGAGCCTTAGCCCGATCTGATCTGTCTTCTTTTCTTGTTACAAAACCTCAGAAGCTAGCTGAAGGAAGAGGTAAAGACCTGTCATGCTCTGGCGCCTCATGGACACACTGCTCATTTCCGTGCTGGTCTAAGTGTCAACCGCAAAGATGTTTCAGCTGTGAAAACAGCATGTTCCCATCCCAATGCGAAAGCCAGTTTCTCTTTCGTTTCACTCCTCGTCTTGACTAAATGAGTCAGTTTATACCATAGGTAGTGAGCCACACCTGTCTATTTCCTGTATGTGCAGAATAAACTACGATGAGAATGAGACCGCAATCATGTCAACATGTTGACTCCCTTCCTATGTGGGTGGTCAACGCAGGAAGCAGGCCGTGCATTCGCTCTCAACCCTAGCAGAGACACACAAGGCTTAGTCACAGTTTCCATGCTTGTTCATTAAGCGGCTGCTCCTGGCACTGGAACAATATCTTACAGGAGACGGCGTGCTGATAGCAGCGATGTGCAGGCCAACCTGCAGCCAGTAAAGGGGATGTTTCTCATGCTGCAGGGCCGGAGGAGGAAGCGGAATAGCAGAGATGATTTTATCTTATTTTGATGGTAATTCGAAGCTAGCATTGCCGTTCTTGTGAGTAGCAGTGGTCAAACATAGGTCCGGTTTGTCGCTGTGCGCCAGATACAGTCCAGCGCTCCATACTGCAGTGTAATAATAGGCCAACGACAGATCACAGGACTTACAGTCAGGGAGAAATTTGTCTCCCAAATTAAGCCTTGAGTCTTCATTATCTGCCTGCAGTCTGAATCACACGCCAGACTCTCACCCCG
This sequence comes from Chelmon rostratus, assembly GCF_017976325.1. Lineage (NCBI taxonomy): Eukaryota > Metazoa > Chordata > Actinopteri > Chaetodontiformes > Chaetodontidae > Chelmon > Chelmon rostratus. The sequence continues at coordinate 15,914,974 of NC_055663.1, read as the reverse complement.
CTGACAGCACTCTAATGAGGATTTTGGACCACGCTCCACATTTTATCTCCAGCTGCCCACCAGAGCAGATTAGAACAAAAGAACTAGTTTCTGTTGTCAGGTGTCTTACTCTGATTTGATCTTTCACAACAGCCAAAATGTTTGCCTGTTTGCTGTCTTTATACACAAGGGGCCAAGACCTGCAGGCTGTGACGTTAGACTGCATCCAAAATTTCCCATGGCCTTCCTTGATTGTCTCGTTGCTATGCCTTCATAATAAAACGTTGATTTTTTTAAACCTATTTTTTAAGTAATTCGTGAAATCGCTGACTTTTGTGCAGAAGTTCATTCAGCTTATTGAAATCATGGGGACAGGGCCTGCACATGGCACAAAGGATCCCTTGTTTATGTTTTTGTTTACCAGATTTTTTGTTTTCGAGCATCATCCAGAAGCCATTAACAGTATTATGCAGAGCATCTCATGATTTTTGCTGGTGACCTGCTAGTTGAGCGCACTCATTTTTCTGCTTGTTTTTGACACGTATTTCTGAGCATGAAATCAAGACCAAACATTAAAGTTGATATTTGTTTTTGTGCAGGAATTCTCTTTTCTACACTGGTGTTTGGGCCAGCCTGTGGCTTCATCCTTGGCTCGCTCTGCACTAAGTTCTATGTGGACGCTGTCTTCATCGACACCAGTGAGTTTACTCTCTCTCTCTTCAGCATTTTTTAAAGTGTTTCCCAGTGCATGTGCACTGACTTCTGCTGTGCCTCTCTCCAGGTAGGCTGGGCATCACTCCAGACGACCCGCGGTGGATCGGGGCCTGGTGGGCAGGCTTCCTCCTGTGCGGTGCCTTACTCTTCTGCTCAGCTCTCCTTATGTTTGGCTTCCCTCAGTCGCTGCCGACCAGAGAGAGAGAGGAGGGTGCAGACAGCGAGCAGGTTATGCTTCCTCCCTCTCTGAATTCAGAATATGAGACTCCAAAGTCCAGCAACGGGGTGGTACGCAACCACGAGCCTGCCAACAGCCCCACCTGCTGTCAGCAACTCAGAGGTGAGTGTGCAGGATCCTGTACTGCGCTGTGCTGCAGTGTTGTCTTGCATGGAAAATCCACATCCAGTAAATGTAAAAACATTTTAAAACTCAGTATATATATTATTTATCTATATAAGAATTAAAATGTAAATTCTAAGTTTGTTGGAATTGGTCTAAAATGTTTATAACTAAAGGTGGTCAGACCAGCTCAGTGTATAAGAAGTATTCAGCACCTTTTATTTAAATAAAAGTAGTTATGCCACAAGGAAAAATACTATGCTGGAAATGTTACTTTAATAAAAGTATTATCAGCAAAATTTAGTTTACATATCAAAGTAAAAGTACTCATTATGCAGATTACCCCCAGTCAGAGCTGTATTATTACATACTGTAGTATTATTCCTGCTGATGCATTAACTTGTGAGCAGCATTTTAATGTTGTCCCTAATGGAGAGAGAGGAAATTTGCAGTTACTTCAGCAACTTTATGAACCTAAATACTTGTTTCTATAGTATACTAGTATTACTGGTCATTGTGTTGAGAAGCCATTGGTTTATTATTCGTGTTATTTGATCACTAAACAAATTTAATCAAGTGGTCATCCTTCCCTTTTTCTTCATAACTAGTGATCCCCAAGGTGACCAAGCACCTCCTGTCGAACCCGGTGTTCACCTGCATCATCCTGGCGGCCTGCATGGAGATTGCAGTCGTGGCTGGCTTTGCAGCCTTCCTGGGGAAATACCTCGAGCAGCAGTTCAACCTCACCACCTCCTCTGCAAATCAGCTGCTAGGTGTGTGTTCACGCAGCACTCACACACACACACACACACACACGGTCGCACATTTGAATACCGGTGTGATGAACGCGTTTTGGCATGACTTTATTTCTAAGGGATGACAGCCATTCCGTGTGCATGCCTGGGGATCTTCATGGGCGGCCTGCTGGTGAAGAAGCTGAACTTGTCGGCGCTGGGAGCCATCCGCATGGCCATGCTGGTCAACCTGATCTCCACCGCCTGCTACGTCTCCTTCCTGTTCCTGGGCTGTGACACCGGACCTGTCGCAGGAGTGACGGTCACATACGCCAACAGGTGAGAGAGAAGCTGAATATGTGGCGGCCATTTGTCTGTAAAGAAGAATACAGGTTGAGGCTTTAGCTAACAGCCAAGATAAATCAAATAATAATAAACTTATTTATTAATTTAACGTTTGTTTTCCCATATATTGCTTTTTTCTTACAAGGACTATAAAAAAATATTCAAATAAAATAAGAAATTAAACAGGTGACAGAATGAAACCAGTGACGAGGGACTCACAAGTTGACATTTCTTTGCTGTAAGGAGTTTAGAGACCAAAAAAGTTGGCAACCACTGGGTTAGAGCAGAATTAATTCTGTTATATATTTAAACTAGTTAAAGTGACTTTACAAGTAAGTGCAACATAGTCACGCTGTCTTAAAGTTCCCTGGTTTCAAAAGTTGATTTTCCTGGATTCGTGGTCTTAGGATGATGAAGGATTTTCTGGTATTTATGTAAAATAAGATGAAATGGTTGAGCCCCCAAAACCAGCACCTCCATGTAGAATCAGCAGAGGAAGCAAGGCTGTAAGTGAAATAGATAATAATATAGATAATGTGTAATTGTATTATTGTACTCCTAGCCATTTCAGTGAGTTTTAATAGCCTAGATTGTGAGAGAAATGTTAAGATTTGTGCCCCATTATAAGGGTCCAGTTATTCTAATAAATAAATATGAGCTGTGAAAAGCTGCTGCCAAGGTTAGAGGACTTTATTGGAGTTGAAGTGCAAACGGTCTAAATGTGTTAATAAAAATTCTCATCACTGCCAGTCATTGGGGCACAGTGGGTTTACTTTTTATTCAAACAACTTTGTGTCATCTCATGGAGTCTATAAAAGATTTTCCTTTCAGAAAGTGACCTCGTGTTGCTCAGGGCTGCACAGACTGAATACGAATGCAGGAGACCTCACTGAATCACCCTCTGGAAGAGGTTTAGGGCCAAATTATTATTCAACAGGACGTTGTGTTCAGTTTTAGAATGATTAACTCGTCGACAGTAACTACTGGCTGTTTTACAAAAAGACAGAGGCGCTAATTAATTTCTTGTTTAATGATGAATTGCACTCTTTTGTCACTGTCTGTATTTTTATTGTTTAATTTATAAACTGTTTTCGTTCGGAGCTGGGAATTAGATTGACCAGTATTAGTGGCGATAACCGAGTTTTGACATTGATAAAAGCTTTTGATGAATATGAACATGTTTTTATATGAAAACCCTTAATGTTTAACAAAATAAGCCAAACTTTTCAAAACCAAAAACTCACTACAAAGGACTTACCTATGATTCAAACTGTTTTTTTCTAATTAAAGAAGAAAAAAAACAAGACCACAAATGTGACATCTGACACATGCTTTCAGTACTTGACAGATTTTTTTATTATAATATTTTTATTGCAACACAACTAGAGCTGCGATGATTATTACATTAATTGATTAGTCAGTTGATAAATAATTAATCAGCAACAGTTCTGGTCTCTTTTGTTTTAATTTTCAAAGCAGAAATGAAAGAAATTCACAGGCTAGAGCCTCTTAAATGTATTTTTTTCAGGTTTTCTTATAATAGTAAAGTAAATATCTTATCAGGGTTCATTGATTTTTTCAAGACATCAAAGACATTTTGTTATGGACATTTTTCACAGTTTTACACATTAAAATTGTTAATCAGTTTACAAAAAAAAAACAATTCTCAGCTTAATTAATAATGAAAATGTTGAGCCCAGATCATAAAAATGCTCAGCACAACAGTTTCCCCAATATCAAACATGGTATGTCTGAGCTGTAGGACAGAGAGAGAGAAGGAAGTCAGTTAAAGGGGGAATAATTGATCCTTTACACAGTAAATATCTTAAAAAGCACATTTTCCACTCATGTACAAACCACCAGTCACTTACTATTGTGAACATTACATGGAAATGTCAAGGGGCCCTCCTGCTTTGGATTAGACTACTTACTGAAGATCAATCAGAGGCTGTTATGGATCCATGAAGCTGTTGTAATTTCCTTTTATTTTGCTGCTGAGGCTCTCCATTGAAAAAACAATTCTAGTCTATACGATTGTGTCAGTGGAGGTTTTCATGGATCCAGTTAAATGCTTTTCATTTTCATCCTAGAAAGGCATTTAGAGCCTCATGAGTCCAGGGTGTCTTTTTTAAATGACTGCCCCAGTAAAGAAGACACATGACTGGTGTTAAGCTTCGATGCCAAGCCGTGTTGTTTCCTCTATTTCTTGTCATGTCAGTGTGAAAGCAGTATTTTTGTCCGTACGGTGGTCCTGTAGAAATACTGACTTTAGGCCTGCACCGCTTTTCCGTGTGGTAGCCTGAACCCAGCCTGCTCCTGAAGAGGTTTAGCGGTGCAGTGCAGTTTCCATGGAGATGTTAAAATTGGACCAGAGGCCCATGGTATCAGTGATAAAGGGCTGAGAGTGCTTCTTCGATTTTGTTTGTGCCTCATACGGATATAGTTGGTACTTCCAGCAGGAGAGGATGCTCAGCTTTCTCTCTGTCTCTGTTCAGGACTCTGCGGGTGGGCGAGAAGCCAGAGGCTCAGTGCATCAGTCACTGCAACTGCTTCACCTCCTCCATCAGCCCCGTGTGCGGCTCCAACGGCGTCACCTACCTGTCCGCCTGCTTCGCCGGCTGCACCCGCACAGAGAGCGCTGAAACCACGTCGAACATCTCTCAGGTCTTTACCTCGAGACCATCCTGTGATAGTGATCAGTGAATGGAGTCACAGTCTCACTAAGGGATAGTTGCCCACCTGATTGCACCACAGAAGAATTACCAAATGAAGTGCAGATGATGCAAACTTTTCTTTGGATTTATTAAGATGTTCTATATACTTTGATATCAAAGTTCAAAGTAAAAGAGTCCCAATATTTCATAGTTCTGTCGTCAGCTATCGCACGCTGGGCAATCAAGTTTTACTGTGGTTGTTCCGCGATCAGATGCCGACTGCAGATTAGTGTCCTCTATATTCAAATCACATGCAGAGAGAGTTTCTCTCAGCTCAGCAGCACAACATATCACCATAACTGTTGCCTCGCTGCCGCAGTTATAGCAGTTTAATTTTATTGTTTTTGAAGTGCAGAAATCAAGCACAGATCACTTAGTTCTGCTGTCGCTGGCAGGCGTTCCTCCAAATGTGAAAAATTACTTGTTTTCCTCGTAATTTGATTTACATTTTTGGTCTTGAATCGTCTTTTTCCCTCCACAGAACCTGACTGGATGTGCTTGTGTGTCCACTGAGAGTGAATTCGCCACAGCGGTTCCTGGGAAATGTCCGACGCCGGGCTGCCAGGAGGCTTTCCTCATCTTCCTGTGTGTGATCTGTGCTTGCAGCCTGGTGGGAGCCATGGCCCAGACTCCCTCTGTTATCATCCTGATCAGGTGTGCTTGTGGATATAAACCTGTGTGTGTGTGTGTGTGTGTGTGTGTGTGTGTGTGTGTGTGTGTGTGTGTGTGTGTGTGTGTGTGTGTGTGTGTGTGTGTGTGTGTGTGTGTGTGTGTGTGTGTGTGTGTGAGAGAGAGAGAGAGAGATTGTGTGAGTGAGCACAGGATCTATAAGGAAAACAAAACGTAATCATTTCTTCTACCTGCTTCTCTTGAAGGACTGTGAGCCCTGAACTAAAATCGTACGCACTTGGAGTGTTGTTTCTGCTGCTGCGACTCCTCGGTAAGAACTTCTATCAGATGACTTCTTCATTTTAGGCACTATGGGCCCGTCTCAGTAAAGTGTGTGGAGATTCACCAGAACTCGCCGGGACAAATTTAGATAATCTCATCACTCATGCGAATACATGCCTCGATTGGCCTCAGACGCTTTCTTTCTTTTTATTTATCTCGGATCAACCGCGCACATTACTGTTGATGACAGTGGAAAAACAAATGCAGGTTCAGGTGTGGGAGGAGTAATGGGATTAACAAAGTCTAAATCGAGTTATCCAGATGCATACAGGCAAACTATATGCAAGAGAGGCACAATGTGATATTCTTTTGAATGATTCCTGTGTTTGGGAAGTGTTTAGGAAAGCAGTGTATTTCTCAAACCATTGATAGAAAGTATATTTAATATTCATGATCATATCATATCATCATGAATAGATTTTTTTTTTCTTTTTTTTTTTTTTTTGATTCTCCTGATAATGACTGTATATTCATGCTAAATCCAGTATGGCATTAATTCTTGATTAATGCCATACTGGATTTGAACAATTGTAACTGTGGAGTCACAGAGTTATATAAGCTTCATTTACTCATATAGTCTCATTCAGATCAAGAGAGACCCGAGTGTACATAACCAGGGGTAACAGGAGCACACACAGCATCAGTCACAATCACAGATCACCGAGTAGATTCAGAGTTAAAAGTTTAAAAGCAGCCGGTGGGATGAGACGTTCAAGCTCTAAAATTCTCTGTAATTCATTTCATTTCTAAGGTGCAAAGGAGAGGAAGGCAGACTTCTAAGGTTCAGTATTTACCCTAGTGAGGTAACGAGAGGTAAACAGTCTCTCCTCTGGTGGGCTTTTGAATTTCAGAAGGGAAATTTTATATTAAGCAATTAGTGTTTGGGTACAGTATACATCCGTCATGTGAGGAAAAGAAAGAAAATCAGTGAAAGAGAAAGAAACTGGCCAACTAATGAATTGCTGTTGACACAGAATGCACATCTAGTCATTTTTTTCTAGCCTTTGAAGTTGTTTTTGTGGAAACAGAGTTTTGTGGGCTCATCATTGTTTCTGTTTTGCAGGATTCATCCCCCCTCCTCTGATCTTTGGTGCTGGCATCGACTCCACTTGCCTTTTCTGGAGCTCGGACTGCGGCGATAAGGGCGCTTGCCTGCTGTACGACAACGTAGCTTACAGGCATCTGTACGTGAGCCTCGCCATCATCTTGAAGGGCGTCGCCTTCCTCCTCTACACCACCACATGGTATTGCTTACGCAGGAACTACAAGAAGTACATCAAAGGCCATGAGTGCCACATGTCGCCGGCTGAGTTTTACCCCTCTCTCACAGACGGCCCCAAACTAGTGGACAGGACAAAGTTTATATACAACCTAGAGGACCACGAGTTTTGTGAAAATATGGAGTCAGTTTTATAGTTCCTTACGCAAGCAAAGGACAATGTGGACATTCTCAAAGGACTATTTTATGATTTTATTCTTCTTTTCTTGAAAGGATAAAATGTTTTTGATAAAGGCAATCTATTTAACGGCCCGTTCAGGTCACAGGAGAAGTGGCCCTCCGCTAAACCGTCGAAAGGGTCCATTTTAGTCGTTTATGTATCAGCAAGGTGTTGTCCTGTGTTGACGTGGTGGTAGAAGACGACTACAGTACTGTCTGGCCCAGTCCTAGTTGATTATAAGTGAGTGGACATGATGCTACGACAACTATAGTTGCCATATTGTTTTTAGGTCTGTCATGATTTCAGTGATTTGTGTGAAAAATGACAGTTTCCTTCCAGTCAGTGCACTGTGTGTTCTGTCTGTCGCGCTCTCAAAAACGAGATTTTTGTGATGAAAAAGAAAAAAAAAGTTTGGGTGGTTCTTCAGTTATTCATATTTAAAAGTTGCCAAGTGTTTACAGACTAATAGCTCATCAGTTAATGCATTTTGTTCCAGTGCAGGAAGGTTTGCTATGAAAACGAGAACAGGGGTTGTTATAGTGGCCTATTAGATGTTCTAACTGTCAGAAAATCACGTCTGATAACTTTAAACAAGATGGTGTTTTCATGTCATCGTGCACTGTTCAGTTTCTCGTCCTCTTGCTGGATCACAGGCACTGTTCTCGATACTGTTTAGACTAGACTGTGAGGTCTTGTCTCATAGGTGCAAATGTGCAATTCACACCTGATACGTCCATCACTAGTTCTAGTTTATCACTAGTTTTGTGTCAGACTGCAGGTTTGTTTTTCATGATAGCAGTTTTGTTTCATTTCTATGTTTGTTTTTGCATCTGCAGCCTAATATGTCTTAATAAGGGATTATTCAATAAGAATGTTAATTGTATTTTCTTTGGACTTTTGCATTTAGTGGAAGAGCAGAGAAGAAAATCAAGAGTAATATTTCTTTGTGTTTTGACATTCAATTAAAAGAGACGAGGAGTAATATATTTGTTTAATTAGGCCCAGAATGTTTAATTAGATTGTATTTGAGAGGAGAGTATAAATTATGTATAATCTAATTGTCGGAGATGTTTGTGTCTGATGCCACAGAAGATTTGGGACAATTCATAGTGATGATGAGTATGTTGCATTATTGGGGCAAAACCAAAAAAAGAAGCATGATCTGTGTCTTCAAACCTGTAATATCTGGGATCAAATTTACAGAAATGCTACAGGCAGTTGTGTGTGTCAAACAAAGTGATCACCAAGAACACACACACACATTTATTCCCGGACACGTATTTGAAGTCTTCAGCCCATCGCACACGACCTATAGCTCTAATGATCTCTCTGCAGTTACAGTTTGGACATTGTCCCTTTTCTTACACTTTTTGTATGGCAGCATATCGTTTATTTTACTCTGGAAATAAATTATTTTTCAGAAAATAAAGATTCCAATCTGAGTGTCTTTGCTTCCTTTTCACATCGACTTTTTCACTTTAGACATCAGCCGTGGCTCGGTTTGGTTTTATTCCGTCATAGGTGGCCTGCACATAACAGACCTGTCCAAAGTCACAAAACAAAGATGAAATGAAAAATTCAGCTGAGTAAGGGGCATCAGCATGCAGAAAGCGAACCTATAAGAAGAATTCAAATAATAGATAAATGCACACAATAAAAACGCATGAAGTTAATATGACTTGTCATGATAACAAAGACCACTGTCCCTCTGTCACATCACACGTGGACATGGAAGAAATAAGGTAAATATCACTGATTATACAAATTTTTAATTAAGTTTTTTCAGCATCATGTGGTGAACTGTTCCAATTTTTGGCTCCTGCTTGTTGAAAGATTTTCATTCAAAAGACCAAATAAAAAAGCACAATACAAACACACTGTATGATAAATACTCTGTGAATGAATACTGGACTCTGATATACAGCACATGTTGTATTGGATTACATTTTATTTACCCTCTTTAACTTTGAACAAGCGCCGAAGTACCGTAAAGGGAACAGCATGAGGTTCTGGACGGTGGCCGTCTATTCACAGCTCATCATGTACCCTCAATGTTGCACTAAGTGCTCGCTCAGTAAGATGTGAAGTATTGAGCCGAGAAATTAATGGGCCGCACGAGCGCAGAGAGTTTTCGTTTTTTCATTCGCACAGCAGATTTAAAGCTGCTAGTTTAGCTTTTTGCATTTTAGCGTTCAGTCCCTTTTCATAAAGGAGCCACTGAGAATTAGAGACGCTGTAAAATACAACGCTGTATGAAGCAGTGAGGTAAATCAAGCAGGTACGTAAGCGAAAGATTCCTGTCGTCCACCGACCTGGTTTGTCGTGCCTTCTCAGACTGCTGCTCACACTGTCACTGTCCTTTAAAATGCTGCAGAACTTTCATCAGCTTCCAAAGTCAGGATGGTAAATGGCTTTGATATATACTGATATCTACCTCAGACACTGCTGAGGGAGGAGGGACAAAAGACAAGGAGAGCTTACTTGTTAATGCAAAGAAATAGACCAGATGTAACAGAAATGTGTCCACACATAAATAGGATTTATATAAATAGATATATAGAAAACATAAAGTTAGAGCACAGCCACGGTACAAACTGAATGACTACACCGAACTCAATTGACTGAGTTGACTCTAAACCAGTCAGGGCTTAATAAACCAAAGTCAAGCCTCAGACACACAGGAAGACTTTAAAAATCTGAGAACTGGACCGATGTGATCTGCTGGTCTTAGTATCCTGAATCGGTTATCTGACTGACCTTTCAGAGAGACCTGTAGAAACACCAGGACAAGATCAGATCATCCTTTCAGTCTGGATGCATCCTGAAGACGACAGCTGGCTGCTCACCTGTGTCGCAGAGAGTGCTTTGGACCATAATGACGTGAATTCATTTGCATTCTGTAAACACACGGCGAGAAGCAGCCAAGACACAACCAAATATTGTCATTTTGTGAGAGTGATGCCCCTTCCTGGGCAAAAATCAAAGCCACAGACGGCAGATTGAAAGCAAATTCCATTTTTTTTTTTTTATTCCCAGCCACTGTATTTCCTGATGAAAATGTCAAAACTTTGTGATTGTGCTCAACAAATCAGCCCTCTGGGAGCATCTATTCAGTGTGTGGCTGCTCTTGAGATTGTTTTTGCCTTCTTGCTGACACACCTGACACCGCAGTGGAATAAGCATACGCTACCTTATCAACCACTACACTGACACGCTGACATTCTGGCCATACTGTATATGTGTGCGATGCTTTCAATTTAAGCGAGAAATTAGAGATGACACTTCTTCGCAGCCAACAATCACATTCCCAACATATTTCACAAGGTAAGCTGTCACACCTGCACACAGCATATTAGTGGCTGACCTGAGGGGGTTTGGTTTAGTGTGTGTGGGCATGTTGCTTTTACACATCTAAAGACTAAACAGAGATGCTTGCGCTTGGAAATCTTAATTCTGACTTTGTGCCGTAACAAGGCTGAAGCCATTCTGCAGTTCCTTAACAACTGAGCCAAAACAGAGCATTTTTTACAGTGCAAGCAATTATCAAGGCACCACTTCCTTGTTATCTTTATCAAATGCAACAAAACACAGCCTGCTGGACCAAAATGAAGCACACTGTTCCATAATTGACACCAGGTAAACAGTAAATGATAAATTATAACTTTATTCAAAATGTTTGGCTCGTGCACTGGCCTTCCATGAAAACATGCCAAAGTTTTATCTCCAAGCTCTTGTGAACGTAAATATAACATGCTTTGAAAAATCAGACGTGTGTGTAGAGTGTACATAGTGTGTGTGTGGTTGCAAGGTCTAATAATAGCACAGCGACACTCTTTAAGTAGAGACAAAAAAAGCTTGTGTGTGACAACAGTATCAGCAGCATCTGCCTCAGTTAACAACGCTCTCTGATACACACCTCGCTCCTGGTGCTCGTCACATCAAAGACGCACAAAACGCGGCAGACTCTCCGGCAGAGCGTCCTCACTGAGGGTGGAAACACACAAAGAGCCAACAGCCAACCTTGAAACAGAAGCTGCTGCAGGCGAGAGTTTTCTCTTTTAATCAAGAGGCGTCAATTAGCCTAATGGGCGCTTTAGTAAGAGGAGCTGTTACACCACAGCTGTGGTGGGAAACATGAAGCAGTAAATCCTCAGTGGAGAGCTTTGATTTATGTCTCCCTCATATTGTTGCGGGATATACTGTGCAGAATTGAGGGAATATTAATCTTGCCGAGTGGCTGAGTTCAGCCGGCTGACATTTTGATTTTCACGCTTGGTTTTTCTCGACAGGATCACAAACTGCAGCAGACGAGAGGGACACGTGTGAGATCTTACAGCGTAGTGTCAAATCACTTAAGTTACATAACTGCAGACAGTTTTAGTAGTGAATCAGCATTAGCTTGTGTTAGATATTATCACCAGGGTGGATGTGATTAAGTCTTGTCATTATGTGCACTCTCAAGGCTCCAGCTGCACTTTTCACCTCATGTAAATAGGCCCCTTATCCACGGCTATGAAACACAAGTGTGTGGATAATATATGCATGAAATTTGAAAACAGACACTTTACATTTGCTTCGACTACAGCGAATCACCAATTAACCGTGTGGTCAGCTATCCTGTAGGGAGCAAGCAGATAATAATAATAAACTCTGATACAGTTCGTTTTAGGCAGCTGTTAAGGCAAAACTGGCGTCTATGCACATTGTGATTGGATGAGCAGGAGTAAGGAAAGTCCTGAAGTGCTGAAGGATGATGATGAGGATGATTCACTGATGTATAATGCAATCTGTAGTCACTTTAATTACAGCATGCTGTTAAAAAATGGGTTTTACATGCATTCATTTTTCACTTTCAGTTATTTATGAAGTAAAGCACTGACACATCTACAGGGCTCTCACATACTGTAGTTAATGACACTGATGGCTTCCAGTGAGGTTAATTTAGCTGTTATAATTAAAATGGATACTGTGCACAAACATTTGTAACTTATAGGTAATTAAAGTGTTAACATATGTTTATTCAAGACTTAATCACCAGTTAATTAAGCAGCAATTTGTGAACTCTAATGTAAATTGTTGCTCAGAGTGAAATGGGGTCTTCGCTGCAGCTCCGGCATTAACATTTATGTGCTGGAGGTGCTGCAAATGCTTTAGCGGGAGAGCGAAATAAAGAGCAAAGCCAGCTTTTTCAGGATAAACTTAAGCTTTCAGAAATATAGAACCAAAGACACAGCAGAGCCGGTGGTAGTCACAGTAATACAAAGATATATGGTCTGATGCATTTCTTTTCCCAACATCAGCAGTCCTGCTGAAAAAAGAAGTGAAATTCCCTGAGCACTGCAGAAGAAATGAGAAATGTAAGCTTCAAAAACATTTTTTGGGGGGGAAATGAGAACCGTGTCCAGCATTTATTACTCAGAGGGAATATCTCGCCCCCAAAATGAAAGGAACGTATTACAAAAACATAAACTCATATTACTTTCATCTGAGCCTTCCTCCCAACTACCACTCCAAAAACATTAAGCCTCATTCAAGTGGTTTGTAGCTGCTGGATTAGGATGTATTTAGATCCTTTACTAAGTACAAATGTAAACATACACGTGAAAGTCCAGCATTCAAAATCCTACTGAAGTAAAAGTACAAAAGTGTCATCAGCAAAATGTACTTGAAGTATTGCAGTAAGTGCAGAAAAATGGACCTTGTGGCTTATATGTTATTATACAAACACGACATTTTTAGACTGTTACTGATGCATCGATGCTCATGCAGCATTTCACTGCTGCAGCTGAGTTTAGTTGTTCCAAACGTTTGTGTCAAACCCCCTCTGAAGGACCACAATGTAAATCTGAGACGATTAATGAAGTTGGAATAGTTTTTCTTTTGTTTAATGTGATAGTTTTACCTCTTTGGATCGTGAACACTTCTTTGAAAGCCAGTCTTTGGTGGAGCTGCTGTAGCAGACAGCCAGTGTGGGATGTAACTACTCTAAGTACATTTACTCAAGTTCTCTGCTTAAGTACAACTTTTGTTACTTTCAATGCAAAATCTAACTTAACTAATAAATTATGACGTAGCACCATAGGTTAAGATGTCCCAGTTAAAATTAAGCCCTTCTTACCAGCTGCAATATTGACAAAGCTAAGTGATCAATAAGTATTATCCAATAATATAACATAATATATTCTTCAATGAGCCATTCTACATAATGAGTACTTTAAGTATATTTTGATGCTAGTATACTTTTGTACCTTTATTAAGTAAACTTTTGCATGGAGTATTTGTAGTGGAGGGTCACAAACAAAGAGTTTAATCTTGAGTGCATGATCATAAAACAAAATCCTAATCAGAAGAGTAACTGCAGATAAACGTAGTGCAGTGAAAAGTACAATGTTTCCTTTTGAATTTAGTGGAGTAGCTGCATAAAATATCATAAAATGTAGCTTAAAAATAGATCTACTCGCTGTACAACCTTCCCTTCCACCACTGGTGACCAGAACTATAAAACGATGTCCCCATTACCTCCAGTGGGTGTCTGATCTACTGAGCCTCCCTCAATGAAGCCTTGACCTTTATTTCTGAAATGTAGGCTACCAGACCAGCACCTCCTCCGCTGGCACACACCGCGCGCTCTGCGCTTCGAGTCTACTCGGCGCAAACCCGCCTCGCACACCTGCCTGGCTGTCTCCACACTGCGGTCCTCCACCCCCCACCTCCACCTCCCAGCGAGCCGGCAACACCTGGAGAGTGAGCTCGAAGTGCGCGCGGGCGGAGCTGGAGAGAGCGGCTGCCCTGCGCCTTTAAGGCTGCATGTGGTCTCCATCTCGCCGCTCCCGTGGCAGCCGCTGTAGGTGCACGCTTTCAAAGTTTGAGTGGGGAATAGAGGGAACAGTGGAGGCGGCGGCAGCGTCGCCCCGTCGGGAGACAGACACAAGGCGATCACCGCCACCATCATCACCATCATCCGAGGGGGGAGAGACAGGACCGCGGCTCGTGTCCGACGATAAGAACAATGGGAGAGATGACTGAGCGGATTCTGGATTTCTAAATGGAAAACACGCGGAGGTTAATATAAGGCAGTGTTTGGAGAAAGGAGGGACCCCCGGCTGCAGCCTGCCCCCCTCCCTCAGCCATGCCGCTTGTGTTCCGCACGCTGTTGTTCGGCTTTGTAACGCTGCTGGCTGTGGTTTTGATTATAGATGATATTGCAGAAGTGGAGGAAGAAACTGCGTAAGTAGCCCACCGTGATTTATCCATGCATGACGTGCCTGCGCGCGCGCGTGTGAGTGTGTGAGCCATTGTTTTCTTGTCAGGCAGGTTTGTTTCCTCTCAGGACTGAATGTGTGAAGTGGTAATGGAGACAATTAATGAGTGAAATAAATGAGTTTATTTGAATTGAATGGAAGTTTGGAGTTGAAGGTGGAGTGTGTGTGTGTGTGTGTGTGTGTGTGTGTGTGTGTGTGTGTGTGTGTGTCTGTGTGTGTGTGTATGCTTTGTTTCTGCGTTTGCAACACTTGGGTGCAGCAGCAGCAGCAGCTGCTCCGACAGCAGCCTGCCCGGGTCTCCAAGGATTAGGCTATTTGTCTTGCAGCAGCCTGCATGAGGGATAGGATACGTTTACAAGAGAGAGAGTGTGTGTGTGTGTGTGTGTGTGTGTGAGAGAGAGAGAGAGAGAGACAGACAGACAGACAGACAGACAGACAGACAGATAGATAGAGGAAGGGGGGCCAACAGATTGGAAACAAAAGAGGCTTTCCTCTCTTTTCTTCTTCATTTTCACACTTTGAAATGTTGAGCAGTGCAGCAGAAATCTTCCAAGTCACACACACACACTCATTGCCCCACGTGCATTTGGCCTGCAAGAAAATACATCTCTAATTTGGCCTCAGAGTACTTGTCTCCCGCTGAAAAGCGAGCAGACCTCAGCAGTGCATCCTCCTCTCCTCTCACTCTCACCAGGATCACCTCAGCGATGAAGCTGCTGTGTTACCTGAATCACAGAAACCACTTTTGTTCCCTCTGCGAAGCTTCCGGATTCTCCCGTTTCCCCTTCAGCAAGAACATTTTGTTTTGAATGCAATTACCCGGCTGTGGCTCACGTCGTAATGAGGTCATATTGGTGTGTGATTCGCCGTGGGAGAAGAACCAGAACCAATTCCACTTGTGCATAAATGCGGCTTAATACAATTATATATTTAAAGCCACCAGGATTGTGAAATGAGTGCGAGCGGCCCACCTGTGTGTCAGCGCGGCGCTCTGCTCTTTCAGTTTCTAACTCCTTCTTCCACACAGCTGCTGCCTGCTTGTCACGATTTTATCAGATGTGACCAAGGTCACGATGGTGAAACAGACTGGCGCTTAAGAGATCTGAATGCACATAAAGGGTGTTTGCTATAAATGCATCTCGACGGGCGAATTCAACACCCACCGCGAAAAGAAAACCTCCTTTCGGTATAATGGGGCTCCATTAAGGCCACATTTCTCCTCATTACATCAGCAAATGGGCCCATGGTGGATTGCTCTAAAAATACCTTGATGTGCTTTTCACCTTCATTTTGTCTTAAAAGACAGACGTACAGTATGCCGGCTGCTAAATACACTGGATGCATTATCGCTGCATGATATGATTACAGGAAGGATTCAAAGCATCCGTCCATTATCAAGCAAGACTTCAGGCTACACAGCAAGTGATTCAATCTAAATCTTCTCTTTTTTTCTAGAAATAATGGACATTCAAAGAAGACAAGCTTGCAGAGGCTCATCCCTAAACCGCACAGGTCTGAAATCCAATTATCTACACACACACACACACACACACACAAGCATGTGTACATATAGCTGTACACCTCCAGAGCTCTCTGGTCTTTCTATATTTTCAGCTGACATTGGTCATTTAACTCCTTAGCAGTCTTGAACGCAGTGAGTCATTCACAGTGAGTGTCTCATTACTTTTTACAGAAAGGAGGCAGCTGCTATAAATACCCATCAATCTGCCGCTATCCACGTTATGACAAAAGGTGTCTGTCGTGAGAATAAAGCTGAATTAAGCTTTATGCTGTTTTTCACTTTATTGCATTTGAATTATTCAAGGGAAGTCAGTTTTGTTTGTACACACACTTGTGGAGGACGTATTCAGACGCTTCAGTAAAAGCAGCACTACCTCTATGTAAAGATACTGTATTGAGAGCAGAACTGCTGCATAATTGTACTTCATTAAAGGTACAAAAGCAACTAAAGAATCAAACGTGCTATTTATGCAGATAATGGCCTCCATGAGTGTTATGATATATTTTGTGATTAAATCACTATCCCTGATGCATTCGGGTGTAAATAGGATTTTGCTGTTGTCACTGGTTGAGGTGGAACTCATTTTAACTTGGCTAGGGTTAGCAAAAGATCATGTTTTGGATTAAAATATGGCTCGAGCAGCGTCTTGCTGCTCGGTGGCCGTCTCACCACCGCACCGTCCACCTCAGCTCACACACATGTACCGTTAACCTGAACTACATCTCTTTGATGCCTTTTGGAGGAATTTTAATGTGATACGTATGCAACACAAATTTAACGTACCTATGGTTTGCAGAGACGTGCAATGCCAACATTTTATTCTGGCGACTGGGCTGACCTTTGTGTCGGATAGGAGGAACTCTACAAAGAAAGCCTTTAATTTTGAAAGAAAGAGGGAGAAATTCACATTTCACAATGCATTATTGATCAGCGTGTTAAAGATGAACGTAGTGTGTCAATAACATACCTCTCTGTTCCCATGCAGACAGGCTGCAGCACACGTTGATCCGACCGCTTTGACAAGATCCAGCAAAGGCATGAATCGTCTCAGCCCGAGCTACAATAACACTGCCAAGCTCTCCTCCAACAACTGGACCTTCAACAAGACCCTCTCCAACCTCATCAGGCAGACTCATCACCCTCCACGATTATCTCAGCACATTCACACCCGCGGCTCAGCAGCGTCTTCAATAATAACTGTGTTTCCTCTTTTTCACAGGAAGAATATTCTGAGATTTCTTGATCCCGAGCGAGACATCTCCATTCTGAAGGGCACACTGAAACCGGGAGATATCATCCACTACGTTTTTGATCGCCACAGCACCACAAACATCTCCGAGAATCTCTACCGTCTTCTGCCGACTGTGTCCCCCATGAAGAACCAACATCACAGGCGCTGCGCTATTGTGGGAAACTCCGGCATCCTGCTGAACAGCAGCTGTGGCCCTGAGATTGACTCTCACGACTTCGTTATCAGGTATTATTTCGTTCCACACAAACACCGCAAGTGATGTCTGTGTCGGAAGTCCTCCACTTGAAATCGGCCAAAAAAAACATGCAAGTAAAAGTGGACCGTTATTGAAATTGATTAGCACATTAGTTTCAGTTGTAGGTTTATCTCACTTTGCCGAGAGGATAATTCAGTCACTTTCTGGAGCTCTCAGTTTTAATTCAGGTTTGGAGTCGGCGCTCATGCAGCTGGAAATATATTAATTGCACTTTTGAAAAAGCAGTCAAAGCTTTTTAAGTGATTCAAAGTTGAAAACAAACTGGCAGACGGAGAGCAATTAAATGCATGATTATACATGAAACTGACACATTGTGCTCGCCAGAGAAACGCTGACGCTCTCGGGGGTCCTGCTCTCATTTACCGGAGAGTTCTGTCTGTGAAGCCATCAGCCGCCTCTGTCTCGTGTTTGGGTGTAAGCAAAGGAGTCGCTGAGCGGGTTATTTATCACTGTTCAGACTTGTCACCGGAGGAAAATAAATCAGTCTGGGGTTACATTATAATAGAAGATGCCAAAAGAAATTGGGGATTCTGTGTAAAGCGAGGAACAATCTGACAAAGCATGCGCTGAATGTGGCGATATCTACAGTGAGAAACATCCTCTCATGAATCACTGACTTTAACGCTGTGTAAATGGAGCAGGAAGTAGCTGTCTGGTAGCACCTCATTGAGCTGATTGAGCCTGGAAATCCTTTCATGTCCGCCTTTTTTTTTTTTTCAATTCGATTGATTCTGTTGTCTGCGAGTCTCCTCTTTTCTAAGTGCTGCGATGTTATACTGATGAGGAAGAGGTCATGATTTCTGGACTCCAGCAGCATGATAATAACACCCGGCCAGGGCGGTAATGGCCGGCTGAAGGCAGACAACAGGCAGTGTGGCATTTTGAGAAGCTGAGGAATTTGCTCTGGCATTCACGTATCAGATAGAGAGATAATGTCTCAGCTAAATATAGTCCTCTGCCCTGCGCTTGCTTTCCACAAAGCAGGCTGACAGCGTTTGGAGTACCAGTTATCGGTTTATGATCATTTAATGGGATCACTTGGTGCGCTCCAACTTTCAAACATACATTTATGACGTCACGTTTTTCATTTGCAAGTATTCTTTGAATAAACCAAAGAATGAAGTTTTACTTTACTTCTTCTCACACTGAACAAACTGTTCAAAAAACCCATCGGATTATCTGAAAAGTTGATGTTTTGGAGATTCGGTGTTTTCGCTGCGACGACAAGCATATCAATGTGTAAATCAGGGCGTGCAAAGTTATTAAGAGCCAGCGCTGTGTGTGTTCTCCTGCCACACACTTCCTTTTAGAGAATAGCGGGGCTTCACCGTGAAGGTAATTATGTGTTTTCTGGCATTTATTTCGAAGCAGAGGTTAACATCAATTAACAAAAATGGCATCCTCTGCTTTTCTGCTGAATTTCCCTCGTATTTCTGCTCGGTTTCACTCCTGCTACACATTTCTGCAGGAAAATGGTTTGGATGAGTGAGAAATTAAAGGATGGAGCAGAATGAAAGTGTCTAAGCCTCTTTCACACACAGTTTCTGGTAAATTACAGGGATAGCCTTTCAGGCACCGCTCGTGGTTTTCACCGTTCACACATGCAGCTGCATTCAGGAACATTTCCGTCTTGCGCCTTTTCACACACGCCATGGCAGGGCTGGAACAGATGGGGCGAGGGGAAGTCCGGCAGACGGCGGTAATACAGCACTCATGAATGCCAACCGCCATACGACTCGACAGAAGAGGAAGAAGATGGGTCAAGGCCTGGTGCTCCTCTAATGTGTTTAATATTCAACAAGCATTCAACAGGTTCTGTTTTTTTATGATCCACTGTAACCGTAATCAAGTCACAGCTTCGAATATGTCATCAGCGGAGCCTTGTGATTGGTTCACTTGCTGAAAGCGTCTTTCGTTAGAGGGACGTAACCCTTTATGTGCTTGTCTGTGCAATGTTACAACTTCAGTTCACAACACAGCCAAACGAGCATTATCCTTGAAGTGTTACTAGGTTTCAAGGTGGGAAACAGGTGGGGCTGTATGTCTGCAGTCAACGTTTAAGGACATGAGCATAATGAGGCATCACTAAAATGTGTGCATTTAGTTTTGGCTTTTATTTGAGCTCAATTATGAGACCAAAAGATATGAGCAGCATATGATTCTTACGTCCCGTGTGGAAGCATCTGCACGAATATTTCTCCACTGGTTTATTTCGGTTATCCTTTTAAGTTCTCCATCTGTACGTAGATTTAACAAAACAAATAAGGAAGAGGCTCAACTCACCATCTTTGCAAGCCTCCTGAAATCCTTTAGGGAGCTACCAGCCAGCAGAAAAAGTCACATGTAGGCAGTTTCCTCTCAAGTTTTGTTCAATTAAATCATTAACAACAGTCCAAGATATTCAGGCTCTGCCTTCCTCAGCGTGCTTCTTAATTAAGAGAGAAATGTGATACAGGATGTGGGATATCGTAGCTTTAATGGTCTACAAAGGGAGAGGAAAGCTTGGGGGATAATTAGGCGTAACCTGTCTCCTCCAAAGAACTTTCTTATTCCTGTAACATTCACACCAAGCTGGTGTCAAGCTGTGTTGGTCTTACACTAAATGAGGAGCTTCACATTTGCTTTGTGTTGCACATGTGTGTGGTAAAGTCAGGGCGATTTTATTCATATAGCCCAATTTCACCAATCACGGTTTGCCTAAAGGGGGTTTGCGATCAGGAAACATAGCAAACGACACCCTCTGTTAGAGCCGGCTCAGATAAGGAAAAAACCTTTAACCAGGACAAAATGGGAGAGAGCTTCAAAACAAAAAATCAGAGGAAATCATTTAACATTTGAACCTGAGTAACCTGTGCCTGTTTGTCCTGAGGTGTAACCTGGCACCGGTGGAGGAGTACTATCGGGACGTGGGGTGGCGGACCAACTTGGTGACCATGAACCCCTCAGTGGTGCAGCGGGCCTTCCAGGACCTGGTCAGCGAAGAGTGGAGGGATCGCTTCTTGCAGCGGCTTCAAAGCCTCAGCGGCAGCGTGCTGTGGATCCCGGCCTTCATGGCCAAGGGGGGAGAGGAGCGGGTGGAGTGGGCCCTTCGCCTCATCCTGCTGCACACCGTGGACGTCCGCACCGCCTTCCCCTCACTGCGGCTTCTCCACGCTGTCAGAGGGTAAGATGCAGCTCAGGCTCCCAGCTGCTGCTCCTGGTGTGCCGCGTCTCATAAGAACACCTGTGAGCAGCATAATGAACGGCTTGGTAAGCTCTAATCTGCAACCCAGGTGGCTATTTTTAAACAGCATTAAAGCTTATAACCAGGGGCAGCCGGTGTGAGGACGCCGCGCTGCTCTCTCCCCGCTCAGGGCGCACCTCGAGTCGTCTCACCAAATCCATCTTGATCGAGTGTGAAATTTGTCTTTGTGTGTTTGACTCAGTCTCTTTTATCAGTCTATTTTGTGTTTGGTTTGTGTGCCGGGATCAATCGTTGGTGTCTCCGTCTCTCTTAAACAAATGGTCAAACATTTTGGGAAATGTGCTTATTTGCTTTCTTGCAGAGAGTTAGATGAGAAGATCGATACGAGCCTCCTGCTTGTGGGGCTAATAAGAAGCAGGAGGGAGGAGACAATTAGCATGAATACTGCAAACGGGGGGAAGCCTAGTCCGGCCCTCTTCAAACTTTAAAAATATACCTACCAACACTTCCAAATCTCACTATATCACATTGTATCTTAGTTTAATCCACGTGCAAACACAAAACTGACAACAGTCTGCAACCTTGCAAGCAGCTTCATGAGGTTGTACTGAGGCGCAGCGAGCGGTGCTTTGAGCTAAATGCTCACAATGCTAGCATCCTGATGTTTAGCAGGTATAGTTAGCATATTCATCATTTTAGTATATTTTAGTTAGCATGCTAACATTTGCTAATAAGCACTAAAAACAAAGTACAACTGAGGCTGATGGAAATGTACTAGCTGTTTCTTTTTGTGTGTGTGTGCGCGTGCACGTGTGCGTGTGCGTGTGTATGTGTCATCAGGGCAAAATATGGTCCTGGAGACACCTATTGTAGTGGGAACTGCCGATCTGTCTGTCGGCTGGCAACGCGTTAGCTTCACAACTGTGCATGATGCAGCCACGAAACTTAACGGATCTGTAGTTGAGATCAAAATGAAGGCCGAGTTCAAAGATGGGTGTGTTCCAAGAAAGGGCCCCAGAAGTAGGGGGGTAACGTTTATTTAAAGTGGTGGATCACCGAATCAATCAATCATTCCCGTCCACTCCAAGACGTTAAATGAACCAAGCTATGAAGCAGCTTGGCTTTGATCAGTGTATCAAAGAAACAACTGCACACAATGGACCTCTCATTGATCACATCTGTCACAAAAGAGTGTGTCCTGAAACCCTCACAGATGTCGTCAGCGCCTACTACCCCGACTATAATGTCACAGCAGCGATGGTTCCTCACGTTACATGAACGCTTGTCAGTTATTGTTGGACATTCAATATTCATGATCCTGAATTCATTCTAATGGGACCATGAATGTCTGAGGCAACTATCATTGCAACAGTTGCTGAGACGTTTCGCTCAAAAACACAAATGTCAGCCTGCCTCGTGTCTTGTCCGATCATTGTTGGACCAACGTGGTGGACTGACTGTTGAGCCATGAGGCTAGCGTGTCTAAAAACAACAGTTCGTACTTTTACGGGGATTACGTGCTTTGACTATTTGTTGGTGATCAACAGTCGGGTGCGGTGGCTTCCCACAGTCTTGTCGTCGGGGTGAGGTTACCAGGCAACCAGCAGAGACGTTGCGTGTAAGTGCAGAGCAGATGGATAAACTGTTCTTCATGGTATTGATCTTCTCCTCTAACTCTCTGCGAGAAAGCCACTAACTGCATTTCGCAAAAATGCTGCGCTATGAAAATGCTTTTTGAGGAAAACATTCATTTAGAGGAGATCAATCTGCCACATGATTCAGTTATGTACAAAGTGTCTGTTAGCTGCAGATTGTGCTATTTAGATGGTGTGGACAGGCTGGCGCAGTGGCTCGGGAATAGCACAGATAATAAGCAACGCTGTAAAGCTGTTGTATGACAGGACTATTTTGAATATTTTGCTAATCCTTATTATTTGTGTTCATTTATTGTTATACTGGCCAAGGATCTTTTTTGAGGTTTTTTTTTTTTTCTCAGAAACAGCCTCTGCTGCCTTCAGGCTTTTATAAAATCTCTCTCTCCCTGCACATTTTTCTGCTGCCCTTGCCTCTCTGTCATCCCAACCGCACTCTGTTCCGGATCTTTCCTGCATTGTTAAAAGCCTAACAGCCGCTGCTGGTCACTGACCAAATTATGCCATTTTGTATGCCCCAACTAACACTCGATATTGCAAAGGGGCAGAACTGGGCCACGTAAGATCAGTGTTTTGCAAGAGAAAATAATTAGCCTGAAATTTTATAGATGAAACACACATCTTTGTCCTTTTTTATAGTTGTGTCAGATAAACGATCCTTTTCTCAGTTAGGCTGAACCTTAAATCTCCATCAGGTGCAGTAGAGGACAAAGGATCTGCTCATAATTCCTCCACCCAAAATGCCACGCCAGACCGTTTCACCGATAATTAGACCGCCTTCCTTTTCTGCTTGTTAAAATGCTCATCACCTGCTGACTGTAAACCTGCCCACTGTTCGCCCTTCATGGTGCATGAACTGCTTTAAATAGCACAACTTCTGCACCTCAACACGACCTTCCACACTCACCACAGAGCACACAGCCGGAGGAGGCAGCCACAGCCTCGAGGCTGGAGAAATGGACAAGTGGCTGGGAAGGGTAAATGAAGCTGGGGCGAGTGAGCATTGGCTGGCTGCCCCTGAGGCTGCTCCTCGGGGCTGCATGTGGCACCTCACTGTTATGGGAGCTCCCAGGTCACCTTAAGTTGAAGAATGTCATTGTGAGCAACTGTGTGCTGTGTTTAAAGTCTGCTGCGGTGGAAGAACATATGTGCTCAGCAAACACAGCAACAAGTAATTTAATCTAGCACTCAGCCATTCAGAAAGATAAGAATCACGCACTAAACACTCTGCCAATGAAGTGAGATAAATCCATTTTTCACAGTTTGGTTTTCATTATTTCAGGAGCGTCTTTGTCTTGAAACCAGACAAATAGAAACGATCGGTTTCCTGCGCAGATGGCAGCAAGAAAATGGCACTAGACTCAGTGTTTTGGAATTGGACATGTGTGATCTTGTTTTCACTGTGTCAAGAAAAGGGGCTGCGAGTAGAAAAAAATGTCAGTAAAGAATGAAAAATTTATTCAGATTGCTTATTCTGCGCAATTAGCTGTTCAAAACCCCAAAATATTCATTTTATAATGGCGTAAAACAGAGAAAAGCAGCAAATCGTCACGTTTGGAAACTGGAGTCAGAGAATATTTGCAGTTTTTTCTTGATAAATGACTTGACTATCAGTTAATCGACCAGCTGCTTCAGCAGGAGCTAAAGAATAAGATTTCCATAGTGTTGTACTAAATGGCTTGTTAAGAGAGCAGACAGCTCTTGAGGGGGCAATTTGGTGGTCTGCAACAGAGTAAACATATTCGGCACATTTTTAATGTTTACTCGTGTGACTTTTTAGGATTCAGCTCCACTCTCTGCGCTCAAACATGCTGAATATCCGGCTTAATATCAAAACCCAGAGGGAGAAAGGTTTTAGTGAAGGAGATAAGAAAAGAGCTTGAGACCTTGAGCATGTTTGTCCTTATGGTGTATTTCTAGTCTAGGAGACTGTTAAGGAGTTAGTGAAGCAGCTAATCACACACTGTATGTCTTTGTCAACAGGTACTGGCTAACCAACAACGTGCACATCAAGCGTCCGACCACAGGGCTCCTCATGTACACGATGGCCACCCGCTTCTGTGAGGAGATCCATCTTTACGGCTTTTGGCCCTTCCCTCTCGACCCGCACGGCAAACCAGTCAAGTACCACTACTACGATACTCTAAAGTACGAGTACACTTCCAGCTCCAGCCCTCACACCATGCCTTTGGAGTTCAGGACCCTGAGCACGTTGCACAGACAGGGGGCGCTGCGGCTCCACACTGGGGCCTGTGATGTAGCGAGGAGGGAGAAGGAGCTCCAGAGCAAATAGCTTCATGGGAGTTGAGCAGACTCTATCAACAGTTTTCTTGTTACGGTACTTTTATGAAACTTGAATTAACTTATTTCCAGTTATTGGACTGAACTTTTTCTATTCGGAGCTCTTTTGGTGACTCGTTTCAATGCCGTGTTTTACCTTTTACTGAGATTTCTATGGCAACCTTTAGAATGATTAAACCCTTTTTGTCCAGCTGGTGTAACTCAACGGTTTCATGGAGATCCTGTCATGACCATCTGTTGGCCCTTTATAGCTGTCAGAGCCCATCCAGGTCCTCAGCATGGTTAGAACTTATGGATTAAGGATTCAGAACACATAAAACCTCGATTCCAAAAAAGTTGGGACGCTGTGTAAGTAAAAACAGAGTGCAGTCATGTGCAGAGGGACTGTTTTTAGTGTTCCTTAGCCCATGTAGTAACATCCTTTATACAATCCTGTGTTCACAAAGTGGTGAACATCACTTCCAGGATGCTCCTTTCATACCCAATCATGATACTATCACCTGTTACCAATCAACCTGTTCACCTGTGGAATGATCCAAACAGGTGTTTTTGGAGCGTTCCACTACTTTCCCAGTCTTTTGCTGCTCCTGTACCAACTTGTTTGAAGCGTGTTGCTGCATCAAATTCAGAATAAGCAGATATTTACAAAAATCAATCAATCGCTTAAATATTGTCTTTGTACTGTTTAAGTTTAGTTTATGTCAAGAAGGATTAACAAGTTATCAGGTTGGGTTTTATTTATGTTTTACACAGCGTCCCAACTGTTTTAGAGTTGTGGTTGTACTTGTGTTTTCTAAATGAATCCTGAGACACCATGTATTCATATTCTCAGTTTATAGCATGATAGGGCTCCTTTAATAATGAACCCAGCACGCAGCATGAAGAGCTGTTCAAACAACAAATGGCTGTTGTGAGTCACTGGTTGGGCCACAAGATGGAAGCACTTAATAATCAGGGAGAAGAATGAGGAAAGAAAAAAATGTGTTTTTATTATGCCGAACCCATTTGATTATGATCTTTTCCTGACTTGGTGTGATGTTTCAAACTTGTGATAAGACATTTTCCTCTGATGGACAACATTTTAATGCTTTTGTAGCTTCTTATAAAGCACCTTAGCTGGTGTTCAGACAGGTCATCCATAAAGGGTCCAGGCCACCAGATCTGCCATGTGATGCGTTTCGGTTCCCCTGAGAGCCAAACGCAGGAGTGGAGGCACGCTGAGCTGTATTCAGCTTCTGTGAGGATAAAGGAGGGGTGTGCCAGCTGCTCACATAAGACTGTTTACACAGACTCGCACAGTAAACTCGCTTTGTCGACTTCTGTCAAAGAACACCAGCGATGTTCCTGCACTGGAAATGTTGAGGTCAGGCTAGTTGCATTGTGGTAGCAAGAAGAGCTTTGCTTTTTCTTTTTAATGAATGTATCTGCGGTGAGAGAATGAGCCCCGTAATGTGCTTTAAATTCATTCCTGTCGTTTCAGTGCAGTAACACAGAAGCTGATAACTTGACTGCCTCTGTTCATTTGAAATAATGTACTTGTATAGTGTGTTTGGGCTCGTATTCAACCCATATACTGTAGACTGATATAGATTTTTGTGGATTTGACTGAAGTTATCAGTATTTTGTGCCTCTAATCAATAAATTTGACTACTTAAAATTGGACCATTCACAGACCCAGAAGTGTGGTCAGGGTTTTTCCAGGTTATTCTTAACAGGACGGGAAAATGAAGAGCTAAGTGATTGATTAATGGTGTCACTCACTTCTGAAACCCATATATGAATAAAAACTGAACAAATGTGCAAAAAAAGAATATTTTATTGGAGCCTTGTTATGTCAGGGAAGAAAGTCAAGATCTGTTTATTTTAAGACCAATACCAGACTGGTTTGTCAAAGCAATACATCATTTTCATGCTAATTTGGATTATATTTTTGTACGTTCAATCTCCATCTCAGTAAAAGACTCAGCAAACATTCAGTTTTTATTTAGAGTTGTCTTGATAATAGGGGCATTTTGGTCAAAGGTATTGGATATTTTTCTGCAACAAAACAGCTCTTTTAATAAAAACCAAGGGAAGTGTTTGAAATATTCGAGGAGCTCCGCAGCTGAACAAGTCGCCTCTCATGCGCTTCCAGTCATGTGATTTGTCCAAAAAGTGCTGTTTTGACGGGATGCACGTAGGCCTGCGCCGCCAGCTCGGTTAAGAATAAACATGAAAGTTGTACCAGAGACGTCAGCAGTCTGGAGCAATGAAAGGCTCATTTGTGAAAGCTCGTCTGAGCTCGGCAAAAATAGAAGCGTTCTGTGACCAACACAGTTAAGTTTATTAACCCAGAATCTGGAATTTAGAAAAACTTTGTAAACACATGTAGCTTCTGCTCTGCTGTGAAACTGCCAGGATTGTGCTGTATAGTTTTACCTTACTTTTTATCATGTATACTGTATGTTAACATCTGTTTAATGGCCACAAATGTTAGCTTTCGCATGTTTTGTCTTGCCTTGATACATCCGACTTGAGTATATTTCAATTTTTTTGTATTTAAAATATTCAATGTGACTCAAGGACACTGAAAATGTGCAGTTGCGACAACATGAATGTACTTTTCTGTGACGGTAAACACACAAAAGACCAGAGTGGAAAACGGAAATGAACACTTCAAAGGAAGCTGTTTTATTTCAGTAGTGTTTTCAGACAAATGGAAAGTGAGGAAGCAGCCGTGGGTACACACACTCTAACATCTCTGTGTCAAAAAAAAAAAACAAGCAGGGACTTGTTTTCAATAAACTCCTCAAACAGTCGGAACATTGAACTTCTTTTTTTGGCTTAATTGTGGGATTGGGGTGATTAACTAGTCTTCAAATAGCTACCACGATGACTTTGATTCATTTTACAAGAGGAACTTTCTGCAGCTGACGATTCAGTTCTAATAAAAGTCCACAATTAGCGTCTTTACGTGAGCAGGCTTTTTCCACACTTTCGCAGCGAGAGATAAAATAAAAGACGTTGCCAAGATGGAAGAGGATAACGGTGCCAGGCTGACATACTCGCCTGAGACAAACTGCAGAGGCACAAAGCTGGATGTGCAGTTTCCTGCACGTACAGTGAAAGACTAAAATCCAACATGACACAATACTGACGTGAACAGTGGTCGTACGGTCTGATGAAGAGCATTACATCAAAAAGTGTGGTTGAAAGATTCACATGTGATTCAATGTATGATTCAAAAACCTCACACATACTGCGTACGGCTTGTATATCAGTGACAAAAAACACATCCAGTCTTCTGTCAATAACAAAGGAAAACACCCAACATTCTTTCTCCTGGAAAGAAAATGTCCAGTGGGTCGTACGAGATGTCCCGCTGATGTTTCTTTTCTTTTCTTCCGACGGCGAGGGATGGAGGTCATTTGGAATCGGCTGCACCTGTAGGCC
The DNA here is from genome assembly GCF_017976325.1 of Chelmon rostratus. Lineage (NCBI taxonomy): Eukaryota > Metazoa > Chordata > Actinopteri > Chaetodontiformes > Chaetodontidae > Chelmon > Chelmon rostratus. The sequence continues at coordinate 15,886,897 of NC_055663.1, read as the reverse complement.
ACGCCGCACTATCAAATAGCAGTTTGGATTAAAACAGAAGGTCACCCACAGTCACATCTGCTGCGGAAACCTAATCTAAATCTCCTCTGCATTGTTGTTAGTTTAATTACATTTAGAGTGCAAGGAAGAGCTTCATTTCATTTACTCTAAATCAGACTTTTGGTTAATTTCTGTGAAATATATTTGAATTACAGCAAATCTAACAAACCGGTTTCCATTGTTTTAATAGTAGTTTAATGGCTCTCTGATGGGTCAAATCATTTGAGGACTTTGGGAGTATCAGGTAAAACCTCCATGTTAAACTCAGTCACAGCCAGTGTTGCCTTCACTCAAGGAGACATACTGAGTTACAGTTTGGTCGAGCAGCTGGCAGTTTGTACTGGGCTGTACCTCTGCAAGCTGCTACTACTACTGCATCTACAATAATACATTTAACACACTGAGGGCCCGGGGAAAATCAGATTAGATGAGAGCGGCTTACATGATTTAACTGGTTTATGAAAAATTCCTCAATTCTTCCAAAATATTACAACCAATTTGAAGAGAGAGCAGAATCTGTGTGGCACAGAGGAGCGACTCTTCAGGGGGAAAAACAGCCCTTTTCAAGTTAGACATTACAAGAGTCAGTGAGCTATTAATGGACAAAACACCGAATAAGCTGCTCACATGCTGTCTCAAACAAGAGATAGCACACTTTGAGGGTCTTTTTTAATTGAGCAACTAGACACAGTGGTATGGCGATGTTGACATGTTCAGTACTGTAACAACACTGCTGCTATCTGTCAACCTGTTTTTCCAGCAAGTTACTTGATTAAATGCAATCGTCACATGACCGAACACACCTGATCACAACAGATCACAGCGTTCACATTCATAGCTAATGGATTTATCCCATAAAGACCTCACAGCTTTCAATCAAATTTTTAAAAACTTAAAACTTCAGCTGAGATAGCAGCAAAATAGGAATGTCTAAAACAGCACATTGTTAAAAAAAAATGTAAAAAGAAAATACACGCTTATTCCGTACATAAGGACAGAAAGCCTTCAGTATATACGCATGATAAAATGGTAAGTAGATAGAAATATATTTGGTATGAAAGTTTACTTAAAATATCATTACTGTATATCATTAGATTCTTCAGAGTGTGCAAATTTTACATTTGAATAAAAGATTTTCTGCACATTATCTGTTTCATGTTAACATTTTATGCATTAACTGAAGAGTGATTAATCCTGCATTTTAATATGAGCAGCCCATCGCTTCAAAGCAGAAAGTGGTTCTTAGTATAACCTCCTCAGCCCCGCAAACTGCAGCTCAAGCGTAAAAATCAAATGTAAACGAAAAAAAAAACCTGTCAGAAAACGTTAACAAAACAAGTTGTTGTGAACGACTGAACTCCGAGTCACTAACAGCCTGGTTACTGAGTGACTTCAGAGGAGCGGTCACAACATGAAGCATCCTGATTTAATATAGGAAAGAACTGGGCAGCCTATTTGGGCCACATGGTGGAAGCGTCACTAAAGCAGCAAACAATGATATCTATGCGGCGCCAGTCCTTTAAACACAGATAAAAGCCATGCACAGGCAGCGTATGAAGTTGCTGATTCAGTCAGACTTGGCAACACAACCATACAGAAAATCACTTGAGTTGTCTCGGGCAAAACGGGAGCGATCAATTATTGATGTCCGTGCCGGGATTCACCTGCAAAACAAAAGAAAAAAGAGAAAAAGGCGAGAGCTCACAGTTACTTGACAGAATTTTATCTGGCGTTATTATCTACACACTGAGGCGGAAACATGCTCGCCAGCAGAGCCCTGTCTGACTGGAGTGAAGAATGTCAGGTAAACAGGACATCATATCTTCCTTCGAGGAAGTGGTTGTGTGTTAAAGAACAATAGAAAGGACGGAAGGGTGAAACCTAATGTCAACATCGCATGAACTCACACAGTGTTTCCTTAAAATAGTGCGTTTCTTCAAGAACAGCGAGCAGTTCAAGTACACGTTTTCAGTGTGTTCTTTGAATTAGCTGTTTTGTCCATGTGGTTTTGTACTGCAGCTCGCAGCTCGTGAGAGACTCCTGCAGATGCTTTAGTAGCACAACTTAAACTGCGGTGCCTCGCTGCAAAGCTGAGGAGTCAAAACAGAGTCACAAAGGGCTTTACTTAGGGAAATCAAGGTTAAAAGGTTTTATGAATACAATGGCAGTGAGATAAGTAGATTCGGATTGGGAGGAAATAAAACGGACATACATGTATAATGTAAAGATATCATTCTGTAGAAATAAAGGGCCAAAGTGTGGATTATGGACTAGATTATTATGTCTTTATCATGCTTTCCAGTGGTCGGTATCTCCGCTGTAAAGGGAAAATAGTCCAAACTTCTCTGATATGTGTACAACTTTCTTATTCGGGCTGTAGAAACAGAAGACAAAGAAATGTTTTCCCTATTTTTTGGAATGACATGAACTTCTTGCCCCTCAGGTTGTTTAAAAAAGAAGAACAAACCTGTATTTGACGTCAAAGAGGGTTGAGTCATCCTCATCGTCGTTCTCCTCATTGAGAGGGGCCATCTCCACACGCTCCGCCGGTGTCGTTATAATGTCATATTTCCGTGTTTTCCTGATTCGTCTCCCAGACCTGCGGGAAAGAGCACGGTGGCGAACATGAGCCAGGCCAGACATGAAATCACACCACTGGGCTAAGAGAAGAGGGTTAAACCGGGGAAACTTGTGTTCTTACAACCATGTTAAAGCTCAACCTGGCTGCTAAAAGGATTATTTGATTGACCAAATGCCACCGATTGTGAGAATTGATTAGTCATTGATCACATTCCTTGATTATTTGCTGCTTTTTTGTTTTCACTTCCTGAAATTTCTCAGACAAAATGAGCCATTGACTAAATGACAGAGTTTGCAGCAAAGTTGTTCTGAACTGCACAACATTACTGAACAGTAATCCTAAAATAAATTCTTTGTGATACATGCAAAGATGCAGCTGTGATGAGAAGTGTTCAGAATTCATTGATTTAGACACACACACATGAGATAAAGCGGGTTGCTCACTCAGTGCCTCCACACTACAGTTGCCTGAAATAGGCCCAGACCTTTCCTGAAGGCTTCCGCCGCCACATTTAGACTAACCAGGTGCTCCTAATCGATTCCCTACGGACACTTAAACACACCATAATGTGACTGCATCACTGCACAGGCTGGTTATCCCGGGCCTTCCAGCTACAGAGGAACAGTGGTATGGACCTGCCTACCTGACCACTTTGACGACCAGGCATGTGATGAGAGCAGCTGTTAACACGCAGATGAAAATAACAATGTTTTTCAGAGTTGGGAGATGCGTCATTAGAGATGAGATCCGGGATCCCACGGCGGCATCTGTCACGTTGCGTGTCAGCTCATCTTCGCTGATGATGGATGATGATGATGATGATGATGATGTTGAATTTAACTGCGTCGCGGGTGAAGCAAGAGTTTGTGGTTCGCCACTGACCCGCCAAAGAACCGCGATAATAAAAGTTAAAGCCAGATTGTACGTCGCCATCGTGCTGGAATAAGACGATGCAGAAGCGGGCTGTTCTTTCAGTAGTTTCTCCAAACTGGATGAAGTGCGACAGCAGCTGTCACATTATACACGATCGGATTATTCAGTGTCGGGTTTTGCTATTTACACAATAAAGACAATGTGAGACGCAAACATCCATCTCTCCGCTCGGCCAGCTCCTCCTGATAACGAGCTTCCAGGTCGTAACTTGCGGTTTGCTTCCAAAACGTGCTTTCCTGGAGGTGAGTTGTAGCGAGCCCTTCCTGATTGCATTAGGACTGCGTGTGGAGATGAGGATAATCCGCCTCCGGAAGGGCTCTGCAGGCTGGCCCGCTGTTCCCAGTGCTGAAGAGGAGCATTATGTGGGCTCGCGCTGCCTTCACGGCACCCTCGTATTTCCGATAAACTACAGACCTGCTGTCAACGATAAAAGGATCCTGAGAGAATCAGTTATAAGAAATGACAAGCAAAAGTTTTTTGTTTTGTTTTTTTCTTTTTGTAGCTCGTGTTTAAAGACTCTTTTAAAGAATAAATTCTAAGAAATTAAAATAATTCTTATTGAATTATGACAGGACTAAAGCCATGATTTTGGATATACTGAGATTGGGAGTCTTATCCCTCAATCTGTCTGGAATTTTTAAAAATTACTTTATTTATTAATTCATGTTTAACTGTGTATTTTTCATTATCCTGTCTATTGAAATAAACTACTGTTATTAATTTACTTATGCAGTTATTCATTAGTATTATTTTATTGTAACAGGATTATAATTCTCGTGAAGAAAGTTCTTTAATTTCTTTGTTTACTTGTTTTTTGTATTATTAATAATGATTTTGTCAAAAAAAATAAAAAAAAATGTGAAACAACAAATATATCATTACACACATTACAACAACAAAGAGGACATAAGTTTGCCTTCAGTATATCTGGATATCATGCATATCACTGCATTATTCCTTTCCAGCCATTGGTTTTGCAAAAGACTGTCTGGTATTCTTAGATATCAGTTAACCCTTTTTCACAACGTGCAGCAAAATCAAGAGGAGAAAACCTGTTGCATGTGTTTATGTTCCTCATTAAAATAAACATTTCCGATTACAAAATGTTAAAAAAAAAATAGTACTAATGGTGCTATGCAGACTAACTGGACTTCTAAACAAATAAAAGCACATTTCTACATTACCTTCACTATGTTGACCTTGTTAACCTCCATCATCACATCACATCACATCTAACATTCCTGGGAGCCACAGATTATTCTAACATCTAAATGCGCCGCACATCTTGAGGGTTGACGAAAAGCACAAATGGCCGACAGCACCCGAATGCAGCATTTGTGTGTTTACCAATGGGACATGGCAAAAACAATTTGCCAGGGACAGCAGACGAGGCGGTCACGACCACAGATTCTAGAGAAAATCTTTGACCAGAAAGGCCGTGATTAGCAATCAGTTGCTCAGTGACGCTGATAATCATCCAGCAAATCCACAGACATGAGGCCAACACAAAGTCAATCTCTGTCTTTGTCTCACTCACTCAGACACACTGTCAGACATGAGCTATGTGCAAACTAGACTTTGGGTTTGCAGTGTGCATACTGATAAAGCAGACCAATGCTTAGATTTACCACTAAAAAAAATGCCCATGATGGCTTGCAGTCAAATCTACTTTACATCAGACTCATACATCAGACCAGTTTCTTACAGTATGCAAACCTGTAGGGGCTCCCTTTATCTGAAAACAAAGAAAGACAGCCTGTTGAGTTTAGTCTGGTTTGATGTCACTTATTTCCCTACACCTAGTGGTGGGAGTGAGGGGCCCTCTGCTGCAGAGCTATTTCATTTGATCAAAGCCCACCAGATGGCAGCACAAAATAACAACGGAGCCTGCTTTTTCCCTCAATGCAGAGGGCACAATTCAGAAGAGACTGCTTTGAGCTGTAGCATCATTCAGTTCATAAAAAAACATGGCAGCCGATCATTTGTGTCTATAACAATAAGTCAGTTATAATACGCCTGTTTAGCTTTCAGATGAGCTTATAAAGTGAGGGACACTAGCATGCACACAAAACCAGACATAATAGACAGACATAAAGTGTAAAGTGCCCATGCATGAGCTTTATCTTGATTTTGCATTCATTACTCATTAATATTATTCCTCTGGGAAGCATGATTCAGTTGCCACAAGAAGATACATGACTCTTAAGCTGAAGGGGGTTGTTTTCACATTCTGAGACAACAACCTCCTTAATTTAGACAGTATACTTCCAGCTGTGGTGTTTTTTTTTAAGCTTGAACCTAACCTAACCTCTGTTTGTTGAGCCACAAGGGAAATACACACAATGTTTGTCTTGCTAATTGAAAAGCAAACATAAGAACAGCCTACCTGTACTTACGTCAACTCTCAAAGGTTATTTGCAATGAAACATGAGGTTTGGTGTTAATGCTTTTATCTGGTGCAACACACCCATGAACAAAATCCTGCATGTTGTTGGTGCTGTGCTTAAGCACACCCTGTTCTGTACTCTTCTTTTTACAAAACAAACGGCTGCAGACATACAGACATGTTAAATGTTGGTCCTTGTTTAAGGTTAGTGTGAGTTCATAGCATGCTTATATGTCATAGTATTATACTGCTATACTACTGTAAATATGAAGGCCATATAAATGCTCTCAGTGGTCTGTATGTACCATTTATGACCATTTGTTACCAGTAGCAAAGATTTGCACAACGCATTTAACAAACTGCCTTAATTGAAATCAAATTGGTGTTTTTAAAAGAGGATATTCACCAAAAAACACTGTAAAATACAATTCTCAATCTCTTAAAACATAGTTTTTAGTTGCAGCATTCAGGTGACTTGCCAACACACAGATGAACGCAAGAGACATACACTTTTTGGGATTTTGAAAGATTTGGTGGGCAAACACCCATCCAGCCAGTCAGTCGCTATAAGGCTGTGTGCACTTCACCTCCAGTGTCTAAGTCTGTAATAGACTCGCAGGGTTCTCCTGTTGCTAGGCCGAGGATCTTTTTAAAGAAATCTTCCACTGCACAGAGCATGCGCTGTCATGTCAAACATCTCATTGGTCAGTGATGGGGGTGGAGTGCATACCACAGACTCCTCAGACTGTCCAATAAAGGCTGCTCTGACTGAACAGCCAAAGTTTGGAGTTTGCCCCCCTCGGCCTTCAAGTTTCATATGTGCAGACTTTCTCAGGTACTACAAATAATATGGTTAATCCAAATAGTTTGCCATGTTGCCGCAGGCTGGGTACGCTTCCGTCAAGCATCTGACATGGCGTTCATGTTCAGTTATTCAGAGTGGCCTCAATGAAGCCTCACTTTCTGCATTTTTATTTTTCTTTATATGTTTGTGTTATAAAAACAAAACAAAAAATCCCTTGTGTTGTGTATGGCCACAGTCACTCTTTCACCACTGTGAAATGGTGACAGTCAGGTAGCCTGCATCAACACCAGGAACCGAGTGCTGTCTGAACTAAGCTGTAGGCCTACATAAACCAGGGAATAAACATGTTATTGATGATTTATTAACTCCCCTGAACACACAGTACACTACCTTCCAGGGCTCTCAAGAAAAGGTTCAAAGAGGGACTGGACTGTGTGACTGAAGTGAGGTTATTACACAGCAAATGCTGTATACCTATCTTACTTGTGTTTTTCAGCGTGTCAAGTGTTAACTAAGGCAACATAAGTGTTCCTGTATGGGCCGATGAGAGGGAAAATGGAAGCAGACAGCAATGCAAATAATATTTTTTCTTTGTCTTAACAAACATGTAGACCTATTTCCATATTTACAGTAGTGTGACACATTCTAGATTTCATACATATATATTTCTATATGTATATGTGTGTATGAAATATATAATTAGGTCATTTCATATCAGGTTACACAGGTTAGCTTACTTGCTTATAATAACCGTTTTCGTCTACTAACGTCAAATTGTAGCTTGATTTGATTGGTTAACTGCTCACGTGACTGTGCATTTTAGAATTTGTTTTATTAACGCTAACCTAAAAGAAACCTTTCCAACTGTACTGTTACGGGTTTCGCTTGACTAAATGGTGTTCGTACGGTTTTCGGGTTCAGTGGGCTGCTAGCGTTAGCTCGATGGGGCTGGAGAGGAAGTGGAGTTTGGCTTACGTTGAGAGGAAAGTGGGCAGAGCCGCTGAAGGATATCAGCTCAGGCAGAGGCAGAGAGGAAGACACACAACAGAGAAGAGAGGCGGCGAGAGCGGAGAGGAGGAAGAGCGGGACGATGCAGCCCAAAGACCTTCCAAAACGACGAAAATCGCCCAAAAACGCGACACTGGCCGGGGAAGATGACGGGGGATAGACGCGGCCTGGGAAATGGGTAAGAACTTATGAGTAATCCAACATTAATAGCTGTAAAATACGAGTCAGGGGTGTATGGCAATATGGTGGAAAGAACGACAGTTAGACGCAGTGTTGTAAAAATGGCCATGGTGTGTTGTCAGCGAATAAAGATATCGATGCGGACAGTGTAAATTGCAAATAAATGTGTTTTAGTTGATGGAATTTGCATGTTTGCTAACCCTGTTTCGAGTTACTTAGTTAATATTTGGTCAAGCACATTTGTTCTCCACCCGTTAGGAGTTATTTCAACCTACGCATTTAAAATTTGCTTTGTCCTTGAAAGGGCAAATGCCCTTATGTGTATTTGCTCGACAAAAGCAGCAAAATTAAGCAACTGTTTCGTTTTTTGAATGCTGTATTGAGCCTGATTGACATCAACTAAACAAGATTTAGCAGATTTTTGTTTATTTTCAGTATAGTTGTTTTTTGAGGTTTTTCACCGAATTATATATCAAAAACATATTTAAAAATCGATAATTTTTCATAGTATCTTACCATAGACTGCACGAATTTAGTTATGCTGAGATATAAGTATGTGTGAGATGCTTAATGCTTGGTATTTAAAAATAGTTTAAATAAATTGTGACAAGTTGGCAAAATGCTCTAAATGTGAATATTGAACACAGTTCTTCCAGTGTAGACTCTGTACTTAAACTATACTTGATTTGTTTGTCAAATAAAGGTTCTATGTGTTTTTAAAGCTTAGATAGACTTCGAAATACAAAATAGGGTGTTGGCTTTTAACCCTTTGAGGTACTGAATAGAGAAGTAATATAAATATGCACATTAATTTTGTTTTTCCATCTTACATTACACCTTTAAGACATGTAAAGAAAGATTTTTTTGTTAGAAAGCTTCACTACAAGTATGTGAATTTAAAGAAAGTCAAAATACTGTATTAAAATTAAATAAAGAATTAAATTAATCTTTTTATCACAGTCTCATGGACAAGGTTGTTGATTTAGCCACGTATGAAGGCAAGTACTACACATTAAAAAGTAGATGATATACTATCTTTTATCATAAGTATTTTTGTATCTTAAACTATATTGTTAAATCCAAAGGATTAGTGCCACCCTGCACATAACAAAATGGCCTCTCAAAGCTATTCTCAATGGGATGTAATTGTTGAAGACAAATTTAGTTGCATTTTGAGCCACCAAGACACGCAGAGATGAAACATTTTCCCGACTTAATATGCAACGACGTATTCATGATTTTTGTAATATGTTAATGAGCTTTGAAACATTCTTGAAAATAATCTTTAAAATATCTTAAAACATGAATAGCCTATTTATGTCTGATTTTATGCCAACGTACGTTGCGATTAATAAAAAAAAATGTAACTACAACAAAATGATAATTATCATGTTTTGTATTTTGCAGAGATTCCCTTGATGTTTCACAAATTGCGTCAAAGAAGAAAGGAGATCATCGGACTCAGACAAAATGGTATGTGTTTTTAACTGGCCCGGTCTTTTAAATGCTTTTTGCAGTCTGACTAGCTTCTTTGACTTTTCCGCGACATACATGTTACCAGTAGGGTGTGCTGTTGACACATTTCCTCTCTGAATCTGTTTTTTTTCTATTTCAAAGGGTTGTCACGTAGTTGCCATGGAGTCATGAATCGAAGGATCTGAGTGAATCGCACGGCGATGGGGATTTGTAAGTATTATTTTTAAGATGGATTAAACATCTGTAGAAAATTCTTTACATATTATCTGAGAATTTGAAATCTTCAATTGTCTCAAATCAAATTGACTGTTTTTATTGACCACAAAGATAACTGAATAGACACCAGAATGAACAGTGTAATTTTTTTCTATTTTATGTGAATTTCATGGCAAGGATATACAGCTAAACGTAATTTGTTATGTAGTTAATGTGCATTATAGCATACGTTGTCACAGTTTTGATCAAAAGCAATGACAATCACGTCTGCCAATAGGACAGTTCCGCCATCTAGTTTATGTTGTGGCGAGGATGTGCACATCAATGAAAGATATGTATAAGTGATCAAATACCTGACTGAGTTAGGCATTTCATGGTTCGTTATAAATAATTATGTAAATAAATTCAACTCAAGTATGTTTTAGAGTGTTTTTGAATATTCAGTGGGTCTGATATATCATTCTAAGTCGTACTGTAAAAACGTACCTAAGATTGTAGGATGCGCCCAAAGAATAGGTTTCAATGTCGACCTCTCTGTGTACAATCTTTTGTTTATTTAACATGTTGAAATTACTGAGTTCACAAATAAAAGAATTAAAGCTGGATTCCCTCATATATATTATTATGATAAACATATGGCTATTTTAAATGCCATAAGATTTTTTTAATGTGTTCATGATGATCTTTCGACTAGCTAGGTAACCCGTGATGCACATAGAATTATTATTTATTTATTTATTTTTTGTCATAACAGTGTCCCATGTAATAAAAAAGAACTGACAATCATCACATTGCTCTCATATCAGTTGTGTAAAACACTTACATGTCTCAACACTGACATGTCTTAACACTCTGTGGCACCTAGTCAAGTAATGAGTTTGGTGGGCAGGTAATTCTTCAAAGAGACCGACCATGCAAACCTATTTGAATTTTTTGTACACTTATCATTCACCGAGGCTTTTAGCAATTTCATACTTGACAGACTTGGATGCTGTCCCTCTTCTTAGAGTTTTACTGAAAGAGTTTTGTTAGGAATCTTAGTACAACTCAGCTGGGGTATATCATGTTAAACATGGAGTATATCCTTGGGTTGCCCTGAGCACGATTTTCACACTCACTGCCATATCTGTCAGTAATTTGACCACCTGTGCAAACTTTCCAAATTTGACATTTGACAAATTTAACATTTACTTTTTTCAGCTACACTTTAGTTCTATCAAGTTAGCAAACTGGTGACATTTTGCAAGGCAAGCGTATCCATACAAGAACTTGGTTATACGGTTGCACTTAAGAAATACAATTCCAACCTTGGCCTGTAGAGGGTATCATGATGACAATCAAAAATGTTATTAACACACATATTTTCACCATAGTTTAAACAGTAGGTGCCATGTGGTGCATTTGATCTGCATCATGCATTTTTCCCTCATGCCACTGATTTTGGTTTGTGTCACCTTGAAAAATATTCTAGGATAACCTCAAAATATCAGTCAAACGAAAGTCATACAATGTACAGTGCCTGTCTGTATTGGCAGCTGTAAATGTTATTTGCAGCCAAGAAGAATGTCATCGAAATACTTCAGCACCAGAATATGAAAAGCAAAAGCCAATCGTGAAATATGAGTAATATCTTAATTTGACACATATCAACAATAACAATTTCTTGAGATTATAGATGCACCAACATGGAATGTCCGAAAAACAAACCGCAAGAGTAAGGATTAACTACCTGCTTTTGGTCAATACTAATAGCTATTTAAAATGGTTAGCTACCAACTTGCATCTTGAAAACATTTACACTAATTCACAGTTCATGGTTAATTAGTAAGAGCAGATCTCAAATTGTCTACTTAAGACGGATCATTAGATATTTTTTATAGACATTGTTTAACGAAATTAAAATTGACAAAGTATGTCACACTGGACACAGAAAAGCTCAATTTTGGCTGCCCCCTTCAAATGTGTTTTTCTCCTTTTACTGTTTTCCGCTTAAGTATAAGAAGTAGCTGTAGTAAGAAACAGAAGCCCTTAGAACAAATAGCCTGAGGCTAGAAAGCCCCCAAAAAGAACATCAAGACTCAACCAGTTAGCTAGCAGTATGAATTTCTTCGTTTAAGAATTTGATGTATTTGTAGCTTAATATAGGGTTTTGCAGTTTATTGACAACTCTGAGATTCATGCGTTTCTCTAGAGCACATGAATGTGCCACACAGTAAAAGAACTATCAACCTTAGACAGAGTGATGCCTGTTGGTTCACATCTGCTCATGCCTTACTTTAAAATGCAGGATGCTTCCCTGACCATGTTCCACAGGCATTGTTTTTTCTTCCCTGAAAAAAGACTTTAGAAGTTGACTTTAAGTTGTAATTATTACTGTAATCATGCACGAAATGAGTAGTGATTATAAGACAGTTCCCATTTGAGAATCAATTTTGATTGTGAAATTTTTTTTGTTGGCTGTATATGGCCTCCCATACATTGTAAACCCACACAAGTTGTTTTTTAACCACACATTATTGGTGTAACCAGCACAACAGCTGGCTAAGAGTAGGTCTTGTTTGTAACAGATTGGTATGGTTGCAGTATTGAAGGTTTTAATGAAGTCAAATATGAAAAATACAGTATTTGGGCTAATGGGTTCGGTTAAAATAGGGTTCTTGAAAGAACAACAGAGCTACACTTAGGCTTTATGTTGGCTTATCCTTATATCAGTTTCCAGCAAAGGCATTTGCTGTGTAGAACATCAGCTATTGATTCATGGTTGTTAATACTGCAAAGGTGGGAAACAATTGTGTATTTTCTCTGAGATAAACTCAGTCCTCAATTCCTCAAGATTGCTTATTTGTTAAAGCAGTTTTTATCATTCAACATTTAAAACTAGAAAATGCAAATTCAAAATAGTGAAAGCCAGCCAGGTTAAGTGGTCCACTTATTTCCTATTTCTGTGTGGATCTTATGTATGGTAATATGAGTATCATTCATTGTTCCTTATCTCTTCCACAGTGGAGACCTGCACTGGTGCGAAGATTTCTGATATTTGAAGAAAAAGAAGACAGCTCTGTAAGTTTCTCATGTTTGAACTGACTATATCCACATTCCTACTGAGCTCATTGCTACTACGACAAGAAAATTCTACTTTCTAGAAAGTGTATGTTCAGTATATCCCATTAGGATAGATTGGGGTTGAGGATACTGCATTCGTATTTTAAGCAAACCTCACCCCACTTTTATTTGGAATATTTATTGCCGCCCTACTCTGTTGCTTCTAAAGGCTAGCAAAAGATCTAGATGCTACCACGTAGAGTGCATAAACAAGGGTAAGTTTGTAAACATTATGGTCTTACCTTATGACAGTTTTTATTGTGTGGCTACTTAAATTATTAATAATAGAATAAGCTATTTTTACTGCAGCTGTATGTGGACATAGGCTGTGTTTTCTCCTGTCAGTACATTATAAAATGGGCAACATTTCTCAAAGAGTTGATATATTCTCCATTTTTGCTAAAATCTCTGATAGGTTTTTGGCCTTAAATTTGAAAACACAAAAAAACAATTGAAATGAATTGAAAAATGACTACAATATTTCAACATTTTAAGAGCTATAAAGGACAATGAACAATAGACGTATAAAAGCTGTCATTGTTTGAAGGGTGACTTTAATACGTATTGGATGCTGTGACTGTATGTTGTCTATCTGTTGGTCAGTCATGCCTTTGCTTTTGTGACTCTGGTAAACATTTTGTCAGGTCAGTCAAGGGATCTCAATTTGCATACAGCATTGTTTGCTCACATGCCAGTGTTTTGTTTTTCTTTGATAGGATTTTGTTGGAACATCACTATTGTTTCGTAATTGCGTAAAAAAAAAATGTTATGCATAATGCATGATGTGAATTCGGCTAACTCGGGACTCATCATACCCCTGGTGGTCAATTGATGAATTTATTTGCAAACGATTGGAGCATTTCCCCAACTTGGACTTTTGCTGATTTCTTTGAATTCACCAAACAATATATCAATTCAGCATCACATTAAAATCTGACAGAACTTACATTGTCAGTATAGCTTGTTGCACTTCTCCCTATATAACCTAACGCTACGAATCCCCATGAGGGACGTCTGTCAGATCAGTTAATTTATTTTATGTGATCAATAAAAAGTTGTATTTAATGTCTTATTGGAATTTAATACCACAAAGTTTGGCTGTAAAACAAAGTTTAGACAGCTTTGATCCTAAAATGAACAATAGGCATGAGACTGCATTACAAACAACCCAAATCTGTAGCTTGCATTCTATACATTATATTGACATGATGACTTTCATTTACAGTTAATGAGAATAGCTAAACTTGGGTAAATGTTTTGACAATTCTGTACTCTTACAACAGCTCATATTTCAGATCAACACATGCACTTGCATTATGCTAGCAAACGCAACTGAAAGCTAGCCATGTCTGTGACTAAACTGTCGTAATTTTAGTCTAGTTTAGCATGCTGTCTTTAACTGCTGGACAGTGAATCGTGACTATTGTCAGTTGCACTGTGGGCTTACAACCTTTCCTTCTTTTTTTTTTATCCTATCAAGACCCCATTCAACTGGATATTGCTGAAGTGGAGACAGCGTTGTTAAACGTGAAGATTGCAAGTGGCAGTTAGCCAAATTTTGACAAGATGAAATCCGTTTTCTGACTGGACTTTGACATTTTGGATTTTTGTTTTTTACAACAACATGGACACTGGAACACCGTTGCTGGCTATATAGCGGACTTGTTGAAAAATTATATTGTTTTTGGGAAACACAAAATCCGCCTTTGTACATTTGATATTCAAATGTTTTTAAATAAAGTGTATGTCCTCGTATTTTTCCTGGCTTTGTTTCATTAGCTGATTAACCAGTGAACCACAAGAGGATATTTGGCGAAACATTTTGATAACGTTTAAATCCATTAGCTTGGCTGTTGGTTTGAATATTCCATCTGATCCATACAACGAATTAATTTAGTTTGTACTGACTTGTCACGTATCAAGATTTGGCCATTTCATTCATAAGCTAGCTAAGTGCGTAAGGTTCGCACAGGGTTGCGGAATCTCCTGAAGTAATACTCTCTGTTTCGGATTATGCTTTACAAAGGAAATTCCTTCTTTCAGTTGGTGAGAAATGGGAAAATGGTTGATGAAAATGCACCGTTGTGCTTTAATAAGTGTTATTCAATCAACAGTCAAATACACTCGTGTTTGTAAGTTATCATTGAAAGTAGTTAAAAGGATTTGGTCTGAACAGAAATGGTTTCCAAAGGCTCTCTAAAATGGCCCCTGGTCGTCCTTCTTCCTGTCTGAGCAGGAAGTGATGTAACTGGTGCAAAAGAATTATATACACTTTTACAGCCTCTCACTATTCTTACCTTTTTATGAAGTGGGAAGAAAGGTTTCAGCTTAAAGCTTGTATTATGAACAAAAATATATGTAAGTTTTTATAAAAGCAAAATTTAAACATAATAAAGGGGGTGGGACTTAAACATCACCTGAGTGTGGTGTAAATGGAAATAACGTCAATCAAAGGCAAAGCTTTCAGAGCTAGGAAGGAGCTCTAGATGGCGGCTGAGCCTTGGGAAGGGTGCCATGGGCTTTCGTCAGACCGTTTCTCTTGCCTGTTTTTCGACCGAAACCGCTCGATTCTGACCGTAAATGAAGAGATCTGATGTTACGATCGGCGTTTTAACGGAAATTTGGGTGTTTTGTGTGGTTTTGTGCTGATTTTTCGAGCCGAAATAGCCGTCTGTGCCGGGGAGTGCTTGTCGTTGTTTTCCATACTGGGCTCTGGCAGCCATGGCGCGCCTCCATTTTTAGTGTGCTGCTCGCGTCTGTCCCTCTGAGTCTGACAGTAGATGAAGACTGTAAAGGCCTATACGCGTTTTGAAAATAGTCTCTTTTTTGTAAATTATTGTTAAGTTATTATTTTTACAGTTAGCTATCTTTATTCGAGTCGGATAAAACTCTGTGAAAGAGCGAACGTGAATCTAATAGTTCATTTATAGGTTACTACCTTTCTTCACATTGAATTGGACTGTTTACATTGTGTAGTGCATAATTTCCTGATTTTCTCATCCTTAAATCTTATTTTTCTTATCCTTCATGTGATGACGCAGTTAGAATTAATTGCATGCGGCTTGATCCGTGGACTATATTGAAAGACACAAGTTGGATATTTAACTTAATGTATCAGCACCTGTCATTTTTCTTCGCTATATACATTAGCGATGGCTATAATAGTCCTCAAATCTGTCGTTTTAATGCCTTTTTCCTAACTCGTGTCGCACCGCCTGGGTTTTAACTGCCACCTGAGCAAAGGCAGTCTTGTGGGACTTGTATGATAGTTCATGCTTACTCTAACTTTTTGACAGTAAATACCAGGACAAAAGATCATCCGATCTAAGATTCTCAGGATAATACGATGATGAAGAATAAAAGTAAAAAACAAGAGGATGAAGGATCGACTCAGAGCAATGCATCAAGGTATGATCATTATACTTTTTTACCTTTTTCATATCTGCCTTGATTGTTTACCTTGTCAAGCATGGTTGATCACCTGTGTGTACATTTGCGACGTGGTTTTGTTGAAGTGCACCACTGTCATGAATGACCTTGCTATTGTTTAATAGCCACACCCTGATTTTCCTACCATTTCTTGCACTCAATACTGAGGTTTCAGGCCTGTGTTAAGACATCATTGCCCACAAGATGAATGTGTTAGACCACAGGAAAAGTCATTTGTCCTGTATTATGTTGCACATGATTTGTCACAAATGTTTGATGTCCCAACGCTTTAAAGTAATATGACCTTGTCTTAGTAGTTGGTACTGCAATGCACCATTTTATCAACGTTGTTGTTTGATTTGTTTTATTTATTTCAGAAGCAATGTATTGCTTTGGTGTTTCTTATGGTCAGTAACATATCCAGGCTTTTAGATGGGTTATATTTTGTCGTTAGTTCTTTGACCTGAGTGCAGTTTGCATGTGGCTACCATTTTCATTTTTTACATCCTGCTGTGTTCTTTTATCTGTACTAATAGTTTTGATCAAGTTGTAGAG
Source organism: Chelmon rostratus (assembly GCF_017976325.1). Taxonomy (NCBI): domain Eukaryota; kingdom Metazoa; phylum Chordata; class Actinopteri; order Chaetodontiformes; family Chaetodontidae; genus Chelmon; species Chelmon rostratus. Next base: position 15,870,187 of record NC_055663.1, on the reverse strand, counting down.
TTTAAGGAAATTGAAGTTTTTTTATGCTTAGTTATTTCTGCAAATTAAAATCCTTCATTGCAAAGATTTCAGTACCTTGTTAATCATTTTGTCTTGTTTAAGGTGGATAGTGAAACTTAAACTACCTACTTTTATGACTTTATTCCACTTATGTAACATAGCCTTTTAACCTCCAACTTAACATTTGTTTTCAGGGGAAGGTCTTTTTTTACTTTCTGTTTAGGCCATTATTACAATGGACAGTTTCAATTCAAATATTTCTCTTAACACATGTTTTTTCTTATTATAGATATTGAATGATTGCTTTCACATGTCAAGCAAGATATTTCATCCATTGATCACATACATCTATTGTATTTCTTAAGTGTCAAACAAGTTTACAAGGCACTTTTTGTGTTAATTAGCATTGGTTTTATGGAGGTTGATGTGTTAATTGAAGCATCTGTTTTGAACATGTCTCATTGTGAAAGTTAGAGCAAAACAATGTTCTTTTTAATTCAAATGTGGCTTTCTGTGTATAACTCGTCAGCTATATCTAAAGGTCTGTGGCCAAGAGTCTTGACCCTAATATATATTTTTTACAATATTGTCTGGTTTTCTTTTATAAACATGCTAAATATATAAAGATGGTAAATGGGCAAGTGTGTGTCTGTCACCCACAGGTATCTGAATCTTCAAATATCAAAAGGAGTGGAAACACCAGTTTATATTTGAATCAATAAAGATGGTTTTTAAAAAACTAATACCAGGTCATTTGCATGGTGTCAGAACAATGCAGAAATTGAGAAACAACACAAGTGGCTAGCCATTATTTCTTTCCAAAAAGGTGCTATTTGTCAACACAAGTTCCTAGTATTAGAACTGCTGCCATGTTTTCACAGCAAATAATGCAGCCTGATCTCAAAAGACTGTTGTGTTTATAGATAAAGACAGAGAGAAGTTTGGATGCTAAATGCAGGTAATCACCCTCCGCATTTTACTGACTGTTCACTGCACCAGGTTACATCACATTTGTAGTTTTTCTGTGTGATCTTGTGGCAGCCATTTTAGTATTTTCAAGCTGTGAGTGAAATATGTCCTCTGCTACTGATGACAGCCTAACCTTGTCATTCTGAGAGATGAGTACTGTGAACATGCAAAGCAACAGAATGAGCAACAGAAAATCTGGTGCTTTCATGTGCCATTGCATCTAATTAAAGTTACTATATACATGCTCTCCTGAGTCACAAAATGGCCCTTGCTTTGTGTGCCCAGCTTGCTCACTTATCTGTATTAAAACTCAGCTCAGAACTACATGGAGGAGGAACAGGAAGAGCTCGGGCCTTGGAAGGCCTGCACACTGCGCTGCCATAGGCTAGACTTCCACTTAGCAACACGTCAGCCAATAGTAATTTGAGATTATTTCTAAGTCCCACCCACTTTTGACCTCACTTAAAGCGGAAGGAGCCATGCACTTCCGAATTTAGTCATTGAAACTGCTTCAGGTACAGGCCGTGAAATGCAGTAACAGAGCCATTAAACCCCTTTTAACTCCACTTAGAATGTTATTATTTAGTTCCAACCAATGAATTCATGTTATTCTTCAGTTTTATTCTCAAAGTTGTATAAATGGCAGAATAGAGAGACAGCAGTAAGACAAATCCGAGTCCTTTCAAATATGTTTTATTACAGCAGTGTTGTTTAAAAACACCACATGTATGAAATAATCATTAGGCCTATTCACAAAACGTAATCTTTGTAAGGCAAAAACCTGCATGTCTTTCTAGAGCTTTCCACGTAAGACTATGGTTCCTGGAGTTTTACTCTGAATGACTCTAGCGCCCCCACGTGTCCAAAACGAGATATTTCATGTAGAAAAAGCTGGACAGGAAAGGTCATACCAAGCTTGATGTTTTATACCCCAATGATCCCCATCACATGCAAGTGCTGTCATCTAAAAATGTAACATAAGTTCTATTGTTTTTGTATTCAAAACGGATCATTTTGTATAGGAATTTAATTGCTTCAGGACCCCTTGAGATGCCATCCTGTTTTTAAAGGGGTCCCAAAATATTTGAAGCTACTGGTACTGAAGAAATTACACATCATAACCACCTAGAAGATACTGTTACATCCAGTGTTTATTTTTCCCACATTTCCCTAATATTTTCATTTTTCCTTTGAAATCTTAAGGCTTCTAAAAATCCTTCAAATTAAATAGTCTGAGAAGGAAAAATAAAAAGAACTAGCATCACTGCTCATAACTTATGTTCAACTATGTCTATAACCTGAGAGGAGGGGTCACAAGTAGGCACTGCTTCAATTAAGAGTCATACGTTAAAAAGATTAGGTTGCAGGTTAGCAGGGGCAAAAGCTTTCAATACTTAATTACAGTTTAGCTCAGTTTTTTTTTTTTTAGTGGTGAAAGCTGATCTTCAGCTTTTCAAAATGCCTGTAAGAGGATTTGTGTGCCCTAGAAAGAATGAGGTTATTTAAGACTGTTAACTGAGTAAGGAACATGCTGCATGATGTAATGAGGTTTCTGTTTCTACTTGGCTGACAGTCACACCTTCCTCATGCCATCAAGCTCTTGCAGTTTCTCCATGTCCTTGTGGGAGTGGGTGCACTTTGAGTCTGAGTTTTAAGACATTTTTAACTCGCCCGATTATCAATTCCACAGAATTATATAAATAAGTTCATGTGCACCGCAAAAACCTAAGAATGAACGTGTTCTTGTTCCCGTAGCAATTCAGCCTCAGAAGAATCCAACCGCTCTGCATCGGAGTCGGGAAGTCAGTCAGAGAGCGAGCATGGCAGTGAGAGGAGGAGATCCCACAACTCCGAGTCAAACAGTTCCTCAGAGTCAGAGAGTCACTCAGAGTCAGAGAGCGAGTCGGCCGAGTCCAAGTCACAGCAAACTGCAGCAGAAGTCAAAGACAAGCCAGTTAGAAAGAAGGAGCGCCTGGCAGATGTGAAGAAGGTAAAGGTCACTGAGCTTAAGAGGGGTACTTCTATCTTCTGAGGTGGTTCCGAAGCACATTAAGGTTCCTGTCTATCCTAATTCTCAGCAGGGTTTGAGTGTGTAGTGTGTTCACATTGGAAAAGTGACAAAAAGCATACTCACAATAGTTAGTAGTTATACTAGAGAACTTTTATAACATGCTGTTGATGCACACCATTGTCCCACAATGCAATGCTCAAAACAGGTGGAGGTACTACTCAGCTACCAGTTTGCAGTAGGTGGTTCAGAAACATCAACAGAATAACCATCAAATCTTTATAAAAACACACACCTTAGCTTTGAAACTTTGCAGTTTTGACTGGTTTTTGTCAGAACACACACTGCATCATTTTTATTGAGTCCAAAATTTGAAAGTGTGTTCACTATTTTACACTAATCGCTAAAATAGACTGACAACCAGCAAAAGGCCCATTAGAGCTGAATCTATTTGTAGAATAATCGCTAAGGGGGCAGCAGAAATGTCTACTAAACCTAGCTGTAGCTTCTAGATTGTGAATACTTGCTGCTTTTCTCGGTTTATATAGTTTTAACCTGAATGTCTTTGGGAAGATATTTAAAAAATATCATCCTTGACAGCAGATTGATTGATAATGAAAAAAGTCGTTAGTTGCCGCCCGGTACTATTGAAATTAGATTGTGTAATGGAACTGGGACATGTTATATTTGTGTAGTGATGCGGAAAGTCAGTGGCTCTCTGATAGCAGTTGGTGTCTGTTTACAGATGTGGGACGAACATCCAGATGTGTATGGGGTCAGGAGGTCAAATCGCAGTAGACAGGAGCCGGCTCGGCTAAACATCGGAGCTGGGGTAAGCAGATGTTGAGACAATGAAACAAAAGAAGACCAGCAATGCTAATCTGTAGCATGGCCCGGTTCCACACAGATATCTCCATTAGCATCAGCTCCTCTAAGCAAACCACTTGTGCCATCTAGTGGCCGTGATGAAGAAGTGCTACTGCAATGTGAAATGTGCATCTGCTGTGTTGACTGTATGTACAGGGCAGCAGTGACTCTGAGAGCGAGAGCCCCAAGAGGAAAACACCACGAGTTAAGAAAAAGGAGTAAGTACCAAGATTGTGAACAAATCTTTTACAGATTTGTATGATTATGATTTTGTTGTGTCATTTATTTATGATTTATTTATTTATATCTTTCACATTGAGATAGAGAACTCTTTTGTCAGTAAGATTTTTGTTATTTAACACTCAATCCATGCAGTAGTTTTGCACAGTTCATGTCTTGTCATTGTGTTGCCAGTCTGTGTTCATGTTGTGATTTGATCATTTGTAACTGGGTATCTGTTTGTTCCAAATGGGCACAGTTAGTCTCAGTCAGACAGGTGGTGTTCTACGTTTACGTCAAATTTGATTGGTCAGATCAGCGGCTTATCCCCGATCAGATTGGGTTGTGGCAAACACCCTATGGCCAGTATTTCGTGAAATTTAAAATTGGTTTCTAGCTGTGGTGGGCCTTGAGGGTGAACTTGTGGTATTTCTTTGTTGTAAGAAATATCTGGAAAGATGATGACTCAAATGATGAAGAGGAAGAGGAGGAGGAGGAGGCTTCCGACATTACAGACAGTGAGCAGGAAGAGAAAAAAGTTAGATCCAGACGACTTCCTGCTAGAAGGTAAGAGTGTAGCGAAGCCTGGCTGCCAGACAGCTACCCACTGGTCATCTCCAAATCATTCCATACTGTGTGAGCAGTTGTTTGATTACATTCTTTTCCCTTTGCTTTGGTGTGAAGTGTAGACCTGATACACATGCTGCAGCCTGATAAAAGCTCAGTCTAAAATACAGCATCTAAAGATTTAAATGTTATCATACAACATGATGCATTTGACACATTTGACACAAAAACTGTGGCTGCACCAACCGTTTGTCAATCAGCGACAGACCAGAATCACTGTGATCACAATCCAGGAGATTCGGTTCCTTCAGTCTAACTGTGTGTGTGTGTGTGTGTGTGTGTGTGTGTGTGTGTGTGTGTGTGTGTGTGTGTGTGTGTGTGTGTGTTACAGACCTCAGGCCAAATCATCAGTCAAAAAGCAGCTGTCCCAAAAAGGAAGAAAGTCCAGGAAACAGGACTCATCTGCTGAAGAGGACGACGACGAGGACGAGGACGACGATGACGAGGACGATGAGGAAGACACTCCTAAGAGACAGACTCGAAGACGGGGTGCAACAAAAGTGAAAAGGTGCACTTTTGAATGCGGAGATTTTGAATTCGTGTTCATGCGAGTTTGTCCTTGAATTGAATGTTGTCATACTGATGCATCACCTGTGTTAACTTCATCCTCGTCCCCTGTTCTGTGCTGCTGCAGTTATAAAGAGGACCAACATGACTTCGAAACAGACTCCGATGACCTGATTGAAATGACGGGGGACGCGGGCGAGGAGCAGCAGGATGATGACAGTGAGACCATTGAGAGGGTTATGGACACCAGGACAAGCAAAAAAGGAGGTGATGCATTTTCACACAGGTGTCCTGCTATTTTGATAAACACGTCGCTTCTCATCAGAATATTTGCCCACATGTATGCTGTCTGAAAGGGTTTTTTTTTGTCTTCCTCTCTCAGCCACTGGGGCTTCCACTACTGTGTATGCCTTGGAGGAAAATGGGGACCCGTGTGAAGGCTTTGACCCCGAGAACGATGAGGGGGAGACTCAGTATCTGATCAAGTGGAAGGGCTGGTCCTACATCCACAACACGTGGGAGAGCATGGACTCTCTGACGCAGCAGAAGGTCAAGGGACTGAAAAAACTTGACAACTATAAAAAGAAAATGGAGGAGCTAACTGCATGGTGAAAATCTTTGCCTTCGCATTTACATTTTATTTGCAAATGTGCATCTTTCAAGCATTTTAACTGTCTATTCTGTCCTGGTCTGCAGGCTGAGGAAGGCGTCTCCTGAGGATGTAGAGTTTCATAACTGCCAGCAGGAGCTCACTGCTGACTTGAGCAAGCAGTTTCAGTTTGTGGAGCGTGTTATCGGTAAGAATATTACCAAATGTAGTTGCTTTTGTGTGGTAGAGCTGCAGATAGTCTGTTTACGAACTTGTACTTAAAGGAATTTTCTTATTACCAGCAACAAGAACCGGAAAGACGCCAGGATCCTCGGACTTCCCCTGTAAGGCTGTTTTCAAAGCTTTCACCTGCACTGTTACATTCTGTCCTGTTCTATTTGTCTGACAATTTGGCTGCTTCTTCAACCAGCTCACAGTCACAAGACACCATCCTCCAATGAGCCAGAGTATCTATGCAAGTGGATGGGCTTACCCTATTCAGAGTGCAGCTGGGAAGACGGCGCTCTGGTCAGAAAGAAGTTTCAGCAATGCATCGACGGCTTCATGAACCGAAACTCCTGTAAAACCGTCCCCTCGAAAGACTGCAAGGTCAGAGTCAAATCAAATCAAAATGAGCCGAATGAGCTGTGTTTTATTACTCAGTCGCCTGCGTTTTTGATATTATTGAAAAATATTTCAAATTGTTGTTTTTCTCCTCATAGTTGAAGAAATTTGCTTCTGTCATTTCAGGTGTTAAAGCAAAGACCGAGGTTCGTCGCTCTGAAGAAACAGCCGTCGTATATCGGAGATGAGAACCTTCAGCTGAGAGATTATCAGCTCGATGGGTTGAACTGGTTGGCTCACTCCTGGTGCAGGTACTGTGTAAATAAATAGAATCATTTTTGCTGGTTTTGATGATGTGGAAAAATGGGTGAAAACATTCCCTTTTCTTCTTCTCCGTCCTCAGGTGCAACAGCGTCATCCTCGCTGATGAGATGGGGCTTGGAAAGACCATCCAGACCATCTCCTTCCTGTCCTACCTGTTTCACCAGCATCAGCTGTACGGGCCATTCTTACTGGTGGTGCCCCTGTCCACGCTCACCTCCTGGCAGAGGGAGTTTGACACCTGGGCCCCGGACATGAACGTGGTGGTCTACCTCGGTGACGTCATGAGCAGGAAAACGGTAGGTGGAATCTGCAGAGGTTTCCTCTCACTCTCCGGTGGTGTCTCCACAGTTGATTACATAAACTTCCATTGTTGCTTCTGTTTTGTACAGATCCGTGACTATGAGTGGGTGAACCATCAAACAAAAAGAATCCGTTTCAATGCACTATTAACCACGTATGAAATTCTACTTAAAGACAAGGTAGGTGCAGTAGCCAGTATTATAACACACTGTCTGCGTGAAGTGGATCGATCGCTTTGGTTTAGAAGGACTTAACGTCTGTCTCCAGGGGGTGCTTGGTAACATCAACTGGGCTTTCCTGGGCGTGGATGAAGCCCACAGGCTGAAGAATGACGACTCCCTGCTGTACAAAACATTAATGGAGTTCAGGTCCAACCACAGACTCCTCATTACTGGCACTCCGCTGCAGAACTCCCTCAAAGAGCTCTGGTCACTACTGCACTTCCTCATGCCTGACAAGTACGTCCTGGTTTAGACATTGATGCATGTTATACAGAGCAAAAGCATGGAAAATGCCATCCCTTTGAATCCCAGCCACACACGAGCGTCATCCGTTATCTCTGTTGTGCAACGCAGGTTTGATTCTTGGGAGGATTTTGAGGATGTACACGGGAAAGGAAGGGATAATGGTTATCAGAGTCTTCACAAAGTCCTCGAGCCGTTCCTTCTGCGACGTGTCAAGAAGGATGTGGAAAAATCTCTCCCTGCCAAGGTGGAGCAGATCCTCCGTGTAGACATGACTGCACATCAGAAACAATTCTACAAGTATGTTTTTTCTTTTGTCTTCATAACCTTTCCATAACATCTGTCTTGTGCAGTAGCTGCATTCCCCTTCAACTTAATTTGTTCCTCAATATTTCCAGGTGGATTCTAACGAGGAATTACAAAGCTCTTGCCAAAGGCACCCGAGGCAGCTCCTCCGGCTTCCTGAACATAGTTATGGAGCTTAAAAAGTGCTGCAACCACAGTTTCCTCATTAAACAGCCTGAGGACGGAGAAACAGAAACACAACAGGAACACCTGCAGGTATGTCTCCTCCTGAACTTCTCTTTAGCTCCCAGCTACACCTCAGGAAGTCTGCGCTCCGCAGAAGAAACTAGCTGTGACATAACAAAGAGCAAAACATAACAGTCCCAACAGAGGGCTCAGTGCTTCTCAATTTTTTAAGTGTTCCCACCCTAACCTTTGTACGATTTAGGGTCTAGTGAGGGGCAGCGGGAAGCTGGTGCTGCTGGACAAGCTACTGACCAGACTCAGAGAGAGAGGCAACCGAGTCCTGATCTTCTCCCAGATGGTCAGGATGTTGGACATCCTGGCGGAATACCTGGCCAAGAATCGCTACCCATTCCAGGTAAGGTTTGCAGATTATCAGGGCCATGTTGTGCATTTCTATACTACACAGAACCTCAGTCCATGTATTAAATGACCTGCTGTGTCAGGGCAACACCGAGTTCTTCTGTGTGGCAGTGTCGTCATTCTGAGAGATGCTGTATTCGATATCAACACTGGAAAACCAGTTGCATCAGATATGGGTTTGTGGTTAAGGTGGGCAGGGGTACAGTGACTTTTCATAGATTAAAGGACCAAATGTCTGATTTGCTTTTTACAAGCGTTTGCCCAGTTTTTTCTGGTCCAGCAATGTGTTTTGAGTGTCTTATTTGGCTGGACCGTAGCAAAGCAGAGGCCAGCCCTTTAAATGCGAAAGTCTGTCACTGAATGAGTGAATGATGAAGTTTACTATTGGTTGGTCGAGTGTTGGAGTTCCCCCATTGGCCGCTGGACTTTCAAAGTTAATAGGCAGGACATTAGTTACGTACTGTGACTGTAGATTTTCCGAGTGTAGGCACAGTCCTCTAAGGTTATCACTAGTGGTTTGAGCTATGACCGGACAGTCGGCTCCTGGAAACAGCTGTTTCTACAGATAACGGAACCAGTGCGGCCAACAGCTTAGAGGGCTGCGCCTGTACTCACAGAATCTGGAGTTACACCACATAACTAGCATTCTGTTTCATGAACGCTTCGCTGACTAAGGCTGTCACTAGCGGGATAAGGGCGAGGCAGTCTGTCTGATACCCACAAGCACAAACACATACCCACATTTAATGAGAAATCACTCGCAATAGCACATCATATGAGCACAGATGGCACAGAGACGGTACAGTCCCTCATATATTCACCATGAGGGAGTGAAAGTGGAAAACAACATAAAACTGTTTCTCACTGCTGTAAGAAGCAGAGACAATGGTTATGGACTGTAGCGGTCCAGCAGAGAGCAGAGTGGGAGAGAACAGGCACAACGACCACTCTGACAAAACACTCAATACAGAGTGAGTCATAGAAAGACGAGAGGCATCGCAAAGACAGAAAGGGATGAAGCCTGGGGAGTTCATAGATAATTAGAGTAGTTGTAATTACAATAAGTTCTTTTTCAAATCAAACATCTGAAGATATGAGTGGAAAATATTAATTTCTGCAGCTGCATTCCTAAAATTTGATCTGACTCAAGCATAGCTTAACCGCGTCATGTGACGATACTTCACTACACGTGAGGAACAAATATTACTTGGAGCACTACGATAAAATGGGAGATGATTATTTTAAAATCTTGGAATTAACACTGTAGACACTACCGCTGACTGTACACAGTCCAGCCGTATCCACGCTTTCTGTCTCGTCTTTCCATTGCTGGCAGAACAGTTGTTTTTGACCATAGGATCAGGTTTGGTTGTTTTCTTTATTGTTGTTTGCAGTGTTGGGGCTCTCAGGGTGGTTGCGTTGAGGTGGGTTAGACTCAGATGGCGATCAGATGTCAGTTGTTGCTGCACACATACCCCGCCAGGCTGAGAGTTCATGTGGTTATTTATATCACCGAGTTATTTTGTGCTGAAGAGCAGCCGAGCTCCCGCAAGTCACTTGACTCAGGTTGTTTTTGCTGACTTACTCCTTGGTTGTAGACTGTTGTGATCGGTCTGAGCATATAGACTGGGGTTACTATGGCATGTAAAGCAAAGTGATGCCAGGGTGATAGCAGAGAGCTGCACTGGAAATCTTCACAGCTTAATTGTGTCTGTTTGCCTCCCTCCTCTTCAGCGGCTGGACGGTTCCATAAAGGGAGAAATCCGAAAGCAAGCACTTGACCACTTCAATGCAGAAGGCTCAGAGGTGTGTATACCAATAACTTCATGCTGCTAACCGATGGACGGGGAAATTCAAAGTCTGAAAGCCTAAATAAATAAGATCCCTCAATTTCTTATTATATAATAAGTTAATTGTCAAATTGACTTTGTGGGATAATGACTGTTGTAAACAAACGTGTGGTACATTTGCTGCTTGTTTTTTTGGACTACTTTATTTGAGAGCAGTAGCAGGTGAAGCATATAATTGACAAATGGTGCAAAAAGGATCACATATACATTATTACTTGAAAGAAAGTCTGAGGTTGTCTTTGAATTTGATGTGTGCTAGCCATTTCCCAGTGTTGCTCTAATTATCCATAATGCAAGAAGTATTTACAAATGATGCAATGCTTGTTGAGGTCTTCATTAACAATTGAATCTCTTTTGCAGGACTTCTGCTTCCTGTTGTCCACCAGAGCAGGAGGTTTGGGCATAAACTTGGCCTCAGCAGACACTGTAGTCATCTTCGACTCTGACTGGAACCCACAAAACGACCTGCAGGCACAAGCCCGGGCTCACAGGATCGGCCAGAAGAAACAGGTAACCCATGGCTCCAACCGAGGACTTTCAGAATCTGTGAGATTGCTATGTGGTCGGGTAAGAAAAATAAATCTGTGCTTTCCCTTCACAGGTGAATATTTATCGACTGGTCACCAAAGGGACGGTGGAGGAGGACATCATTGAGAGGGCAAAGAAGAAGATGGTTTTGGACCATCTCGTCATTCAGAGAATGGACACCACTGGTCGAACTGTGCTGGACAGCAACTCAAGAAACACAAAGTAAGACGTCAGAAATGAGCTAAGGGGTTGTTCCTCGCTCGTTTTGTTTAATATTGTGATACTTTAACATCGCTCCTTTTTTTTTTTTGTTACAGTTCAAATCCGTTCAATAAAGAGGAGCTGACTGCCATCCTCAAGTTTGGTGCAGAGGAGCTTTTCAAAGAGGCAGAAGGAGAGGAGTCTGAACCACAGGTGTTACAACAGCTCATTTTCCTCTGTGCATTGAAAATACTTGTGTTACGTTAAAAATTAAACCATAGTTTCTTTGTTTCTGTAGGAGATGGATATTGATGAGATCCTGAGGTTGGCTGAAACAAGAGAAAGTGACCAGGGCTCAAGTGCCACAGATGAACTTCTGTCTCAGTTTAAGGTACCCGCAAGTTGTTGCTGTTATGTGTTGCTGCATTGTTGCAAACTACCTCAGGCAGGCGTCCGTCTCTGTCAACTTCACATTATTTTCTTTCTTTCTCCTCTCTGTGTGTTGCTGCAGGTGGCCAATTTCTCCAGCATGGAGGAGAGCACTCCAGAGTTTGAGGGGAGGCCCACACGAGAATGGGACGATATCATCCCTGAAGAGCAGCGACGCAAAATTGAGGAGGAGGAGAAGCAGCGGGAGATGGAGGACATCTTCATGCTGCCCAGAAGCAGGAGCTCTAACAAGAGGGTAAGAGGAGAGGAAAAACGGCCCATTTCCAGCACTGTTGCTTGCCAGAAACGTACTTTCAAATGCTCACTATCCTCCAGCAACTTCTCAACGTTAGAATCGGGTCACAAGGTGTCGCTCTGGTTCTTTCAGGCTCAGGCCAATGACAGTGATAGTGACGTGGGCTCGAAGCTGAAGCACCGCTCCTCAGGCTCTGAGAGCGAGACTGACGATAGCGATGACGACAAGAAGCCAAAGAAGAGAGGCAGACCCAGAGCCCGCAAGAACAACGTGGAGGGTTTTACCGATACGGAGATACGCAGGTGAAATATCTGGTGAACATTTGTTTCCTGTTTTTGTTGGTTTCCTGTCAGGAACATATTCATAATGTATTGATTATAATATCATTAACAGGTTCATTAAGGCATACAAGAAATTTGGATCTCCACTTGAAAGGTAAGCATATTATTGACTGATACTAATACTGAATAAATGTCTGTGTTCTCTGACAAACCAAAGGCAATCTTTTCTGTATTTAGGTTGGAGGCCATCGCCCGAGACTCTGAGCTGGTTGACAAATCCATAGCAGACCTGAAGAGACTTGGTGAACTGATTCATACTAGCTGTGTGGCTGCAGTGCAGGAGCATGAAGAACAGCTGAAAGAGAACCCAGTCGAAGGTATTGTTGGTCTGGTCACTCTTTATATTAAGAGACACATATTCACCGTTAACTAGTTGCTTATAAGCATGTGTATTAGTAGCACACTGGCTCTTTATTAGCCATTATAAAGCACTTATTAACGCCTTATTTTGGGGGTTAGCTGTTAGGGTTATTAAAGGCTAGGTTACGTCATTAACATGGTAACTTATGTATAACATCCTCCTTACGATCAATAAGTAGTAATTAGGAGGTTATTGAAGGAAAACTCTTATGGTCTAGTAGCTGTAGAATATACTTGTGCAAATTAAGGCATTACAAGTGTTTAATAATGACAAATAAAGAGCTAATGCTACTGATATGACGCTAATAAGCAACTTGTGAATATGTGTACCATAATATGAAGTGTTGTCTTTACATGTTTAGGGTTTTTTGAAATTAAAGCCATTTCCAGGCCTCAAAAATGATGCACATTTCTATTCCAGCCAAAGGTCCTGGGAAACGGCGAGGAATTAACATCAAGATCTCAGGTGTGCAGGTCAACGCCAAGTCCATAATTCAGCACGAGGAGGAGTTTGAGCCTCTGCACAAAGTGGTGCCCTCCAACCCTGCCGAGAGAAATAAGTAAGATACCAGTGCAGATGTTGGAAAGGGGCACAGGCTTTGCACAGTGTTCAAGATGTTTAGAAAAGTGCATCTGTGATGCAGATTAAATATGACACGTCTCTGATTCCCACAGGTTCAAGCTGACATGCAGGGTGAAGGTAGCCCACTTTGATGTCGACTGGGACCTGCAGGATGACATTCAGCTCCTGCTCGGTATTTACGAGCACGGCTTCGGCAACTGGGACCTGATCAAGACGGATCCTGACCTTAAACTCGCTGATAAGGCAAATGTCAAATTTCTACCTTTGGCACTAAGTTTGAGAGGGTTCTTCTGTGAAGGGGAATCGTGATGGGAAATATAACAATGAATAATTATTAAAAGAATACATTCACTGACCTGTTTGGATATTGTAAAAGCTTTGAAAAATACCTTTACACGTTAGTCAGGAGTCTTAATCTTTACTTCCCTCTTCACAGATTCTCCCAGACGATCCAAGCAAGAAGCCTCAGGGCAAGCAGTTGCAGGCAAGAGCCGAGTATCTCCTCAAGCTGCTGAAAAAAGAACAAGACAGCACGGACCTGTCCAAAACAGGGGAGGAGGTGAGCTGCTATTAATCACGTCCATCACATCCGTACTGTTGTCACCCCGTGAACAAAGTGACCTGCCAACCACACAGCTCATCCAGTCTCTTCCTCTGAAGGTCAAAGTGAAGAAGAGGAAGCCCCGGGTGAAAAAGGAGAATAAGATTCTCAAGGATGAGCAGGGCAACGACATCTCCTCCCCCCGCCTGTCCGACAACCCGTCGGAGGAGGGCGAAGTGAAGGTGAGATCGCTGCAGTGTCACCTGCTAGTCTGCTATGTTAGTGTTTTCTCCAAATGCATATGTTTGTTGACAAATTAGATTTGATCGCTGCTCTGTTTGTCAGAGTGAAAGTTACTTTAGTAGATTAAATGCACACATGGCCTGTTAGTGCGTCATATTTCCATCTCGTATTGCAGCAGTGCTCCAACAGTCAGTGGATAAATTACACACTGAACTATAAATCAGGCCCTGTGAGGGGAGGAAACTACACAGTAACCACGGCAGCACCTTAAACAGATGTATTCAGCTTTATTTTGTACATGAGCAGATGAATTCCACACGCAATTATGGCACACAGCACTTGTCCTCTTTTGCCGCATAACCTTCTGTCCATTTATTATATTGTTCAACATGAATCGTCTTTCCTCGTGTTTGAGCAGGACGACGGAACAGAGAAGTCTCCCGCCAAGAAGAGACAAAAGAAAAAGGATAACAAAGAGAACAAAGAAAAACAGGGAACTCCTAAAAAGGAGAAGGACGGGGACAAAGACAAAAAGGGTTCCAAGCCCAGAAAAGAAAAGGTGAGGCTTATTCCAGCATTTATCCTTATTAGAGTTTGTTTTTTCTAATTAAGCATTAAAATGCAACATGGGGCTAATTGAACGTAGCTAGAACATTTGTCCCCATCCTGTGAATAATCTATTACTTGTATACATGGTGGATATGGGTTAATTGGCTTGTTTTCTGGTGTTTTTCAGGCTAAAGGAGCCAAAGGGAAGAAGACTCAAGGTCCAGTCCACATTACAGCTGGGTCTGACCCTGTCCCTATAGAAGGAAAGGAGGACGATGAACTCGACCAGGAGACCTTCAGTATTGTGAGTTTCTTTTCCTCCTGCAAAGATGAAGCTAATTGATTTTGAGTTGTCAGCAAGCAATTTATTCTAATTATATGGTGAATTTTTGCATGGGTCTAGTGTAAGGAGCGCATGAGGCCGGTGAAAAAGGCCCTGAAGCAGCTGGATAAACCAGACGAGGGTCTTTCTGACCAGGAGCAGCTCCAGCACACTCGCACATGCCTACTGAAGATTGGAGACCGAATCACAGAGTGCCTTAAAGCCTACAGTGACCCCGAGCATGTCAAAATATGGCGACGGTAAGATGATAAGGTATCGTCTTTGTGAAATGAATCACGAGGCTCTCTCGCTCCGCTCTGCTAACAGTTATTTTCTGCTTTTTTTGGCAGAAACCTCTGGATATTTGTGTCCAAGTTTACGGAGTTCGGCGCACGGAAGCTTCACAAGCTTTACAAAATGGCCCAGAAGAAGCGATCACATGAGGAGGAGGCAAGTTGGTCCTGTCTCTAGCTGTTAGCGCTCTGGTTTATCCAGTGTTAGGACGTGAAGATCATCTTTTGTACACAACCAACGCTTAAAAATTATCCTGTGACATTTCCAGAAGGAGCAGAAGAAGAAAGAGGATCCTGCAGGGAGGGCGAAAACTTTCAGACCAGAGCCGTCTGGTTCCAGTCGAGACTCCACGGGTACTCAGCCATCCTCCAAATCTGCACCTCACTCAACTCAGCCAGGACCCCACGGACACCACAGAGAACCGTACAGCACGCAGAATAAGCGGCACTTTGGCAACGATGGTGTGTGTTGATATGATTATTTTACTTAAAGGCAACAAAGTGAGCTTTAGAGGTGCTGGTTTTGTTACCAGTCGAAAGAGCCAGGCTAGCTGTTTCCCCTTGTTTGCATCCTTTGTGCTAAGCTAAGCTAACTGTGTTCTGGCTGTAGCTTCATATTCAATAATGGAACAATGAAGCATTTTTTAACATCAGCTTTTACATGTTTCATCACAGACAGGGGAGACTGGCAGAGGGACCGGAAATACAGTTACCCGAGTAACAGCAACCAGTCTTGGCAGGGAGACCGACATCATCCCTATGAACAGCATCGCTACAAGGATCACTACGGTGATAGACGTTCACACGGAGACTCGTACCGCAGCTCAGGCAGTTACCGCAACAACAGCTCCCCTCGAAAAAGGCCATATGACCAGTACAGCAATGACCGGGACCACAGGGGTCATAGACCCTATTACGACAGGTGAGTTGCTGAGACCTGATTTCTGGTTTAAACTGTTTTGTTATACCGGTGGTTTAAAAAAAATGCTATAAATGATATTTCAGGCATCCCGACCCCAAACGAAGACGTGGTGATGAATTCCATACTAACTACCACCAGGGAAGAGAAGTCCCCCTTCAGGACTTCAGGAGGATGCCGGAGCATAGGCCAGCAGGTCCACCGGGACCGGAGCACTATAGCAGGCCCTTCCACCCCGACAAACCCCCTCCGCTGCTGGACCCTCGCTCCCCGCAGGCTCAGAAGTCTCCCCAGGACTCCCGCTCTCCACCCGAGCGGCCCGCAGAGCCGAACGCCGCGGCAGATCCGAACTGGAACAACAGGAAAACATAAAGTAAGCCGGTGCTGGCTAAGAAACTGATCAGTGTGTTTTGTCCAGGTGCAAAGCCACGTGCTGCTGGATGGACAAGTCTGGACTCGCCAATCATAAGCTCACAGTTGGAAAGGGAATCAACTCGTACCCTCTTTACCAGCAAAACTGTTCTGCTCTTTTCCCACAGTGACTGTGGCTGTGAATGATTTGTGCCCTAAGGACGAAGTGTGTTTCCTCCTGTCATCATTATGATGAAAAAAAAAAACTATGTAAAATGAGCATCTTTATTTAAATGAATTGACTCTATCAGTAAACCATGACTAAGACTGAGTGGAATGCTGATGGATGCTTAGTCCCATGGACTATTATCTAAGGAGAGTTTAGGATACATGAACTGATGACTGATCTCAATCCTAAAAGTGCCTGAAGGTTTGGTAAATTATGGGAATATTTCCAGAGGACGCATGTCGTGGACATTATTGTTTTTTTTTTTGTGTTTAGCTTTAAGTCTTGCAAATGATGTCATGTAGAAGAATTCAGTGCAAAAGAATGTGTAATGTGTTATCATCATGCACCTTCAAAATGTTCATCCTGAACATGTTGCTGAGCTGAATCGTCGAGTATCATCATGTGGGCTTGAACGGTGGCGTGATGGGATTGCTAAAGTCTGTTGAAATGTGAATGATCAGTGAAGCCAGTATGTCTCCTCTAAGCACTCAACAAAAAGTCAGAAAAGGTTTTAGCAAATTCATATTCCTCACGTGTACAAATCGTCATTATTTCTGTAATTGTGTGGCTATATAAATCATTGCAGTCCTCTTGCGTTGTTCACTTTAACCACTTTTCTCTTCGTAGTCCCAGCGAAATGGAAGCTTTGTAAGCAGTATTTATTGCAACAAATTGTGCAAAGGTTCATAACACTATGACTTAGATCTATCTTTATTTTTGCTTTTCAGTATTGAGAATGGTACCCATCTTTCCACCTACTGTATGTAAGAACTCAATTGTGTCTGAAAATACTATGTGATAAAAAAAAAAAATGTTTTCTTTCCTAATCTGTGGTTTGGCATTATGTCTGATTCACAGATGTCGTGCTGTTGCTGGGAGGTTGTTAAAGCGTTATCAGGAAGTTACTCATGATATTTCATTGTGTTTATTTACCTTTGGTCACTGTTTTCCTGTGCCAAAATTGGTCCTGGTCTGGCCCTCTTTTTTTTTTTTTAATGCTTCTCCATTTGTGCCTTATTTATGTGTGTATTATCATACTGTGTGTTGGTCCATGGACAGCACTGGGGTCTCACACAGGCAGGATGTTTAGTATTACAGTCACATTTTAAGGACATTGCTCTGAATGACTAAATAACAACAGGTGAAGGGACCATGTATTCTGGTAATCATCGTGTGGTTGATGAGAAGAACTGATGATCTGAGGGAAAATTAGAAACATCAATAAAGAGAAATCATGTGTGTTTCATCCAGGGCACTGAACCGACCTGTTACAGTGAACAGCCAGCACATCTTTTGTTCCACTTTAAGCAAGCTACAATTCCTGTATCATATGTTCTTGAAGAAAATCTAAATAATTTATATTTGTGACAAAACCACTCTTCATGAGAAATGTGCTGTACATATGTTTGGACATATGTAATAAACTTTGTTACACAATGAAAGTTTGTCCTCTTTTATTTACTAATGATGACTTGATTCAAATCTGACTAAAGTATTTCAGTCTCATATCATCTCCCTGTGTGAAATAGATTTTCAGGGAAGGTACGTATAAAGACCAATTTTGATCTTTAATGCACCAAAATGATTAAAAATAGTCGTAGGTTTGCAATTAATAACAGCAGCATTCAAGAGTGTCTCTGTGAGACCTGTGTGACCAGAGGCAGCAGCAACACTCTTTATGATGGAAATTACTGCTCTTTGAAATGAAAAAGCTGATAACATAACATTCAGCATGAATACACTGATGCTTCTCAGTAAAAAGTTACTGTATGCTTCAACTCCTTAAAGATGTCTATGAATGACATCTCTGAACATGTTTTCAAGCTGTCAGTGTAGCTGTAGGGGAATTGTCGTAAACTTTCTTCTTGCATGCTACAGTTTACAGAATCATACAATCCTGGATACTGTGTCGTAATCATGTCAAGATGCACATGAAGCTGCAAAGGCATGACAACATTGGAGGTCTGTACTATTGCAGTCCTTACACTTGCCAAGAGTTACTTTCTGTTACATTATACAAAACTCAGTTGTAGATTATTTAAATTTAAAAAGCTTCCAAGTTTGACTTTTTCTGTTTTTTTTTTGTATTTTATTTATAAGTTTAGGATCATTCTTGAGACGTCTTATCACAAACATCTACTCATCTTCATCACCACGTCTTTACAGCAGGGGGCAGTAAAACACTGCAAACTGTCCCAAGAAAACCCCTCTCACAGGAACAGCAAATGAGACAAGAGGACACCTCATTAACAAGACATTTTCTTTTATTCAATAAATAATTTACATTATAAACAGCTGGCGTGTGGCACAACATTTGCTTTACATACAAACACAGTTTGATCTTTCTGGCATTTCCCATTCAGCTTTTTTCTTTCTTTCTTTTTTCTTTTTTTTGCTATTATTGAACCAGTACAAGTCTGACAGAATTTCAAACCAAGTAAGAGCTAAATGAAAAAGAAAACATAAAGTGCTTTAAACTCAAAAACATGAATGCCTCAGAACATGCTCCTACATTCCCTTTCTGGATGAGGTGGGCTGCATTTAGGACGATTTATCTGTGACCAAAAAGTGATCCAGCAAGTTATCACTTCCTCCAAAAACACCAGGTGAGTATACTGTACTTGGTAAAGAAGATTTCGTTCTGCGGTGTTCATGTTTTTGCAAAAATCCCTTTTCAGATTAAAAAAAAAAAAAAAATGTTCACATTCACCGAAACATCTGATGTACAAAAACTGGAGTGATAAATTCAAAACACAACTGGTAATATACAAATTTAAACTCAACAACTCACAAAACATATGTACAATCTCACATTAAACGTGTAGAACCATATACTGCAAAAACTCACAATACAAATTACATCTATTAACACAAGATTCAACATTACAATCATTTGTTTGTATGGTTGTCTTTTTTTTTTGTTGTTGTTGCACCAATACATGTTCCAAATAGCAGTAGTAAGGCCTGCCGAATACTTCAGTGTAAAGGATAAATGACTGTAAAACTGTGCCCGAGTAGTAACAGTATCTACAGGGATGACTTACACATTACCAGATACTGCAGCTGGGAGCCAAAGTTCAAATGGAAACCTCTCGCGGCGAGGAGTGCTATCATGAAACACAAGAAAAGCAAAGGTGAGGCTGCAAAAACAGGGGAAAAAAAGCTGCTTTTATAGTGCGTCACTGTAAGTTTTCTGCAAACCACAAATTCACCCACAAACACGAGTTATATACAATCGAGAATCCCCCTAATGTGAACGGTTTAAGACTGAAAGATGAAAATTCAGTTGTTGGGGAAGTGTTGGCACAAGGGCTTGTTCTTTGGCAATGACTTAAGCCATGAAATCACGTCTACAGACATATGCTTATCATTTACGTACTAAGCCACAGTCATGTCAGCACACTGGTTACTCTACGAAATGCTAAACTGACTCGAGGTGACGTCTTTAGAGCTCGTATTAACAGCGTCTAGCACCGCTGCTGGCGATGGCTCAGACTTGAAATGTAGAGTTAAATTCACAAGATGCTATCAAAGAGGTGTCGTAGTTTGATTGGTTGATCTAAATTCTGTAAACACTCGAGTGCCCTTAACTAAGGTTGTTCTTTTGCTTGTTAGCTACATTCACATTACAGACTTAAAATACAAACACTGTCTGATCAAACAACGGAGTGAAAGCCTGGGTGACACTGAAAATGACACACAGATGAAAAGAGATTATTTTTATCGGTTCCCTTCTGGGATTTGCTACTTGGCTGATGGAGTCCGTTTTAAGAGACTGTGGAACGCCTCGGCTTTTCTGTTTCTGAAATTTTGGGTGCAGCATAAAGACATGGGAAAGATTTCTCCCACTGGAGGTTTGTTATCTCATTTCTGGGAACTCCTGCAGCCGCAAACACACAAAATTAACCACAGACGCTGAATTCTGCACACATATTGTACTAACGCACTCGCACACACACACACACACACAACCTAACAATATGACCCATTAATCTCCACAGCAGACAACTGGAGACGCTGCTCTGACATCCTTTTGGCTGAGTGCTTCCTCCAGAAAGGCTCAAGCTTTTCCAAAGCTGGAAACTAATCAAACATAGAGCTGCTTCTGGCCTTAGGTTAACAAAAGCCCCTGTCAGGTCCTCTCGCTTCGCCACATGAGCCACAGAGAGCTTCACTGGCTTGGCACCAATGACGGGATCAGGGGAGGGAGGATCAGCAAACTCCTCTTTCTGCAAAAGATCATCTTGTCCGGCTTCCCAGAGGCATGCAGCCCCGGTGAGAATGTGGGATTTAATCCCAGGTGGATATCCTGAGCTCTGGAGTGGCCTGCTTCTCTCACCGCTGCTCTCTTCAAAGACCAGTCCTATGAACCAGCTAAATACATGTGATGAGAGGCGGGAGCACGGTGAAACTCGCCTTGCCATTAGACCGAAGTCAAGACATGACAATGCGACTACAATGAGACTCACGCCGCAGAGCCAGAGCAGAAGACAGCAGCCAATGTACGACACAGCGATGGTACTCTAACACTCACTGACACATATACCATGAGGATACTGTTGTAAAGGGACTATAGATGAACTGTGCAACAACCAATCCACAATAAGACAGCGAGGAGGTTGAGGAGGACTAGTGAAAGTAAATCTTTGCCCCTCTGCGCTGCATTGCTCATAAAAGCATCCTTTTCAAAGATGTGGTATCGCTTGCTGTTTGAGTGGAGCATTTTTACATCCTCAAAGGCGTAGTAGGCTGCCATGGTGAAGTTTATGTCTCCAGAGGAGAGAAGGTCAAACACACAGGACTGAAAGTACAGGTCCTCCACTGGGAGCCGCTCTTTGCACTTGGCCTTGGCAGACTGGTAGGTGAAGCCTTGGGCCCCGGTGCCACTCCTGGTCCTTCCAGCGCTGTGGGCCTCAGCTGCTCGAGCCCTGAAGTTCCTGAAGTCGATGCGCTGGTTAGCAGGACAGCCGTGAAGACACAGGTACAAGTCCTGGTTGTCACCTTCCTCCACCGAGTTCACAACTTCCTCCGGCATCCGCACGGCAAAGGTCAGGTAGCGGCCTACCTGCCGGACCACGATGGTTGTTCCAATGTACCTGGCCTGAATCTCCACGTGCTGCCCAGGAACCTTCTCCACCACCCGCAGAGTGTTCGCTCCGTGCCGCTCTCCTCCGTTCTTGGAGCCGTCTGCAAATGCGGCTGGCAGCTCATCCGTCTCCGCGTGGTACATCTTCTGGTCCACACATTCCTGGAAGTTCTTGAAGATGATAGTCAGCTGCAGGAGGACGAAAGAAAAAAAGAGAAATCTCATTAACGCTCAGCAGAAATGATCACGATTGCCTTTAAGATTCTCACAAGTATGCAGTCATGAGTTGCTGTGCTTTTCTGGCCACATGCAGAATCCTAGTAAACGGCAGGGTATGTAAACACCAGATTTCAAAAGGGAAATGCTTATGCTTTTGCATTAAGACCAAGTTTGTGCAATATGTGCCATCTACCCCACCGCCCCACTTAAGTGTCACATTTCAGCACTGGCTCAACATGGGGGAGGCCAAGGTAAACGCCCTCAAAAAACATGAGTCTCGGCCATGTAAAATCAGGCCTCAGTTTGCAGACACAAAGACGATCCATTCATAGCGCTGAAAAACCTGCCTGTGAACCCCAGAACTATGCTCCAGGGAGTGGCGTAGGGCCAGGACAGAGCGATATACTCTGCAGCTAATTAAGTGAGACTGGTCAGGACTCTGCAAGCTTGATTTCATCAGGACACCAATAACCCATTGTCAGAGCAGCAATACCAGGACGGCCTGGGGACTCTGATGTCTGTTCGCTCGGGACAGAGGACAAGGGGAGTCTGCGGAATACTGTATTAGCTCGACAATTCATCTGTTGCACCATTTCTGTCTCAATTCCCCCTCCCCTCCGCTTACATTTCCCACCTACATTAACTTCTGTTTTTGTCCTGGTTCATTTCTTAAGCTTTTAATGAAAACAAACAAAGGGAAAAATGCCTCTGTTATCCCTCCCTCAGAATGAAGATGGAAATAACCAGACAGTTTTATTTGCTCTAGCGGGAGCAATGTGCCGAACACAGAGCTCTGCTAATGCAGATCTTTTACCAGAGGGGCCTTGTTTGCACAGGTGGCATTGGCTGCTGCCTTGTTTTCCCTTTGTCCAGAATCAAGATCTTAAAAAAGCTGTCTCATTTGCTTCCAAGAACAGCAACATGAAAATGCCATTACTTTAAAAGCTAAAAAAAACCCCACAAATACTTAATAGAGCATCATTAAGAAGCCTTGATTGCAGAAAATTATACTTTCTACGAATGTGATTAATTACAAGGCTCTCTTATTCCTCAGTCTAAACACTTTAAATTTAATTCTCTGGCTGAGGTCCACAATCATTGCCGTCAAAACTTTGCTAAATCTGGACCAAGTCTCGAAATGAATTTGCCAACTACAAATACTCAGACTTCTTTGTTTTTGACCTCAAGTTTTATTGAAAGCCATTTCAGGAACAGCCATCTAAACCAACCAATGTACCATGAAAAAAACAACAACCAGGTGGAATGCACTGCTGGTACGGCTGCGAAAGAAAATGTCTCATAACGGAGAGACAATATCTGCAGTTTTTAATTCAGTGTGCTCCGTGTGGACTCCACTCTAAGTAGGCCAAACATCAGCCTGAGCTGTCCACTGTGAGCAGTGAAAATGGGGCCTCGTGTTAACATCTGACGCAGCACTGCTGTTATAATACTAACATATCATTTATAAAGCTTATCGAGATCTTTGCAATTGAGCTGGCTTTGGCGTCTTTATCTGTTATTATGGAACTCATCCAAACACTAACCAGAGCCCACAGCTTGACAGAAAAGCAGCCCCACAGCAGCTCTCACAATCAGACCACATGAAAGAAGAGACTCGCGGACACAGAAATATGAAAAGCAACGTGTTCTGATGCGGTGCTGACATTTATGGAACGTGTGACAGCAATGCAGAGGTAACTAACAAATACTGAAAAACATTTCTTGTTTTGTGGTTGTTGTCCAGAACCCACACGTGTTCAATATGAAATGCTACAAAACAGAAACTTCACACACAAAATACCGCATTTATGTTAAGATGTGATTTCTTCCTGTTTATGTTCAGAGACCTTTATTTTGAAAGTTCATTTTGAAGTTGTGGGTTTGTTTGTGCTTCCTTCTCTTCCCGCTCATCCTCTGCAGCTTGTTTCTGCTGCCTCTGTCACCAGTAGTTATCGGTGCAGAAGTCACTGTCAGTGTAAACTCTCATATTGGTGCTGTCAGCTTCAAGTAGCACAATACCTTGATTCTCACGCTGCAATTCATGATGTTGCACTAGTCAATGTGACGCGTATTTATTATTCCGCTGGAATAAGACTTGTTTCAGTCATTAGCCTATTTGGAAGTTAGGGTAAAGAGGGTAAAGATAATTGGCTATCCTAGCAGGCTTGCCTGTATTACTGTGAATTCACAGTGGACATGGTTTCAGTGTGATATTATAGCAATAGTGGTTATTCCAACAGTTGATGTGCATTATTAACACAGGCACACAGAGAGTACGCAATCTCATTTTACAGTCCTTAAATGCTTTTGGTGACTGCTGGCTGTCACTAACAACCAACATATACACATGGTTTCTTTGTGCTTTCTTTCAGATGTTAGAAAATGATGCACCACTCTGCTGTACATTTGTACTATTTGCACTGTTTCTATACTGCAAGTCAAGAGCTAAAATCTAAAACCAAACCGACACATCCCCCAAAAGCAGTCAACCAGGGGGAGAGACCGCAATGTGAAATTATGATGAACATTCTTCTCTATTTTCAGAAAAAATCACAACTAATTTATCAATAGAGAAAATAATCAGTGGATGAATCAATAAATGAAAATAATTGTTAGTGGTCGAACCATTTTAACATGCACACAGGATGAACGGAAAGGATCCCCACCTTGCTTGTGGCGGTGGCCAAAGACCCCGGCACTACAGGAGTGTTGGTCACCTGGACAGACAGGTATTTGTTGTGGATGAGCGGCCAGGCTCCTTCCACCTTACACGTCTGGAAGTCGTCACCAAAGGTCCGGAGGTGGGGATCTCCGAAGAAGCCACAGTGGGTGTAGTTAGGCGGCGCTGTGTTGCGCGGAAGACTGCGCTCATAATGGCACACCTCTGGGCCATCGGAGCGTTCCTGGCTGTCAGGCAGGAGCGGCGGGGGTGGGGGAGGAAGCGGAGTTCGGGCACGCGGCTGGGAGGTCGGCCCCTCCTTGGAGCAGTTGTGTTGGCTCATTAGATCCTCTATGCCATGCTGGGCAGAGTGGTACGCCAGGTCACCCCTGCAGGTACGAGCGGTCCGGCGTACACAGCTGTTGTATGCTCGCAGCGCCGTGCAAAACTCCTCCTCCGGTCCAGAGTTCGAGGTGGAGGCCCAAAATTCGGAGTTACACTTGAGGATCTTGCACTGCAGACTCACTGCCAGGGAGGAACAAGATACGGTTTGACAAAAGAAGCAAAGCAGAGGCCACCACGTCATTCAGAAACATGATACTGACACAGATAAAGCTATAAATACACTCGGGCTCTTACTGATGATAGTTTAATACCACAGATTTACCTGATACTGAATCTAAAACAAAAAGAATAAAGGACTTTTCCAAGCAGTCACGAATGCCAACTTATGTCTAATACCCACACAGCCATTTTGTTGTTGGGCTGCAGTACCAAATGTAGTCTTCCTTTTCTTGCATACCACACATCAGCTTATTTATATTATAATAAGAAAGCAGTAATACTTATCTCTTGCACATACATACTTGGTTTTGTCTATTATCGAGTTGGCATTTGGTTAACATTTTAAAAACACCCCTATGATAGAGGAAAGGAACAGAAAGGGAAAGCACCATCGTGTGTTGCTGCTGTTTTGTTTCAGCACCATGAAAAATGACAAATAACATGAACATCTATACAAATCTCTCCATTTTTAGAGCACCAAACATTGTGCATTGTGAAAAGCAAAAAGCAGCTCTGAACCTCCCTGACCTGAGAGCCACGGCAAGTGACTTTTGGTTTATGTACAAGTAAAAACGCCACTTGGGACCCTAATCTACACCTTTGATGATAATGATAAAAAACACAGCTTGGCCGTAGATTGTTGTCTCCAGCTTTATTGCCACATCCGCCAAACTCTTAACACAAATGTTCTTCAAACAGTTCTCAGGATGCCCTGTTGCAACACCATGTTTGACTAGTATTACCTTTGACTAATAAAGCATGTATCTGAATGGGCTGTGAGAAGTTTCACCCAGCGTCTGGAGGGAGGGGGGCATATCAACACTTTGAAGTCACACTTAAAACAATATCCCTCCTGAAAGCTCCACAGCCGCTCTCTCCAACCCCCACATCACCTCTCCATTTACCACCCATTTGATAGATGGCAATAAACTAATCTTGATCTCAACTATCAGTGCATTATCACCTTGTTGTTGGATGGTAAGTGACTTAAGAGGGAAACTGATAAGGGTTTGGCAAACGTGCAAGGTGAGCTGACTGAGGCGTCCCCACTGCAAAAAGTGGCCCACAGCAGTCATCCTATTGTCAAATCACAAGGATGTTGAGTCCATTTAAATGCAAAAATGTGGCTTGCTAATATAAAATTACACTGCTAATGCAGAGACACATATTTATGGGACAAATGTCCACTAGAGCTTTTGTAGAATACTGTCAAAAATAGCTGTTGTGGTGGCTTTAAACCAATTTCAACAGGCACATTAAAATCATAAGATCACCACCATAAGTTCTACTACCAAAAAAATTATTTACAATTGATGAGCAACAATTAACACACCCCAAAATCAACCAAACTTAAGGTTGTGGGGGAGAACTAAACCATTGGAAGCTAATGTGAAATGCCGAGGCATGCCCCATCCCCCAAACAAAACAAGGGTTGGGGGCTGCAGCAGCTCCGAAAAGACCTCTCACTTTGTTTTCTCTTTCTCTAATAAAAGTTAAATAACGCTGGTTAAAACTGCTTAAACTAGTCAAATTTGGCGCTGTAATGGCACGGTTGTTCACTTTCAAGCCTGTTGTAATATTTTCCAAACCCTCAAACCATTTCCAGACGTCTGCACGGAAGCACTTTGCCTTAAATCTCTGTAATCTAGTAGATTTTAATCATTTTTGTATTGAGTTTTGTATGGATAGCAACTATTTCGCTAAGGCGAATTATACATATTTAGCTATTTTAATAGGAATTCAATAATTCGTGGATTTCATCTTAAACCGAATGATTTTAGACGCACAGAATAACTCCAGGTCAATTATAATATCAGTAAAATATTTCGGCTAGAATATAGAGAGCAAACCTGGCAGCTTTGATGGCCAAGGAGATTAAAAAAAGTAAATTTAGTGAACGCCAAAGACTAACTCAGCTAAGTTACATGTGATATACAAAGTTCAGCATGTTAACAGCGTTAACCACATCGTATAGTAAAATGTACCAGAGGGTGACTATTTTAAAACGGATTTGAAAAAAAGTTAAAAGGAGCATCTTACCGACGGGGAAGAGTGAGAGAAACACGGCGAGGACTCTGCACACGTCAAGCGCCGAGGGTCTTCCTCTTTTCCCCATAACCATCCATCCAGCTCGGGGTCGCACTTCACTCCTCTCCCTGCTCAAACCGGATTGAGGAAGGATAGAGAAGAGTTAGAGCCACCGAGTCCTCGTTGGGACAACACAAAAAAGTCCATAAAAGAGGTCTGAAGTCTGTCCCGTCTTCTCATCACTATCTGGTAAGAAGTTATTTTTTGTTTAGCCCTCCTTGGTACGAGAGTTCACTCAACGGCTAGAGCCGAGTTAGCTAACGTTAGCTAGCTAACACTGTGTGCGGGACAAACGGCTGGAAGCAGCCAGGCAATCTCTCTTCCTTTTAGGGAGTGTCGAGAAGGTGCAGCCTCTGAGGGCCAGCGGACACACTGAACCAATCACGGCTGCCTGTCCTGCCCTTAAACCCCCCTTCTCAAAGTTTCAAATTACATCTCAATGTGCCGACTTGTTCGACGACGACCGCGGCCTCACGACCCACAGAGTGGTAGTCCGCAGCGCCATGTAAGAAAGGTCCCAACAATAACCTCAGTGTAGAGCGAAAACCCGAAAGGTAAAACTGTCATGTCTCCACAGAGCATGTGTGCACACATTAACACAGAGTGGAGGGAAACCAACAGTGTAAACAGACCTCATGTTGATTCTTTGGGAGCCGTGTGTGATCTGCTTTCCCTCTTCATACCGCCACTCACTACCATGTTTAGTCCCACTGTACCTCATCACCTTACATGATGGCTACAAACCACTGGTAAGGCCTCTAGTAGTCTACAAAGTCATGCCAAACTAATCCAGACAACGTTATTGTACATTTGATGAGAAGGAGCAGGCATAAAAACATGGAGTCCAGGGTTTCAATATTTCACTCAGTGTAAACATGCAGAACTGGAACAAGCTAATATAGAATATATATCATTTTCATTATCACCTTATCTGCTCATTATTTTCTGGATTACTTATTCTGTCTATAATATGTCAGAACATAGTAAGCACTGCCCAGCACAGTTTGTATTAACCAGATTAGTTGTTTTATCCAACCAAAACTCCAACACCTGAAGATATTTAGTTTGCTATCATACATGACAAAGAAAAGCATCAGATCCTCATGTTTGACAAGTTTAAAGTAGCGGACATTTGGTACATCTGCTCAAAAAAATGCCTTAAATGATTAATCGGCGATCAATATAGTAGCCAGTTAATTTTCTGCTGAAGGACAAATTGATTCATCAGTTTCAGCTCAATGAATGATGCTGTCAGACATACTGCTAGCTGCTAGACATATAGAAAGAGGAAAACTGGATTTTAAAGGGTCATCAGGTAATTAACCCCCCAAACATAACCTGTTCAATCAAACTGAATATCACAGGGTGGAAGTAAAGAAAGCACATTTAGACTCAGCATTTAAAAAGCAACTCTATGTAATATGCCGGTAATTATATGATAAAAACTCATCCTCGGGCTCTTAAATGACCAACATTCCCAGAAGAAATACTGGGAACACGAGCGGCGTGTTCTCACGGAAATATTGATCAGCAAACAACAAACCGTGAGCTCATTAAACATGAGCGCTTGCTTAAACCACCCCACAGTGCATGAAGTAATCAAAGTCGAAAGCAAAGTGCTTGCTCACAGGTTAACACAACAGCAATGAGAAAGGGAGCACAAGGAGTGCTTTGACTTCTGATTCATGAGTGCATTTTCTGATAATACTTGTCTACTTAAGCAAATCTAAGAGCGCAGGGCTTTTACTTGTCATAGAGTATTTTTCCCATGTTGATTTAAAGGATCTGAATACATTTCCATTAGTGATCACAAAAGCAGGCGGTGATCCCCTCCTCCAAAAGACATAACACCACCTCCTTTGATTATCTTGTGCAAATGACTTATCACTGCTGTCTTTTGCTGCCTTTTAAACCAAAATGCAACCAGACAGATGGCTACGTGCTCTGGTTGTGGCTGGCTGTACAGTATTTTTCCATAGCGCGGTGCACGTCTTTGTGATGGCTGGATGATGGATATGTTCGTATACAATGAGGTCTGAGCCTACACATGTTTTCAACAAGGGTGGCCCTGTGCGGACTGATTTCCAGCTCTAATATGCCAGGCATTCACACCTGAAATGACTGACTGCAGCTGAAAGGTATAAGCTGCTCGGCGATATGTTTTGTTGAACTGTGGAACATTTTTGGCTTTTTTGCGGTGACACTGTGGATGTTGAGGCAATCTTAGGCATGAATTTGTGACTGATGTCCACTGTTGGTTAGAAAACCCTCAGAATCCTTGTTCTGTGCATCACATCTGAAAATAGATGGTGCAGATTGTACATTTGTAATCTTCACCTGTTGCAGCGACTTTGAAGACAAAGGTGCACCATTGTACAATATTTACAATTAAGACGTTAATAGGCTCTTGTTCTGACATGGTTTGCCCCTGCTTATATAATTAGTCAGTTAATTAGTCATTTCTGTCTAATTGAATAGGAAATCTTTAGCCGATTACTCCTTTTTAAATGAACAATAAGCTAATAGTCATTAAAAGATTGAAAGATAGTCGCATTTCTGGCATCACAATTGTCCCAAGTAAGCTTTGGTCTTGAATAATAGATATTTGGAGATACAAGTGCGTGACTGCATTCATCTGCAACATGACAATGACACTGGAGAAAGGAGTTCTATTGCAGATTTTTCATATATATCATTGGATAACGACTTTTTTTGATGTCCACAATCTACTTGTTTAGTCAGGACAGCTGTATACATTCTATTTTCTCAATCAGAAATATCTAATTAGTGTAATTAGTGGGTAAATGAATGGTCAATTAGTAGATTAGTCAGTAGACAAAAATGGCAAAGAAGCCAGTGCCAGCTTCTCAAATGCAAGGATTCACAGCTTTTTTTTTCTCTGTTTCATATCACTGCAAAATGAACATCTTTGTATTTTGGGCTATTTGTTGCAATCTGAAGACACCACCCTGAGCTCTGAGAAATCATGGTAGCTTTTTTCTTTTACTATTTTCTGACATTTTGTGCAATCCTAAGTGAAAATAATCATTAGCTGCAGCACTAATTCTAATCACAAAAGCTAATTTTTGTCAGTTTGATTACACCACCAGTCAAAATGAGGTTGGGGCCTCGTCTCTTCAGTCGTATTTTCTCATCAAGCGTTCGCTATCAGCTACATTTTGGCTCTTGGTTAATAGTTTTAGCGATTAATCAACAGATTTTCTGCTTGCTTTTAATATAATTGAGTTTTGGGGGTTGACATCTCCATGTAGTGAAATGACAAAGCATCTATGAATTAGGAAATATCTCCACAGAGACATCAGGCAGATCATGTGCTCCACATGCTGTGACAGGTAAAGGTGACATAATATAGCAATAAAACATCTCCATAAATCCGGTTGGCATTATCAAATCACGTTTTATTATGTGCTGCTGTAAACCTCTGATACCACCTGTCCAACCTGTCATTAAAGGCCTTATAACAAACACAGTTTTGGCGTTGCACACATCCTAAATATGGCATAATGTAATAATAATCCGCTCTCTCGTGTGCAGTGTCACATTTTGTGCACTAGCCTACTTTTTTTCCCCCTGTGCATCTTGCCTGGATGCTCACAAACAGCGGACTGACCCTCTTTTCCGACAGATGGCGCTTGTTATGAGCTCTGATATGAAACCTCAAATCATGACACAAACGCACATGGCATTACGAGGACAACCAAACCTGTCATTAAATCTGAGTTTTATAGACAGCCCGGTTATTGGTCTAATTACAGCTGTCATGCAATTAGGATTGTGAAAAAGGTGGAAACGTGCAGCCAGCAGGCGCATTTGTCCCGTTGCACCGCTCTGAGGGGGATCATCCTTTATTCCTTGTCAGATATAAGTGGCCTCAGCGGTGCTTCTGCTGTAATAAACGCTGGCAATATGATAAATGGGTGTTGCTGCATGCTGTTGCTGTCTTCCTTTAAATATTTAGAAATGCACGACACAGGTGTTATCATTATTTTACCACCAACAGCAAAGGATCAAGTTCTTAATGTTGCAGAAATCCAACCATCTGACTGTACAGATGGAAAACACGGACATTTTAGCGCATAGAGCTATAGTTTGAAAACGGAGAAGACTTTTGTGTGGAATAAACTCAGATAACGTGGGTTCAAATCCAAAATAAGTCTCCGACTAAGAGACGAACCGACCTTGGCGACTGCATGAGCTCTCCGCGGCTCTGGAGTCCTGCAGGAACCCGGAGGACAGCGAACAGGAGCAAGAGGAAGCGGACTCCTCAAAAATTCTCCCCCCTCTCAAAGAGCTCGTCCTGCGTTGTCACAGTAATCCGAAATCAAAGGCACTCAGCGGCTCTCCGAGTGTAAAACCCGCCGATCCGTGCATGGTGACCACCGATCTGCTTCTCACTGAAATCTAAGTGCTTTTTCTTGGAGTTGGGATTCATTTAAACAGCCGCTTCTCGCACCCAGGGTGGTGGTGAAGGGGGGACTCAGATCTCCTCAGCCATTGCTTAACTCATTTGACTATCAAGCCGATCGGAAAGGGGACATTATGATAGATTAAGTCCAGTAATTGCCCTCATCCGCGCGGTGAGTCCAAATTGTTAGTTATGGTCGACGTCGGGGAGAGGAAAAAAAAAAAGCCCTGAGGGCAAAGCTGCTTGCTGCTGCTGCGTACGGCCCGATCCGCTGTCTGGATGATGTGAAATGGCTAGTTAGAAAGTGTGAGAGAGACAATGATCGGCTCTGCATGACGCCGCTGGGAGCCCCACATCTCAGCTGTGAACCCCCTCTTCTCTTTCCAACTTCTCTCGGACGCTTTGAGAGGCAGGAGTCCTCAGAGTAGGTCGCAGCTGCATCGAAAAACAAGCTAAATTTGAGTTGTGCAGTGTGATTTTGCGTTAAAGCACGTGAAACTAAACCTATGCACTGTCAAACGTCATTGATAGGGACGTGTGTCATATTTTCTGCCTTATTTGAGAATACCTACTGTCCTTTCTGCAGGATCTGGACTCAAGTGTCATGTGCACATTTGGCACATTTGGCAACAGATGTAAGAGTTTAAACCTGAATTAATTCATGCTTTATTCATCTGCAACATTGGTTTCCAAAAAAAAAAAAAAAAAAAAATTCAATAAAAAAATAACCCCATTGTCAGATCTACACCCTCACCAGATACCCTTTAGCAGTCCCTCATCTTTGCAAATGACAGGTTGGAAAAAGACAAATCCATAATAATCAGGATTTAATGGAGGATCAGATGGACAAACACTTTGCAGCCCAGGAGGAGGGGGGTGGGGTATGCTCAAAGGCAGAGAGGACTGCATGGAGGCTGCACCTGTGTTTTAGGATCAGACTGCATGCAGGAAAATACCACCACAACCCCCTCCCGCCCAACCTACCACCCCCCTTCCTCTTCAGCTTTTTCAAGCCTCCACTCCTTACAACATAGCTGGTTCTCTCACTGCTCCAGTTTCCCTGTGATCAGGAAAATTCACCACACCAGGGAGGGCAGAGACTTACAGTATCTGACCAAAGCAGCACATTGACCAGTTCAGTGCTCTTACAGTGTGCCACGATGATAATTGGAGTGCATAATCCAGCAGAAATGCAGATCTTATTGTTAAAACCTATCCTGGCGAGCCTGTCATTTCGCCTTCTGTTAATGCTGATGCAGGAGCTGTTACTTGCATGCGGCTACCGGACCAGAGCTGTCACATTACATCATCCCTTTGTGCATCCAGCAAGAAACTGACCCCTGTAATCCACTCGTTTACTGTCTCAGCCCAGACCTGCCCTCTCCAGATGGCCACTGAGAGGCAGCATATTTTACATTGATGTAACATAAGAACATGAAAGAGTGACACCCCGGTGTGAAAGGAATGGTTTTAGAGGTGCCGGATGCCGGCCCCATCTCAAACACAGCTGGTGTACACACCGCCTTGCCGAGATATTATGGCGAGTTAACGCAGCAGATCTACTTTACATATCACTGGATTACTAAAACACTTTGATTTTTTTTTTGTGCGTATGTGTGTAGCAGTTCAGTTCCTGCTTCATTTTACAGAACAAATCAGTGACAGTCAACCATGCAACTATTACAGGTCCAAATGAAAGAAGCCTTCAGTAATGGCCACCCTCGGGACTCTGTGTGATTTCCGTGATTTAGTCCATTATAAAACTGTGAAGCTCAGCCTGCCTCAGCAAATAAAACAGAAGCTATATAGAGATAGAAACTGACAAAAAATCTGCCAGAGAGCAGAAAACTCCGCAGAGACCAATGTAAAAAAGATTACAAGCTACTTGATCTTTGCAGAAACATTCATTTTTAAAACCTTGTGATATAGAAAAGAGTCATGAAATGTCTGCTTGATAAGTCAGAAACCACATACTGTAAAGTTTAGCAAGCGCAGAGGAGCCGTTTAGGTCTTGCTTCACTTTCTGGTGATTTCTTCAGATCATCACATGCTGCTCTTCCCTACAGTCAAAAGTTCACTGTTGTCCTCCTGATGTCAGATGCTGATCATCATTTTATCATAAATCCTACTGATGACACACAGTTTCAGTGCCTGTTTTTATTCTCAGTTCAAGTTTTGCATCTTGATCAAGATCTTCTCTGGTAAAATTATGATTATCCAGGATTTAAGGGGATTTTTTTTCTCTGTGCACATATACTCATTAGAAATGTCTCTCAACAACTGGCCACGCGTTGGGAGTGGATGACATTACAAAAGACATGCGGGAAACTAGTCGGCGATCGCAGTTTTTCTGAGTCAGACATGGATTAGTAAACATAGTATGCTCCCAGTGACCTTCTAGTTGGCTTTTGAACTCCTGCAGCATAACAATTATCCCGTCACAGTGTGTTCTGCCTCACGCTGCATCATGTTTTAGACACCACAGAAAGATTTGACAGTGATCCTCCTCCTGTGATCATTGTGTCGCCTGAAAGAAATATATTACTCTGTCTGTTAAGTGTACACCATTTAAAAAGATATTATTCCTTGTCATATAGAGTTGATTAAAGAATCATAAATTCAACCTCTAATAGAACTGAAAAGATTAGTCAATTAATCGATCGATTTTCCCTATGTACTATCTTCTTAATAGTGAAGATGCATCCTGAATATCTTTGGGTTTGGATTTAAGGTCATACAAAACATTTGATGACATGCATCAGGTATTTTTCAGTGTTTTCTGACATTTATAGACCAAACAAAGAGTCCATTGACAGAGAAAATATTAGTTAGCTGCAGCCCTGATCTTCAATAATAACAGGATTTACCGTATGTTTGAAATGAAAAAAAACAACTATATTTCTTCTAAAGCCTGTGACAACGAAAGAAGTTATTTAGCTTGAAAGGGATATTTAATAAGATTTTTAAGAAACCTGTTGTGTTACAACCTAAAGCTGTGTTATCTCTTGTGATTATCAAGATTGATTACTTGTCTTTGCAATGCTGCCAGATTAATGAGGTTAAATCATTGTAAAATTGAAAAATACATAGATAATATGGCATCATGCAGGGTATAATACTGCATATATTAGATATATGCTTGATGATTACTGTACCATATCAAACTTTAGCTTATGTGAAGATCAGAAAAACTGCCATGTTTACTTAAAATAAGATTCCCAACTGTAGCAAATGCCAAAGTCTATCTGCTTCTTGAAATTACCCTTTTATTGACTTTGTACATATAATGACACTCAGTGTGAAATAATATCCATTCATTTATAAGTCACACATATATACCAGACATGCATATCCCTCAGTGTGGACTACTGTGTTGCAGACGTGGTGTTTTGAACTGAAGCACATCTTGTAGACCTCACTGACAGTATCAAAGAAGACTGAAGAGCAGTGTTCAGTGTTAAAATGACCTTCTGTTACTGCCAAAGGTTTCTCTTCTCTAAAGGCTATTAAATGAGAAAAATGTTAGCGAGTTAACCAGCCAGAGTCTCTTGGTATTCAGCAGTTCATACAAATAGACTGAGATGTATGTTGCATGTTCATGATTGACATTTAAAAAGGGGGGGTGTTTCCATCCAGCAGCACTGTCTTTGGTAATAAGGTGTGAGCATGAATTCAAAAAATTCTATTAAGAGGTGATATGTGGGGCTCAGACACTGTGTGGAATTACTGCCACAGTCAGTAACAATATGAATGCAGGAAGCTTGCAAATTGGCCCATTCGTGCACACAGAGGAATGGGCTTGAATGTGTAAACCCTCATTACAGAACCTCCTTTCTCATTTTAAACAGAGAGGTGAGTTTCTTCTTTTTTCGCCCCCCCCCCCCCCCTTTTTTTTCCTTCTAAAGCCAGACTGCAATCCAGCGAGACTTATACACACTGTTTAATTCCAGACATGGACAGAACTAGACAGAGTGTTTACAGACTGCAAGACAAATAATTAGCTCCGCCGCTAAACCGAACTGATCTTATTGGATGACACAACACATCAAGCCAAATTTCAGGGAGCAACATTAGTGAATGAATAACTGTTTTAGACCATGAATGATTGTCACAATTTTGCACCTGACAGGGTTTAAAAAAACACATGTTGGTGAGCAGCCATGGCTCGATTAGCATGCGAGATGCCATGAATGCATGCAAGACGACGGGGGCTTATCTCAATAAAACAGCTGCCTTTTTAATTTCCTGCTTCTGAAATTCTGTGCAAAAAGTGAAGGGCTATCTGAACGTTCAGTTTATGAATATGAAATTAGATAAGGTTTTTCTCCACACAGTGTGAAACGCCTTTCAAGCAATTCAATTTATAGTGATGCACAACTAATCAGTGTCTGAGAAATAAGCGATTTTGGCAATATGCCGTTAATTGTCTTTCTTGTTATTATTGTTACTTTTGTTTAGCATTTAACACTGAATTAGGTGCGTCAATTTTGACTCTTAAGTAAACTAAAATTAAATTCCGAAATTGCAAGTATCACATCCATTCTTCAGGCTACATGATTAGTATAATAATGTATAAGCTAACACTTCTGTATAAGGAAACCTATTATATTCTTCCCTGACTGTCACCGCTGTAGCAGCACTCTGTTTAATATGCTTCCAGCTGAAATACTGTATCTCTGTGAAGCAAAGATACAACCCAAGACAACCCCCCGTGTCTCTGAATATCTTCCTATCAGAACCAGTATTTTCCCTCCATCTAAACTGCGGTTATCCATCCTTGACCCCTGTAAATGCAGAGTGATGGCAACACTCACAGGAATACGAGCGCAGACAAAATGTCGACTTTTAGCAAGGTGAATGCTGCCACTGTCTGGGTGTTGGAATATAAGCAACCAGCCTGAATTCTTCTTAGCTCTTTCACGTCTTGACTTCTTCTGTTCGGTTGTTGAACTTCACTAGTGCTCTGCAGCGTTGTCCTGTATGCACAGCTGCAGGGGCTACATCCTGCCCTTCCCTTTGTCCCATCTTGCAACAATATAGCTGCAGCAAAAAGCTCAAGTTTTTGCAGGTGCAAGCAAATTATCCGCAGCCCAAAATCACTTTGCAGCTTTCACGCTCTGCCGATAGTGAGGAACAGGAATCGGGCCGATTCATTAAGCTGCACAGGGAATGTGATGCACGTAGTGTTCGCCGATGCCTCCTACAAACAAGCACTTTAACGTTCATCATATGAATCAACCTGCATTTTGCTTTTCGAAAACATCACAAGACTAAAATCCAATAAGATGCGATCCAAAATGAGTTCCTAAGCAGTCTAGCCAGTAAAGCTTCAGCATTATGGCACGATTGGCTCGCAAGTTTTTCATTGTTCACCCTCTAGCTCTCCCTCTCTTTATTACTTTGACCACACACATTGACTTTAAAGTTCCCCCAGCCACGATAGCTGCTCCTACAAATCCCACAGCTCGCTCCATTTCACATTTTAGTACTGCTAATTCCTTTCAAATTGTCATTATTTCAAGCAAATATGGCCACTGTTGGATGTTTGAAAGTATGGGGTCATTCCTTCCAATATCTGTGCAGGCAGCAAAGTAGATTTCATTTGCAATATAAATTGGCAGTCCTATTTAAGTTTTAAACCATTG
The DNA here is from genome assembly GCF_017976325.1 of Chelmon rostratus. Taxonomy (NCBI): domain Eukaryota; kingdom Metazoa; phylum Chordata; class Actinopteri; order Chaetodontiformes; family Chaetodontidae; genus Chelmon; species Chelmon rostratus. The sequence continues at coordinate 15,833,176 of NC_055663.1, read as the reverse complement.
TCATGGGTCAGTTGCTCGATAAAATTTTTGTGCAATTCCATCCAACAGCAGTAATCTTACCCTGAGCCGGTGGAGGGAAATGAATTTGCAATTCTAGGGCAGTAGAAAAAGATCATTTCCACACTGAAATATTTATAGTCTCCTTAAAACTGTTGAAGAGTGGAATTCAGCGGTGGCTGAAAGAACAGATTAATTTGAAACTCATTAAGATGTATGTTATCTCCTCAGCAGGCCAAAGAGGAGCTATTTAGATGCTCCAACACATTTGGAAATGCTTCTTGCATTGTTACTGAAGAACGAAGGGCCGCAGCTACTGCATGTCATCCGTGTTCATACCCCTGTGCAGGCTTGTAGTCCACTCCATCTTCGTGAAGTGTGCTGTTGTTCATTAATGAGCTGTGGAAATGTCAACGCTTTGGGTTCAGATTAATTGAAGAGACCACAGACGTCTAATTACAGGAAAAAGACTTACAGCTATCCCCAGCCCTCTGAGACAGTGGATGTTTCCCCTGGGCTAAATGATGCTGTTATTGATCGTTATATGTAAAATGATACAGTAATTTCTCTGTCTCGCCTGTTGCAGTAGAAGCAGGTTAATTGGATCAGACCTTAAAAAGGAAAAAAAGAAAAACATTGGTGCTGAGCGAGCTATAAAGGTCTGATATGTTATGTAGATGCCTTAGCTCGAGGATCGTGCTTAATATGCAATGAGGTTAATTAACAGCGAGCTGGATGGGTTTTGGAGCGCCACAGTCCTGCCCTCATAGCTCATAGAGACCTGCAATGGAGAGGTGGCTGCGCCTTGTGTTTGGTCAGGTGTTTGCTGAACAGTGGAATGGCGATGGAGGCTGTTGATGTTTTACTGACGGCTCTTCATTGCGAGCACCTCACACAGTGTGGCTCTCCTGAAAAGTTGTGAAACAGGAGGAGACTCGAGCCCCCCTCAGAAAAAAAAAAGAAAAATCCCAACACCAGAGCCAAAATAACATCAGTGAGTCATAGTTGCCTTCAGGCCACGTTGACTTTATCTCCTCTGTCTCAACACGCAGGCTGGTCCTCTCAGCGGCAACTTTAATTAAAGCTAGAGTAGGAGTCGCCACATATTGAACCTCATCGCAATATGTCTGTAAAACTGTTCGATTTCAAAAGTCTCCCGCTTGCTTTGTGATCCATGGCCAGTTCACCCAAACTATAAAGACTTATAAGTCGAGATTTAGATTCATGTGACTGTCAAAAACCTGCCATATATTCCCGCCATTGTATAATACAACTGGAAGTATGTAATGATTCGCAACCTCTCCTTGTCACGTGGCAGTCGAGTTACGTTTTGTAGTGAAAAGTGAATGGTGGTTTTCATGACTAATATAGGAAAAGTCTGGTTCAGTCTGTGTGCCTCTACTTGCCCATGTATTGTCTATATTTCCTCTCGTTTGTGCCAATCAAAGCAAACGAGAGGAAGAAACATACCTTTGGCCGATGAAAATTCAATGATTTGACAAATGACATATTAGGCAAAAAAGGTTACCTATTATGAGGAGCTATCGCATGTCCTGACAGACATTTACTGCAGCTGTCAGGGCATGTAAATCACTGAAACCTTTGGCTGCAAAAAGAAAGACGACAGCAGAAGAATCTTAATGAAAAGCACTTAAATACCCACTTTAAACCAGTGTTCAGATAAGTGTGATATACTGTACTATCATATGTGCAAGATATAGATATAGATATGTACTATCAAACAAAAAAGCCCCCCCCCCCTAAACAGCATGCACTGTTGTTGACCTCTGCAACCACTAAGACACTGAGCTGCCAAATTAGCTTTGAGGGAAGAAAAAGAGTCCAAAAAGGCATGTAGGTACAGTAACTGAGAATATCCATGACAGGAAATTGTGATATCACAGACCTCGCACCATCAGTTCAAGGTAGACTATTTTAATAAAGCAGCACAACCACATTAAATGGTGTTCATTTCACTAGCAGCAAAACGTGTTCCATTAAATGGTTGTTGTTTTTTTTAAAGATCAAATGCACAGTTTCCAAAGTCCTGATCAAGGAAATAAAATTTGCCCTGCAGCCACTGACGACCATTCTTTGCCAGTGGGAGAGCCCGAAGCTGTGCTGCTGCCTCTTGTTAGTCTGCTGGAAGCACCCAGCCGTCCACTTAGCACATAGCTATTATGTCCAGCACCCTGATAGGAGCTGGAGCTGCCACTTCAGCTTCACTGAAGGTGTGAGGAGCCAGGGAGAGTCTGAAAATTAGCTCTTTGTACTTCTGAGCTACACTTTCCGAGACAAGAAAGTTGTTTTCCGTGTGCTAACCGAAGAAGAACATGACAACAAACTTCCTTTTCATTTCTGAATGCGATTAAATATCTTAGCCCCATGAGTCAGCAGCACGACTGGGGAGATATTGTATTAATAATCTCTGTGTTGAACAGGAGATAACATTTGTGTGCTTTTGAGGGTGGTGCGGGTTTCTGCTTGGGACAAACTTAACCAAACGAGCAGCAGAGAGGTGAGGAAACCTAGGCGACATCCCACTAATACATTTTCATTTTACAAGCATAACTTTTACTGCGTTTATGAGTCCACACTATTCAGGCATTTTAGACCCACAAATCAGAGACTTTTGGCAATGCTGCTGACCCCATTTCAGTTTGAAAACTCTTGGATTGCACAGTAGTCGGTGGAAACGGTGGAAACAGAGACTTTTGGATTTCGCAGACACCCACGTTCACTTCCTGATTGGGTCTTATGAGCCTTGTCCTTCAATAATTTGTCCCAATCCTATCACATGACCCTTTCCTGATATCAGCCTGTATGTATGAATGAGCCTTGACTACCAGTGGCTAAGTCGACATGGATAGCAAATTGCAGCTGTTACTGAACTTATTGTCTGTACTGGCAGCTGTTGTGCAATTAAATTCTGCATTTCATCATGCTATTACTGTCCACATGCACACCATACGCCGACATGGTCATGCCCAGTGTACGTGAATGGTCATGTGATCTGTGTTTTCAGGCGTGCTAGTCTTGGTGGAGATGATGATGGTCGTTTTAAGATGTCCTTTTTAAACAAAAACGAATTAGCGTTAGCGAATTAAGTTCCTGAGTAGACGACAGATGAGGCTACAGACTGCAGTCTAATTGGTGGCCAACAACGCTGTGAAGGAGGAAAATATATGACCTTCCTGCTTTCTCTGAATATCGCATCACACCTGGATGAGCTCAAGGGCCACCCCATGTATAACTGGTTTCCACAGCCTCAGGGCCCTTTTCACTCTGACAGTAACACTGCAGTAAAAAACCCTGGCTTCCTCATTCGTTTTAATGAGACCACTGTGTTGGCACAATGGGGATTCACATTGAAGAAGCCTCGGGCACAAGGTGACACAGCTAAAAAGCTGGCTCGGGCTCATCTTGTTTAGGGGATCTATATGCAGTATCATTGTGCAACACCCTGCACTGACCAATCAAATTCCAGCAAGCCAAAATACCAAGTACCTGCTGTGTTAGTTTTGCGTTTAGATAGAGGGGGGAATTATTTATGCTGTGATTAACTTCTCCAAGTTGTACAAACTGGCTTTTAAAGAGTCTAAACCACTTTGCAGCGCCTTCTCTTTTTATTTGCTTTAATCTTGATTTGTGGGTTCAGATTTCAGTGTCTAGCTGTACCCTGCAGCAACACGCCAACACCTTGAGTTGTTTTGCCAAAGCGAAAGTCTCATTACAGAGGGAGTGAGCATTCAGCCCCAGTCGTCTCAAATAAATGGTTGTCAGCAGCCCACAGATCTCATCTGAGGAGTGACTTTTAATGCTGCTCCTGCTCACACAGGATTGGCAAAACAGGAAGCCGAGGAAAACCCTCCATTATTCAGACTTGGGAGTGTTCACACGTGATTCAAAAATGGTCACCCCAACACTTGTCTTGTAGTATTAGCTTCTTTTACTCTATTACATAATTGCAGCAAGCTTATTAACAACTGAAACCAGATTCAAACCGCGTTTAGCTCCTTTCAAATGACCTCAGATGATTGTGTTAATGTTGGATGTTATTTAGAGGTAACTGTCAGTGATGGAGACTTTGCATCCATAGTGCCAGACTTTGTTGGCTCTTTGCTGCTTTTCTTGTTGTAGGAATTACAACTTGTAGGCTGACATGAATGGTTTTTCCCTCTCAGATGCTCGTAAGTCTGAAAAATATAGCGTCAAAGCAACAGTTGCCTTATAAAATATGTCGTTGAAGGCTCTCTGGGGAATGGTGATTTTGACCACAGCCAAGCAGTCAGCCCATTGGAGAGTTTGAAGCCGCAACCAGCCTCATCAACATCTAACATTAGCTTTTCTAGATAGCTTTTATAACCTGGCTTTGTTTGCTTCAACTCAAGTGCTTGTTGGATGGTCTAACAGTGTCTGAAACCCCCTTCATCCACAGCTTTTTCGAATTAGGTGGGGTTGCATCCAACAACTTTTTAACTTCCTGAAAGCAGTAATCCATCAAGCAATACCCGGTTCGTGTAGCAGTTGGCCAGATGTGTAGAAATAAGAAAATAAGCAGTGTTAGAACTTCTATTTCAAGCTTTCTTTTCCCACACAACTACAAGTGCAACACAATAAATGCCTTTGATGAGAGACTGTCTGAAAGTGGACGCCGTCTCAACCCTTTCTATGACACTGCCCAACCACTGGAACTGTGGTGGACCAATGGACTCACAGGCACAGATTCAGGCAGCCTGGTTTTCATATGTAACATATCTAAGGAGTCAATCCTGTTGCCTTGTGGAGAAACAAGGGCTATGAGAGGAGTAGCCAGGTGAAGCTACGTATTTTGCAGCTTTCAAAACGCAGGGACCTGTTTTCGTTTTGGTTTCAAAGTTGCAAAAGGAGAAATGGTGATCCTTCATGATAGCCAAAAGATCTGAAAATGCAAGAGCCCGACTAGCCTGCAGTAGCCTTTTTCCAGAGCACTGTTTTGCCACAAAGCTTATATTGAAGCCCAACACTGTGAAACGAAATGAACATGTTTACAGCCTCATACAAAAAACGGTTTTGGTGTCTTTAGCTAATTCTCCTGTTCGTGAATACTGCATGGGGGTGATTTTTTTCTTTAACTCAGTTGTTTAAATTATATTCAGACTCAAACTTATGCATAATTATGGGCATGGCTACTTTCAATGGTAGCTAGCTTCAAGGTTTCAGCAACCAGGCTTCATTCTCCAGCTATTTTTGGATTAGCTGAGTTTGGCGGAGTCAGGCACTCCTCAGAAACCTATGGGTGACATCACAGAGACTACATCCATGTTTTTTAAAGTCTAAAGGTTTGGCAGAGCGATCAAAGTGCAGCTGAGTCCGTAGGAGAGATTTAACTTGTGTACATTAATGTATCACACTGTATCTGACTAAAAAGGAACTGCAGTTTTCTGCTTGATCTGCAGAGGAAAAAGGGGAACAAGACTTTTCATAAAGTAAAATGACTCCTTTGTCTCAGCACAGAGGATGCATAGTGTGTTGGGTGACTTTTCCAGATGGCTGACACATGCTCACTTGGTTTCCAGCTGCTATCGGTCTCTTTTTCACAGTAAGGTGATCTGCAGTCACGATCCCAGCTGTATCTTTGCAGTGAATTCCACGGTATCAGCAGTCAAACGCTCAATGTATCTCGTCTAAGACAACTTTACCCCTTTTGGAAAACACTACCACACCCAACGCGCAAGAGAATAAAGCAGTGTGGGGTAGATAGATGTGAATGAATCAAAAATAAACAAAGGTGAGACAAAATGCAAAGACGGAATTCATTTGATTTTACGTATAGTATCTTTAAATATAGCCCACTTCAGGTTGTGTATCTGATTCATTGGCATTACCATCAGTATGCAGAGAACTGGAAAGAACCCGTCAGCCTACGCAGAGGAACTCTGAAATCACTCTGCCATTTTAGATAAGACACTCAATTTCTGTCAGATCCCAGAGCCAAGAATTCTGCCGTGCAAAACCCAGAGAATCTGCCCATACTTGTCCTCTGTTGCATGTTAACACTATTGATTGACAGTATCGACTGCTTTTCCAAGTAGATTTAAAGCAGTAGTCGTAACAGAGCTGCTCTATAATGGAGAAGAATGGTTTTTCCAACAGTGTTGTCTCTTTTTTCTGTAAGAATTATCCTTGCACATTTCTAAAAATCTTCACCTATGCTCAAAACAGATCCAAAACAATTATGTACAACAGTTGTGTTATCCTAAGCTTGGTATTTTACTTCCTCCTGCTTTCTCTCTGTCTCTCACAGCTATTGCATGAGCACTCACATACCTCTCCCACAATAGTCCTCTATTCATTTATCAAGTCCTTCTTTTTGCACCTGCGAACCTTCTGTCACAATGCAGCAGGCTGACAAAGAACTGACGCCCTGGTTTCACTGAGGCAACTGTCAGCCAGTGCAGTTTTAACACAATGGAGGGTAACAAAAAAACCCTCTTCTAAAGCATCCAATTGGAACCACACAGGCAAACGGCTCAAAACCAGGCAGAGAAGACTTAGACAGATACAGAGAGCCTGAAGGGTGTGTGAAAAGGGAGCTGGAGGATCCAGAGATGAGCATAGACAGGCCTCACAGCAATCTGCAGCGCTGCTGACACCCATGCAGCTGGATTCTCGCTTTTATCAACACTAACTGAAAGCAAAGCAAATACGTCGGATAGAAAGGTTTATTTGGCATAGACATTCAAAATCATCCATTGTACTGACAGCCATACTTCAATCTCGGTGCTTTCTTGCTACGTTTTAACTCTTATTTTAAAGTTCTTTTTCTCAAGCACACATCAGAGATAGATTTACAACCAAGCAGAGGATGATGCATCGCCCATAAAACTGTGAGAACAATCGCAAACAGTTTATTTAGTGAACAAATAAAAGCTTTGAGAAAGCAAAGACCGAGATTCAGACACCATTTAGTTCCAAAAGATGATTGGATCGTGGATAAAGAGGGTTTAGTCTGACAGTTTAACCCATTTCTACAGTATACTTCTAACTACCTCAACATGCCTCAGAGGCCTTTAATCCTCCTGCTGCTCTCAGTCCAGCGCTCTGAACCTCTGGGTTGCGACATAAGAGTGCAACACTAATTGGACTTGATGGCTCGTGCTGTTCTTTGGTTGAAACCCAGTTAGAAACAACTGGACGTCCTTTGTGCTGTGCTGTGAGCTCAGTGATAAAACCCTTAACTTGTCAGGCTAGTTAAATTATACTCTAACAGTCTACTTTGTTTGCTAATAACACTCCGGATTATCGGTTTAACCGTTTTCCCTCATGGCAACTCACTAATTCCATGTGCTGTAGTTCGATTTCCCTTTTTAAAGTCTGACATCATCGGCAGCTGGTGATGCCTTCGCTGCTCCACCTGAGACAGTCCTGTGTCGTATTTTCAGGAATTTACCATCCGTTTCAAATGTGAGGGAATGTGAGAAAGCGGAAGCAGCAATTCTGAATGTGTCTCTCTGTGGCCACAGCGTATCTGCTCTCCTAATCTTCGGCACAAAGCCTGGATGAGCAGCACTTTGTGTGTGTCAGAATGGCAGGCTTAAGAAACAGGCCCCGGCATGCAGGGCTCCTCGCGCAGCAGCAACACGCTGGAAACTTAGCTGACACTGAGAGCATCTACAGTGATATGGTGGAATAACACCGGCGGGGATGAGGACACATCCATACGTATACAAAATATATTCGCCTTCAAGGCAAACGAATAATGTCTGTTTACTACTGAGAATATTTTTACTCAGCAGTTTTCTCGAACGTTTATGTTGGTAGAAAATGAGAAAAAGAAGGATTCATAGTAAGTGGAGGTGAATGTGTTTATTCCTGGATGAAATCGTAGGTGAGTGGGTGAATTTGGTTCAGTGTAACTAGTTATAGAAACAAAGATGTTCTGAGGGACAGCTGTGGTGAAAGTAACTAAGTACATTTACTTACCTGAATATTTCCATTTTCCATTGTACAGATTGTTAAAGATGAAACCAGTGGCTCCCAACCAGGGATAGAAGAAGTACTCAGATCTTTTACTTATGTGAAAGTAGCAACACCACAGTGTAGAAATGCTGCCAGAAGTAAAAGAACAGCATTCAAAATCTTACTTAAATAAATGTAAATGCATTACTGTGTTCATCACTTTAATGTTGCAGCTGCTAAAAGTGGGGTTAATTCGAATTACTTTATGTACTGCTGGGGAGCTTAACCCATAATAATACATCAGAATTTACTTGTTGATTTTAATCATCTAAGTCTGCAAATAAACTAGTAACTAAAGTTATCAAATTAATTCAGTGGAGTAAAAAGTGCAATATTATTTGGCTGCAAAATGTAATGGAGTAGAACAAGAAAGTAGCATAAAATGGGAATACTCAGGTAAAGTACAAGTACCTCAAAATTGTACAGACAGTACTGGTACTTTCCACCACTGCTTCCAACCTTTTTGACTTGTGACCCCTTACAAAAAAGCAGTGTGTACTCCGTCCCCTTGTCATATTTCCACCGAAATTTTCCTCTGAACTTCTTGGACTGTTTCATTTACATAACAGTTTGACGGCCACATTTTATTATATTTCACAAAGAAAGTCCAAGAAATGAATCCAAATTCAGTCACAGGGGACTTTTTTTTACCATAATGTGTCCTATTTGGCTAAAAATTTGTATGTACCTAATGTGTTTTTAATGATTGACTTTTACTTGTGATGTGATCAGTTTATATTGTTTTACTGTTAGTTTACTTAAGTAAAGGGTCTGTGTACTTCTTCCGCTACTAAGATGCAGGAAGCGTTTTGTTGGATACATTTTTGCTGGCTGATGCTTCTTTGTGAAAGAGTTTAATACAATACAGTGTGCTGAGTGACAAATCCTATGCTTGCAGACACCTCCAGAAAGCCTTTGCTTTAAAAAAAGAAAACATGGTCTTTGCATGTTTCAGTGCTCGCATGTGTGTCAGTCTTGTGTTGCACCTGGGGGTGTCTGCTTCTACTTCCTGGAACGCATAAGGTATTTGGAGCAGCTGTCAGAGAACCACCATCATACAGAGGACATCAGGTTGGAGCAAAAAAATCTGAGCGTTCCACTGCTGGTGCACAAGGAGACACTTTTTTGTGTTTAATTTCTAACTATAGTGCAACATTTCCCGGTGAAAATCAGATTCGGTTCATCTAAAAATGTCAAAGTGGGTCTAACATGTATGTCTTTAATTGTGTTCTAACCTAAGATTCAGTTTAATCATTTTACAATATACATCTGACATGATTTGACATCATATTCAGAAATAGATCAGAGCCGAAACTGTATTCAGATGTTAAAAGACACAGAAGTTGGAGACTTTAAAAATTATGCAAAGAAAAGTTCAATTCAGTCCAGAGGTCAACTGGAAAAAAATACCTACCACTCATGCAAATGCATGACTTTCTATTTCAAAAAAAAAAGAAAGAAAAAAACTGTCCTAACCTTGGGATGTGCTGTTGTGGAGCGCAACACATTTAGAAGCTGCCATTTTCATTAACACTGTCATGTTTCTCTGGAGCTCCCACAGGCAAACTCATTTTGGCAGCCTGGTGCTGGATCAGACCAACCACCTGTCATCTTATTTCTGCACATGGCCTCTTCTGTCAAACACTCCCTCACATTCCTCCCTGTGCCCCACACAGCACCTGTGATTGGCTCGCCTATTGCTATCACAGCTGTCAGGCTCACCCTCAGCGTTAATTAAAGTGATAGACCTCCCAAAAAGCTGTTTATTCCAACAGCTTGGTGTTTTTTTTAAGCCGAACCTTTTAGAGCAAAAATGTAAAGTGTGAGCATACCAAATATAAGGAATATGATCTGATGCACTGAGATGTACATGCAGCTCCAGTTAATGACTTAATGCAGTGTGTTCTTAGGGGACAGCCATGTATTGTCGTGGAGGCAGACACAAAGTGTACATTTTAGAGCTGAAATAATGAGTCGATCAATCAATCAGCTGATCAACAGAAACTATTTTGGTAATCAATCAGTCGTTTCAGCCATTTATCATTTTCAACACTGACTGGTTCCAGCTTCTCAAATGTGCAGCTTTGAAGCCTTTCTTTGTCATGTATGCACAAATGTGATGAGTTCAGTGAATATTCTTTGGAGTGTTGCACAGATAAAACAAGACATCACAGCACGGCACCTTGGATAATAATCAAGAAAGCAATCAGCTGATTAATCGATAAGGATCATCAGTTGAAGCCCCAGTGGAATGGATGGAGAAAAGACTTTCCACACACTTTCCTTTCAGAGCTTACTTGACAGCAGTCCAACATGTTGAAGCTCCAGTCGTACAGACACAAATCAGCTCAGCAGACTGAATGAAAACACAAATGTGCAACGTCCCTGCGCGACTGGATTCGTGTCAACTTCATCTCCGGGGACTTTTTGTTCCCAGAAAACCGTGATATTCAGCACAATGAGACAATGTCAGTTACAACGCTTTGATCCAATTCATCCAGGCGCTAGAGGCTCATCTGGAAGTAAACACAGGCACATATTTTTGTAGATTATTTTTAAAATCATTTGCTACTCGATGTAATCTCACTAAGAGAAGTCTGGCCAGGCAGCAGAATGAAGGCTTGTTGGGTGGATTTGTCAAAATATTTCTTAAATTAAAGAGCATTAAACAATTTTGCTGAAAATGAAAACAACTGCATTACTAATTTCAACACCAGACAATATTAATATGTTAAGTCGCTGGGTGGTTATGCAACAGGGTTTCTGAAAACCTCCCTGCCATCCCTGAATAATGTCATTAGAAGTCTTTTAAGTTGAGTGCTGAACAAAATTGAGCAAAAGCCAGCAGGAGGAAAAAAACAAAAAGTATCTGGCGACAAGAGAGCCAAGACAGAGTTTGTATTCAAAGCCAGCCTCCAACAGTCGTCCATATCTGTGCACTAGTCGACGTTATGCTGCACCAGCAATGCCTCTGCAAATATCATCCTTTAATCCATTTCCTAGTGCTAATTCCTTACTGAAAATAAAATTATTGCGTCAGCAGAAAATTCTTTTCTTTCTCATGAGTGTGTGCAGCATTTTTAACAGGAGAACTATGGGTTCTAATAGCACAAACAGTTGTTGAATTGTTCATGAAAATGTGTGCAAATCAGATGCAGAGAGGATGCATGTGAGGTTGCATAAGAAATTCATGTGACAAAATATTCAGGAATACAGAAAAAAGTCCCATAAATGAATTAGTTTTAAAATTAGAGGAACAAATTAACCCAATAACCCGCGAATGCAATGCATTATTCATGTCTGTGACAGTTGAACTGGTCCACATGAAAGCCAATTTGATGTTGAGTTTAAAGGGACTTTCTGGATTTTTTTTCCCTGCTGAGGCTTCTGTGTCCTGTCTCTGTGATTCAACTCCGACAGCGACCGACTTTGATGTTTTCAGAAAGTGTAAATGGGAGCGGAGTTGAATAAAGCGGCTGGGTATCACTGTGTGACTGACTTTTCTTTTCATTTCTGAACACCAGTAGCTAAGCAGAGCCTCAGCCATGGATAAAGCATCTGATCCGTGCCCTCAAAACATTCTCAGGCCTCTAATATATTTACTAGATAGGATTGTTACAATTATTATCCTGATATGACAAAACAGAAACAACAGAAGGGGTGAACGACTTTAAATGAAACTCAATCAAATAAGCCAGTAATGAAGCTTTGCTTTTTCCTGCGTGGCAGCAGTGTTTTGTTCAGCTGACAGAGGACGAGGCCTGTCGCTGAAGGAGCTCCTGAAAAAGCGTCCGGTTTTCAAATGCCCCCATTCAGGCCAAAGGAAGGGATTTTTCCCAAGCCCAGTGTTCTCACACTTGTGCTTGCATCTCAAATAAACCTCCTATGGATTCCTAACTTCAACAGAATGGCAGAGGGGGGAGGGGAGTCAGGGGTAGATGGAGTTAGTAGGAGGGAGGGTGTGTGTGTGTGTGTGTGTGTTGGGGGGACTGTGTGCCAAAAAGAGCGTTTTATAGAGATGCTGATTTCTTATTCACTGGCCCTCTGTAAGAACAGAAACCCAGAGGAATGCACATTGAAAGCTACGATTCTCATTCAGAGGCCATAATGCATCCGTCGTATATGAGCTGAAAAAAAGAGTTTCCCCGGTGGGAAAATAGTGACCCCCCGAACCCGGTGAAAAGATAGCTGCAGTGTGTCTGTGTGTGGGGGGGGGGGTGGCTTGCACCGCAGAGGTGCATTGTGAAGCGGGCGCTGCTTCTCACCTGCGCAGAAAGAGAGCGAAAGCCCTCTCTAGGTGTTTACACCAAGCCCACCTCTGCCTTCCCAGCGAAGCGAAGGAATAACAACATAAGTCGTGGCTAAAAGTGCGGAAATGTGCTGTTGCTAGATCTTAATCAAGCCATTCACAAGAAGCATGGATGACATATCGTTCCCACTTATTTTGCAGTTATGTTCCCTTTCATCCTTTTTTTTTTATCCCTTTGGCCTGCGGTAGATTACACCGTAGACATTATGAAGCATGAAGATCGCCACGACAAAGCGCTGTCACACCTGATAAGCATCGTGAAAACACCGACCAAATCCAAGAAGTCAGATGGAGTGTACAGGCTGAGCGAACACAATGAGGAGATAAGAATTTTTAAATGTGCTGAGTGTTTCTAACAGCCATTTCTACTACATCTGAAGTAACTGACAGCCTCACGGCTTCAAAGACAACAAAATATGGTCAAACCTAAAAATAAAATTTCAGCCAATAAATTAAATATGAGCCTCACTGTTTATATTTTGGACTACTTGAGGCACAGCGATACTGTAAAATTCAGATAGGACCAACTGAATGCATAAGTAAGAGCCAGTTGCTCTTAATCTATATCCTGGCAGAGCTGTTGGATGTGCATTTATTTTCTTATATTCCCTGACTTGAAGCCAGCATTATGCGCGACTTGTGCCACATTTGGAAGAATTAGAGATTATCCACTGTTCCAGCTGACAGGACTGCTAAACAGATGTTGAATTGGAGACAGATATCCTCAGCAGAGTGAAGCCAAGAATACCAACTGGATTTACAAACTGCACTGATGGACACGTGACACTTGGGCTCTTGTGTGTGTGTGTGTGTGTGTGTGTGTGTGTGTGTGTGTGTGTGTGTGTGTGTGTGTGTGTATGACAAAGAGAAAATACAGAGTACATGTTTTACATATGAACAAAGCACCTAAACAACAAGGCCGTGAATGCAGCGGACTCATCCTGCATTCTGGTTGAAGAGTAATGACAGCTCATTGGCAGTTGCACAGAGAATGAGTTTCCTGGGTGATATCAGTATTTGCGGTGAGTTGTGCATGGCGGTCACATTAGAGATGCTCTTTATATAAAACCTCTGAAGAACCTCAGTTCAATGGGTCCACAGTCTGGGGAATACTTTGCAGACAGCCAAAGGTCAGGGGCTTTCTTCTGCCCCCCCCCCTCTCAGACTGTGTGGTTTTGTTGCTGAGGCCGTGTGACATTTGCACTTCGAAGACTTCCACACTGTTAATGTATTTAATGCTATTAACACGCACATCTATTTTTATAATGCAATTATTATTCATGTGCATATCATCGTATGTTAATCAAATATTATTCAAAGGAAAATCAATACAGTGAGCTAAAACAATGTTTCTCTACCATAGTCATGTAGCACCTGCATCACTGTCTTCATCGTCAAAACCGTCATCGTCATCATCATGACATGATTGACTATCTGCACCAATGACCAATGACCAAAGGGTTGGGTTATGAATGCAAAATGTAAAAGACGAAAGCATGGCGAGTTTTCTTTTAAATGACTGATAGTTCATGTTTGTACCTGATGATTGACACTGTTTGGTGGCCGGCTGGAGTTAATTGTTGTTGCTTTATCGCACCCTCTGAATGAACGCCACACCTTCTCTGTGTTTCAGGCTGTGGCTGTTGAAGCTCCACAGGCAAGTCCAGGAGGTGGAGCACCCCTCACAGGTGAGTGTGAGAGCAAGGACTTCACAGGCTCGCATCGAAGCCACAGGAACAAACGAGGCACGATCCAAGCCAGAGTAGGTCAAGCTGAATCCCGAATGCTCTGCTTCCGACAAGGCTGCAGGTCCACGCAGCAAGCAACGTAGCTGAAATTCATCCCAAAAACAGATCCTCTCATGCACATATTGCTGTTTTGAATATGCTGTTTGGTGTTTTACAGTCGAACAGCATTCATTAGGTTTTCCCAAGTTGTTTTAGCCAATGCTTTAATTCCATTTCCACCATGACAGGAAGAACAAAGCTCACCCTCTGTGTCTTTGAACAAGGAATTGACTGTTTTTATTATCATTTTTATTCCGTCCCGTTATTATTATTATTATTATTATCATTTATGCAGTTTTTAGATAACAAATGTTAATTATTTTATTTGATAATATTAAAATTTTAAAACATATTTTGCTGCTCCAATAAAACAGAAAATCACAGAAAATGAATTTCCAGTTTCGGTGTAATAACATGTTAACTTGAAATTACAAGTAGCTGTAATGTTGTTGTTGTGAATTACACTCTTAAGCTATAGCGTAACACTGATCATAAATCAAAATCCAGTCCAATCAATAAGCAATTCAGGCTTGGAAATGGTTTGAAAACATGTTGCAAACGTTCATAAATCTTGTAGCAGCTGAGGTTGAACAGGCTTCAGGTGGCATTTTGCAATATTTTGTGCTGAAACAATAAAATAAAGTGTGATTTTGTCATAGGGTGTTGGCTATGTGGGTGGTCTTGCACCATAAACACTTGTTGCAGGAGGCCACAGTGGTCTGTTTTGAATGGTCCAGCTGTCTTCAGCTCACTGGTGTACTGATGTAACCATCTCCAGTTGACTTCAGTCAATGACATTACATTTTTTGGTAGTTTCTATTGAAGTTATTTTGTATGTGCCTTGATTTATTGTACCATCTGCGTTGCACGACTTTGGCATGTTATTTGTGCCAGATGACGTGAAAATGGAAAAAGGAAAAAAAATGAAACATCTCCTCCATCTTCAATTGCTCGCAGCTTTGACAAAGATACTGTTGCAGCTGAGCCCAGCATAGATTTAAAAGGGATCCTTGAAGACATTATACAAACATTTCCAGTTGAAACCACGTCATATCACATTTCGGTTTTCATCTTAAAAAATTTAAGGTAATACCAGCAAAGCTGTTCAAAGGCAGATTTCGAGAAAACGTATAACCTCAATTCCAAAAAAGTTGGGACACTGTAAAACATAAAGAAAACAGAATGTGATCATTTACTAATCCTTTTTGAAAACAGTATAAAGACGATATATTTAATGTTTCACCTCATCAGCTTCATTGTAAATATCTGCTTATTCTGAATTTGATGCAGCAACATGATTCAAACAAGTTGGTACAGGAGCAACTAAAGACTGGGAAAGTTGTGAAATGCTCCAAAAACACCTGTTTGGATCATTCCACGGGTAAACAGGTTGATTGGTAACAGGTGATAGTATCATGATTGGGTATAAAAGGAGCATCCTGGAAAGACTCAGTGGTTCACAAGCGAGGAAGGAGCGAGGTTCACCACTTTGTGAACATGTGATTGGATAAAGGATGTCACTACATGGGCTCAGAAACAGTTGTCAGTAACCACAGTCGTTTGCAAATGATTGCATTCTGGACTTATAAAAATAATGGTTTTGCCAATTAGCTGAAGTTTTCATGTGTCAGCAACATAAACAGTAAAACAGAGCTTGATATGGACACACTGGGTGCTTGTTCAGATAGAGAAGCCTGTGTTATTTGTGGACGACCAATTAATCAATTCAGAGACAACCATAGAGAATTAAAGTATTTAGAGTCCCAGGGTGACGTGCCAGAGAGCTGCTAATGGTTTCGGTGCACATGGCAGTGCTTGGCAACTGAGTCCCCAAAACACAGAGCAGAAAATAAGCCCCCGGGTCGGTCTGAGACCTCTAATTGGGCTCTCACCAGTGACAGCCTTGACTAATACTGAGCAGTGGTCGGATACAAATAGAGAGGAGAGAGAAAGTTTAGTATTCTTAGAGACTGAGGAGAATGAAAGGTTGCCTCTTTCTGGAGGTACCTCAACGGGATTCGGGCCAAGCTGGAAAGATACATCCGTTCCCAGCAGAGACGCATGGCTGACATTCAAAGTGACAACAGTGCTCAGTGCTGACACATTCCAGTGCTATTGGCGTTATTGTTTTCTCAGGCGCGCTGCTTTATTCTTCATTAATCTAAGAACAAGATGATAATCAAACCAATATGTCCTTCTTGGAAAATTAAACAATAAATAAAAACAGATGTTGGCGATGTACCTTCAGATCTTGGATCAGTATTGTTGTTTTTTTGTGTGTGTCACAGACTTAACAAACACTGCCGATGTGACATCATGCCAAAGGATTTTCTGAGAAACTACTGTAGGGTCTCCTAGAAAAAAAACACTTCAGATTATGTCTCTAATGAAGTATGAACTAATTTCACACAAACCAGAAAGTGGCCTTGTTATGCAGTCATTGATGCTGTTATGATGTAGCTTTATAAAATTCAGGGTTCCCCACCGTGTTTTACAGCAGAGATGGGCCCCATTACCTGAAACAACAATCTGTGCTAACATCATAAAAGACAATTCACTGTTTGGAAATATAACATTAAGATTTAGTGCACAAGTGCTATTTCACATTTGAAAAGCTGCTGTATTTAACATGGATATTGCTCGCTTCGTCTTCTAATGCAGGTTATCATGACACACCATGTGTGAGATCTGCGAGGCTTCAGCTGGACAATTTCCTAAAAGAAACCATTCAATCATTATGAGTTACTGTTTCATTCAAACCTAATTTGCTTATAATAATACCAGAAGATATTGCTTGTAATTAATTATTGTTAGCACATGATACCAGATCTGTGAATTAAACGGCTCTTTGTACAAATAATTACCAGTATAAAATAATTCCTAATGGGTCCACGTATACTGAAGGAAGTGTGTTTTACTATTAATATACAAATGGCATATTTATTTCTGAGATTCATTACTTGCTCTGACATGGGATATTTTTGGACAGTCTGTAGATATTTTAGGAAGTTTTGTCCCTGTCAGTCACTGAAGCTCAAAGCCAAAAAGCAACAGTAGTTAGATGTATAGATCAAACATGTTAAACATGATGAAAAGTTGTATGATTAACAGCAAAAGAAGAAAAATAAGGACGCTGGTTTGATTTTTTTTTTTCAATATCCAAATTCCTACGTCACATGTAAGCCGCGGATTAACTGGAAAAGTTCATGCGTCTTTTACAGGAGTCGTTGAAAGTCAACTGAAGAGGCAGGTGGAAGGAAATAAAAAGCTGAACATTACAGGCTGGTGGCATCTGCGGTATCCACAGTTGTGTTTTTTCCTTGAATCCACTTGTTTTCTCTGTGTATGCTGGTGGTCAGCCCTCACAGACGCAGATGATTCCCCTGTTAAATCCAGTTTGTGGAGGTAAAACACCAGTAAGAGAGCCCAACAGATGGTCTGACACGATACCTGTCAGCAGGCATGAGGAGGATCGGGGAGCCCTGCTGTGGAGCAACTGAGCGCGCTCAGACCTCCCACATTTGTTTGCAGTGGTGAAGTCATTAGCAAAGAGTGTTTGTGCTGTTTCTGCAAAGTGACACAGTCTCACACATATGGGTCACAGACAGGTGGAACTTCAAACATTTGTTGTTTCATTTCAGAGAATGTTTCTTCGCACTATATATTTATGTTGGCCAACAGTTAATGATGCACATTACCGTATTAGCGTATTTCACACGAGGCAGGTCTGTATTTGTCTGTCGTTCTCACTCTGGTTTAGAGAAGGTGGCTCTGTGTTGGGTATATTTTTACACAGCCAGAATTTAATAAAATAAAATCAAAATAATAATCTGGTGACAGTTGTTGGGTTGTTTGTTTATGTTGGCAGCGAGATGACGCTGTCGGTCAAATTCTATCAAACCACATGCAGCTGATTTTTTCATTGAGCAACATTATTCAATTATGACCTTTAAGGCATCTTTACTATCTCTGACACTGATTATTGCTTATTTAGTAGAAAATATTTCATGTTACACTTAGAGAAACAGATTTGAAAGAAAGTTTATGTGTCTGTGAAAAATGTTCTCAACTCAGTGTTTTTCTTACTTTGCCTTTCAGAGCTTTTGACCATGTGATGAAACCCAAACACGTTCCAGTCGCTGAAGAAACCCCTGAAATATCATCAGAAGCTCAGTGGAAAGCCAAGTAAGTGAAAGATTACTTTAGAATATTCTACCACAGAAACATGTTTTCAGAATAAATAATAAATCTGAAACTTTCAAATATTTTAAAGAGGTTTATGTGTTGCTGTCATAAAATGCTGTTAAAGGCAAGGTGATGGTGAAGGTGATTTTGTTCAATCCAGATTACTGCAATTTGCCTCTAATATCTTAGAATTACTGTATCATGCGTTTTAGAGACAGCAGTGTGGGAGTAGAATATGAGACAATATTTCAGGGAAGGTGATAAGCGCTTACACAGGCACGAAAATTATGATGGAAACTCTCATATTTAGTCCAAAATTTCTCCTCTGAAGCCGACACAGCACCCACGGCTTTGACTCCAGGTCCTCCTCAGTGAACCTGTTCTCATATCTTTCTTGCAAATAACCGACAGCACACAGGCGAACAGTACATGCAGATCCGCGATGTGATAAAGGACACGCAGCTGCAAAAGATCACACAACACCTGTTGCTTTTCACCGTGAAAGCTATTGACGGAAACGATACGTCTTCGTCTCTCCTGAACTCCTCTCCAAGTAAGAAATTCATCATGCTAACGTGCTGAACTGGCTGGGTGAGATTACACGGAGATGTGAAAAAAATAATGTAAATGTCCAATCAAACAAGACATCCGCGGCTTCATAATGTTTGGTTGTTACATACCTGACATTACTCTGATGAGACACGGTAGGTTTTTTTTGTTTTGTTATTTTTTTTTTTAAACCCCCTGCTCTCTCGGCTTGTGTCAATCTCATGAGTTGATGGATGAAACAAAGGCAGGCGAGGAGGTGGTGGTCCAGAGGCGCAGGCCTCAGGTGTGAACAGGTGTGTGGGTTCACTGCCATGCTGGAATGGGAGCAGTTCCAGGTGCACAGCTGCGGGGTGTGGCTCACAATCATATATACACCCAGCCTCCCGGCCTGTGTTGAAATACTGAGTCCCTGGGAAGGAGGGAGAGGCGGGCTGGGTGGGGTTTCTGCGTAAATTTAATCTCACATTGCCATAACTTTGAACAAGGAACTCTGAGGAAGAACAGAGTGTATGTGTGGAGCTGAGGGTTAGGTGAGGGCAACAGAAGGGAAAATCATGAGAAAAGGAGCAGAAAGCACAGATTTTTTTTTTTTTGCTCCAGGTTGGGCACTTGCTGTGCTTCTATGTGTGCTCCTGTGTGCGTAGGCGTGAGTGATCTGTGTATATTTAAGAAACACAGGGCCATAAGCAAACAGAATGACAAAGAATGACGTTCGGGAGGTTGCATGTCTGGGAGCTAAATGCGTGGTAGTCTGGTCTCCTGGGAAACTATTGTTCTTATCAATCCGTGATTAAACAACTTTGGTAATTTGCAATCCTGCTGTAACACATCCTGGCGAATTTCTGTTGAAAGAACATGTCTGTGTTGAACTCCTCTAAGCCCTGGACGCATCAATCTCAGCCTCAGGACAGATTGGGTTGGAGACAGGCTCTGTGTCTGCAGGGTACATGATCTCTAAGTCTTCTCTATCAAAGGTCAGAGCAGCCGAGTGAAGACGAGCATCGGGGCGTTGCGTGGTTGGTAAATTTGAAAGAAGAAATGGGTCAGTGGCTCGCTTGTGCCACAAATACAAGCCCACACATGCTGTCAGGGGACACATATATATGCGGACACTGATGCAAGGAAACCATCACAGATTGGGTGTATGGATTTGGAGCTTGCCATTCTGCAGCTTTAATCCCCGGTTTTTCTTGTACAATGTAGTCCCACCAGTCCCATTGACTGCTAGACAGTGTGCCAGACGAGCAGTCTGACCTTTCCTGTCCTTGAAACAGTTGATGCTGTGTAATATATTCTGCAGTTGATTCCTTTTTTCGTCCTATGAATTTTAACAACTTTTTTTTTCCTCTCCTCTCTGCTGAAGCACTGAGTCTTTCACTCTGTGTCTCTGCACTGCAGGATATTATTCCACCTATTACCTTTCAGAACTCCTGTCGCCACATGTCCTGTGGAGAAACAAAGCTGCTAGACACAGTAAAAGATGGAAAGAGCAGACAGAATGTCATTTTCCTCCAATCATCCTGTGGATGAGGATTAGGTTGATGTCAAATCTGAGACCCAATGAGCTAAAATATGCAGATGACAACCTGTGCTGGGTGACAATGGCAGATCAAAGATCAAAATGTGCTGAATTCACCTCGAGACAGCTGTTTTCAAATCGACGTTAACCTATTTTAATTCCCCTACAGTCCCATGATATGAATTCATTTGTCAATCGCAGCTGCCATTGAGATTCCCCTTCGTATCAAATCAGCCGACGATAAGTCAGAGGATGCCAAGAGTGTCCATCAGAATCCATTAGTCGTCTGTCACTAATTACCAGTGACTCTGGGGTTGATTAAAAGAAATCACCAAGCAGCAGCAGCACACACCATTATGCTAATGAAAATTCATTTGGAGAGGCAGAGCGGGGGCGCCGGCAAGTATTTGGACGACTTTGCTTTGCAGCAGGGCTGGCTGGAGTAAATGGCTTCTTGGACAGCATATCATTACAGGGCTGGAGGAGGAGGAGGAAGCCTTGGAATGATGATGATGATGATGGCAGAATTTTAATCGTTTTTATCTTGTTGACTACACTGATGGATTTATTCCCACACTTTTTTTCCTCCCCGCCTCTCATTAGCATTTATATTTTTTCCCGCACTTACCCGGTGGCGCAAACTTCTAAATAACTACCTGGCGAGTGACGATAAGACGTGTTTGTTGTGTTTTAGTCATAATTGATTTTCTCATCTAATTAGAAACTCTTCAGGGGAAAGAACGAGGCGCCGAATTCGAACGCACCGAGCAGCTGATTGCTTTGGTGCCAGTGTGTTTAGATGCAAAGATGTCAGTAGAAGCGGTGCTGCGCATGAGAGCACATTACAGACACGTGTTCACTAAGAGACATGGATCAGTCATTACACAAGCAATGTAAAGGTCAATACTCAATCAGTGAGCTTCATGAGACCATTAACCCACAACCAGCTCTCCATGAGCCACGTGGAGCAAACTAAAACACTTGACCCGCCTTTACAATAAGGATTAATGGATCAGAATAATGTTTGGTACATGAGGCCAGTATATGACCTCTTTAAAGGCCCTGACAACCTGCTTCTTAATCAGCTTGTTGCTGTGATGACAGGGTCCGACACAGACACACAACTTTCTGCCCACATTGGAACAGTTTTGCTGATTTCACATGAGAGATTTCTGTATTCTGTGTTTTTGGCATCCGTCACTGGTTTGAAGTGGTCAGAGAATAGTTGGAAAATGGAAGAAGGTGATGTGGCATATTTATGTGCACCAATCTGAAGACAGTTGTTGAGCTGTTTGCTTAGTTTTTGAGTCTTAAACTCTCTTAAACTCAGGATGCCCCCCCCCCCCCCAAGCTTTAACTTTTTTATTTATTTATTATTTTTTGCTTATTTAGTCATAAATATTTGATGCTAGAAATACTTAAGATTTGAAACCAAGTTTTCAGGAGCTTTAAACTTCATATTTTAGTCTGGCAACATCAAAGTCCAAATAACACGAGTGTTTTCAGTACAACATTACTTTTTGAAATGTAGTCAAGTATAAGTATAATGTAGCATAAAATGTAAACGCCTCAAAACTAAACTACAGTATTTGAGTAAATTTACTTTCCACCATTGTATTTTGTAATATGACTGGAAAAACTGAATTAGTTTTTTCATTGTTTCATCCAAAAACATCATTTTCTTTTATTATTTTTGACATTCAGCAAGAAATCCAGTGGATTTTGTAGCAACTGGCCTAATCCCCTGCTTCCTTTGTTTGATGAAAAATAGCCTGGGGCTTTCCAGAGGTTCATCCTTATGCAGTTCAGCTCCAGATCCACCATCCAGCCCCTGAGCACCTGTTAAAGGCCGCTTCTGCGCTGCATCTAATAAACAGCTCCAACTCTTGATCCTCTCACATGGCGTCGAGGCCACTTTTCATCCCTCACATCTGTGATTTCCCCGAGCATTTCCAAAAATCCCCTTGGCAGTTCAGTGATCTCTCTCAGCTGTTAGCGTACCCTCAGGCCAGGGCAGCCTCGCTATGTGCTCCAGCTGCAGGCTTTTGCTATGGTCATGGGGCCCCACTGAAGGGCACTATTGTCCATTCATGGGGTTCACTGTGTGAGAGGTCAGATGAGGGAGAGCCCGCGCTGGGGCCTGGCAGGAAATGAAGGTGGAGTGGCAGTTTGGGCAATAGTGTGAAGCTGGACCCTGGATGAATAAAATAGTCCAAATAAGCACAGAATTAAGTTGAGTAACTATTTTGTATTGCGAGTGTGTATAACACTGAAAGCTATGAGGATTGATAGATGAAAAAAATCTGTGTATAAATTAACTTGTGCTTGAACAACAGCTTAAAATGTGCCATTTGCCTTCAGCTGGTGTAGGAGTGAGAAGTGAGAACCCAGAGCGCCTCACAGATGTGCAGATAAATCTTCATTTCTCACCCAGTTAAGCAACTCAGTCGGCCTCAAAGGCAGAACTGCGTCAAGCCAAATGCACCTTTCAGGATCCACAGAAACTGCAGAACAAATTGGAGAACAAACAGTCACACTGGGTCATTCACATCATCTTTTATCTGAAAAGCCAAGGTCCTCAGGAGGTGGGCCGCCTGCACCCAACGACGAACAATAACACACATGTTGAGATACTTTGCCGACACTTTTTAAAATGGCATTTCTCATATAAATCTTTTATAATCCCTCCATCCAGAGGCGGCTAAAATGGTTTTACGGGGGACAAAGCCGTCATCAAAGACAAGTCAAAAGACTTTGTGTCGAGACTGCAAATATTAGCCCAGTGAGAGCAGAGGACACTTTCCAGCGTCTTTGGCTGCGCTGCAAAAAAAGATGCGTCCAGTGGTTTCCAACCTTTTCAATGTGCCCTCGCAGCCCGATCAGATGTGCTCAATTTCTGTTTTATTTTCCCCCTAGAAAATATGTGGGTGTGCAAGTATTTTATATTAAAATCACAATTTATATTTTTAAGCTTATCCACAATCTTTCTAGGTGACTGCTGGTGTCTGCAGAAGTATCCCTGGTAGGGTTTCAGATGGATTAACCAATGTAATAATATTCCAGAGTGTATCCTCTGCCACAGCTCAGATTTTTCATGAGCTGTAAATATTAGAAAAATTCTTCATGTTCATGAAAAAGAGACAGAAGCATACACAGGCAATGTTTTACAAGTAGCCAGTTTAATAAGTTTATTCCAAAGGATCCGCTGCACAGAACTACAACAATAACTTCCATGACATTCAGCTGACTATGCAGTGGTACACTAGATAGCACATATGCAAAATGTCTTGAACAAAGCCGGTGGAATAATATCAGATTAACTCAGTTTGCCTCACGCTCTCAGTGAATTCACCCACGATGCAGTAAAGCCTTCACTGCTGACGAGCTTAAGTGTAGAGAGCCATTGGACTTTCATGAAGATGAATTGGAGGATTTTCACCTCAGAAGGGAGATGCATGTATCTCTACACATAATGCAGCTAATTATTTCCGTACAAGCGGCTCCATTTCAGCGGGCAAACAAAAGATGGAATTAAAAAACAGAGAGGAATCCCTCTGTTAGGCGAAAAAACCCCAAGGAGAATTTTTCAAAGCCCTTACGAAGCTTAACGAGAGGCGAAAATGAGAAAGGCACAGTTGCTTTCATAGAATGCACCACCGGTATGTCTATTTTCTTGTGGTACCAAACAAGGTAGCGTATTTTCAGCCACAGATAATGAGCTACCCGTGGCTCTGTTTCTCTGAAAAGAGAAACGTGGACCACATACACGGAAGTAATGCTTCCACATCAGCCGCAGTATTTCTTTGTTTTCTGTTTTCTGCCTACTGAACAGTGAAGGGGAAAGAGTAACAATTAGGATTCAGACAATAACAGACAAAAGTGATGATCCAGTTCGTGCTCGATGCTCAGAGGCGTGGAGGGGGGAGGGGGCGACACAGACACCGGGTGTTGAGGGATTATGGGCCCATAGGGTGTCTGAACAGCAGACTAACTGACCTTTCTCTACACCGCACTGGCAACTGGTAATCAGGGGCAATTATAAAGGCCTCTTGGCCACATATCACCTAATCCTGTTGTGGGAGTGGGAGCCAAATGTAATTATGGCACTCTGGTACGCTAACCCTGTGCCTAGCGGAACTAAGCCCAGAAGCCATAGCGGTCCAAACTGCCAACTTTAGCTCAGTCCAGGGCAGGCGACCAAAATATTCTCATTTGGTCAGAAAGAGAGAACCACCTGTTTCCTGCAGTCACTGCTTCTTTATTCCCCTGACATCGAGCTAATCAGCGTCCTGCATAATGTCAGTATGTGTGTATGTGATGTGGATGGCGCCTTTGGTTGATCCAAATCAAGTAGAATTATTTCGCGTATGAACATAAGATGTTTTGGGGTTTTTGTCTTTTTGGCCGTTTTCATGGAGCTTTAATATTATGTGGTTTTTCTGCTACTTTTTTGGCACATCTGTAGGACTTTCAGAACAAAACCAATTATTTTTAATGCAGTTTTAACATGCTAATTTGTGCCAAACTCTCTTGACAGCACTGACCTTTGAAAGAATGCAGAGTTGGTGAGTCCATAATTCAGGACGCTAGCTGCGTTGCACCATCCAATTTTGCTCCACGGAAGAGACATGATTGCCACTGACTCAGTGAGCCAATGGTACAAAACCATTGCATTAAAAATCACATTTTAAAGGGATGAAGGAGGCAATATTTCATACTTTTCTTGTTAGAAACAAATTACACATAAACACCAAAACCAACCAATGATGAACTGATGAAGTATCATCTGTGTCGCCAAAGCCTGACATACCCTCCCTATCTCTCTGTTCCATGGAGCTCCATTGTTGTTTAAAGTATTAAAAACACATTTGTCACAAAGTACCTACTGAGAGATATCTGTCTCACTGGTTTTGGTCTTTTCATGAGATTTGTTGCTAATAGCAAAAATATAGACTATCACCAGCTTCTTTGACACATTATCCACTTATTAACAGAGCTAGCTAGCTTCATGACTGGCAGTTAGCATGTCAGCTAGCTTGGTTTGCTAGAGAGAGCTGAAGTCTTGACGTGCACGCTCGCCTCTGTTCCACTAGCTTCTGTAACTCAATGCAATCTCTCATTGTAAGACAAACCAGCGTTCACTGCAGCAGTTGCTATTAGACACTGAAAACTACGGCTCCTACCAAAACCTAGAAGTTATTTATACTCACCATGTTGAAATATACAAGGAATTTGACTGTAGCTCTCAGTGGCGCTACTCAAACACAGCTAGTGGAAGCATACAAAAACTGACAAGCAGCTAACAGATATAACAAGCAAACTTAAACATCTACTTCTCATACAGTATCAGGTAATATAGTAATTGTTGAAATCTGCAAGCACAATGACACTGTAAAAAAAAGTTTTGATAAAGAAGAATAATTCTTTAAGCTGCAGTGAGTTAAGTGTCTACAGTCTGCTCATTAATATGTGAGTCAGGCTGCAGAGAGTCAGCCGAAAAGTCAGATAGCCAACTCCATTACCAAGCTCCCACCAATCCAACTTCAACGACAGACTGATCACTCAGTGCAATGAACTCTGACATTAATAATGGCTGCAGTTTTCATTTCCTCGCTGACTTCCTCACACAGGCTGCAAGTTTCTTTGTGCACAATGATGCTAAACTGCTACTTCACAGCAGATGTTTACCAGGAGATTGAGGTTTAATGCATTTACATGTATTTTCACAACAGCACGTCAGTCGATAATCAGTGTTTGTATTTAATTACAAAATTAACCTCACGATTGACAGATGAATGTGTTGTCGAAAATTGTACACTTCCTATATTCAGGTGCAATGAAAAGGCTCAGCTTGGATCAGTTTAGAGCACCGCCAGCAGCAACACTGGCACTTTGTCGGATTAGATTAGAACTAATTCCAACATCACACTTAACACAATTTATTTAATGCACCTTTGACTTAACAACATCATTTATTTAACACACCATTGATTTTACTTCACAACATAATCATCTGAGGGATTTCTTTGGCATTCCACCTGGAATGACGTGAAATCCTGCAACACCACAGCTGAAGCCAACAGTGGTAAATCACTCTTCAGTTTCTCTGATATATTATTATGCTATTATTATCCCACCGCAAATGAAAAATGTTCCTGGTGTTTTAATACATTTTCACTGGGCCTTTTCCCTGTGTGGCACTGAAGAGAACTTTCTTGATGTTTCATTCTCCCAAACTAGGCCTTCATGCAGAAAAGCAAACCTGAAATAGTAAAACAATTTGAAAAAATGACACAGTAATACTTATCTTACAAAAATGTAGACATTCATTTCTTTTTCCTTGTCTATCAGGTGTGTTTAGTTGTCGTCTCTGTCAGAATCAAACTGAGCTGAGCTCTGGGAGCGACACTAATAATTCTGGTCTGTCAGTTGAAATAATGCCGGAGTATTAAATGTCAGTCAAACTGCGATAATTTATATGTCTCATTCAACACCCCTCTCACAGAATAGATGCACCCACCCACAATTCATTTACCTGTTCCATAGCCTGACTCCTAAATGAAATAGAAATGGCAATCAATCATTATGTAGCAGGGTGAAAGCCTCTGGGGACAAACAGGCCGAGTCTTTGAGAGCTGGAATAGATCAGGCAGTAAAGTACAGAGAGAAACCATCAGCCGGGCAATTGAGTTTGAGCTGTTAGTGGTGCAATCAGACAGATTTATTTAATCAGATGTAAGCAAGGCAACTTCTACTGCGTCTGCAATTGATTTTTTAACCTCTGAAGAGGTTTTTAAATTAGTTCTTTTTTAAACTTTTTTACTGACTGTGTTCACATCTTGTGTTAAGACTGAGAATAAGTTAAAGGAAATGTTCGCAATAAGACCAATAACTGCTATGTTAGTATATAAGACAATATTTTCACTAAAGATTTGAAAAGTGATTGAGAGTGGACACAGAAAATTGCATAACTTGTACCACAGGGGGCGCTATAACACGAACTCAGTTGGTAAAGTGTGCTGTCTCTGCCTTGTGGATCCTAATGACAGGAAACCTTGCACTTTATTTGAAGCTGATGAACCATTGTTATGATTCTCGCCTCTAGAACCACCATGTTAGTTACAAAAATCTTTAGTCAGTATTGAATCTGTTATTTTTTGGTCATGTGGGGGCAGCGTAAACAAAAGCTGCAAACGCAACACTGACATCACTTTTTATGTAGATATGTTGAAAGTGTATGTCTGGCCGCCTGATCAGTGTAGGTCCAATATTTCTCTTGTAGCTCTGTTTTGGTCTCTGACGACTTCTGAGGGTAGTATATCTGGTAGCTGAATGCTGCGCTGTGTTCTCGCTAGTTGCTAACTTTTTCTGTCTGCAGTTTAGTGCTGGACGTGCAGTGAAAGTGATGCTGATGAGAGCGGTGAGAGTTAAAAAGCAATACATTTGTGCAGTAACATTGACCCACAGAGCCGGCGAGCCCCTGCAGACCCACCATTTTAGACATAAGCACGAGCAAGTTCCAGACCCACTGTCTTAATTACCAGTGTAGCACAACACGGCACCGTAAATAAAGAAATGTATACGTTTCTCTCATTTATATAAAATTATTAATTATAGCTGCTTTAACAATCACTATGGAATTGCTGGTGCAATTCCTGTGCAGCAACATCTGTTTTCCCCATTTAAAGGACCTGCGTGTAGGTTTTTGTGGCATTTACTATTAAAGTTGCAGATTGCAACCAACTAAATACCCCTCATCTCACCTCTCCCTTTCCAAGTGTGTCGGGAAATCTGCAGTGGCCCCTACGAGCTTTCCAGAAACTGGTTTGTCTGTTCTGGGCAACTGTAGAAACATGGCGGTGCTACATGGAGGACTCTCTCTGTAGATATAAAGGGATCATTCTAAGGTAATGAAAGCACAATGATTGTTATTTTCAGGTGATTATACACTCATGAAAACATACTTATGAATATTACTTTCCATTTCTGCCAATAGATCCCCGTAAATCTCACACACCTTTAAAGACTTTGGGTGCATTTTCTTTGTTGAGCATCAGGCGAGTTTATTAAAGCGTGTCTAGACAGAAAATTAGACAACAAAGCTCACAGTGTGACACAACAAAGAGTTAAACCTTTCTTTCAGATTGCAGCATCTCCTGTTTCCAGCAAAGGTCTTTGAGGAGTAAAATAATGAGGGATGAAGATGCAACGGATGCATCTAGCATTACAGAGAAGTGCTCCCCTGAGCGGGCAGGGCAAGAGGAGAGGGACCAGCACATGTACAAGTACAGGCAGAGGGCAAAGTGCCCCTGAACTCAGACTGATGACTGCAGGAAAAACCTGATGAAGCATGTCGGCCTTCACATTCATTAGAGAGTTACAAAGATGTCAAAGAGTCCGAAAGTCAGAACTTTAATTCAATCAGTTGAAAATATGTTTTGCTACTATGTCCAAACAAGATTTTTAATTTCCCACACACACTTCATGTTTTATCTGAGTAAACACTCAACACTACTACTCTCGGTGGAAAATCATCTGGATGTCACAGCACATACAACACTGTTGTTA
The DNA here is from genome assembly GCF_017976325.1 of Chelmon rostratus. Classification (NCBI taxonomy): domain Eukaryota; kingdom Metazoa; phylum Chordata; class Actinopteri; order Chaetodontiformes; family Chaetodontidae; genus Chelmon; species Chelmon rostratus. Next base: position 15,804,261 of record NC_055663.1, on the reverse strand, counting down.
AGCAGCATATACTGTACGCAGAGTGTATTTCATATGTGACTACCTACAATATAATCAGGTGCACTAATATCATTACACCGTGGGGAAATCAGAGGCTTTTTGTTCTCGCTGTCTCTGTAAGAGGATTTCAAATAAACTCCTCTGAAAGGGAACGTGGAGGTTATCAGATGACTGCGGTGATTCTCCTGCGAGAATTTCCAGTCAACTGACTCCTAATGAGTTTTCTGCAGAAACAATTAGATATCAGCCATGCAAGACATAAGAAACTGGGCATCATGCCACATTGATTCAGCGCAACAATTCGTAGTCATTACATTTCTGATAACTGCCGCTCTTTTGTTTCACGCTGACAAATAATGGGGCAGTTTATCGGACATTATGTTGCATTTTTGCATCCGCGGCAAATAACGGCTGTCATCTGTGACATCACAGCTCTGCATCCATCAGTTTGAAGCTGAAATATGGCACAAATCTTCTGGAAATGAAAGTGTGCTTTTTCTCGTGCCAACGCCGACTTCTTGTGCTTGTTGTCTTTCCTTTTGTTTGTCACACTCGTCTGCGGCTCTTCTGAAGATTATATCAGTCAGAAATTTAGATGATATCTTCCTTCTCCCTTGCTGTTTGTCTCAGCCGTGCTCAGATTCTAAAAGGCTCACAGGAACATTTGTGCCGCTTCAGAAGCGTGTTTCTGAACGAGACGAGCGCGTTCATCAGAGGAGCGGCATTTATGAGGTTTGCTCACAACCTGGCAGCATTTTTGAAATTACTGTACCACCGTGATGTTTGAGCAGGCGGTTGGATATGCTTCTCGATATAATTTATAAAAGACAAACCAAAATTCACCAGGAAATTTGCAGTTTGAGATGAAGCATTGATAGTGTCTAGCTGCAGCATGTATGAAGGTCAGGACTTTTTCTTTATTGCAATACTACAAAGGCAGCTGTCTCAGTGAAGACTTTGTCACTCTGAGCCAAATCAATATTCTTTGACATTTGTAGTAAGGTGCAGGGCAGCAGGGGTGAGACTGGAGCAGAGCGTGTACAAAGGATGGGCTTTGGAGAGGGCTGACAGGCCCCGGTGTGACCATTAGCTTTGTGAGAGACCCTGTGGTGCTCGAGTAGTGGGAGGTTGGCGAGGCGCTACAGGCTTTTTATTTAGGAGACACGACAGGAGACCCAGATGAATAACTCAGCCGGGGAACAGAGGATAATGGTAGGTTTCAGTTCTCAATGCAGAATTCAATGGGCATAAACAAAACAGGGCTTAGTGATGCATTTGAATTGAGGGCAAATAAAACATATTTTCCGCGCCACACTTCCCTGGCTCAGATCTACCCAAGTAGATCCAGTGTAGACTGTGAAATATATGTGTTGTTTGTGCAGTAATGTAAGCGCTCAGGGTAATGAATTCATGCTCGTTTTGACTTGAAAATTCATCAGTCACGGAAACAATGTCCCTGAGTGGCACATTCAATGAGGCCTATACAGTAAATGTCACAATGATAGAAAAACAAAGCACATGAGATGAATAGAACCAAAAAAGAAAATAAGGCCCACCAATCTGTACATTGCATATAAAGTTGATTGTTTTATCTTTTGTCTTAAATAATAGGATTTTGCTTTGTTTGTGCACAATAGGAACAGAGCTGTTGTACTTATCTTTTCTCCCAGAAGATTCACAGAGTATTGACAGGTTCACATTTAAAATTCATTAAGAACAATGAGTCTGTGATGAGTGTGGCAACAATAGACAAAACTGCTGTTTGCTGCAATAAAATCTGCATAATTAGATGGCATAAGATAACTGGAGACTTACTGTGTTTTTAGGGAGGTGACGGTAAAACGGTAAAGTGTGTTTTCCTCAAATTTGCACTCAGGACAAATCAGATGATGCAATGACAGGATATGTGGAAAAATCCTTGTTCTCCGTGAGACTGATTGTGCCTCTGAAAAGGACATTTTCTCTCTGTACCTGCTGTCTCTAATTCATGTGAGAGAACAGCAAAAGTGACTCATGGATCAGAATATTGATTTTAGCTGAACAGGGTTTCATCATTGTTACCATGCATGTCGCGTCTCTGTGAGCCGGACTGCTGTGAAGACTGTGCCGTCACGTCTTTAGGGACTGTCCTCTAACAGGTGCTATGAAATAATGAGGGATTTGAGCCAGCGGATCAATAATTGAACAGTGTTTTTTTTTTTTCTTTCGCCATCGTCAAAATGTTGGCATACTAACACGTTGCAGTGATGCTGCTGTCAGTTTGCTCTTCCCACTGCAAATCTGACCACAGGGCAGCCGCAGGGCAGCAACACACAAGATGACTAGACTTCCATTTAATGCAGTCTATACCCAGCTAATCTATAAACCTGGCATTACATGCTGCTCCAGATTCCGCCACTTACATTTTCTATCTATTCACCAACAAATGAAATGATTAAATCTAAACAGATATTTTGTATCACTTTGCACGACTTATTTGTTTTCAAATGGATCCAATTCTTTGTGTGCAAGACTGTTGAGGCTACAATATTTCAGTCTCACCAGTGAAACCCGGGAGATAATCAATATGACATGCCAAACAATAGAACACAATGATTTGAGTTTAATACCCTTGGCTCAAGAATCACTAATGTTCCTGTTGCAGAAAATCGATCTCCTCCACATCGGAGCGGCTCTAACTCAAACGCACAGAGCAGCGAGGAGTGAAAGTACATCAAACGCATGCGGCGCTAACTGAGTGCTACACATACAGTGCGACGTCAGCATGCACCCACTGCACACACTGTTATTTAGTGTCTTTCTGGGAGTCACGCTGTGAAAAACTGAAAGCAATACACTGAACAAAGAGTCTCGAGTATGGTAGAATTTCTGCCATTTGAATTACTGTAGTGGACTAGATCAACACTTTTAGGGTCTTCACCTCGAGTTATGGTTGAAGTTGTGAGTTGTTATTTGATCAAACAGGCCGGAAACATATCTCACTTTTGCTTTTGTTTTACACAACCGAAACAGTGGCTTAAACACAACTGAGATGTTAACTTTTAATGATTTTGAATAGCTCCACATGTACACCAAAACACTGTCTATACATATATGCTTTCATCCACACACTCTCACAGGTGTTCCTATATGTTATTGTATACACAACACACAGACACATGCACGTGACCATGAGCACAATCTGTGTCATCTGTTCTGTTGTTTTTAACCCTGACCGGTGGTGTAACCTTTGCTCCACCACTTTGGTCCTCACTGATCCTGACTGATGTTCCAGCCACCTTCGGATCACTTTCTGTGACATTTTGTACAGACGTTCATGGTCCCCGAGGGTGAAACCTGATGACTCTGATGACCCCTGATGTTACAATACAGCACACAAAATGTGAGTGATTACTGAGGAACAAGTGAGGAACTGATCAGGAACAAACGGATGTTTAAGGAATTATTAGTGAGTAATTTCTATGTGGTAGATAATGATGAGTTACTAGAGAACAGACTTATTACTTATTACTAGAGAATAGACAGATACTATGATTATGACGTGATGAGAGTAGACTTAGTAACTAGTTAGTGTAATGTACTACTTTGCATCAGAAGGCACAAAAAGGGTAACTAATGATTATGTAATTAGTAATGAGTGAGTTGTTACTAGTTTGTGCCACTCAGCAGCTGGTTAATCAGTTAATCACGAACGATTCATGAAGAAACTGGTCAATATTTCAATACTTCTGTAATAAGCATTATCTAATGATTCATTAATCCAGTAGCCGATCTCCCCGTCTGTTCTCTAGTAACTCATTATCTACTATATAGGAGTTGATTCTCAGTTATTCAGGGAATAGTCATTAACGATTCATTAGGTCTAATTATAAGGTCATTCCTCACTCGTTCCTTAGTAACTACTCACACTTTTGTGTACTGTAATTGTAAAGTGTTAGCGACTTTTCATCTAGCGCCACCGGCAAGTGAATGTTCTTACTCATCCATTGATCTCAGCATTAAATGGATGGTTTGGCAGCTTTTGTACAGACAATCATGGTTTGCAGATGATGAATCCCGATGACATGGTCTGCTCACTTCTCAACCAGTGTCACCGTGAGGTTGACATTTTTGTGGAGTGGAATATCTCACCATCACCAGGTCTAAATCTTTATTTGTCCGATACTTTGGTTAATGAATAGATATCTGCAAAGATCATGACATTCCCATCACCCTCAGCTGTGCTTTATTGTTTATATTGTCACAGTTAGGAAATGTTATCATGCTAACACTAGACTAAGATGATGAACATAGTAAACTTTAATTATAGATTCCCTGCTAAACATCAGCTCATTGTGAGCATGCTGACATGCTGACATTATCATTAGCTCAAAGCACTGCTGTGCCCACGTACAAGAGCTAAATCTAAAGCTAAATCTGATTTATCTATTTATTTGTTTTATTGTTTTAAGCTAAATTTAGGAGCCTAATAAGGGACAGGGGCTGCAAAATAGCCAAAGCTACGTGGCCTATATACACTACAACTAGGGCTATTGCAGTGTTTCAGTGTTTCACCTCATTCCCAACGTCTTCACTGGTGTCAGTGGGTGCGTTGTGAATTCTCCATCATCTGACTGATTTGTTTACATTAATAATGCTGCAGAGATAAATACTGTACGCTGGCTGGCAGTCAAAGCAAGTGTTCAGGCTGCTGTGTGCCTCTTCTCAGGATTTGGACTGCATTTCATAGTCTCTTAGATGACTGCATGCAGTATTATACTGTACCACCCTGGCAGAGTTGGGATAAACTTGTGAAATAACGTGGAGAGGTTTGTTCAGAGAGCTAAGCGCAGAGGGCAACATGTAATTAATTAACCATGTCCCTGAGGCAGAAAATGACAGCCACATTTTCAGGCTTCTATTACAGGGTGTTGAGTTGCAGGCCTCAGGGGGATGGGGGGGTGGGGGACTACCACATCTCAGGAATCTCTCCCCCTCAAATCAGATACATGATAAATATTCAATGACACATGGGCTTATGGGTAACAACGGGCTCTGTTTCCCTGAACTTGATGGAAGAGGGGATGACGGAGCAACGTAATACAGATCCTCAAACCAAAGCGCAAGTCTGCATCAACACCCCCTCGGGATTCACCCTCTGATCTCCAAAACCGTAGACGCCAGTGTCAGTAAATGATCCCTGCAGCACACTCCTCTCCTTACAGGTAAAAGCACGCTGCAGTACCAACCCAAATTCACAGAGAGATAGATAGAGAGGAGAGCGTGACGTTATGAAACCAAACCATACAACACTTTTAGATTTTGGCATCGTTAGTATCACCTTGTTGCTTGTTCGTCTGCCTCCCGTGTGCCGAGTAAAGGGTTAATGTTCGCTGTGTTTGCTTTTGCAGTTACTGAAGTCACTCTCTGACAGCATGATCAATAGAGCAGATTACTTCGCACTGTCAGCTATCACCTTTCTCTCAGTGCCGGGCAAATGAGCCCAGCACAGCGTTGATGGAGAGCGCAAGACGATCGTGAAAGTGTCTGCGTAAAATGTTATAGATGGTGTGTTGGGCAAATAAGTCACATTGCAAACCATCACGAAAAAAATATCTCCAATTACATTAAAATCTCATAACAGCCTGTTTCAATGCACCTTCAGTCTGGGGTGTAACGCTGTGAAGCTGATTAACTGTAAATCATTGCCTCACATCAACATATTGAACAAAGAGATATGTTAATGAGGCAGAGGATGGGCAAACTGTGCTCTCAGCCTGTGACCTTAATTAAGTCATCAGACTCGGCTACTTGACCGGCGGTCAGGATGCTCTGTCACACTGTCCTGCAGCTCTAAAAGGACACAAATCGAGCTTTTACTGTAGAGGATCACAAGGCTCTGTGTCTCTACACTGCAGTTTATGAATGCACACCCCCACATTCTGGAAATGACATGTATGTTCATGTATAGTTTGTCCACGTTATTCCAGGCGAAGCAGCTACAGGAGCAACCCCAAAAGCATTTCAGGAATCGCGATTTATACTGTTGCAACATACAGCCCTGATTCTGTCTTTGGTTCAGTAGTTTTTTAGTTCAGCTCAGTACAAAACTAACCCTAAACCAGCACTGTTTATAAGCTCAGCTGCCTTTTTGCAACAGAGTTGTCACATCATGATTGTTTCTTTGGCTTTTGTGTCTTTGTGTAAACTTTAAACCAGGTAGGAATCATGGCACAGCTGAAAATGGGGCTTATTACATAAATGCAATTTCAATGAGGCAGGATTGGTTTTTAGCCACAAAAATTATACAAAAGTATTAACTATTCTCTGCACTGTGTAGCGTGAAAAGGATATTGATATCAGCCTCATGCACAGGTGGTGTTTTTTCACTCTGTGTTGTTTCACTCCCTGACAGCAAAATTAGCATTTGCAGACGGGCGAGGTGCATTACACGCAAACTCAATTTAGTTTTCAATCTTCCAGAGACTGATTGCTGAAACACAGCAGAAGAGATATGATGAAGGGAAATAGCATTTGTATTAAAATGACTCTGCATAGTCTTGAAAGTTAATTAGTGGCGTGTGATTCGATTGGCTGTCTGGCGCTGCTGTGCGGCTCACGAAGCTCAGGCAATCACGAGCAGACAGCATTAGCTCTTGAGCCAAAGGTTCAGACGCAAAATACTCAGCGGACACACTGTTGCTCACACATTAAGAGTCCTGCTACTCATACAACATGCCTTAATCCTATTAAAATAGATCGCTTACATACTGTACAACACCAAGTCAATAGAGATACACGTAATCTCATTGCCTCTGAAAAAGAAAGATTGCCCTAAAGATACTTAAAGTGGTATTAATTTCACTCTATTGATGGGGCCCAGAGACGGCAATGAGGCAGATACTGTGTCTCTGGTGAGACATTTGACAGAGGGAAACGAGCTACATGAATACTTCATGGGCTCTGGGTGCGTATTCCCACACATCCACAACCTGTTTGCCCTGTTGGAAATGGCATGTTTAATGTCACAAGAGCTCAGCAATTTAAAGAAATGTGATGTTGAAGTTGTTATAAAGAAACTATTTTGGGTCACGCTGCAGTTTAAAGTGCTGTTGTTTTGAAATTTAAATGATTGTCACATGTGACGTGTTGACACAAACATTAAAACCTGACGTCTCGCCGCTCCCACCTGCAGTGGGATTGATAAATCTATGGCCATCTCCATGGCAACCGTTGACTGTCTATGGCAACCAGCTGACGGATGATCACGCAGAGGTCTCAATGGGTATCGATAACTGAAGTGCAGAAATGAAACAACAAGAGGCTTGGATTTGAATTCATTATACACTGATAAGTTGCCCTCGTATTCAAACTGCAGCCAGTCAAAGAGCAGAGGATTATACAGGAAGTCTGAACCATCACTCATCTGCCTTCACATCATTATAGTGAGAAATAAACTCACTCACATTTAGTGGAGCTTGTCAGCTTAGCTGTGACCTAATTAATACCAGAGAGCAGTGCCTTGGAGAGCAGCGCTGCAGCACCGAACAATGTTAATGAGTTCAGCCTCTTCAGCTGAACTGGTGGTGACTTCGCTGCCGTCTTATGAGTTTGATTTAATTTCTGCAATGCTTTCGGCTCGCAGGAGTCAATATCTGCATCAACAGTTGTGGCTGCAGGGGGAGACAGCTTTACCTTAGCAATGTAATAATACAGTAGAATAAGAAGAATGTGAAACTGCAGTTGAAATGGAAACGACCAGTCACAGATAATCACATGAGGCGTCGTTCGTGCAGTCTTTCATATGCTGTGTGGTGTCTGGATGTTAGGCTGCAGCAAGATGATTTTACACAGACATTGCTGAGGAATAAATGCATAAACCTTTGCTACCTTTTCATATTGAACGACAGTTGATTTTATGGTATTAAACATGTTTGTATAATATGCATGCAGAAACCTAAATGGTTGTTGCTGTGACAGTGGATTAGGTAATTCTCCCATAACCCAGAACTAACACTGTAAACTAAACCTGTTGTCTACAGGGCAGCCATTCGGTGGAATACTTAAATATTTTTCAATCAGAAAATCTCTGAATTGTTTTGCTTTCAGAAACACCTGAAGGAGCTTTCTTAACTCATAGTTAATCTTACAGCTTTTTGGACTAATATCGTGCTCATTAAGACAATAATATATTTGGGAAAATGTTTTGTTTCATGTTGTGATTGTGGGCTGGGTTGGCAGTGAGCATTTGAATAGCAGAAACTAGCCATGAAAGAAAGAGTTCTTTCAACTGCATCAAATGGTCTTCATCAATAAATGGAGTTTGCTCACTTGTTATTGAGTTAGATGAGCTTTTATGTGTAGTTTTTTAAATCTTTAAAATATGATTTGAATTAACTTCACCTGTGATGCGGTTTAAAGAACCAAAAAAAAGCAAGCAAATGGACCTGGAGTTGATATTATTGGTACCACTCCCTGAGATGTTACTTAATGAATCAGAAACTGATTCCTGATTGTAACGGTGAAGTAACGAGGATCCTGAGTAACTTTGTGCTGTACCACTTTAAATTGACATCCAAAAAATAGTAACTGATGTGGAAGTAATTACAATCCTGACTCTGAAAAAAAAGCAGTTCCGTTCAATTCAGTCATTTGCAAACAAACTGTGTTTACCGACAGGAGTTTTACAAAGTGTTCCTGAGCCCATGTAGTGACATCCTTTATCCAATCATGTGTTCATAAAGTGTTGAACCTCGCTCCATCCATGCTTGTGAGCGACTGAGCCTTGCCAGAATGCTCCTTTCATACCCAATCATGATCCTATCACCTGTTACCAATCAACCTGTTTACCTGTGGAAGGATCCAAACAGGTGTTTTTGGAGCGTTCCACAACTTTTCCAGTCTTTTGATGCTCCTGTCACAACTTGTGTTGCTGCATCAAATTCAGAAAAAGCAGATATTTACAAAAATCAATGAAGCTGATGAGGTGAAACATTAAATATATCGTCCTTGTGCTGTTCTCAATTGAGTAGATGTCAGAAAGGGTTAGAAAGTTATCACTTTCTGTTTTATTTATGTGGAATCAGGGTTGTATTAACGAATCATTACTGGTCTTGTACTGCTCAGCGGTTCTGCTTCACGACTCCTGAAGAAATTCACAGATATTTATGAACTAATCATTACCTAATGATTTATTAATATAGCATCCCCCAGTCTGTTCTCCATTAACTCATCATTATCAACTATCCAGTCCTTGATTCTGAGTTATTCAGAAACTACTTATTAATGAATAATTTAACTTTGCAGCATGTTGTGTACCTTTTTGTAAATGTTGCCAATTTACAAATATAGCAATAGAATTATACAATATAATCATATATGATTTTAATTAACCCAATCTGCTGATGAAGTCATGTGAAGCAGAACGTTTTCTCTGTTTTCATGTATCGTTTATTTAAGTATTTACTTGCTATGTATATTTCTTCTGTAATCTCAGACTTAATTTCTATTTTATGTTGAGGGTGTAGGATGGAGAAAGGTGGCTTTGAAAAGGAGGGAATGAGGATGGAAGAAAAGGCGGAGCAGTGTGCTGTGAGAGGATGTACAATGCGTATGTTGGTAGCCGGCTCCATGGTATTGTCTGGTTACAGCTGCACAGTGTGTCTGTTTAAAGGATGTTGTCAAAGCGATAATAATAATAAAAAAGAGTCCAGGAAAAGATAGGAGGCGGACATCACATTTTAGATGACATATGATTGAATTTACTACCCATAATTTCCAGATAGAAAAGAAAAGGGGAATTACTCAAAGTGAGTGATCATATTTGCGTTGGAAAAGATTCTAAAACTGCCTCAGTGAGATTAAGTTCATTATTCCTGCGTGTGATGAAGTGTAGATGTGCTGGATGCTGCTCAGGTGCCCTCAGAAATTGGCCGAGCTGCCTTTACCATTACATCCAGTGAAGCATCAAATGGATCTCAGCGTGCGATAAGATGATCCCTCATTTCATGTGGATGTAGATGAACTTAAACATCAGCTGTGTTTTTCATCAGCGCTGTTTTCCGTGCCTGCATAAACAACAAGGCATCTCTTTTAATCTATTTGAAGTGCCCTCCAGTCTGCGCTTGACTTTTAAGAGCCGACTGTCAGGAACACAGAGCCGACTATTATGTGCGTCTCTGCTCCAGCGGGCAGAGTGAGATGCAGCTCGGTGGCCACTCGAGAGGAAAAACCAACCACATATACGTCTGAATCTATACGGCTCCTGTCATTTGATATTAATAGCATATATGAGACAAAGTGCAAAACAAAATGACAGAAAATGACTTGATTTCTTGCCACTTTGAAGCCCAGCAGAGGATGAAAGGATAGTCATGAGCTTTCATCTGTGGGAGAACATGTGCTTTTGAAAATAATTGTTAATCAGCCCTACAGCGCTATACTTTATATTACAGTGTGACAAGTGGGAGGAAAAGCTGCTGATATCGGTGTCAAAAATAAATTAAATGATCAGAGGCGTTTATTCATGATTTGTTGGAACATTTCCAATGACACACAAATCACAGAAACATTATATAATTAATGAGCCATGCTAGAGAAAAGAGAGATTGTGTGCAGTGACACTTGTTGGTCTGAACGATGCTTTACATGTGACAGTTTTACATATGTAAAACATCACTTCTACGAGCCAACCTGCATGAAATATACATAACAGTTCAACTGTTCGTTTGGAATAGCCTGCAACAAAAGCTTGATGAGGGCTACTCTGTATCTGTCATGCTTTTAGATTTTAGAAAGTCTTCTTTACAAATAGATGCTATTTTGTATGAATGGTGTGCAGAAAAGTAGCAGTGGAACAAAATGCTGCACAATGGTTCAACCAGACTGACAACTAAAATTGCAGAACGAGACAGACACCTGTGAGCAATGCTGAGATAAGAATATAAGAAATCACCAGTCGCTGTAAAAGAAACTCAAAGCTAAGCATCAAAATCTGTTAAGAGTTAAAAAGGAACAGGTCCCTGTTTCATTGTCAAATGCACTATAATGCCTGTAACAAGCTGGAATTAAAAGGCAGTTTGCTTTTGAAAAGATGTACTTCAGAATAGAGCTAGATGTTTAGTCTGGGGTTGGCTCTGTTAGATCTGAACATACTACAGACTTACCAAGTTCAAACCTGTTCAATATAACCAGTGACTAGACTGCAGAGGACCCAAAAATAAATGATTGCCATAATATTTAGAGACAGTTCGATGAAGATCTCAGGTCACTTTCTGGACTGAAAAACAAATTCAATATCAAAGGTTATTTGGAGGAAACAATGGTACATACAATTTTCTCTCCTGTCATCCAAAACTCCAGGGACATCAGCTAAATGGAAGTTTTAATAATTTTAATCAGAAAGAAAAACAGCATCACTCTATCAGGTGATTTCAAACTTTTGAATGGTGGAGTATGCTGATTATTTAGGGATAAATAGTATTTGCCCTCATACATGATTATGACAAATGTAAATAGTACTTCCTGTATATTTACTAATCTTGAATTGTCTTGTCATCTTAATCAGAGGAATTGTTAGGATCATGAAACATTGGGGCTTAGCCCAGAAAAGAAATCTCCAGATTTTCACATGATAATTGCAGCATTTTCAAGTAATTTTACAGTGAAACGAATATATGATGTGAAACGCTGTGTTCTGACAAAACGTTCCAGTCAAAATAAATCAAATGTATGAGTTATTATTATTACAGGAGAAATCCCCTAACATACCCAAACATACCACAGATTGTATGTACTCTGGTCTCATAGCTTCTGCTTCTATTGTGTGACGAGGGCTCCTTTGAACTGTGACAAATTTCAACTGTGACAAACTGTGTTAGCTCTGCGTCTTATCTGATCATCTCCTCTTCTTCACCTCTACAGTAGCTCTTTTGGTGTCTCATCTGTCCGTCGCAGTCCTCCCGCTCAGTCTCCTGTGTTTGCCAATCAGTGATGAACCTAGCAAGTTTCTGGACTAAAGGGAACAGCCCCGACAGAGCGCTTATCATGTGGATTCAAAATGAGCTCCACCATGCACGCCAACGATATGGTACCAGATTGAGTTACAAAATTCAAACCTTTATTTTTGTTTTCTGCTGTTGTCACAAGAGGAATTTAACAGTATGAACCATCTGTTTTGCAATAAATGTGGCTCTGCATTTCCTCTTGTTGATCATACTGTGATGTGGGCAATAGTTGGTAATGCATGAGAGTTTTATGCTCACATTGAAAGTATAGCTGTTATATAAGCTAACCAGAACTCAGTGCATCTGTTATGCTCTTTTGTTGTTATTGTAGACATCTGTAGACCCCTCACCAAGCCACCTCCCAAGCAGAGTGTATTTTCAGCTGATATTATGAGGAACGCCACAACATACTATAAAATCAGAATTGTTCTTGAGGAATAAAGTATGGAGGCTTTCTATCACATTTCTGATATATGATCGGTAGGTCTATTCAGTCAATTTTTAAAAATTCAAATTACATTAAAGTAATTAAAGTAGATATGAGTTGTGGACACAGAAATGGTAAATTAATTCTCATCTGTCCTGCGTGTCTGTATATACACGTACTTCATGCAACCCCTGCATGTCCGCTGCGCCTTGTTGCTGTCTGCGGCTCTGAGCTCCCAGTCCAGGCAGACTCAGCCAGTTAATAGGGCCACTTGCTGTGTGGCTAACTGTGCTAACCAGCTAATGGCAGCTAGCAGCTACAGCCCATTCAGACACATAGGTAGCTAAAGCAAAGAGTATAGTGAGCATCAGTTAGCAGTTGCTATTCCTGTCATCAGTGTTCATTATTCCACATGGGCTGATTGTCACTCAAAACAGCAACGCTATTGGATGTCAGCTACAGGCCACTACTCAAAGCAGCAGCAAATGAACATCAATCAGCCTTGTATTGCTATTTATTACTTGCTGCAGTGTAATCAGTGGGTCCTGTGCTCGCTCCACCATCGCTGGAGATTACAAATAATGGCAGACAGAATCCAAATCATTCTGTGACTTCTGCTCCTTAGAGTCCAGACTCAGGTAATTGCAATCAGTTGGACAAAATTGCTTTGGCAATTGCTAGCTTCAAGGGTTATTTGGTAACTTTCTAACTTTGTTTCTTCAGTTCACAAAACCCAGATTTAATGTATATCGAGTCAATTTATTTTCATCTCATATGGGAAAAGAAAGGAGCCACAAAAAGTGGAGTACCATTATACCATGGAAACACTGATTGCTTTGACTAAACCCTGAAAGCAAATAATGATAATGGACATAAGAGAGGTGGATAGTGTGGAGTTATGACTTATATCGTGTATAGTTTACATTGTGAACATGAACCCCAAGCCTTCCTCTGTGATTGTGACTTTCCCAGAAAACCTTAATGAAACAGGGGATTTATTATTCTGACAGTCGTGCAAGACTCGCAATTCTTAGTTTACCCTTCATAAAGCACTTTAAAATGTAAATGACTATTTCACGCAGTTCTTCCTCCTGAGAAAGTTTAATGATGTGAGGCAAAACACAGCCTCATTTCCATACAGCAGCAGAGAAGAAATCTCTGCAGCTGTTTTCACATTAACCTGCTGGCAGACGACTATTGGAAACTGCTTTCCACCCATTTATGCAGAGCTGCGTCATGACGCCATTCAAAACTCAAATCTGGACATGACATCAGATAAAATATATATATACATATATATATATATATATATATATATATATATATATATATATATATATATATATATTAAATGGAATCTGGACACACATGCATCTGTTATACTGTTTTGTGGATTGTAATCATACTCATCTTTCTTCATACCATGTTATCTGGTAGGATGCACAGTGAACAGTGGTAGCAGAGATAAACATCTTACTGCAGCAACAACATTGTTAACAGTACAGATAATACTGAAAGTCACGTATTAGCCATGATTTCCATGGATGACATTTCATTGGTCCTGCTGTTCCTTTTTATTTATTCAAAATTCTCAGTATGTCTGAACAGGCAGCTTACCTTACCTGCTAAAAGTCATTAGCATTTTCATTGGGAGCACGTTAGCATTTAGTGCAAAACATGCTGTCCCCATGTACAGCCTCACAGAGCCACGAGCAGGGCTCTCGGCTCTTATTCCTCTTAGGGCATGCAGAAGTCTAACGTTGCGTGTTTGCAACTTGAGATGCCCTGTCTTGTTTTGTGCTTTTGTCCTTCATCTGCATGTGTCTTCGCACCAGAACTAACAAGTTAAACTCCTTGTACATGAAGTGAGCAAGTTGATTCTGTCCGCTCCGTATAGGCTTACCCTTTGCATGATTAAAAGGAGAAGGAGACTTTTGGTGTGGATAACCACTGTCTGAAATGCAAGGCAGGGTCATCAGCTCGGGCCCTTATCTCTCAAAGAGAAAAAAATAGATGGAGGTATTTATCTCTGGGAGGATGCCTGCTTTGATACTACTTTGCAATAAATCTGTCTCCAGTCTTCAAAGAGACAGCAGAGTAGAGCAGAGCAGGAACACATTCTGTCAGTCTGACGCCTCAAAACCTTCATAGAGGCTTTGTCTGACTGACTGATTTAGTGTCTTTAATTGTTTCTTTAACCTTTGTGTGATGAAGTAATTGAGATTCTTACAGCTAAGTATCTCAGCTTTTACAATCAACTGCCCCTCATTGTCACGTTCATGCGTCATACTGAATGGATATTTTAGTAATGTCAGGAACAGAGAGGAAGCAGTATTGCAAATCAATCATTTCTATTGTGTCTAGGCAGATTCACTTTCCAGAGAACAAAGAAAACGAGAGCCAATCGCACATTGGGCACATGGTGTGATAAAGGGCAGATATTCAAGAAACACACACATGCTTTAGGCTTGCTAATTACTTTTCAAATTGGCCCATTTATCTTCATCTGAAAGGCTTCAAGATAAGACGAGTGTATTACTTAGCTGTGCTGAAGATCCTTTGTTACGGATGGACAATGCATGGATCCACCTACGCTTTGAAAACACAGAATAATTGTGCAAGCATGAAAAGGGGGTCCAAATAGGTTTTAATCTGCACATGCTCAGTATGGCTGTGAACTATGGGCGCAGTAAATGACCTGTTAGTATTATCATTACAATCCCCCGTCATTAGGCTTCTACACCTGTAACCTCTTTATATACAGTATTATATACACAGCTGGGCTTCTTTTGCATGTATTAATCAGATCAGGTCAATGTCCACCATGATACACATAGGCTACGTTGTGTTCATCTATTTTGTTCAAATCTTTTTCTTTATTAATATTCAATGAAATAAACATAAAATGACACACCTGGCCTGACCAACCCATGAAGCGTTGTAATGTGTTCATTAACTGGACAACACGAGGATTAATTTCCCCAACATTTACAATACTGTGTTTATATTTGCTTTATATTTGAATCATATTTGAATATAAAGAGAAACCTGCAAACCCATAATCACTCAGCTGCATTTAGCCCAGGCTGGATTCTTAAGAAAAGACTGTCCAACACATTGGCTGTGTCAAGCTTTTCACACATTTTAACAGAGGTATCATTATTATTATTATTTTTTAATCATGCACATTAATTTTGAAGCTGTTTGAAGGCATATTTTCCCCTAATGACCAGAGGCTGGTGGTTTCTCCCTGCTTCCGGTGGTTGTGCTAAGCTAGGCTAAGCAATTCAGTGTGAATCTCAACATGGCGTTCACCCAAAGTGCTGGTGACATTATAATTTAACTTGTGCTCTATTCCGAACGTTAGCATTCACATTTGAGTGAAGAAAGAAATGCTACTACTAGCATTTTAAAGCATCCAAAAATACTGATTTCTGCCTGGAGATCACCAATACCATGAATTAGCTTTGTTCATTTGTACACATATCACCATCATAAGCGGCACACAGTTTATAGCAGGTGTTAAAGTGTGTAAAGCTTTGGTTCAGAACAGCTTTGGAGCTTGACATGGACCGTGCCAATTGTGCAGACAGGCTCATTAAAGGCTGCCTCCCTTGTGTGACAGTAGCCATTTGTTTAAGAGCCTATCTTCTCTCCAGCCAACCCAGATGTGATGAGTCAAAGCGTAAGAGCGCTCGCAGAGACACCTGACAAACGACCGTGCATACCTGGCTGCGATCGTAGCAGCATCTCCCTGGAAGAATAATGTCCAAGAGGAATCAATTTCCTGCAATGAATCTCAGCCGAGACAGAAATCTGCAAGATGTTTGTGGGAATGTGTTTACAAATATGGCCTGACACTCAGATGGTGAGAGGACGTAATATGTATATAGATGTGGGTCAGATTATGTCATTCAATAAAATGTACATATGGCAACATCACAGAAAGACTTTCAAAAACAAAATGGACAGCTCAGTGATTTTTATTCTTATGCTTTAACACTGCCTCAATGGATAAAACATATTCGCTGACTCAGAGGAACACAAACACTGTTCACAGTCAGTGTCACCCTAAGGCTCCATTCAGACAAATTATTGACTTGGAGAAACACCACAGCAGACCCACAGGATCAGGACTTTTGCGAGGAAATGTTTCGTTTGAGGATTCAGACAGCTTCAGTACAGCTGCTAAATGGAACCAGGGGTGAGGTTGTTTTGTAACAGCTGTACCAATGTCAAGAATGAACTTTCAGCTTTAACATTTCAGCCAACACGAACAAGAAGTCCTCAGAGTGTTCAGAAAAACGGACATTTGAACACCTACAATCCCCTAAAAACTCGACAAACTTCACCTGCTGACGACTGTTGTGTGATGTGAAATAGTTGAATATTGTGTGCACAGAAAAGCATATTATTGCCTCTCCCCGTGTAATATATTCCACTCTCTGGAGATCTTAAAACCTGACTGTTGCATTTTGTTTTGGGGTAACCTTCACCTTCTCCACTCCTTGAGACTATTGTGATGCACAGCGATCCACACAGAACGAGAGTGTTTACCATAAAACACAGTGACTTGTGAACCTCATAAAATACAGAGTAATCCTGCAGGGATTTTCCTGCAGCCTTTTAGACAAAAATATCACAGTAATATTCCATGTGGCAGCAAAACAAGAATACTGCTCGAAGAAGATAATCCACGCATGTCAATCCTGCAGTGTTTGCAGTCTGCATATTTAGCCTTTATTCACAAAATATGCAATTTGGGAGTTCGAAGCAGAATAGAAGTCATGAAGCAACAAGCAGAATTTCAAACCAGCATTTTTACAACCTGTGCAACTTCATATTAGAGGTGTCATCAAACATATACCTAAATGCTTTTGCTTTTTGATTTTTACCCTCCTTCAAAACAGCCTATTCATGAAACAGTCCTGAAACTAAATCTATAGATTCACGAGCTGAACACGAATGTTCCATTTTTATCATGACGCTTCGCGTGACTTTAGGATGCGTCTTTTCCTAAACCAAACTGAGATCATCACCTGAAATGTTTCTCAGCCAGCTTCATTTAGAAAGTCTAACACACATTGCATATTTATTATTGTTAACTTGTTGGCCGTGATGCAGCCACGAATGATACTTCCAATTGAAATATATTAGTTTGACTGTTCCCCTAGCTGCTGACAGACTATAATGTTTGCTCACATTTGTCACTGATCCTTAAGCCTCAAAGGACCCACCTGGCAGGATCTGACATTAAAAATACCCCGAAAAGTGTTGAATAGGAATACATTGCATACATAGCAGCATAGTAGTATACTGTAGTATACTGTAATGCTGAAGGTGATCTCCAGTGACGGCCTTACACTTTGTTTTCTCTCAGCCTTTTAATAAAACGTAAAACAAGTAGTGGGAGCTGTGAAGGGTTAAGCTGCTCTAGCTGTGTGCTGTCTGTATTTCACTTCCATTACAGCAGCCTCCCTCTGGCTGTATCGAGTGTCTGCTGCTCAGGATGTGGTGCAACAATTAATCCTCAGATTGATTCACTTCCTATTGAATTGCCCCCAAACTCAAGCTGTAATTCAACCTGTCCTTGTTAATCCTAGACCCTGCTTCACTCACACGACTTTCAAAAAAAGGGGCGAGACGTAGCAACTGTTTACTTGTCGATTTCAACTCGACTGAAATCACATTTGTGTTCCATCTTGGAGTCACTGGTATGGTAGCAGCTCTTCAGCGTAGTCAGTTAAACATTTTCTATTTGAGAAAGGAGTAAATCAATCAGACGGGAATCACATTGATGGGAATTAGTTTGTCATCAGTTTATCATATTTTGCAAGCTTCCAAAATATGATTTGGGCTTTCAGATGAACTAATATTTGGCAGTCAGTACATTTAAGTGGGTTGGGGAGATTTATTATCAACTTGTCTCTGCAGTACAAAATGTCATTAGTGACCATCAGAAACTCATGGCATCGGAAGAAAAAGTTTAGTTTAGTTCAGCTTTTTCACTCCAAGCTCCAGAACACCTACTGAATGGCTCTTGTAGTGAGTTTTTTTTCCTTTTTTTTCACTATGGTGGTGCTGTGGTTCTTTTTTTTTTTTTCAATCTCAACTTTTAAGCCATCATGGTTGAGAGTCCTTGAAACATTTTGGGAAATACACTTATTTGCTTTTTTTTCGCAGCGAGTTAGATAAGAGGTTTGATACCACTCTTGTATCTTACTGTTAAATATGAGGCTACAGCCAGTGGACGGTTAGCTTAGCTTAGCACAAACTGTCCCTCTGCAGACAGCGGGAGACAGCTTCAAGATTCAAGATTCAAGAGTCTTTATTGTCATTGCGCATGTCAATGAAATTTTCATTGCAACCCCCATGTTAGGAACAGATAGTACGAAAGATAAGAAGATTAGAAAGAATAAAATTAAGATAACTAAATTCTACATACTGGTCCTTTAAAAGCTAATTCCTAAAATATCAAAAAGATTTATTTAAAGTACTCAAATTTAAACATCTACAACTGATTGACTACCACGCAGTCTGAGATCTGCTGAAGAAGACTGACGATCAAAAGCTCCAGCATAGCTGCTAAATGGACCTTGTGGTGAGATTGTTATGTTCTATATCTTGTTTCCCCTTTGTTTGGTTGATGTATTTCATTTTGTTTACAGCTACCTGTAGTAGCTGTACAAAGCTCCATTACAGAAGGTGTCTAGCTGTGGAGGATGAGCCGTCTTTCAGTACTTCCTTTGTTTGAAACTGAAAGGAATCCAAGGAGCTACGAGCGATAACGTGATGACAACATTCAAGGTGAAAGAAACGAGAAGTACATAGGCAGTCATTCAGCTGTACAGTAGCTGCAGGATTGAAAATGTGCTGCAGTCTTAGATTGCCACTGATCACATTTCCATTGATAAAGTGTTGGGCCAGCGCTTTTCAGAGTGAGATTTCATATCGCTGTTGGGAGATAATATATTTATATTAAAAGGCTCTCAGTGAAATCAATCTTTCCTCAGGGACATGAAAAAGAAGCTTAATAAGTTCTATCAGCAGCAGCTTTTGGGGCCTACAGAGGTCTTGTTCGTTATGATTATAGTGCAGCACTATAGGGCTCAAGGGGCCGCTTTGAAATTGTGAGAACAAATATTTCACATCTGGGAAATTTGTGTGGGGTTCGGTCGGCCAGTTAGTTTAAACCACTGACTTCTGGGGACAGTATGCTGTGAACATCATTGTGCAACATGAGACGGTAACAATACTAATCCTCTTCAAAGGCAGCGTGCTTGTCACAAGTCCTTTAAAAGCTTGCTCGCCCAGTCAAAAAGGGCCAGAGGCAAAACCACGAGGCTGCACTTTGATCTTGCCAGGTCTATCACTTTTGATAAGAGCCTCTGAAGCAAATGAGGAAAACATTGTCATTCAAGAAGCAAGCTCAGCTGCATGGCACGGTAGTTAATGTAAACTGCTGGAAGCTCAAACGGCAGGCAAGGGGTTGAAATTATGTGTTTTTCTGTTTGGCTTTTCATTCTTTTTTGTCAAAGATTTAATCCCTTGCAAACACATGTTTCCAAGCTATCGTAAATCTGAACTGACTGAACCTTCTGAGCGCTCTGCATTTCTCAAAGCAGCTGAAGAAATGTAGTTATCTGCAACTGGAAGTAGCAGAATACAGATGAGCAGTATGTTAAAGCATTAGATGGACATACTGTAGATGCAATGTATAATTTATGCCGTGTGCATTCGGTGCCAGACATATTTAACATACTACTCATTTACAACATCCACATCCCCCATCATTAACTGAATGAGCAAGGCTAAATGAAGCTGCTTCTCGTCTGCAGTCCAGGAAAAGCCTCAAGAATCACGTGACTGCAATCTGTACGGATCAATGTTGAACGTGAGCGAATCACAAATCTCAATAGCCATTTGTTCAGTCCATCTGTGTGCTCGCTGACCAATTACCTTCTCAAAACTGTCGAATGCAAACATCTGAAACTAAGAGCTGCTTGTTTCTTCATCACTGTACAAACATATTGTCACTTAAATATGTGAAACCGGATAAGCAGACAATCCCGAGCAGAGGCAGAGGTTGTGTTCTTAGCATACCACCTGTGCTCGGCTCTACCTGTTCGTTAAGAGAGGACAGCCTGATGAGAAACGAGACGAGAAAACGTTTCTTTGAGCTCTTTGATGTGTGAAACCATTCACGGCTTTTCTTTAGCTTCAAACCTCTTTGGCCCCTCAGCTGTTCACTGCTGCGGACATTATCGAGAGTTATGGTATCTCACTCTTAGATTGTACCCCGAAGACGAACATAATAGAACCAGTGTGTACTCTGACATCCTGTGAGATGTCGCGTGGATCAAGAAATGGAGAGTAGTATATACAGTACGCTGCAGAGCCACAGCTTTGGGGAGTTGGCAAGTGTTTCACTTACTGTACCAACATTGGTTTTAGGGACTTATTTTCGTGGGAATACAAAATAAAGCGTGTCATGCCATGAATAATGTGGTAACCGCTCCTCTCAATTTGAGAGAGAAACAAAACTGCCATTGAAGTGACATTTCCCGACCGCAACGTAACCTGAAAACAAACAGGAGAGGGGGTGGGAGCGTTCACAGCTCGTTCTCCTTGTGATAATGAGGGCCCGCTGAGTCAATCAGCAGAAAGCTAACATGCCGGTGGGCGTCTCCTGTGGAGACACCCCGTGTCTACTGAGCCTGAAATCTAAATACTCTGGAGTTGTTGACTTATTTAAATGAGGTAGCTGTTGCTTTCATGCTACACAGCCATCCTCATACATTTGCAGGATGATTTGAGACGCTCTTATGGGGCATTTTGTTCACATACTCACATTTCTGGGTACAATTTGGAGTAATTTCCTGCTGCTGTTTGTACAGTGGAGCGCTTCAGGCTGCGTTTTTTTTGCCGGAAAGCTTACATTTTATCCATCTTATTGAGCTGGAGCTGGGTACCATTACAGCCACAACTTTCACTTTAAATATTAAACTTGCAATCCCTGACAGGGGCAGATTCAGACATCTTTGAATCCCCCCATTCAAACACTGTAGCACAGGTCTAGAGGAGGGCACATTTGTAGAATGAGTAAAAATGTGTTAAGATTCACATTTATAGTCAATAATAAACTGTAACTAATGATAACTAATAATAGTTACGTTGTTTATTCAGTGTAATAAATGAATGCCAAATTAACAATTTAAAATAGTCTAATATGACATATTATCAATAAATAGTTGCTATTTTTTAACTTTAAATAGCCTACAGCCACTGACAACGGACACTGACATGTAAAAGGCTCCCTAACCTCCCACATAGGGGCAAGACAACCAGTCACAAAAGGTGTCTATGGTCATTGTTTTGCACCTCTTTTTAGTCATTTTCACTTGGGCCACCCAAGGCCAACCCATTTTTATTCATTTAGTGTCTCACTTTGTATCTCTTTGTTGTCATTTTGCATCTCTTCATAGTAATATTTTGTCTTTTCAGTCATTTTGCACCTATTTTAATTCATTTTGTGTCTCACATTGCATCTCTTTGTAGATGATTTGTGTCTCTTTGTAGTTGTTGGATTGACTTTCCAACAGTAAATGTTTACTATCACTTCATACAGGCTCTGGTCCTGCTACAAGCTGAGGCTTGTAACCAGAAAGGCCCATTCAGTGATCCATTTATGATACTAACATGCCACCGCTGGCCTCCCCCCTGGCCCCGACCCTCAGCCTACATTTTGTCTTTCTCTTTGAACCACCAGAGTTAAATGAAATCATTTATCTGCACCTTCTCACAAATACCCATAAATAAAGATATTTGAACTTCAGAGTGCACTCAATATGATAGTTCTACTGTTGTTATTGTTACTGGAAATCCTACTTGAAGATCCTGTTTTACAGTCCTGATGCCGCACATATCACTGTGCAAAGCTCATGTAAGAGTGATGTGGATCGGAGACAACTAACTGTGAACATGAGACGCATCAGTCTCTGATCAATAATGAGCTTATGACAGTGATGGACTGCAGGAATTGCGGAGAAATTGGAGAGACAAATTGTCCGGAGCTCAGAATACACGGCCCCACCTTGTTTCAAGGTCACAGCTTTGTAGCTAAATGTGAAGTGATTGCTGTCAGGCGTGATCTTACATGAAGAAAAAAAAGCAATTGTGAGGAGACAGGGTTGCTAAATGCCGTGTGAGCTCGACGAGTGCCACAGTTTGTGTTAGAAGAGTCTTTAAAGCATCAAAACATAAATTAGTGCTCATAAAATCACGCATGTGTTCTTTGGGAGTCTCTCTAGCCTCTCCAGTCATTAAGCAGGTTATAATTCAAGGAGAGAACTGCCTTTAACAGATCAGACCTAAGTTGAGATGATCGCTTGGCTCTGCTGTGATGTTGTTGGCACTAGTGTTCGACAGCAATAAGACCTCATAAATCCTGTTCGTCTAAATTATTCCATTTTTGCCTCTGTTAAAAAGGATGAGCATGATTATTCCATCAGTGTTTCTCTTGCTCCATCTGCCATTGTGAGAACATGTGAATACTTCATTAGAGCTGGAAGAACAGCATCCTCCTTCTGCTTCATGTTGTAAAGCATCACGCAGATTTCCTACAACACTCAACCAGGTGGCACATAGAAGTGAAACACCAAGCGGAGGCTGCCAGCCTTGTCTGTGTTCTTTTTATGGATGCTAAAATGCTACAAGTAGCATATTTATGCACTGACAAAAGCAATGATACTTGACATCTTAATACACTGTAATCAGTATTTCTTCAGGTTAAAAACTGAAGAGGTAAAGCTCTTTGCTATTTGACTTCTGTTACCCTTAAAATCCAGATGAAGTTTAAATGCAAGCTTCTGTTGCTTAGCTGGTTTTAAACTCGGTGCCTCAGTCTCATTACACTTTCTTGTCCCTCTAAAGATATACTATTAAGGCAGCCTAGTACCCAAACTGTGTTGTTGTCTCAAACGGCGGCAGAAGCACAGAAAAACAACAATTTGAAAATGCCACAGCCAACAACACAAAGCTGGAAATCAATACCTAAGCATGTCACTGTCACGCTGCCAATTGCTATCTGGTGCTCATTCAGAGTTGTTCTTTAAGTGGACTAAACCTGGAATTACAGGAATAAAAGCATGATTGATTCCTCGCTCGCCACCGAGGGATACTGGCAATAATGCTCTCAGCTTTAAAATAAGATGTGCGCTACATGACCAAAGTGGCTTTCTGAATGGAACCCACATTTGTGCTCAGGAGAAAGTGTGGTTGTAATCTTGCTGCAAGCCTGAAACCAATAGAACATATTAATCAAATTCAGGAAGCAAAGGACACCATCAGTTTAAAACACACATAGACACACACACACACAGAGACACAGAGCATTTCATTCCACTGTCTCTATTCCCCAGGTGCAATGACAGGCTTCATATAAAAGAGATGATTTTTTTTCTCTGGAAGAAAAAGCAAGAGGACTACCGCATGTGACAAAGAAAGATAGCAGGCTCCCAGAATAGCATATTTTGGGCCGGATGAGAGGGATAGTGATGATGAGTGTCTGAACTGGGGTTAATCATGAGGAATGAGACCGTTTCTAGTCCAATCAAGGGGAGAAGAAGTTGTAGCTAAAGCGCTCTTCTGGAGAGGATTTCATCAGACAGACAAAAACAGATTTAGGTGACAAGATCATTTCATCTGGTTCTGCATCTAGCATCTCTGCACAGCTTGGTGGGTGATCTAATGCTGCAGCGATCTCATCCAGAGCCGCGCTAGTTTGTGGGTGATACTAAAGGGCGTCGACCACACGCCAGTCAGCCATTAATTCACATCATACAAATTAATCCAAGGGTAGGCCTCTGCCACACACAGACAGCCCCTCTGCTTTCCCACCATATGTGATATATTCCAGCACTGCTGCACACGGCCACATTTTGGCACCCGGTTGAACACAAGCGTGAAAGCTAGAGGGGGAAAAAAGAGGCAAAAAAAGGTTGGAAAACTTGAAAAAACCTTGTGTCAGAGTTTTTAAATAATGCAAGTCAACGTAGACAGTCTGGCCTGAAAAGAGTCATAAATACCACACACGTCAAACCTTCACACTGTACTGTCTGCCACATCTGAGCTGCAGACAGCAACACTGGATCTGTTACAACCCAAACGTACGGTGCACTTTTTTTTTTTTTTACAGTTCCAAGCCACCTAGTTCATTTTTGTCATTAATCATAAACCTTTATTGGTTAAAGGGATGGGGAATATGCTTGGGGTAGGTGACTTTGCTTTTTCGCCAACACACGAAAAGATTAACACCACTCTCATGTCTGTGTGGGAAACATAAGACCACAGCCACTTAGCTTAGCTTAGCACAAAGACTGTAAACAGGGGGAAACAGCTAGCAAGGTACAAGAAATCACCTACTGGCACCTCTAAGGCTCACTAATTCAAAACCAGAAGTGTAAAAACAATGTGTGGTTTTATTGGGGGGCTATATGCTAAGCTAAGACAACCACCTGCTCATATGTACCATTTAAATCTGACAGTGATATCGATCTTCTCATCTAAGTATCAGCAAGAAAGTGAGTAATATTTCCCACAATGTCAAACTATTCCTTTAAGCTGTCCGTCATGTGCATGATAAATATTCCATGACCCAAAGCAGTGTTTCAAGTTGCAGTGCAAACACGTGTGTGTTAACGCCTCTTTCCAAAATCTGAGGCGTGAGTGTGTTTGTGATTGTGATCTCTGTGTGGCTAAACAATCGAGCGGACATCTGCTGGAGCAAGACTCCTCTGAATATTGATATTGTCACCATCAGAAAGTGCTTGTCCTCAGCGCAGCTTGTTTCCTTGGAAACATGTCCTGCTCTCTGTCCTCTGGCCTCTGCTTTAATTTCCTCAAGTCCTGCTCCAGTGCGGAGATGCTGATGCTGTGGTACACAATAGTCTGAAGTGATAAATTGATCTGTTTCTTTCCTTTTCTTTTTTTCCCAACGTCACCTTCTTTTTCACTTATCCCATCAAACAGTACCTGCTACTCTACAACTTAGTATTCACCTCATGTATTAGACTGTAATCGCTGTATGGGAGGGTTGTCACACAGAAATGAGAGTAAAATGTCATGCCGCCCTCCAAGGAGAGCTAAAACTACCGCCAAAGCACCTTAATGTAAGACAATTAATCACGTTTATTACACTGTGAAAAGAAGACTTTATCATTAAGAATATACCTTAAAAGGAAATAATTTAACTGCAGTTTATTGTGATCTGCTGAGCAATGGAGGCTGCATGTTGCACTGCAGCACATTGTGAAACCATCTTGCAGGGCTTGTTGCCCATATAATCTTATCTCTTTTTATCTGCACTTGACGCCGCAGTTCATAAAATAGTGGGACAAACGACCTCTCCTCCCTCTCCCCCTGTCCATGCATGACTACAGTGTGACAGATGTCAGGTATTCAAAGGGACTGATTAGCTGAAAGTATATTGAGTGATGAAGCTACAGCGAGCACAGATATTCCGGGCATCTATCTCTCAGGTGCATCAGGAGGTGCAATCAAGGCCATAATAGATAGGGCTCAGCTTGAGTTTTTGGTGAGGAGGGGGACTCCAGAGGGGTTCAGGTGGCTAACAAGGCACACCTGGGCCTTCCTAACAGCTGTGTGAAATCAGTGAAATCATGAGGCCGAATGACAGGGACATTTGTCTGGCTTCAGTACTCAACCATCAGTCCAGTGAGTTCAGTGCTGGTGTCTGTAAATACATGACTGAAACAGAAAGAATATGCAACAAACGGTTAAACTGCCAAGTGTCAAATCCTGTTACCATGACTGGCAAATGTCCCGCTCAGCACCTCAAAAACAAGGCAAATAGTGATTCAAAGTTTCCAAATCTGAAATTGACAGACAAGCTGGTTTTGTATCATTTGCTGTAATAGTAAGTAAGTGTAGTAATAGTAAGGCAATCCTAAATTCTATGACATATATAGTACATATATATAAAGATATGGCATATGTCATATGACAGAAATGTGTCCAGATTTGAATCAGTTTCACTCAGAAAAGCTCAGATTGGCTCAGACTCATCACATACCTGAATATTGCTTGGATTTCCTGCAGCGGGGGTTTAAGACATACAATTATAGAGTACCCTATCAAAAAATGATGTAATCTATGAAGCCTGAATGACAAATTTTTCTCAACTAAACTAGCTGTACCTTCATATCAAAATGAGCACATTCTCCCTTGTAACAAGGTCATATACATTTTGGCGCTCGACAGGGAGGCTCTCACAGCATCAGATTATTTTTCTCACCAAACGGGCTGTCGACTCCTACGAAAATAAGCAGGTACGTTGTGACCTTAAGACTGCACGCTGGTACACAAGCTAGCGCAGCCAGACACACAATGACAGGCACACAGGTACACACTCAATGCACACACTGAGCACACACACACACACACACACACACACACACACACACACACATTATCTGTCATCCAACCAGATAAAGAGGGAGGACACAAGAGACACATAGGAAGGGCTGTTATGTGTGTCGCTGCATGGATTGCATGCATGCTCACTGACAATACTGTGCGAGTTATGTAATGTCAAAAAGAAAAATGTTAATATTTGCCTGTTAGCCTGTACAACGAGCGTCCAGAGAATAAGACATGCTATTGTGTCGTGTTTTGTTTTGTTTCGTTTTTTCCTTTTCATCCAGTTATTTCAAACAGAGTGAATAAAGCACATGAGTGACTCACAGGGACAGCAAGGGACGCTGCAAATTCACAAATTATTGGAGAGAGCACACATTTCAAAGGAAATCTTCAATGGCAAATTGTGTGCAACGAGAAATTGTTGCTTGTTTGCCGTATTTATTTGTGAATTCAGTGTTTGCGTTCTATGCTTGTTCCAGGCTGGTAGCACCGTCAAGGATTGAACAGATTTAATACAAAGGGAGAGCTTGTTTCTTTCTTCATCACACCTTTCAAAGGCCTACTAACAAAATCCTGGGTTCCAGTAAAGTAATTTCGTGTAGTGTGTCTTCTCACATTATGTCCCATAGAGGCATTTAAATATTATGAATCTTATATGAAAAGCTCACCTGTGGAGCAGCACAGAAGGAAGGAACATGTATATAAAGCCTTTTCTCCTACAACACTTTGCACCATTTCGATGTGACCCTGTGATAGGAAACAAGGCCAATGCTGTTCCTGTTTTAACTATTTTTGAGAAGGGAAAATTATTCAGTAATTTACCAGAAAAGCTAAATGGTAACAGGAATCTCAGTGTGTTTGGAGCCACAGTCCTACAAAATGTGTTCAATAATCTACTAATTTGCTGTGCCAAATAGTGAGCCAAGAACTGTGTGTGTGCGCTTTAGAAATCTATTTCCAATAGTAAAAGTACACACACGGAAAAAAGGAGCGAGAGGGAAGAGGAGGGATGCTGCTATTGATTTGACAGCCAGTTAATTCAAGTCTTTTGTTACCTAATACAGTCTGATCTATCACCAGTACATTTTACAGCAGAGCACTAAATGCGATTTACCCCGAGCATGTTGATCCGCTTTCAATGAGACACCTGGGAAAAGAAGAAGGCAATCATAAAGAGAGGATTTCTGCAAACAGTGACTCATACTGATGAGCCAACTGTGTCAGTTCACCTCCAGGAATGGACGAGTGACTCAGGTTCCATTGTATTTTATGTACCCGATGACCTTCCATCTGTGTGTGTTTCAACGTGACGCATAGAAATTACAGCTGTGAACAGCTGCTCTTCACACAGCTCAGCACAACAGTTCAACACTTCACACACGTCTTCACATTCATCTGCCAACACTAACACCTATTATATAATGCCATGATAATCCCTGTCACGATTGTCTTTCTTAAGTGAAATATTTTCTTTATTTATTTATGTATCATAAAGCAGTATTCCATTACAACAAATATAAGGTCACTTCTTTATTGCATGGACTGTATATCACAGGAATGAATTAGAATATTGCACTAAGCAAGTCATTCCAAGTGCCCAATGCACAAGTGATACAAAACAAAACTAAACTTGGAAAGAAGAGCTACAGATATAGAAATTCAAACCTGTCTTCTGCATTTGGCCACAAGTTTCCAGACACATTCTGTCGTCTCTTGCGACACACCCGGGACAGAATCATGCCTGATCCATCCCTGGCAATCCTCCGCAGATACGTCCAGACACCTGATCATGTGGCTGCTGGTCATAAACTTTCCACCTCCGTGAGGGAAAGATTTCCTCTGTGGGGCTGAGGAATGGAGAGTAAGGTGGAAGGTGGTTCAGCTTGAGTGAGATAACAGTTAAATTTGAAGGATGTGGTGATTGAATGCATTTTACGTCAAAGCGATGAAAAGTTTAGTGCACATCGACTTCTGTTGCACTGACTATGTGGAGAGTTTTGAAAAAGTACTGAGATAATGTGAGTTACCAATTGTAAAAAAACTGTAGGGTAATAAATGAAATGACATGTATCAAAGACTAAGCAGACAAAAGCTCTGCACTGACTGTGTGTCTGCAGAAATTACCAGTGAGAAACCAGTAATCACAGATGAAAACCCACTGGTAATAACTGTTATAGTACATGCACGTGGTTTAATTAGCACTAATGGAGTCACAACAGTACTTCAACACTCTCAGCTGAGTAGATGTTAAGGGATGATTACAAATGTGCAACTAAACCTTACTTAAAGATTGCATGAAATTGTGAATGCATCATGTAGCTTAATGTGAATAGTTGATTCAACAAACCAACTCTGTTACCAAATACCTACAAAGAAAGCCTGTAACACCCCCGGGATCTGCGCTGTCGAGTGAACTCAGGGTTAATATGAAATTATACAGGTTTTCTTCTTTAGCAAATCCAGTGATGAGGTTGGTATTTTAAAAGCTGCAGGGAATCTAAACCAGGTTAAATAATCAAGGGAGCAATGTGACAATTATTGGATAATGGCAAATGCTCAAACATAGTCTAACAGTAGGACAAGTATTAACGAGTCATGAACTAAGTGAGTGAACAGTGTTACAGAGAGATATCTGTCTAAATTTAGCCTCCATAAGCTGCTGCTGAGACGAGACCACTGAACATATTTAATTTGAAACAGAATGAATTTATTATTGGTTAATATATAGTATTTTTTCTGTGTGGTTTTGTAGCCTGGAATGAGTCCCAGTCTAGATGCGGCAGATCACTTTTTGTGATTATTAAGGAATGCTGTGCAGTTTAAGGCTAAATAATAGCTCTGCTAGATGGTTCTCTGTCTTATGAGCTGATTTATGAATTGGTTTTTGATTGAAAGCACTTTTCACTGTGCATAAATGCTGAAAGATACAAACAAGCTTTTGCACATGTTAAGTGACCACACACAATTTAAATCCATGCCCATCTACTTTATGGGATCTAGGTGTTTTCCAAATGGACTTCTCATTGCTAAAAGTACTAATTACTTTTAACTTTGGATCATTTTAAAAGCATCAATTGACTTTTTTGAGGTTTCTTTAATCCCGGTAAGTGCTTATTTGATGCAGCCAAAGATAGCAATCTACTCTAAACCAAATCAGCCAATAAGCCATAACGCTGCAGCGCGGCATATCTGTGCAACCAGTTGAGCGTAAACTTGGCTCTGTTACTCAAATTGGCATTTTGTGCTGCCTTATGCTAAACAGATGGCAGATAAAGGCAGGAACCTGTTGCTTTGCAGTATTTTTCATGCAGTGAAACAAACACATGAGAAGACAATTCCCCTCCAAAAATGTTGAATTTTCTTGCAGTTTACCACAGGAAATGAAATGCTTGAACATTCTTGAGCATTGTACCCACTGAATGATTCCACCTTGCACATCCTAAAACTGAAGAAGCACACACACCAGATGATCACAGGAGGAATGGGGTAAATGTTCTGCCACTAAATATTTCATTTTTACCTGTGCCTCTCAGACAGTCTGTCTGCTTTCAGAACGAGATATATCAACAACTACTGGCCATGAAATGTGTGGTACGTACAGTGTATTCATGCCCCTCATAGGATGGCTCCTAATTACTTTCAGAGACTCCTTAATTTGTCATCTAGTGATTAACTGGGTCAGAATTTCCACCTAAAATAGATATGAATATTCAAAATGTGCTGTGATATTGACTGAGGATATGACCTCAGAGGATAAACCCTTTTCATTTTGAACACTATATGAGCTTTTCTCACTGGCCAAAATATCAAAACTGTATCATCTAAAAAGCAGATTACCATGATATTTTCTGAACACATTCACATTCTCATGGGGATGAACCCTTTTTTATTTTAATAGCCTTTCCTTGAGTGCCACCCTCCGGATCACTAGCCTCTGCACTGGCAACACAAGCAAAATCGGCACTATATTTGTCCAATTAATCCATTTTATACTTTTGTGTGGTTTAATCAAGACTGTAGTTTCCCCTGTGTTCCAGTGATTGTAGTTGCCAAATTTTAGTAGTTCTGTTCACTCTATGAATGATCGTGTCCTCAAAATTGCAAATTTGATAATCATCATTAATAGTTTCCTTGGTTTCAGCTTTCAGCAATTTTCTCTGTTATACCATAGTGCATTTAATATCTCTGTGTTTTTGATTGTTTGTTGGACAGAACAAGACATTTAAAGATGTCACACTGGGCGTTAGGAGGGTGTGATGAGCATTTTTTACTGTTTTTCGACTTTTTATGGAAGAAATTAATCCATGAATTGAGAAAATAATCGACAGAATCACTGACAATGAAAATGATTGTCAGCTGCAGGCCTAGTTTTGTGTAGTGAGTGTATATAAATTGTGTTCAATTGTCTGCCTGTCTATCACAGTGCCTCACTAGGTCACACAGTTTTACCCTAAAGCACTGTTTCTATTATTTACTGTTCATGAGCAGTCGGCCTTCATCTTTCATAAACGGCAGGATGGAAATGTTTCTCTTGAAAAATGCCAACATAAACCCCAAAAGGAAAATATCAGAACATTTCCACTGTCCATGCACTGTTTGTATTAATGTGATTGTGTTTACACCAGACAAAAAAACTCTCCGTAGGCTTTAAAGGCAATGATCTTTACATACAGTCAGGACAGAAAAAGAGATAAAGTACATGTCATTTGTGTTACTCTGTGTTTTTCTGTAGACTCACTTCAGCAAACAGACTCGAGCTATTGTGAAATAAGTGTGCGTCTTGAATATGTGCAATATCCTGAAGTACAGTATCATTCTGCATTCGTAGTTAATGAGAAACATGCATGCAACGAATGCTTCCAATTCTTGAAAGCTGCTAACTGGTTCAGTTGTATACAAGCTGCGTCTTAGAGCAGTGTTGTCATAACATGAACCAGATGTCTTTTTGGGCTGCATTTTTTTGACAGAGAAACACCTCTTTGGCTTTGGTTTGGAGTAGCATTGATGGAGTATGTTAAATATCAGCCTAACCGCTCTTTAAAGCTCAACAGGAGAGAGAAACACGGGCAAACGTATCGGCTAAATAAATCATTACACGCCGAATAAAGAAATAACACTGTTTCGAATGATACAAGTGGCTCTGCTCTGTCTGTAACCTATGCAGAGTGTGTCTGGATTGCAAGAGAATTACTTACACCCTGTTGTGGTACTTCCCCCGGCTGTTTGGGTTTGGATGTGTCCCAGACAAAAGGCTGTCCAAATAAGATCAATGTGTTCGTGCTCCTCTCCCCTGAGTGGAGACTCTCCCACAGCTCCAGAGCCCAGCAGACTGAGAGGAGGAATGAAAGAGAGCTAGCACACATGAAGCTTGTGTTACAGAGAAAAGATCTTGTTTATGTCAAAATCACACATTCGCGCTATCGAGGGACAGAATTCATTACATCAGTTTGATGTAGTATAAACGAAAGCCTGCATTATGGAGATATGCATGATTCAGTGAATTCATTTTGAGGATTTTTTTCCCCCTTTAATCTAGCCAAAGTGACATATCCAGGCCATTATAGTACAAAGTATTGCCTGATACCTTTACAGCTTGGTTAAGATAGTGTGCCTAATTGTATCACAGCTAATTACAGCCGTGGCAAAAGCTGTGTAATAAGAAACCGGCATAATGATCCATTACAACAGAGGGGGATCATCAAGGTTTCTAGCACCTAGTGGGCTTGCTCGGTGCTGTGGTTGTAAACATATAATAGCTTAATGGCGGGACAATTTGGAAGCAGCTGGAGGCAAAGCGGCCGAGGCAGCTGTTTCAGCTCAGACCAGCAGAGGAGGGGGAGCGCTGCAAACCACAGCACTGCCTCAGCATAGAGCCCATCACGGTGCGAGCACAGACCCACGCACCCACACACATTTATGTAAGCAAACATCACACTCAAATAAGGTAGCAAAATAGTAAAACTCCAGCTTTAGAAAAAAACAAAGCCAGACAGTAAAAAATGTCAATCTGTGTTTGATTCAGGGGGCTAATGTGGAGAAGATGAGCCTCAGCAGAGCGACAGACAGTGTTTGTCACATAGTCAAAACAAGAAAACACCATAAAATCCTGCGACCGCACCATCACATTGTTGTGAGTTTGAGACTGTTGTCTGTTGAAACCATTGTCACTCATCGGCTGATAATAAAACACATGACCGAGGAGGTATTTCTGCAACTATTAAATCCAAATGCAACAGCACGCTGCGTGAGGTTGAGCACTGCTATTGCTGCAGTTTCTCTCTCTCTTCAAGCTGGTGACAACAAACAGTATTTGTAGAGTTTTTTTCCAGAGACTTCAGGAGCTACAGCGCCCTCTACTGGCAGCAGATATCTTTTAAGGTCTGTGGTTCTTGAAAACATACCCAGGGTCCACAAGAAAAACCGTCACTCACATTCCCCTGCCCACAAGCTTAGAAACTATAATTTCGTGGCTTGGGCAAAGTGATTTACTTGGACAAGATGACTGAGGTTTTCTGCTCCAGCTGATGTCAGTTCCTCAGCAGGAATCTGTCGTGTTTGTTGCTGGACTTTAAAACAGTGGGCACAAAAGAATGTTGCAGTCCATGTGTTAAACAAAGCAAATACGTGTTTGTGTTTTCGATCCGTTTCGGAAACGTCGGCTTCGGCCGATTAGAAAGCAACCGCCTCGTCATACGAGCTGTGTTCCTGCTGCCTGCGTGATCCACGCTTTGTTACAGATGTGATTAGAAACAATGAAGCTGACTGTGGTGCCGCTCTGTTCTCAAGTGGAGAACCACTTGCATTCACTCTCAGGAACAAGCACATATTGTACACAGAGCTGAATTTTTTTGGCACCTGTGCAAACACACACACACACTCTTGCACACTCATACACAATCATAACACTTATTTTTAATAGCGTGGCTGTGGAGTAGCTCAAGCAGGGAGAGCATTGTAATTCGAAAAGACAGTTTGTGAGCCATCCTTTTTTTTTTTTTAAATCCTTCTGTAACAAAGACTAATCCTAACATACCTAAATCCTATCATCCTTGAATTATTTGATAAGAAAGAGAGAATACTATAAGACGAGGACACTTCACATTGGCGTATGATATACTGAGAGTAAAATCAGCAGTAGCTTTCAGATATGTTATTCCAGCCTCCGATGCTCCAACACTGACATGCTGAAGGTCGAAGGAGAGACGCCTTTCACACAATGAAAACCTCATGCTGTGACATGGCAGGAAAATCCTACAGAAGCTCTTGACAAGGTCTTATTTACCGTCCTCTGCTCAGAGAGATAAATGGTGGGTACATCTCCACAATAACAAAGCGCTGAACATGAACAAGTAGCGGAGGTGCGGGGAGGCTAACAGCTGCACTCCTTCACCTACTGCAGTAAGCGTACACAAGCAATCTTCTCCTTCTGGAGCTTTACTTCTATTTTTCGAGTGATTATGAAAAATATGGTAACGCTTGACCCGTGAATGTGACAAATAGGAAGCAGACTCTGCTTACAGCTGTGAACAATTACAAACGGAGGATGGAATGCTTCTCCACTGCTGCTCTCAGGAATGTGCATCATTGCCCTTTGTCCTCTGAACAAATTGGGGGGGAAGACTATTGAAGCCGCTATAATCCGTGCATTAGAGATGTTTTAAAGCAGTCATTCTTTACATTCTTTTGACAGCAACTTTTTTCTTTTTTTTTGTTTACGTCATATGGAGAAAAGTATATGTGTTACCAAAGTTTGTGGCACCTTAAGGTACCATGAAAAAACCTTCAAATAAGACTGTACGAGGCTAAATTTTCTTTAGAAAATGTTTGCATTCACAGTTAAAACAAGTGGAATATTTCAAATGCTGAATGGTTTAGTTGAAGTTTGAGTTGAAGTTGAAGTGTCAGTTGATTTAAAAGCGCTGAAAGGAGCTGAAACGTCAGTTGAAGCATAGATGATATAAGTAGAAGTGAAAGAAATTAGAGTTAATTCAGGTGTAGAAAATGCTGAATGGCAACCTCAGCTAAAGTGTCAGCTGTTTTTGTGTGTGTCTCTGTTTCAACAGTAAAAGTCGGAGAAGCTGAAGAAGCTTTTTTTTGTTTGTTTCTGTTAAATGGTGAAGACCTGAGACCTGAAAGGGTTTGAAGTGTCAGTCACAGTGGAAGCAATGAAAGGAGCTGAACTGTCAGATGAAAAGAAAGAGGTGAATGCAGCTGAAATGTCAGCTGAAATGGAGGTGATGTGGTGTGGTGCTGTTTGTATGTAATCCCAGGCAGGGAAATTGAAGTGTCACAGCAGCAAAAGAAGGCATAAGAACTGAAGAACTGAACAGATAAACAACTTTAAGAAAAATAAAACACTTTAAACACCATGAGCATGAAAAAGTAGAAAACAGAGTGTAATAGGACGAAGTGTGCTGACACCCAGATAAACATAAATAAAGTGAAGAAATATTACATGAATACAGTAAATGTAGGGGGAGGCTGCCTATTTCCTCTGCTGAAAACATAATTTTAAATATCCTCAAACATTCATGTTATTTACTCTCGTTTCAATTTGCATATCCCTTCACATTCCACTTTTAACAACTCCTTTCAATCACTGGAACACAGGGGAGACGCTTATTTAAAGGGACGTGAACAAAGTTTTAATTATATTGACATACCTGCTAAAAAAAAAAAGTTATCAGCTTATCAAATTTCAGTTTCTAAAAATGTTTGTGTTTTCTAAAGCACACAACAGTTTGAGGTGTAAATCTCTGTGGGTTTGCACAGCGCCTCAGCCGTGCTAATGAGGACAGATCCTTCTTAAAAATCCTCATTCCAACCTGACAAGTTTAAACAAAGCAATTTCAGGCCCAACTGCACCTGCAGTATTGACATACCTCGTCAGGGGCGTCTCGCAGGAAGACAATAATTTGTCGAGCAGCACGACTGAAATGAGCTCAGAGTCTGGATGCTGTTGGCTGAGGGCAGCGTGGCAGCTAGTAACAGGCTCACTTTATAGAGGACATCTCACGTTAGAGAGTCATTTAGAGCGAGCATTAGCCTGCGCTTGTTTAGTTACAATATACAGCTTTGGGATTAAGGCGGTATTAATTTTGAGATTGCAACAACTTTTATGTACAAATTTGATCAATAATTATATTAATAAACTACTACTTGGACTGTGAAACACTGGGATCAGAAATAAGCGTTCATTAAAGAATGATGCTGGCGACAATGCATTAATCTCTCTTAGTTATTCTGACCCCAACCTCTCTGTGGCACTCAATCCCATTTGTTCCTACCGAAGATTTAAATCATATGTACATACACACACAAACATATTTTCATTTCAGTACCTCAGTATTTTTCTTTAACAGCTCGATTCTGTAGCTTTTAACACAAGTTAGTCTAACAAAAGGAATTTGTGAATGTGCTTAGGGCTATTTCCAGCTGCAGACTTGCATGTATTTACAGCAGCGGGGCAGTGTGTATGGGACCGCCTCAAAATAACTACAATGCCCATGTTCATCATTATGAAGGAAGTTGCCATTCAATGGTGTGGCTCATTGTTGTGCTTTAAGTAGTTTCTGAACAACAATAGAGGCTTATGGCACAGAGGAATACGCTATATCAGGCTGTGGCTACGCAGACAATACTTGGATCAATTTAATGTTTGTTTTGGGATTTGTTTACAACAAGAAAAATAAAGAATATCACCAGACTTGTCCTTTAAAGACAAAGACAGACAATAAGTTTATTATATTTCAGGTTGCTTGAAAAGGTCCATTATAAGAACATTTCTTTTAAAGAGGATCAGCTTTCACTTTGCACTTCCGTCAGTGGGCCCGAGGGCTGAGGTTGCTAGGCGATGGTGGCTATCTCCGTGGTGACGTGATCCCCCTTGGGCCTGATTCTCACTCATCACCTCCACAGACAGATACAGGGACATGCGCATACACACGTGCACATGCACAATGCCCACACACACACACACACACACACACAGAGGGACGGCTGCTATCCAGAGGTCTTTCTCTCACTCTGCTCTTATCTCTGGGAGGCTGTTGTCACTCACTCATTGCCCTGCTGAGAGGGGCTTCAGTGGTCTGACCTGACGAGGCGTAGAGAACACCTCGGACACCTCTCGGTTGTCAAGGAGAACCAGATGGTGACAATGAAGAGGCCGCGGGAGCAGGAGCCACTCAGCGCCTCCTCCGTCCACCCCTCAAACAAGTTGTGAACTGAGAGCTGTTTGTTCTGGATGAGTGCAGAGATTTATTTTTAGGGGCTAAGTTATTTACTGTGTTTGGATGTGTTGTTTGGATGGTGTTAGGATTTACTTTTTGATGACATGCTAATTTGCTTTTTTGACATTCCCGTAGCCTCAATGTGCCTCATCTACTGTAGGTTTTTTTAGTGAGAGATTACCTTCGATTTCCAATAATTCAGCCTATCAAAGCTGCGTGACTGACACCAAAACATTTAAACCAACACAAAGAAGGATGAAATCCCCTTAAAGCACTTAAGCATCTTTAAAAGACAGCTACTTGAAATGCTAGATGAGAAGTCAAGGGATCACTAACATTATTTGATTCATTCTGTGGGGAAAATAAATGTGTGCATCAAATTACAGCCAACAATTGTCAAGGAATTTGACTTAAAACCACAAATGCTAGCCTCATGGAAACACTATAAGAAAAGTCAGGGGATTAGTGAAGTCATTAGGATACATCATCTGTGCTGGCTGATCTCCACCTGGCCTGCAACTTTCCTTTGACGACAACTTCCACCCCAATAGAACAACTGGGAAAATGTTGTATCAATCCATCCAGTTGGGATGTTTCACTGGATAAGTGAAAACTCATTTGCTGTTGGCGCTAGATAAAACGTCAGAGGATCACCAACATCACTGGGAGCCAAACTTCATGGCAATTCATCCAAGCGGTGTTGGTGCATGGACCGACCATCCAATACTGCCATCCCTAGAGCCACGCGTGTAGGAAACAAGGTTCCAGGTCAACTACATCGTGTCGAAGTCCCAGAACTCGTCCCAGGTCCTTCTTTCCATGTCTCAAGTCTGACCCCAGAAGACCGCCAATCCCTTGTCACGTCAAACTACGAAGCTTCACCCCAAAAATAATTTGTATTGATAAAAAAAATGTTATATGAAACACTATCATCTGATCACTGACATCATGGATAGAGAGTCAACAGGTAGTCTGTCTTGTCTTCGTGTTTATTTACTGTTCAGACTTTTACTTTTCAGCTGCACAATCGTCCTATTTTGTCAACAATAACAGCCTCACACTCCCTCAATTACATGCCATTCAGAGTTTGACTTACTGACAGACTCAATGACCGCCTGCCTGACACTGATGTCGTAGTCGTAGTCCCAGCTCATGTAGCTAAAAGCTAAACACACATCTACCCAGTTTACAACAAAGTCTGACCTTTCGCATCGGGTTGCACTGCGCTGGGCGGCTTCATTGTCATCACACATACAGTCTGCGTACTGCATACGTACCTCCAAGCATAGGAAGGAATCATGTTTTCCATTCCCCCACTCTTCCTCCTCTGCAGCCGTATCCATGGGAGCACAAATCAGGTCAGAAAAACATATCGACACGAGGAAAATCCTATCAGTTCCAGAGTGAGGAGAAAATGAGTAAGTGTGATTTCATCGCGCATTCACAAAGCAAGTCATCATGTTACAATCGAATTTATGAGTTGGGACACAAGTTAGGCAAGTCAAGTGTTTCTTTCCATGTATCAAATCTGAGGTCATCAAAATTGTGACTATAAATAGACTTTGGTAAAGCATGTAGTACAACTGCCGTCCCCATTCAGAGTTAGGCAAACCAGGTCATGTTTTTAGGAGTTTAGAGTGTTTTAATCACACTTGGTAAGAGAGAACAGATATGTTTCTCCCTATATCTGCCATAGCAGCCATAAATAACACGGCTTGTTGATCACTGTGTGTAGTGTAGTTGTCTATGCGTGTGTATATGTGTATGTATGTGTGTTTGGGGTCTATCTGAGTGTTTCGTTGTCTGTTTTCTGAAGACGTGTACATGTGCAAGCTGCAGAAGCAAATTTCCTGCTGGGACAATAAAGACTGCCCAACTTAATTTCATTTCTTCGTGTTTACAAGATGAAAACTCTCTCTAGTCTCCTGTAAAATATTTTGCAAGTTTGTAAATCTTTCATTTGCACTAAAAAAAAGCCAGTGCACGCTTGACTCTGTTTGAATATTCAGCAGCATCGGCGACCACAGCGAGCCTGAAGCCCAGCAGTGTGTGATCTCTCTCTGTACACAAGTCTGGGGCTGCTTGTATGTTTATCACAGAGGCACAGGGAGACGAGTGTGCTTACATTTCTCAAGAGGCATATTAATCCTGATTGCTATCTTGGTACTATTGAAGTGGTGCCGGATCTACACGCACTGTTGAAAAGTGTTGATTAGCTTGGTGTCTAACTGAGTTTACTGATGCATAAGTTTCTGTGTGGCAGCCTTCATCAGAGCTGATAAAATACTCTAATAGTGCAACATCTTGTGTCTAGTGATTACAAAAGGAAAGGATATTATCATCCCATAATAACTTGCTGAAGAAACGCTTGACAGGCAGCACATTAATGACCTACTTAAAGTATTTTTGTCGCTCAGTCATCTAGTTCACTCTCTTGGTACACTGGTTATCTTTTTCTAAGTACTATTGGTTCGGCCTTCACACTTTTCTTTGACCATATAACGTGTTTTTAACGTTATAGAAGGTCGGTCCACCACTTCGGCCCAGATTAAAATATCTCACTAACTCGTGGATCAGCTGCCTTGAAATTGTTTTACAGACATTCATAGTCCCCAGAGGATGAATCCTTGTGACTTCCTTGATATTTGGTGGTGTCAAATTAAATGTATTTATTCATTTAAAAGGACAAGGCACTGCAATCAGCTTTTCTGTAAATGTGCCAGTGTTAGCCAGTTGGCTGATTTGCAATTTCAGTCCTTTGGCAAAATATTCTAAAACCAACGAGGGGATGGTTACAACTTAAAGAAACAGGACGCCATAAACACTGGGACGGCAACAAAATAAGCATACTCAAGACGACGCGTGCAGAGCATCAGACACCAGCAGAAACATTAGCACCACAGTACAGCAACAATATCCACTGTTTGGTACAGATGTGAGCAGCACAAGGTTTTAAATGACGAGTCTCAACGGATGTGTGAGATCCAAATACCATCAGCTTCATCAGCATGTTGAATTTAGAGCCAGTTACCAAATGTTAGCATGCTAACACACTAAACTAATACTTGCTAAACCTCAGCATGGGATATTTTTATTCTAAGGAACGTTAGCATGCTGATGTTAGCATTTAGCTCAAAGCACCCCTGCCCCTAAATACAGCGCAGAGTCGCTGGTGTGGCTTCGATTCTTCGTCTTGTTCAATCAAGGATGGAGAAAAGTGTTTCAGCTGATATGTTAGGATAGTTTTTGAGCGTCATGGCCAGCCGTCAGTCAAGCCAACAAAGCCAATATTCCTGCTGCACCTTTCCCCAATTCAAGTGTCAACACCAACCAATATAGAGATCAATACAAGACAGGGATGCTCTGCTCTGATTTACACTGACGGAGCTCTGACCACAAGACAGGCTGAGTTAGATTTGTAGAGCTCTAGTAAAGACTGCACACCCCTGACCCCTGATACTCCTGCTGTTGTCCTACACTTTCAGTTTTCCATTGCACATGCACAAGAGCACACATGTAACTGAACCCATTACCCTCAGTTTATACGCTGGCTTTGATTGTTGCAATCTGCTGAAAGATCTGTTTGCGTCCATAGACTGCATTATTGATTGACTGTGTACACACAAACACGCAGATCAGTTTACATCAACGCTGCATATTCTGGCATCAAGACAGCATTTCAGAATAAGAACA
Source organism: Chelmon rostratus (assembly GCF_017976325.1). NCBI lineage: Eukaryota > Metazoa > Chordata > Actinopteri > Chaetodontiformes > Chaetodontidae > Chelmon > Chelmon rostratus. The sequence goes on along the minus strand of NC_055663.1, from coordinate 15,763,486 downwards.
TCAGTCCCACCACAGCCGGCCTTTGTCCGTCTCCTCAATGCCGAATCATTTTCAAGGCCACAGTTCAGTCTTAAAGTATAAAAGGTCTGTCGCTGTGTCTTTATCTGACCTTGGATCAGGAGCCACTCGCCAAAGGGAAGCTGAGGGCTGAGGACTACGCCCCCATGTATGGCAGCTTTGTGAGCTCTGTGATGAGAGATAGATGCTTGTTCCCTGTGTCCATTCTCATTGTTGACCAAGTCCCCTATCATGTTTTAATCAGCGTTTTTGACCTCCCCATTCAGCGCTGCTTCACTTGACAGTCGCTACCTACTGCTTGGTTGTGCCAGTTAAGTGTAACATGCAGCTGCAGCATAAGATGTAGTCTTATAATGGAAACAACTTTTAAATAAACAACTATTTTAAATAAATAATTTCAGATCTATTATTATTCTTTCTATCTATCTAGTTATGCAAAATGCTTGTTATTTTCTATTCTTTTCTCTGAAGCACAATTACACACATTAAAAATAACATTTCTCTACCACTTGGTGTGTAAAATGGAAATTGAGCACGTCCACTTTAGGTTAGCGCAGGTTTATTTGCCATTCTGCTCATTTCACATGGCCTTTGTGTAATCTTCGGTGTGGTTCGGACAGGACTTCAGGCTGAGTGATTCGCAAAGGGCAACTTCTGCGCGGACGAGTGAGCAACGGCAAACACGAGCGCGGCTTTCGCAAGCGAATAACTTTTCCTTTGAAAAGGCTCCTCTGAGAACATCTGCACGGGAACATCTGGGAATGGCAGGAAATTCGGCATCTCTCAGCGTGACGTGCGATGAATGTTTTTCAAGCACTTCAGAGGGATGAGCAGAATATTGAGCCCTGCAACCTCCAAACCCTGACAGAATTTATGGAGTCCAGCAGCAAGTGGTTCTCATTACCCATGTCATCTTCCAAACAAATTGCTGTACTGGGCTCACAGCTGGGGTGCTGGGGTGATGTTTGTCTCCTGGCATAATTGCTGTTATATTGTGTTTTCACAATACGTCCACGACATTGTTCCAGTTGTTAACGCTACACTTGGTGTGATGTGACTTGAATAAAGCCGCAGTGGAGGATTTTCATATCATTACCGCTCGCTGCAGTTTGTACATACTTTGCATTGTCCTCGCTTTTACTGCACAAACGTCCTTGTGCTTGTGCGGACTGAAACCACAGAACAAGAAATGTTGGTTAATAACAGGAATCCCCCACAAGCGTTAGGGGGCATTCCAGTTCCAGTTTAAAAACCATCCACTTTTAATAGTGTTCATCTGGCAGCGGGGAGCTACGAATTATCCGCCAGGAATTATGGCATAAATTGTGCCTGAGACTGGAGAGCCGAGCAGACTGCACCTGGTCTGACACAGCTGTTTCGCACACAGCTCTGCAGTTTAGATCAAGAGGCCTGATTTTGTGTTGAGGCCTTGAAAATGTCTCAAGGGCTGAAAATAGAAAAGGAAAATGGTCTTTTTGGCCAGTTATTTAAAAACCAATGAGCTTAAAGTGTTTCATTTGGCATCTATAAGCTAGTGGGGGAAAGGAATACGAGAAAACTCATTCATTCCTCTCAAAGAGAAAATGAAAATCTTAATTCACTCTATCTTTTCAACCAGTTTACACCTGATTACCTCTTGTAATAACCTCATGATTAATTGAAATTATTCCGTGGTGTGTTGTATATCATTATCTCTGATGTGGATGTATTGTGTAGACAAGCATTTCATAAATTTGTGGTTTCATGGTTCCCAACAATTTTGCCTTCTACAAGTGAAACTAGGGTCAGTTCTAATGCATCCGTTCAGAAACTGCATGTAAGGGTTAATTTCATCAGCAGATAAGGTGTAATATACTATCAGAGGACCGAGAGCCCATAGTGCACCTCCTGTTTATGTCTTGTTGTGCTCCTCCAAGCCAAGCAGGTGCTCAGTTGAGTTGCATCCAGTGATTTAGAGGAGCATGTCCAACCCATTATCCTCTCCTCATCCATGCCTGTCTCAGTGGATTCTTTCCTCCTGCCAACATTTCACATTGTCCTTTGCAGCAAACACAATGGAGTGCAAGTTTATGTGAGAGCGTGAGCAACACCACTTAAGATACTGTGGCAACTGTTATCCAGAGTGTTGACACACAGTAACAGAAACCTTGTGAGTTCTTAACCCAGTTCTGCAAAAGAAAGTACAGCGAATTCACTGCTTCGTATACAAAAAAAGACTGAGGGAAGCCCAGAGTCGGATCAGTCGACATCATGTGAAACTGCTTAGAAAAATGGTTTAATGTTATATATAATTTATGTGTGTGAATTACACAAACACATTTGCAGTATTTAAAAATGTCACTAACCTGCCTAATGGCGTAAAGGTGTTTGCTATACTTGGATTTTCTACGTAAATAACAGTAATAGTCATATGAAAAACAGAGCCAAGCTGAACATCTCATTACATTATTCCAGCGATTGACAAAATTAAAGTTCACGCAGGAATAGCTGTGCAGGGGGAAAGAGGAGCAGAGGTGGCTGCTGGGAAGCCTGCAGAGACCTACAGCTGATGCTACAGCACAGGCTAATATGCTACCTGACTTCAGTCAGAATTTTAAATGAAAGAAAAATTCAGTTTTCCCTGTCGCTTCGTGAAATTTGATCATCCTCATTTCTGGTTCCCTCCATAATGCTGAATATATATATATATAATAATTTTCACTGAATTCTTATCTGTTAATGTCTTATTAATGTTTTAGCTGCAGTAAATTCACTATAATGATTCACATATATAATATTTGAACTTTCTAATTAATGTTCCTACGTGTCAGTATTCAAAGTTGAGGCACATTATGAGAATGATAGAATAAAAAATGAATCTGTTACGCTAAATGTGGCTAAATGTATGGTTGAATTTCATATGTATGTTTACGTATATATAGATATGTTTATATGCACAGTAAATAGTGTATAAGTACTACTGTTTGAATCTGTTTATCATGCAGTTAGCTCATACATACTGATACAAGGATTCAAGGGATAACAAGAATAAGGACAGACTATAAAACTTTGCTCTCTCCATATACTCAGTGCAGTTTGACCAGAACCGTCCCTCGAGTGAGGACCCCTCAAACCTCCGGTGGAATGTAAAACAGGTGCTGCACAATTGGTTCCTCCTCTGCGGGGGTGAAAGAAAAACAGCCACCCCTGCAGGAACGTGACTGACAGAACATCACATTCTCCAGCCAGCTGCGTCTCTAGATGATCCCTTCCTCACACAGTCCGAGTTAAGGGATAACATACGGCATGCATGCAATATATTATGCATTCTTCATTACTCAACTGCAAGGGCCCTGACGTTAAAAAATCCCATATTATATGATATCATATTTTCTGTTTTTGCTATGCTAGCGTATTTTCTGTTTTTTTTCTTCTTCTGGTGGATTAATTTTGATAGCACACACACTGTTTATGTTTCTTATAAGACTAAAGATATGCTGAAAAAAACAAATTAAACAGTCTGAGCTCTTTTCCTTGACACCTTGTGTGTTCTTCATGTGGCGCTGTAACATCTGGCATGGATTTATACATCGAAATCCTGGCTGGGGATTCAAAGAGAGGAGTTTTTAATTGAATCCACTCCGACGACTGTGAGACTGAAATGTCTTCTGGCAAGAGGCTTCAAATACATACTCATGTTGCTTTGTCATGTGACCTCTTTGAAATAGTTTTTCTCCCCGTTTTGTGACTCCTGTGTCAAACTGTCAGTCTGTTCGTGCTCATAAGAGTGAAGAGTAGCTTCTTTTTGCAGAATGGACAGATAAAGGTAGTTACTTTGAATAATTTACCTTTTGCAGTCAAATTCCCCAAAAGAAAAAGGTACTTTATTGAAAACCTTTTCAACATATACACCAGTTGTGCTTTGGGTTTGCCCGTGAATGTCTGCAGCTGCTGCCTCCCTTCCATCGGTCCAGCCCTGACCATAGCACATACCGGCACAACACTAAACCTACTGCTGTGCAACAATACACACATTCACAGCCCACAGACAGCAAATTGCTTCTCTCATTCCCCACCACGCCCTGCCTTCGTTCTCAGCCACCTGCAAAACAAACTGTGCTGGAAATTTCACTACAAATTACCCTGTGTCTGCCAAATCCCCCCGGGAGCAGAGGAAATCAAAACCCTGGATCTCCCTGCCCCCACAGAAACAGACTTCAGCCTCACTCACACAGAAATCATGGAGGTTGGATATTTGTTTCTAATCCAAATAATTATGTTTTCTTTTATTTAAGAAAAGTATATAATATATTTGAAGATTTTTTTTGTTGGACTTAAGTTTAAAGTTTTGATTCTTATCTATGAGTTTCATTTGGCGTTTAAAGCGGAGGCAAGCTCAAAAGAAGTACTGTTAACCTTTCACCAGAAAGCTGATTTGAATGAAAGCGTCTGAGGGGAAGAACAGATGAAACCAAATAAAAGTTCCCCACTTCACTTTTATCCACACAATTCTATGAACAACCTATACTTCTGTGGGCTTCAGGTCAACATGACATTGTGAAACTAAGCCTCCGTTCCCACCAAGAAAGAGTGAAAACTGAGACCTGTTTCGCTTCAGGGGAAAATCAAAGGAAGGCACATACCTTAGCAGTGAATAATGATCAACAGCATGCATTGAACAGCATTTACATTGTAAGGGCCACAGTGCCTCCTGGTGACGGCTTTGCAGAGCTGCAGAAAGACGTGCATGTCAGGGAGAGAGCGAGAGAGTGAGTCAGTGGCCGATGTGCTAGAGAGATGAGTGTTGAAAGCTCCTTGGAAAAAGGATTAGGGCTGTTTATGTTGGCCAAGTGGCCCGCTGCCAGCTGCTCAAGTGTGCAAACTTCTTAAAGCTGCAGAGCTTCGGCTTGGTCGTGAATCTTTTACCCTCCTCCCAAGACTGTATGGATGGTTGTACTTTGTTCAAGGGGAAAGCCCCCTCCGCCTCAGCACCCTCCTCCACAGGAGCACGCTCTACCCCCAAAAATGTGCTGGATTCAAGACCTTTCTGTGCCACCACACCAAAAACACACCCACACACAGAGTGTGCATAAGGGAAATTAATTTATTTTCAGGCAAATGTCCCTTTAATGTATTAATTAGAAGAAAAAAAAGCCTGATCACATTTAAGTCAATTACTATACAGGCAGATTTTAGTCATCTTTAAATCTGACAGCAGCACTCATCAGACACACCATATTTGGATTGTTGAATGTAAGAATCTGATCATAAGATCAAGTAAATCTGTTCTCTACAGGAGCAGACTTGATGTGGATTTCATCAAATAAATAAAGGGAGGGAGTAGAAGTGTCCAGGTTGGAGGTAAAAGAAGACTCAGCCTGGGAGCTGGCAGGATGCCAGAGCTCTGCGGCCTGGAGCTAGATCAGAGCAGGGTTCGTGAGCTGCAGTTATGGGATGAGGGTCTCAGGTCATGTAATAATAAAAGGCACAGAGCCTCTGCAGCAGTACAGCTAAACTGCAACTTTTGTACTCTCGTCTCAGAAAGGAATAATACAGCTTGTTTTCCCCCTCACTGGAAGGCTATGGGCCCACTGTTTGATGTGGACGACTTTTGTGTGCATATTCAAAGGTTTTAAGATTTTTTTTTGACATGTTCACAAACTTTCTGATCTATTTTCCTTCCTTTTAAGTTGCTAACACAGATAAAATGTCTCATTAGGATGTGCACTGGGGTGTTTTCTTGCTTCAGCTGCCTGGTGCAAACAGTTTGGACAGTGTGTTTGGGTACACCATTTCACAACCAGAATATCCAGGTTCAGATCCCAGATGAGCATTCATAGTCTAGACACTGATCCTGCTGGTGGTGTAAAATCATGTCATTTCTTCTTTGTATTTTGTTTTGTATGTGTTCATTGTTGATTTATAAATAGAAACACTGACTGTGGTGTGCAAGGGTGTATAAATATATAACTTTTTAATTCACTTATATTACCCCTCCCCCTGACAAGTTTGCTAACAAGTTATGAGGAATTGGTTTTCTCTCTATGCCAAATCAAGCAAGACATAAAAACTGGCATCAATGTAGAACATTTGTGTGGGTCATTTAACTCTTTAGCAAATGTTTCAAAATGTCATTTTCTGTGTATGTCACATTTGTATAGTTTGGATTGTACTGTAAATAGAGAGAAACTGTGTCCATATTGGCAAACTAACTGTTAGAGAACTACGTCTGCCCTTGGGACTGGTGAGAGATTTTAAAATGCACTTCTGACTGCGGGCAGCAAGCTCAGGCTCTCTATATAAGGTGCTGCAATTTTCTACTGATTTGCATGCTTGGCTCAGTCAACCTGTACCATGGGGGTGCTCAGACAATGCTGAGGTATGCCTAGCCTTGATAATCACCATTGAAAATTATTATGACAACAATTTGTAATCCAAAATCAATGTATCAACCATATAATCTCCCCACAAGCAGTCTGCCTCAGGAGCTGTCAAATAGTAAGTTTGTGTGACTTCATGCCCCCCAAAAACACACATCACAGAAGCAGTGAGTTCATGCTGCCATCTTATTGTAACTGTGGGTACTGCAACTAATAAAAAAACCCTCAAATTAATGTAGCCAAAAGACATAGTACAGCCACAATATATGTGTAGATGTACATCTGCTGTCAGTGCTGAGTAGTCTTATCCCAGTAAAGTGTGTGTCTTTGAGAATAATCCTAACACACATAAAAAACATTTTATACAATAATCGGGGAAAAAAAGACATAACAAAAAAGACATCAACATGCTACGAGAATACTTCAGACACGTTCACTCTATAGAGATTGTATTCAAATAGGAACATGCTGAATAAAAACATTCTTGCACATCCATCATGTCAACGTTTCCATCTAAAATGGTTTACAAACCGATATAAACATTTGAAAACTGTCAACAAATAATTTTTCCAGTTGTTAAATTAAAATACTTTCGACTTTAAAAAGTGCATCAGAGAAGTCGCACAAATTCACCACCTCCTCACGGTGGATTCCAGTACCCATAAAACATTGTAAGGTAGTGTGTAATCCTACATAAACCTGACAATGAAGGTTTAAGGCACTTTCCAATATCTCACAGCTCATTCAGGGAACTTATTGATGAGTCGATCATTTTCAGAGTGTAATACCGTGTATTTGACAGACTGCAAGGTTTCGAACACGTACAATCCAACAGGATAAAGTATATTGCACCCAATTCTTGCTGTAAACACAATGTACACTTTTGGCACTGCATTCAGACCCACAGAGAAGGCATGGCGTGCATAGCAATAACTTAACAATAAACACACAGACACAAAGAATAAGTTACATCATACATGGCAAAAAAATAATGCTCAAACCCATGTCAAATACAATTCAACCTCAGTTTTGGTGACTTACTAACACTGATATGTTACTTCATGTGTTGTTACGGACAACAGGCACTGGTGAAAAGGCAGATTGTGGTAAAGACTGTAAAGAAATGCCTATAGACCCGCTGCACCAGCTATACACAAGTTCTCTCTTAAGTTAAGGTGCAAACTCCACAATAAATGTTGATTATTTGTTGGTTGCACCACAGAGATGCAAAATTACTAATCTGGCACAAAGTCCAAACTAACCAAAATATTGTAGCAGACTGACATTTTAACTTCCTGTGGCCAATCAGCACTATTCTTAATGCAGTGTTTATTACTGTGTTGTCTCTCATGGCCAATTGTATTTGTACACTTGGCACGTAATAGCAAAGAGGCTAATCGCTAGAAATAGCTAAAATCACCAGACAACTACAAAAAGGTATGTTACCAGGACAAAGGATTATGACTATATCACAGTGCAATGCTGATGTTGATGTTGGTGTGCTATTAAAGGAGTAGTTTGCGTACTATCATGGAGAGTGTTGCAGACAAGATCAAGTTATCCCACCTTTCAAAACGATGTGCCATACCAACCCCTATTTTGCAGAGGACTTAACAGCTACTTAGGGTTAGGTATAAAATTTAAGTTGTATGCCACACAGTAAATGTATGCCTATGTTGCTATTTCAGTTAATGCAACCCTTAAAATGTTAGCAGCAGGTGTCTTAAGTTAGAAATTACACTGAAACTAGGCTACATCTAAACTTAATGCATAGCTGGTGCAACCCACTGCTGATGTTTGCTTAACCTTTTAAATCATCAAATATAGTACCTGATGAACGGCAATCCCAACAAACATCCAAAGTTTTTCAAAGCAAAGAATAAACAGTGTCATGAGTAGTATTTCAGTAAATGGTTCTCTACGAAGGCTGCTTGATGAAATGTTAGCATTCTAAATTGTCACAAAAATTATGATTGTGCAGCCATTTCACTTAAAGACAGTCACTGAAGTATTTGCCTCAAGTGTCACAGTTAGAGTATAATATAAATGGTAAAATTCACTGATGGACAGTAGATACATGGTGGTATTGCACTAAGATGTTAATAAAATTAGCTGTATCTCGATTGTCACCTTCTGAGACCATGAACCCAACAGTCTTAAATAATGATTCTGGTTTTCTGAGAATCGACTCTGCACTATCCTGGTTCTTGAAAATGCCCCAGTCCTCTTTTGCCAAGGCCTGGCCCTGAGGTGTTTGAAGAGGTGATGGATGACTGTAGAGCACCACTACTATCTGTGGGTGTAACTACTCCATTATCTTTTGTTTTAAAATAAATGACATAAAACAGTGGCAGAACGATGCCTATCAGGAGCATGGCAACTACAGCGTTCCACCACTGGATGCCCCAGTCTGCACCGTGACAGGTCAGGCGGTGTCCTCTGAAACCGAACCTCTGCCGTTTCTCTGAGTTATCCAAAAAATCCTCATTTTGATCATTCGTGGTCTGAATCAGTTTCTCGATATCGTGGTCCACCTCCATTAGAAAGTCTGTGACCTCCTGTAGATGTGGTTGGGCTCTGGCTCTTTCCTGATGCGTTGCTGGTGTGGGAGATGAATGTGGCATTTCTTCTTGAGGGTCTCTTAGGTCTGTGTAAGTCTCTGTTAAAAAGCTGTGTTTCTGAACTGGTATTTTGATTGATTTCAGTGCAAATAAATCTTGTTCCTGCATAAGGTTGTTCACCCGCTTTATATCTGCAACCTGTTGACAGAAACAGGAATGAAGGTACATAAATGTCAACACTTAGTATGCCACTGAAGAGACTCAAACACCAAAAATTATATATGTATAATATATAATGAGAGTCAAAATGTTTTACCTTGCAGCCATACTGCAGTGCAAGCTTGTTGAGATTGTCACCATCTAACACCTCTCGCTCCAGCAGCTGGACGTTCCTCAGCCTGTCCTGCTCCTGCTCTTGGTAAACCCGCGGCCTCATCTCCATGACACTGAGCTCCTCATCGTCCGAAGATACAGTAGACTCATTCGGCCTCCTCTTGAACATGTAAACCTGGCCATCTGCACTGGCGTGGACATCCACTGGGGCCTGGAAAGCCCGTGGACCGTGCTCCCCCCGCCGCATAATGAAGCACCAGCCTGTGATTACAACATTAAAAGTAAGGATGCAATTAAAAATCACAAAGAAGAACTTCAACTTCCAACAGTTAGACTTATTCAAACATACTTCTAGCTAGCCTCTGCTCCACCACCTTGTGTAACTGAGTGAAGTTTTCTCATAGAGGGTTTTTTTTCATCTTTTTGACAGAAGAGTAAAACTTAAGCCCTCATGAATCAAGATTAAAAATCAAGATAAAATTAATTTTGTTAGCATTCAGCAACATGTCATTACTCATAGGCAGCATGATCACTGTGCTCCTGCATTTAACATTTATTTTCATTGTCGATTAATTGCTTAGTTTTTTGGTCTATAAAATGAGTGTTGTTTGTATGTATGTGTTTCCTATAACCCAATATGACATCCTCAACTGTCCTGTTTTGTCCACAACCCAAAGATATTCAATTCACTGTTGTGAGAATCCAGCAATTGAAATACATGTGAAACAGAACACTAAACTACAGATACCAGTGCACAGTTTGGTGAGCAGAGCTGTCATTAATCTACTGGACTTCATGACAGGTGAGACCATTCTCTACCCCTGACCTAGGCACCTTTAATTTTCCTTTCAATCCTACACTCAAGGAAGCAAAGAGCAGCTACTTGGCAGCTTGAGCTGGCCTTCAGTCTACATTGTATCTGCTCAGGTTAAACTGAACCCAAATGGGCCGACAGTATGCAATATATATATTTTTTTACATGTTCCTTTTTACTTCGGTGGTCACAAAGAGGTCAAAAATTAGTCTACAGAGTACAAGACTTCATATGTCAACATTTTGGATGAGATTTCTGACTCATAAAACACTGACAGTAGGTAACGCCATTTTACTGACAACACAAGGTAGTTACAGCTAGTTAACTACAACAGTCCAGTGGTTCATCAACCTGCTTATGTGACTCGAAAGCCACACTGACATTCAATTTAATCTAACCTGACATTTACTTTTTACATTTATTCCATGCAACAGTTAACATTGACGCCATAATAGTTCAGTTCAGTAACGTTATTTACAAACTGCCGGTGGATGAAGCACAGGGAGCACTTGAGGGCAGCACTATCATTAGCAAGCGGGCTAACCGCAGCTAATGCTAGCAGGTTAGCTTTAGCTTTTGACGTTCAGCGTGCTCTCGCAGCAAACGGCCCCGTGGCAGAGAGCAAGTCGGCCAACTGTTTCACTTCAGCGACAGTTAGTTAGCTCGCTTGTGTATCCGAGAGCACGTGGATAAATACTGAGTTACTTACAACAAAAGCTGTTTCACGGACTTTTCATACTCAGACTACACTGTCCCCATGTAGTTACCTTATCCAAATGCTTTGGCAGCAGTCGTGCAACCCGCCGCCCTCCTAAAGCAGTCCTCCCCACTTTGACTTGCTAACATAGCGACAGCAACTGGTGGCACTAGCTACTGGTGAGCCTACTTCTTTTTCGCACCCTTTTAAAAGAAGAGGTGCACTACCGCCACCTACTGCTCTGGAGCGTGACACATAATTGACAATCATTCTTATTTCCAAATAACTCTGCCCAAAAATTCAGTGATGCAGTGTTTTTGTCTCTGCGTTGTTTGTTTGTCCTTTCATTGCGTTGTTATTATTACTATTATTGTTGTTCATTGTTTTATATAGATATGACCAATGAGACTGAAAGAAAGTTGAATTGATAATTGTGGTGGCGATTAGCCCATTGTCATTATTTTCCAGTTGTTGTTGTAATGTTGTTTTTGTTGTGGTCATCTACTCTGTGCAACTATCTTGTGCAATATTACACATATTTCTTACTACTTATATATCATTTACTTACATTTTTTTTACTGTGATATATGTTTTCTATACTATTTTTATACTTTTTTCTATGTATCCTCTATATTGTATATTTGTTCTTTTTCTTTGTCTCCTTTTTATTCTTGTTGTCTGAAACAATGAAATTTACCTGTCATGGGATCAATAAAGTTTATCTTATCTTACACAGATAAAGGTTTTCCCATTTATCTGACCAAGTTTATCTGCTCAATGTGGCCTCTGTGGGCATGTGAGGGTGTTGGATAAGGGTGGTTTACAGCCTAAAACAACAACAACAACATAGATCAGATCTCAAGTAATATATAAGATGTGGACAATACATTGCCCAGTAAATAGACTTAAAACTGAAGTGTATACTAGAAAAAGTAATATATGAGAATTCTATTTTACGGTATTTTCTCTTTAAAACTTCTAATTCATAGGCTGCTATTTAGTAATTTGAAAGCGTCTTTATGTCTGACATCTATTGGTACAAAGTCATCATTACATCTCATCTGAGCCATTCATGTAAGTGAACTCTCCTCCTCTCCCCTGTCCCTCTGTAAGTGTCCCAGTACAAGACAAGTGGTGAAGACAGCAACAGCACACAGCCTTGGGATAACGGGATGTTCAAGAGAATGTTGGTACCTTGGAAATAAAAGGGACAAGGAGAACCACAAGAGGTCTGAGAAAGGTCAGGACTGAGGTGGTTCCTTCTGTGACCACTAGATGGGACTATTGATCTGTCATATCAATTGCCATTGGTTTCCAACTGCTTATCTCCTCGTCAGATGTAACTGATGCAGAGGTTTTTTGGCATTGGGCAAACCATTATTTTCATTCCACTCTGTTATTGATTGTTAACATTAACTTGTGTGGAATATTTAGTTTGGCAATTTATCTGAAAATTTTTACAACAATGGTTAATCACCATTGTGAGTACCATATCTATAGTAACCATACTGTATATCAGCAATGCTCAAGCAAAGCTCAAAAGATAGCCTGCATTCTGTTCCGTCAATAAAAATCATTTAATCAGTTCAATTACACCAACAGGATGAGCTGAAACCACGGCCATGATAAGCCTCTGTACTGCTCTATCCATGTTTTTGAAGTTTGCCCAGGAGTAACTCAAGGAGTAAAGGTCTGTCTCATGAGGATTTGGGAGATTATGGTTTTAAGATATTCCACTTGAGAGATGACTGACTGAGGACCACAGCTATTTCTTTAGCAATCTTCTCTGTAAAAACAAACAAACACAACAAAAATCTTCTCCGTGCGCTACTTAAGGACATTCTTTGATTTATTTCAGTGTTTTGCAAAAACTATACATAACAATCCAACCATTCAGTAGTGAATGATGTATCCAACTGAAATTATTTTAGTTGAAACGCAGCTCAGGTCATCCTGACACGTCCATAATAATCCAGTTTATAGCTAACATACACTAAGTACGCTTTCATGTATTAGACACATCAGAGGGCATTATTAATCACAGTCACTCCACCTATCACATATTTATGAGCCATCAGGGCTACATATATACTTAAATGTGCCTGTGAATTTTTTTCTCTTTAAACAATCCTCAAATCCAGTGTTATAAACAGTACAATAGGCTCAAAATAGTTTAAGTAAAATCTAAACAGTGAAGCTAATTTGATAAACAGTGAACACATTTATTTTAAATTTAGGGAACAATTAAATGCCCTACTATAATAAACATTCAAAAAAAGAAGTAACAGTTATCAAAGCCACCAACACTGATTTTCATAAGTGATATACTGAAATATAAATACACAAATGACTTACACCTCAAATGTTTTCGTCTAGACATAATTTACACTATGCATTGTACACACATATATTTGTACGCACACTGTAATTATTGCTATGAATATGAATCAAATTCCCCTGCTTGTACGCCTGTAATCCACAACCAATCTTAATGGTTGGAACGTGATAAACGTCCTGCCCACAGGGAACCATGATTGGTTGACGCTCAGTCGCCCGCACTCATTTGAATAAACGTATCCGTAGGTATGCTGTTAATCCTCCCGTGAGATGTACAAATGTAGTTAACAGAAAAGTGACTTTGGGCTTATTATAAATATGAGACCGACATGAAAATTGACAGCACGTTGAGCTGGGTATCTGAAAGGGGTTTGAGGCAAGGCCTAACCCAGACTACTCACTTCCGCGTTGCTATCAAGTCCAGTTCAGACGCCGGTATGCAGTAACCCAGTCCCCCACACAACAGCGACAATAATGGTAAGCAAGTTGTGACGTTACATTAATGGTTAAGTCAATATAAGATGGTCCAGTGTCATAAAATGTTACCTAAAGACACAAACTTCAGTGCTGTCAAAACTGTTCACCTATATATATGGCAGAAATATGTTTTCTAACTTATTTTGTTGTTGTTACTTATAACAACGCTAGCTAGCTAAAAATCAAATATGGAAGAGCGTTAGCTTAACTTAGCCTAGCCTATCTTAAAAGCTTTAAAGATTAGCTCAAAAACATTATCTTAAATGTAGCTAAACAACAATTAGCCTTTACTACTGTTAGCTTAACTATGCTACAGTTACTTGTGCCATGTAGAGATTAATTTATCTGTTATTAAAGCGCAATGTCAAGCAAAAGTAAAGGAAATATGATTTTGTTGTTAACCTTATTGAATGCATATATCATATAAACTATCACTTCAGCAATTATAGGCCAATCCAAATTAAGTCTACTCTGGCAAACTCTTTTGTTTGAGATCTAATGCCTCATGTAGACAGAGATACGTCAAACAGAGATGATTTTCCAGGTTTTTGTGATCATCGATTTATAAAGATACATATAGATTTTTGCTCCTTGTAGCGTTGACATGGCTACAACCCTGTCAAGACTTCCCTGCAGATTCTATGACTTTAATCTGACTGTTGATAAATTCTCAAATTGACTCTCATAATGTTATGCTGGAAAATATGTACAACTCAAGAGTGCTAAAATATATTGACATTTAGATGGCCTTAATCATGTCCAACAACAAAAATCTACTCAGTAGGGTGGGGTATGGTAGTATCTTGCATCAAGATGCCCTGCCCAAATAGATGACAAGACATTTTCCATGTACATACTGCAGGTGTGAAACCATACATAGGAAAACACAAATAGTACATTCTGTATCTCTTCATACTAGATATGCCTCAGATTAACTGATCTTGTCTTGTATATGTGTATTATTTGGTGTAGTTCACCTAATTTTCCAAGCTTTATAAATAGTCCATACTTTGCCACACAGTCCAACTTTTCATTTTCATCAAACCACTATAATTCTAGATTTTTGGCATGCAGGTCCATGCTGGTTATCATATAACATAGTCTACAATAAAACTTTTGCAATTTATTTTCATCATCTCCCAGGTCACAGACCAAGTGACACAGACCAAGACCTCACTCACAGGCTGAGACTGTCAAGGAGCTTGTCAAAGCGTACACTGCAAAGTCCTGCACAACCACATCCATCCTGGTGAAATAAGTTTTTAGGTGTCTTGTCCCGAGCATGAACGGCACCTGTTGCTGATTGGCTTGAATATCGTTGTGTAGCTTGGTCAAGGCAACCTTGCGTGTTTCCCGAGACAGAGCCGGGGCTGTGTATCCAGAAAATCCAGAATGGACAGTTAGTGCACCATGAGGAGATATTTTCTGAATTTCATTCAGCGAATACCAACAGACTTTGTCCAGAATGACTCATCCCACTTTTAATACTGAATGTCTGTGATATCAAGTCTGATATTCTATTTTTATTGCATTTTTGTTTACTTTTTTTTACATAATACAACTTCACAGTGTACACTTGTGCACTGTAGCCAACAGTAAGCATTCATGAACTTAGCAAAGCACTTTAATGCTTGTGAACTAAATAGCTCTACTTGAAATATAATGCAAATAACCTGCATCAGCTCTGATATTTTGCATAGTGTCCTACAGTATTTAATACTATGGTAAGGTACTTTTGGCACTGTTTTTTGGCACACACAGGACTTGAACTCACAATGCTGTGTGTTTATTGTGGCTTAATAGAGCACAGTGGGACATTTTTGACAGTTCATGTACTGCAGCAAACAATGGATTGGAAATAGATTGGGTTTGTTAAAGCTAGTATTGATCAATCTAAATATGCCTTGATTGGCCTTGATCTCAATCTGGTGTGGCTGATCCACATCATCCACACATAAACATCATGTAGATTAGTTGTCTCCAATTGGTCTATCCGCAGGGTCCACATATATCCTAAATTATTAAGTCACGCCCAACAAATAGGTTAACCAGCGTAACACCCAGTTTATTTGGACAAATAACAAAAGTTTGAAAATGCCATAAAACTGAACTTGATGTGTGACTTAATGTATTTGTTTTGTGCCAACAGAGCATGACACTGATACTGATACTCACCTGTGGTCAATACAGGTGCAGTATCGAAGGGAAGGTGATGCAGAGATAAATCAAACCAAGCAGGAAGGGAAAAGGTGAGAATTTATTGCAAATACCTGTGATTTGAGTCGTTGCTGCATTTTTGTCTTTTGTAATTCATAATAAGTGAAAGAACAAAATTTAAAAAGTATGACTTACTCGTTGTCAAAACAGGCATCAGAGGATCAGATGTAGAATGTGAAAGTCCACCTAGATCAGAAAGCGAGAAGTGAGGAGGTAAGCTGTATTGTCATGACACAGACCATGACATTGCTTTGGTGGTGGGTGTTATTGTGAAACATTTTAAACATGGCTAATTGAGCTTTTCCATAACCAGTCCACAAACATTCAAGAAAGCACATTTTCAGTGGAACCTTTTAAAGCGCTTGTTGTTGGTTGCAGCTAGAGACAGGGACATGGAAAGTGACTCAGAAGCTACTGGAAGTGAGAGGTTGGACGCTGAGTGCAATGCTTTAAAAGAGTAACTGCATTTTCTGTTAGAATTGTATCCTAGAGCATTTTTCTTTTGTCAGGAATGTTTGTTGCCCTAGTTGAATGGAATTTTTGATATCATCAATTTAAAGCCATCTTGGTGAAGTATTTCGCTACGTCAGAATTACAGGATATCATAGACAGGTTGGAAAAGATCTCCTCTGTCACTCTCTCTTTGTGTATCTATGTTATGTGTGTGGAGTGTTGAGAGAAACCACATAGAAATTGCTCAAACTGTGATTGGTCAGGATTTGTGTAATCTACAAAAAGTTTGGTTGTTGTTGGTGAAGACAACATGATGCAAGACTCAATGGTCTTCTGCTTTTCAGTAACACGCACGCTACTTCCTGTGATTTCCGCTCTCCATTGCAGTTAATGACAGAATGTAAACACGTTTACTGTGGCTGAATGATAGCAATACAGTTGTCTCCTATTCAAGGCAAAGCATCCCCTTGTAGCTCTATATCACACAGTGAATAAATGTGGCCTGGCAATGCAAGATATATCCTTCTAGTGTTGTTGTTGTGCAATCAACAGGTGAAAATGGATGCTGAACTATAAACCATTTGCTATGTTGGAGGCACCTATGGAAGTGTTATTTGACCATCACAATATTTCCACAATCTTCACTCCTCCCAAGAGTAAGTGCAAGTTAGTGGTTTGTAGAAAAGCTACTTTTCACAGGGTCTGTCCCCTGTGATAATGACAGCTACAGTAACACTGACATTACACATAAATTAGGTGTTTTAAGACAAGGAGAAAAGAGGCTCCAACAATTTCAACACATAAATCATACAATTGGAGCACAGTACCGTTTACCTGATATATGATCAGTCAGAAAACAAGTGTATGAAATTACATGTGGATTAAATGTACATGGGCCCATTGAAAGAGCTCTGATGCCATACTCAGTGACGAGTTTCCGTTGCATGGAGAAGTAATTGACCAGTCACAGCTTTGTTGTTAGGATTCAGAATGGGGATGACATCTTTGTATATAGCTTGCTAGCTACATCCGATATCGAAGCAGCTGTACAAGTTGTTGCCAGTCGATTTACAGACATAACAACTCTTAAATTGGCACATTTAATAAATTGTTATGAAAAATGCCAGGATAGCTACTCTTAGTAACCAATGCTGAAGCTTCTGTGTTGACTTTGGAGAGGTCAGATTCATCACATGCTACTAATTTATTTTTACAAAGCAAAACAACTGCCTCCAAGCAAACATGAACACAATCATAGGTGAAATGAATGAAGTGAAACAAAGTGGCAAGTAAGGCAGATTATCAAGGTTTTGACGTGATGGCAAGTTGAATGAAGGGAGAGAGGCTCAATGACAAAATACACTTCACAAGTTGCCATATTTGGTATGTTTTTATTTCTAGTACAGCCGGAAAGTACAATTGGATTGTAGCCCTGCAGTTCATAGGAACATATGTTCGACAAACAGTAGTGATACTTAACATGTGCAATTTTACAGTGTAACATTAATAGAGGTATTAGCATAGTGTGCAACTAAATAAATATAATAGTGGTAGCAGTCTACAAAGGTCTAAAAACAGAAACAACACCATTCTCAGTTTTGTGAGCTGAAATTGGAAGATGGAAGTAAAAATGTCTGACAAGAAATTATAGGGTTGTGACTAAACTGCAAGATCCTTGGTTTTAATGAGTAGAACTGTGCATTTTCATGCATTAGAAAGATATGTGTGCAAATCTTTGTAGTTGACCTGACTATGGATATACGATATTCTCCCTAGCAGTAGACAAATGCTTTGACTGAATCAATTTGTGTAAATAAGCTTTCAGTTGGGTTGTGGCTTGAACTAATTTAAAACTAATTAATGACGGATACAGCATATTTCTTATATCCAGTGCTTTGAGTCTTGCTTTTTATGAAATACATTATGTATATTATTAAAATCACATATGATACAGGGCTAAGCTACAAGCAAGGCTGGTTAAACATGAAGTTAATAGCAGTCATGCATATTCTAGTGTTTCCTTCCACATATGCATACCCATTCAGCCAGAAACCACAAACGACCTCCAGTTGACTCCTTTAACTAGACAGCATAGTCAACTCACTAGCAAATCAGATTGTGTGTTTAAGGACATAAACCAGTCTCTTAATTAAAAGAATCATGCAATAGTCATTGATCTTATGTGCATAGACTGTTTTCCCTTTTTATCCATGATTGCTCAGAAATTGCTTTAGTTATCGTAGGTTAATATGCCAGCACCACTACCGCATTAAGTTAAAGTTAACCTTACTGTTTACTTCATTGTCTCATGAAGTCAACCTTTGCACTTGAGAAAGCTTAACGGTAGTAAAGTTAATGTTGCCTTAGAGGGAATCATCATATCATTTACATTGCATTCAGATTCAGTGTGTACTGCTGAACGATGATCAACAGAGCGGCATAATGTGCCATATTTCAGGGCCACTGAGCAGCTTGTCCAACTGACGGGAGAGAGAGGGAGAGAGAGGGAGAGAGGGGGGGAGAGAAAGAGAGAGAGAGAGGGAGAGGGAGAGAGGGAGAGAGGGAGAGGGAGAGAGAATGTATACACTGCATGCACATGTTGCCCGAAGAACAACAGAAAGGGCTTTGCTTTAAATGATTCAGAGCAAAGATTAAATATTTATTGAGGTGAAAGATTCATGTATGTCACATTCATTAACTCATTGCTGTGTGGCCACATTATATCATGTTCCAGTATCTTGTGTTAAATATAAAAATTGGTGAGAGATTCTTCCTTTACAAGTATTTCTAAAGCTAAATGGCTGAACTGCTGCTCCTACAGAGAGCGCATGTTGATGTTGCATTATGTATAAACAAAAGCTAAAAAATGAGACTTCTTACAGGGTGTGTGGTGGCAAGGGTGGTATTGAAGGCAAGTGAATTTAAAATTGACATAAACAACAAGGGCAAATCTTTAACGTCACTATCAGCATATCACATCAATTCTTTTCATTGGTATTGAATTGTTGACACAGGCCTGATTACACCCCATTGACAAACACTGTGAGAAACATTTGATTATTTGTCTTGTAAAAAATAGAGCATAAGATTTTTGTTTTTGTGTGCTGGGTAGACGTTGAAATGAACCACAGGTGACTGGAGGTTTGTCTCGGATATCCGCGGGGGTCCTGCAGCAGCGGTTGGTGCGGGGAAACCAAATTAAATCCCTATGGCTCAGGGTCATGGCAACAGTTCAGATGTTTATTGATTAAATGTCAACTGTCCAGGTGAACGTGATTCACAACTCAGAGGGACCTAATTCAGCAATCCATCACCAGTAGTGGAACATTCAAACCAACACATCATCACTACAGCATGTAAAGCTCTCATGTATAACTACAACTATACATAACATTACAACATTGTAAACGTGGTGACAGGTTTTTGCTGGGTTGGCAATATAGCTGTCTATAAGTAAGTTGTCCTTGAAGTTCTGAACAGACTTAATGTTGAGTTGAATGAAGGAACAACTGAGCTTTGGTTAAAGATTATGGCAAATGTGCTTTTTATGTGTTTCATGAGGACACAATTCCATGTTTATTGGAACAGAAGAAGAGAAACAGCTTGGATATTGGATTGACCAATGCACATTTTTCCCTTTGCCCATTTGGTCTTTCAGAAGTCTTCATATGCTCAGTGGTTGTTCTGTAATGGTTAATTGATTGTTCAATAATAATGAATCAGCATTTTTTGGATTATTTTTTCATCATTTTTAGCTGAATATTTTGGGTTCTTGGTTGGACAAAAGAAGCCATTTATCAAAGCCATCTTATGATCTGGAAACTTGTAATGTGTGATTTTCAATATTTTCTGATTTTCTGTATTATAGACCAAACACAAATAGATCACTTAAAAAAAATTCATAGATTAATTCCTAATTAATGAATAGTCGTTCGTTGCAGCCCTGTTCTTAGTTGTAGGAACAGGGCTGACTTTATGATCATAATGGTATTCAGCATGTAGCTGAATATTAGACAACAACGACTAAGTTTCTGTGAGGACAGCAGTTGAAAACATGCTGGTTGAAAAAAAACAAGCATCCTTATATATTTTATAAAGATGTGTTAATGATGGTGCATTTCAGGCTACTATGGGTACAGTTTCAGTCAAGGATGGCCCTCAGCCAGGGGACTAGGGGGACAATTTGCTGATAGGTGCACTGCAAATGTAGTGTTCTGTAGTGTATATTAATTTGGATCCTAAACCCTAAGGTGACCCCTCACATGAGACAGAGCTCTGGCAGTCCTGGTCTTCATGCAGGCCATGAGCGTACAGTGACACATAACCTTGCCCTGTCACCACCCTCACCAATGTGTCAGCCAACATTACTGTGATTGACGTTGAGCCAGCACTCCAGCCCTATGAGATCTGAGGCTCTGTATAACCTCGCCCTAGCTGTGTACCAGGGCTAGGACATTTGGGGCATGGTAGTGGATCATGATGCCATCTGTGTTTGTAGCCTGTACTTCTGTTAAACAAGGGCACACGCCTTTGTAACCTTGTTTAGATTGAAGCTGTGTTGTCTCAGCCTAAATCAGACTACTTTTTTGTGAAGTATCATTCTATTACAGGCAGAAAAGGAATAAGTGCTTTTACAGAAAGTAATATGTTAACACAGTGCTATAACTGAAAGGGCAGCATCTATATGTTCTCATATTGACCATTATCAGTGACAGGTTGGAAATGAAACCATGTACCCTCTCCTCAAGCTACATCATCGGCTATAGCATCCTGTATTGACACAAACGATGCAGGCTACCTTTTACAGTAGAGCTGAGCATGCAACGTATTAGAGCTCAGATTCAGCAGAAACTTTTATTGAAGTGGTAGTAAATCACAGTGCAAAGTACTGTAATAATAAAACTATGTGTTTGGTGGTGGTGGTAATTGCTTTTTTGTTGTTAGTTCTTTCAATGTTGAGATGAAAACACATTTTGAGAGGCTGAAATTTAAACAACAGGTAAATTTAACATCACATTGTCGGTATTAATGACTTAATCAGCATTTTGTCTATCACAGCCAGAATTGAATGCTGGCTGTGGGCTTAAAACTAACAAAGTTTGGTCAGAGCCAGTTTGTCTGCCCTGGCTTGACTTTTAGCTCACCCTACTCCTCATTGTGAGTTACTGTATCTCTAGATGGCATAACACACTCCAGCTCGAGGTTCCGAACTAACTCTTTGAATCCCTCATCCTCTTCCACACTGATTGGCAGCTTATTGATCTCAGTCATTCGACACACCAACTGGGTGATGCCCTCGGGCTGGCACATGTCGCAGTTTCTCCACCTGCAGTGACGAGATCTTTTTCTGCGAGCTATCCACGGACATGGCAGCCGGGTGGTTGTTCTTAATGTGGTACAACATAGTGCTAGAACTTCTACTAAACTTAAGAGTAGCATCACACGCGTGCGTGCGTGCGTGCGTGTGTGTGTGTTTGCAATTACCTACAGACCAACTTGCATAACTGGTCAAAGTTATTCTTGAAGGTTAATCGATAAACGATTAATCTTTGGTCCTAAGTGCTGAACTACAGACTGTTTTGAGGTACACCCAAAAGGCTGCTCCCCTGTGAGACACACCAAACATAAAATGACCACTGGATGTTCTCGATGCAATGCTAGGATGCAAAGCCAGGCATGTGAGTTACCAGCCTACAAAAGGTAATTACCGGTCCAGTGGGCTGGCTGCTAAGTTGTCCATTTCAGTTTCTAGTCTAGGAATGCAGTTTTACAAATCCAGTGATTTGCTGAACCAGGCAAGCGTTTTACCAACTTAGGAATGCTTTAATTTACTACCCCTGGCCTACATGTGACTAGATCAGTTGCTGCCTTCAACACAGAACCACCAGACTCTCATTAATCCTTTTTCCGGCCCCTTGGTTTGCCTCATATACCGTAGCTAAATGAAAATGTACCCATTGATGCTCTTACAATAAATGAAAGAATGTAAATTACTTTGGGGTGTATAATTTGATCACATGACTTAATACAAAATCAGTGTTGTGGTGGTGCGATGACAGTCCTCAGGTGAGAGTTGATGCTGCTATATAAATCACATCTTATGTCAGAGACATCTGCAGCATCTGCACCTTGATGCAGAAGCACGAGTCTAAGCTTGAGTGGCTGCTGTGGGTTAGCTGTCTACTTAACCTACTTTCATATCTAACAGATGGTTGCAACAGTGAAACTGTTCAACACATTCTCACCATAGTGCAAAAGGAAAGTGTAAGGATTCATAATAAATAAGCTCCAAGAAATTCTGCTACATCTCTTGTCACAAAAAAAAAAAATCAGGAAGTTCAAAGCAAGATTTGTGGTTAAGTGCAAGAGTAATGTTCTAATCTCTAACTGGGTAAATATTAATTCATGCCATTTTTTTGCTACACCTACATACATATACCCTGAAGGAAACACTGAGTTGAAAGGCTTCATGTAATGGGCTATGAGGGAAAAACATCCCACATCTGAGAGAGGACTATCTTGTAATGGTCGGTATCCTCAGTGCGAGTTCAATCTGCAGTCACGAGCGTCACTACCTTTGCTCTGTTGCTGGATAGAATGTGAGCTTCCTCGTGACCATGGGATTTTAATAATGTATGCCAGTTGTGTTCAGGCTCTGCAATGTGGTTTTATGCCTTAGCTGAACCGCTACACGACCTCAGCTTTCCTGCCATTAACTCATCAGAATGAGATGCGTTGAAATATTGATTATTGTATAGAAGACTGTACTCTTTCTGCAGTAGGGTAACAACTGTATAGATGCCATCATGGATCTAATGGATATTCCTTAGAGTAAGTTTGCAGCTAACACTACTGACTGTACATTGGAACCCTGTCACAGGCAACAGAACACACACTTTTACATGGACATCTGTACACGCGCATCAATCTTTGTTTTGAGGGTAAGCAATATCACAGCAAGTTTAGATCTGCTATTCACTGAAAAGCTTTCACTTTGATAGTGAACATAATACAAATTAAAAGCAATAAAGCAACAAATTACTTTTCATGTTCAATAATATGTTTGGCATTTTTACCAGATCCAAAGTATACCCACAACACAGAGTCAACATCTTGTAAAGTCCAGCCTCATCAGAATATTGTTGTGTTTATTGTCTTGTTTCAGTTGAGATAATCCTCTAAACCAGTACATTCCTCTTTCTTAGAAAGCTGAATACCACGAGGAACTTCAAGCACCTTTATCTCATTTGAGAAGATCTGGTGAAATGAAGGGAGAAGGCAGTGTAGAAGATGAAGGGATATGTAACTGATCAAATTGGTCTTCACATGAAAAAATCATGCATAACCTAAGCACTCAATGACCTCTGAATGAACCAAGATGAAAAACAGAAAAAGCAATGCGGGGGAGGGGTGCTATAGAGCTAAACACATGATTGTAATCGCTGTAATCCAGACAAACGCAAACCTCTGACCTGTAAAACCGCAACTAAGACGAATATAGAATTCCTAGTGCTCTATAGAGTTAACGGTGAATCTAAATATTTAAAAGATAAAAAGACAAAAATGTATCTTCAGCAAGAAGCATACATGATCACTTTTGATATTACTGTGTACTGTTCTACATATTTGCCAGTTGTATCATGAACAAAACACAGTGGCACTCATCTTTCATTTCAAACGGTATTTTATACAATTCAGTAAAGAGCAGTACTGTATTAACCTTCTGTAGAGAATGCCATGACCTTCTGATGAAGTACATCTTGTTTCCATTTTGTGGTCATCCACAGGGAGAGAGAACAATTAGGCCAAAAACGGTCAACACCGGGAAACAATTCATGTGTTTTAAAATGCTCCATCCTTTTGCCACTTTTTCAAGAAGACAATAAAAGAAGACAGGCAAAACTGAGAGTCAAATCGAAGGTTAATTGGAGCCAGGAAAATGTCAACCAATTTTACCAATCACCCACAAGGGATATGTAGCCCTTGGTAAAAAAGATGCTGGAATATCTGCACAGTATATTAGCTTCCTATCCATAATGGCCTCCTGAAGAGAGTGAAGATGACATCTTTTCAGCACTCGGTTCCCCCTCAAAGCATTTGTGTGTGCACAAAAGACAAAGTGAGTGTATGTGTGTGTACTTGAGTGTGTTATATGCTTCACGTCAAAGTCAGTATTGTTATTGAAGATGCAAGCTCCCTAGGAACGACAGGTGTTGGCACCAGATCTCTGACACCTCTGTGGTCATGACATATCCATCCCCTCCAGTTAGTTTTATCGTAACACATGGCGGTTTAACAGCAACAACCTCTCTGCTGAAGAAAATAAGCAGGTTTTAGGTGTGATGTTCCATGTACTATACATGTGACAAATGTACTAGTGAAAATAAAGTGCGCTTCTCAAAACTTTAAGGCTGGGTTAAAAAAAAAAAAAAGCTTACATCATGGCAGCCAGTGAAAAATCACAGGTGTGAATTCAGCTGCTTGGGCATGTGTTTTTGAACGATTGTCACAACATCTTTCACTGAAATTGAAATCTCAAGAGAAAGATTGGTTAGAAACTTCAAACGCTATCAGGTAAAGGACATAAAGAATGTACTATATTCAGCTTAATCTGAGCCAAAATGTCACATTGCAGTTTATAGAGGAAACTGGCCTGGCCTTCAGTTGAAAAATGTAAAGAATTGCACTAAGGGTTATTTTTCTAACGGGTTTGCATTTTCTGTGACCTGGACTAATCTGGTGTGTAATATAATCTAGGACTGTAGTCCCCCAAAGATTTCATGAAAATTCATATATCTGGCTACCTGTTATTGAAAAGTTCTCTCCTTTATGATGCCCCTTGTTTGTTATAGTTAGGAACAGGTACAGGGAAAAAATTAACAACCTAGTGCACTGACATTTACAGCTGATTTGGAACATTTCCATTATACTGTTGTTAATTAAAATGATTAGCTCATGCAAGTGCATGTTTATTGCAACCTTATTGAGCTGTGCCCTGCAGTACTTGGAGTAACCCATGCTATCACTAACATTAAATCATGCTGTCACAGCCTGTAGGCTTTTTTTGAGCCTTTGACAAAGGGCAACGTGGCCTTGATCTTCCTCACAGGACTATAGAGACTAATGATAATAAAAAGGATTACTCTTGGTATAAGAAAAGGTGCTGTAGTCCAGTCTTAATTGGTGAGTTCCCTTGCTAAGTTGATCGAGTCTTGAGGCTGCCAGTTAGTGAACTGGTCAATTAATCTTCCCTCTCTCATAATGAGGTGGGGGATTTCAGATGGCTGGTCCTTCACACAAAGACAGACAATGTGCCCAAAGGATCTTCTGTCCCTGCACCAAGTGACCTGACAATTAAAAAATGTACCTCCCTACTTCCCCCTCCTCACCAGGTGGCAAATTGGTCTGACCCAGCCTCATATCAAAAGGAGTAACCATGACTTCAAATCAACTTCACAGGCACACAAAGGGGGGAAAGGGCAGTATCATCCATGAAATAAGATTGTTGTATTAAGACTTTTGGCCCCACATCATTCAGCCTTCCTCATTTTGAGGTAAATGAAAAGAGACTTGTTGGATCCTCCCTGCTGTATGTCACAAAGGTTTAGCCTCTCAGAGGAAAAAAAATGTGTCGTAGCTTGACATTAATTTGATGATGCAGATGTGACAGTGGAATAAGCTAAATGTTTAGGGTTAAATGTGCTTGACCTTGCATTGTAGCAGGCTTTTAATCTATTTAGCGAGAAAGATGATGATAGAGGAGCCAGTCACAATCAGAGGCAAAATAGAAACTGGTGATCAAAATCCTTGACCTTAACACAGTTTTTCTATCTGTACTCTATTCACAGTATTTATTTATTTTTATCTATGGTGAAAGAAAAAAGAACTCAATAAGGTGTTGAGCTGTGTCCATCAATTCCATGATAATGAACTTTCATACTGCATGTTAATACTGTAGCCTGAATAAGAGTGTTCTTAATACCATACTGCTGGTTTTGCTTATTTTATCCCATTAACGGCATATCACATCACCTTATTGCAATCCATTCTGAAAAGCATACCATGAATTAACTTGTAAATCAGCCTGTATACACTTATAAAACTTGCTTGAGGTAAGTGCTCTAACCCTGCAGTGACCCATCATAGGGTAGTCCTTCAGGAACAGACAGCCACTATGCTATCGTTTTGGTATCAAAAGTCAGATAAATTGGAGAGACAAACACCCCTTCAAATGGACCTTAGTGTCTTAAATGTAAAGATCAGCTGCGAAAAAAATAAGGTTAAATGTTTCTTTATACTAGTAATCTTTATGGACTCAACAGTAAAGGCCTGTATTTTAAATGTCCAAAGAGAATAAGTTTTGCTCTACTGAATTGTGAAGAGATATGTTTTGAGCATTGGTGAGTAGCAGACTCTTGGTTACAGTTCAGTGACTAACCATTATGACATTGTTTAAGTTCACTCTTGAGAGTCACTAGCTACAATCCTCATTGATCCATGACTTTATCAGGTGCTGCCATGCAGAACGGTGGTGCAAACCAGGAATTAGTCCACTCACTGCCTCAACCTGGTTGTTTGACCCCTGACATTTTGACATTGTCTGCTTCAAACACCACAGAGTCTGACAGAAATACATGTTTAGATGTCTCATTTTATGTAGGAAAAAAAATACTTGTATGAATTTCAAGGACTTGTTTAGCTTTTTGCTTTGCTACAGTTCACAATTGAAACAACAGGTGTTATATTTAACATTAAAAATGCAATAACAATAGATGATAAAGAAAAATGGGAATTAGAATCCAATATTATAATAACAGATGAAAAATGCGAGGAAACATTAAAAATGGGACATAAACTTACGAACAGCCCATCTTGGGCTACTTTAAAAGTGTGAAAATGCACTACTTTAACACTCCAATTATTACTTCAAAATATAGTAATACATCCAACCTATGCTGGAGGGGGTGTGGGTTGGTGGGAGACTTCTTACATATATTCTGGGACTGCCCAAAAATCCTGGACTTCTGAAAAAGTATTCAAACGGAAATCAAACATGGTTTTTGACTTTGATCTGGATCCTGCACTTTATATTTTGGGCATAATACTGGATGATATGTCAGATACAGACAGAGACTTAATCTATCTTCTAAGAATCATATTATTGGTAGCTAAAAAAATGATAAGTTTCTTGGCTAAGGCCGCAACCTCCCAACATACAACAGTGGAGAGGAAGACTAAAGAATGTCTTTACCATGGAGACTACAGATGAGTACAGACACATTTCTGAAAAATGGGCATCATTAATACATGTGATTCCCGATCTCTGGTCGCCTCTTTTTTCCTTTCTTTTTAAGTATTTGAGTAATAACCTCATGCTTTTATTTTCTCTCTCTCTCTCTTACATATCCCCTGCATGTTGTAGGGGATATGTGTTCAATAAAAATTAAGGTTTAAAAAAAAAATACAATAACAATAAACACAGCTCTTATCTCAAGCCATTGAAAAGCTACATTTGAAACTTAGTGTTGTTATTGGGCAGACTACTTGATGCTGAGTGATGTATTGTAGGGTTGAAACAACTTATCGCTGAAATTGATTAAAATCGATTCTAAAAATAGTTGGCAAGAAATTTGATTATTGATCAGTTGTGGCTATGTTATGATGCACAGCGCATGCCGTGGCAACATCTCCTAAGGTGGGGCAGTAAGCCAGCCAATCCGTGCCTTATATGGCTCATGTGATGCTCAGAGAGCGCTGAATTGGATTTTTCACTGTAAAATGTCCCGCTCGATATGGATCTTGGTCACAATTATAAAAAAAACAATGAAAACAAATATCTATCAAGTTTCTTATTTGTTTATTTTAAAGACTGGCCAACATAACCATTGTTAGAGTTTATATACCCCCAAATATCAATATCATAAGCTATATTTGTGTCTTGAACTATCACGCAGTGAAATGCAAAGGTACTTTTTTAAAGACAAGATGGATGGTAGGGTCTGTTTCTTAACCAGTAGGTGGTAGTCATATTACATCTGTGATGTATATTCATTCAAAGGCTTTTAAAAAGGCTTTTAGGAGGGATTGAAGTCTGCATTCCTGTAGAAATGCGGTATTTCTGACCATGTACACAGTTCTTCAGTTTGCTGAAAGTACAAATACATACATGACTAATGTACATAATGTAAAAATGTTTACAAATACAAGCATGGATACTGCTTTGATTTTTCTTTTGAGCAGTTTGGAAGATTCAAGTTTTTAATTCTTGCAGTTTTTAAGAAAACTATTTTTGCAAACCAAAGGTTATGCACTATGACAGTAGAGGAGCATGTGGCCTATACATCATTTAACCTATAGTTTAAGATTATCAGTTAACAGAGTTTTGCACAGCTTACCTTTCAGAAAATACAAAATACATACAGCTTTCAGAAAGAAAGTTTTTTTGTTTTCCCTGTGGATGCTGTATAGCCCATAACATATAACAGAATATGTCGAAACATGAACTTGACCTTACTCATTTTCAATTTATGGTGACTGAATTGTTCAAATAGTAAAACCCCTGTGAGGGATGATTTAATAGTGAGAATACCCTAAGTATGGGTCAAGATCAGAGTCAAGTTTTTTTGGCTCTGTCTTGTGGAGCACAGACTCCACCGAGAGTAATTATTTGTGGAGGGTTTAGGGCCCTGGGGGTGACAGAGTGGGCGGGAGGGGCAGAGGGTGCGCTGAAACGGAAAGCACGCCAGTCCCACTCACGGTTGATGCTCAGTGAATCTGAAAGGTCATGTCATGTTTTCTGGCAATTGACTCGATTGGTTTGGATTCTGCAACATAAGGCCGGGACAGTGGTGTGTGTGTGTGTGTGTGTGTGTGTGTGTGTGTGTGTGTGTGTGTGTGTGTGTGTGTGTGTGTGTGTGTGTGTGTGTGTGTATGAGTGTATTTTATTTGTGTGTATGTGTGTGTTTCTGCACATTTGCTGGGAAATGTGCCCCTGGGTTATTTTTTGCATTGACCTTATTACCCTGCACAGTGACGAGCTTGCCACATAACTTGCTCCCTCTGAGACTTTAACACACAAACACATCTAGATACAGATACTTTACTTGTTAATTGTCAACATCCATAGAAATCGTTCAGATATTTATGAAATGTGTTAATTGCATTAACGTTAATCCAAGGCTTCTGTAATGCATAACTTACAGTAAATTACCAACAATAGATTATTGCAGAAGTTTTAATGCCATATTAACCATGACAAGACATTTTCATTGAATAACTGAATTAATAACTAGATTTCAATAAATGTAACTCTATCATCATGGAACATGTCAATAGAGAGAAGAAGACAGAGAGAAGGAACTGTTTGTTTTGTGCATGTGTGTTGCAGTCTTCACTTCCCTAAATGAGCTGAGACAAAGACAGTGTTACCAGATTTAATTAAGGTTGATCACAATCGTCAGGCACAGACAGCTCACAACTAGGAGCTAGCTCAGACACTCTGTGCTGCGGTCTTTTAGGATGTATCTACTGATATGGCTTCTGCCTTGCAGCTATACTGTGCAAGTAATTTACCAGAACAATATAGTCTTAACCTCTCCCCTTTATTCATCATCTGGGAGGCTCACATTGCCAACTATAAATAAAAAACACCGTCAGCATCAGAAGGATTTCTATGTATGGTGTGAAATGGACCAGTTGCTTTAAAAGCTATACAGCACAGTTTGGTAAAAGAAATGCCCATTTTTATCTTTAACCAGTGTATTTTCTGTATTACTTATTGATACAAGCACGTACTGTAAGTAGTTTGTGTCTTATTAGAATATGTCATAGTTATGGAAAACGTATAATGAAACCACTAAAAAGGAATGAGTCTGTCCTCTAGGCAATAGCACACTACGTGCAGTTTTACCAGCAAATCCTTTGCCAGCCATCACTCTGCCATGCCTACGCGGTTGACTCCTGCACTCCAGCGGATCAGTGGCAGAGGTCCAGAGTCACTTAGATCATTTTACCCGGGGCACAAAGGGGGCAGAGAGGAGCCACTGACCCTGCGCTCGTCAGGCAGGGCTTTACGCCTCGCTGACTTCCCTGGTGTGACATTTCTCCTGTATTTGCCCCCTCCCAACGCCTCCCTATGTAACCACCACGGCAGTGCAGAAAAGGATCATTGTCGGTAGAGATATCAATCAAATGAACAGCATCTGGGGTCAATCTGCTGTCAGTACTCCCTCTTTGCTGTCCCAGCTCTCATGTAAAGTGACAATAATGACAATGTCAGAAATGTTGCCAAATGTAGCCAGTTAACACAAGACGACACTTTGAATAAAACAGAGACATCGTACCTGTCCCCCTTCTATCATCCATCACCAGACCTTTAACGTACTCTTTTTGCTTTTCTCAACATGGTGTGTGTGTGTGTGTGTTTGCGCGTGCGTTCGTGCGTGCGTTCGTGCGTGTGTGTGAATGTGTGTGTGCAGACCTAGGCCACCCGCCCCCACAACAAACACACCCCCTGCTATGGGTCACACAATGGTCATGACATTATAAAAGGATCAATTGTGCCTTAAAACACTGCCTCTCCTCCATGGGGATATGTAGTAGAACAGATGGGGCTTATGCAGAGCGCCTTTAATATCTATTTAAAGTGCTTTAGAAACAATGATCTAATGAGACATTTACATTTTGTTCAGCTGGGTTGAGAAAGCTTAGACCAAAGCTGTCATCTGATATTGCCAGCATAAACGTCCTGAAATTTAGCTAATACACATGCACTGTATTAACTGAAATTTGGATTCGGGTAGTTCTTTCTGTTTTTACCAACTTATATCGGGAAATATCCAAAACAAAACTCATTTTCACTGTAGTTTTTGTCCCCACACATCCAAAACGTCTTGTTTTTCCTGGTAAAAGAAGATGCTGATGACTATAGCATACAGTACAGGCTTCTAATAATAGTGAAGAGAACAATGAGGAGAAAATGCAGATTAGCTGCTGATTATGCACCAGATTCCCTCCTAGTAAGTAAAAAAAGTGGGTAAATTTATCCACAGTTTTGCATTATTTTGTCTTTAATATTGAAATGTACAGAATTTAATTCCTAGATTGCTATATTTAGAAAAAATAATAAGGAAAGTGATGACACCCAATCTTACATATGCATTTCGCTCTATACTGTTTCTACCATTTATAAATTAGGAAGGATGCCTGTCATATAGTCCACACATGAATGGGGCTGTTTGGGGCAAGTGACGATAAAAGGCTGCAGTTAAGTTGAGAGGCCTGGACATTCTTGCTATCCATAAGCTCCTGTCAAGGGAGTTGCGAAGAAGGGGTTGGGAAGGTAAAAGCTAGGACATGCTGTGCTGGGATCAACACGTGTCTGCAAAAGCCTGGAGGTTCCACAACAATCTGTTCCAGTTGGTTCACTCTTGTGCTGTGACCTCAATTTTTGACTGCTGTTGGAGCTTCCTTGCACTCTGGTTTGACACAAGAAACAGTGCAAGCAGCTCTACACCCGCCCAGCCTAGCAGAGGTCGGCAGAGTGGAAGAGCTGCTCGAATATCAAACAAAGAAGCTGAGGAGGAACATTGAATTAACATCCGCTTATCCTGGGCTGCAAGAGCATCTCCAACTTGGCAATCCTGTGAAATGACACTTTCAATTGGGGTCAATTGGACCCCTGCCTCTGGATTTCAGGCAGCTTCTCTGCCTCGGGGTAATCAAGGGCTGTAGATATAATTAGAGTAACAGGCTTTCATACTGTAGTTCAAGCAGTGCAGCTGAATGTTTGAGCAACACTAGGGGTCAGTGGCAGTCCATGCAATCATATCGTGAAGAGACCCTTTCCAACTTGTTAATCATCACTTTTAGGTATGATCAGAGGACAGAATTTTTAGTTGCTGACCAAAGGTGACAGTTGATTCAACTTAAGCAATAATCAGAATTTCTATTTTTACAGCAAAAGCAATTGCTGCAAAAGGTTAATTGTTAGGCCACCATTCAAAACACAACCTACATTCCTACATTTGTGTTTATGCCTTTTTATTTTTTATCTCTTCTCCACTGTCTCATTTGATACAGAAAGGGTGATTGTGGGTTCATAGCACCGTTCGTTACTTTCCTCACTCCCTCTCAGTGGCACAGCAAAACATCTCAGCAGTGGTGACATGGTGGTCTAGTAATTATCTAATTGTTCAAGCTATGTCCTTCTTTGATTTATGGTCTTGTATCAGTGGCTGACCTGATTTATAATGAGGTTCCCCCACTTGTGAAAATATGAACCTGAATTATGTGGCACCAGTCCAATTATTTCTTTGTTCGGCTGAGGCCCCTGTCGACATTGACGGTGTGCATCACAAATAGCTGCCATTGAAGCTTTCACCTAATAACAGTAATATGATCCATCATTTTAGATTGGCCCAATCACACCTCCCACAATGTTACCTACTTCATCTATCATTGTGTAGATGCACCCTTATCCCTAAAGATCACAATCAAAGTTTTTCCTTTAATAGATTATTGGTGGTTCATCAGATTGAAATTTTCATCTCAATGTTTATCAGTTTCACACCTGCAACATACAGCGTACGATATGATCGTCATTACCACAATACTGTGTCTGGAAAACCACAAGAGTAGCAGCCAGGAAACAACATGCCTGCACCTTCCATTAATCCAGTCGCCCCCCCATTATCAAGTTCAGGCCACAAAGTCAAAAAACTGGGCACTAAGTGGAGCAAGTTGCTTGGCACAAGGACAAAGTTGACAGAAAACATAAGGCCCCCACACACTGTCTGGACAGCAGGAGGCTGTGAGTACATGGGTTGAAGAATAGACCCAGCCACAACCACATCCACTATACAGATGAGCTGCCCCCTTCAAATTAGCACCGAGCACAGAGACTGCTGCTGGTGTCTGATGAAAAGATGCACGGCTGCCACTATTTGTGCCGCTAAAGCATTCATCAAATTAATTACTGGTGGATCCAAGCACCTCTCTGATACCTCTTTATTTTGAGTCCGGTAAATGGGGGCTCAGACTAGTGCTGACAGAGAGGCCTAATACACCCAGTCTTTCGCTGCACATAATTAATTGAAATCTTTGCTAGCTTGACAAATTGGAATGATGAATCTATCTTCTATGAATAGCTTAAGAAAAAAATGCATAATCAGTCAAAACCTTACAGTAGAAGCAACATCTTGCTCTGTCTGTCTCACTCACTCGGTCTCTGTCTCTCTCTCTCTCTTTTGCTCTCTGCAGCATAGTGTGATCCATTAGGCTGAAAAGCATGGCTTGTTGAGAAGACTTCCCTTCCTTTCACCACCTCGATTGATAACTTTGGCTTCTTACTTTAATAGAGCGGTCAAGGTGGAGAGTTCCTTTGTATAGTTCAGTAGAACAGGGGAGAACATAAATCAAGCTCTGCTGTTCTTTGCCGCAGGAAATGGATACACTGTAGTCTCTAATCTCTCAAATCACATTTTGTCATCATAGTCAATATAAATGAATAAAACTAATTGGCAATAAAGTGGCTATGATGTATTTTTTATAATAACAATGGATAAAATGATTATGTATAATATTAAAGCCTTGTTAATAGGGTTGGACAATTAATCCAAATGATTTTTGTGCTGTATTCCATTTTGCGATGAGGTTCTCGTTTTGTGTTTTAAATCCAGCACACCCCTGTGTGCATTTTTTCCACGATAAAAACCCAAACTCACTCTCACCCAGGCTGTGGCATGTTAGGTTCAGCTCACTGCAGTCAAGCCAGCTGTTGTTTGAAAAGACCCGCTCAAGCCGCTGCTTCGATTGTGAAGTGCGCCTCTCTGTGCTGTTACTGTTGAGAGAGTCGCAGTTTGGCAGTCCATTCTCACATTGTATATACCAAATAAAAACAACAGATTTTTTTCAATATCAACACAAGCACACTATTTCTAGAATCAATGAGTAATCGTGTTAAATCATAGTGATCTCAATATTGACCATAATAACTTTTTCAGGTTTTTGCCATAATCGAGCAGCCTTAGCTGTTAATGAACCCTCAGAGAATTGTCACTTTACTCTGCAGTTGTCCTCAGCTCTGCAAAGCTTTATAGCATTGTTTTAGTTCAATGTTTTCGCTTTCTGGCTGCAGCTTTACTGTTTGAGTTCACGCTCAATCTTCTGATAGTGTTGTTTTCAGTCACAGTAGGCATCTGTTTTCAGTGAAGAAGCTCTAAAACCCCAGTTTTCTACATGCCCAACATCAAATCACAAACTGTCACTATTGGTGGCTAACTAATGGATGTTGTGGAGCATTTATCAGCTAAAGAACCAGATATTTCTCTCAAGAGTTGGTGGAGACCAAAATAAGAGTTTAAAGGACAGTGAATATTGGACTTATAATCTCCAGGTGGCCAGAAACATGACTCCAAAATGAATGCTAATGTTGCTCCATATCTGCTGGCAACTGTTTACTAACAAGTTTGCCATTTCAACTTAAAAAGTGATAATATGCCAGTGTTGTGCACCTGCACCTGTTTGGGTAATTTCCTGGTTCCAAGTGGACCTGTTTGCACTGAGGTGGGTGGAGTGGCACAGCTGAGGAAATGTTTATGCAGATCAGGCGGAATAATGAAATTTTGGTGCTTATTTAGGCAAAAAATGGCACTTATCGTTCCCCCAGGCCGCACTTCCTCTGTTTATGCCTACATTACAAATGTAGGCATAAACAGCTTTAGTTAGTATTACAAAAAACACATTGTGGCAGACACAAATGCATCCCAATTTACCTTTAATTTGTTGTTCAGCTGCAACTCCAAGCTGACTTTTTAAAGCCAGTATGGTTAGATTTTATTGTGATAATAAGACATCAGATGTCTAGCGTCTGTTATGATACGACCATCAAGAATCAACAATGTCAGAAATGAGGTGGACCCGACAATACAGTGTTTGCAATCAATAACAAGAATTATAGAAACAATTAAACAGTTTGGACTTGAATGTGGGCAGCAGGCTATTAATTTGAGACTATGATTGAAGTAAGTGAGAGCAAAAGTAATAATTCGTCTGCACATACCATTTATTCTAGCGTGTGATTTAAGAAATTTGAGAGAACAAATTGGTAGTCCATGCACACGCCTTAGTAATTTGAGAGAACTTACTAGGCCCTGTAATTTCAGCTTGTTTAAAATTGTCCTGTGCCACATTTTTATTGTTATCAGGAAATAGTGGTTCAGATACAGTGTCTGATTTTAAAGATTTCAAGGGTATGATAAGGGTGTTTGTAGGGGGGGGGGCAACATCATCACATGTGGCAGTGGATGAAATATAACACAAAGCATATGCACAGCAGTGTGTGTGTGTGTCTGCGCGCACGCTTCATGTGTATGTGAACATGTGTGTGTCTGTGTGGGTGTGTGTGGATTGAGAAAACACTGAATGTGAAGGTTGCTCCTGTGAAGGACATATCTTGTCTATGGTAAGTAGTCATCCTTAATAGGTTTGGTTTGGATGTGAAATATTAGTGTGCCAAGTCAGTATGTGACATTAGTGTTGTCTCTAGGGAAAACTGCAGACTGATCTCAGTTCAGCAAGTACTGAGACAGGATACAGGGCTAAATAAAGGCTCAGATAGATGAAACTGTACCTAAACCTTACAACCCCAAGACAATCATTCCCTCCACCCTCTATGATGTCCATGTTCATCATATGTACAATATTGTTACCAGAAAATATTCCTTGGTGCGAGCATGAATGCTCAGCTTTCTCAATTCAGTGTGGGCTAATTTATAGTTTTTCCGTGCTAACTGAGGGATGATTTAACATTATTCCACTGTATTGTAATTGTCACTGTAACAATAATCTCTGTAGATCTAGATTTTCATACAATTTTAAGCAATTTTTTGTTTTTGAAATACAGATTGCTCTAAATGCATCCAATTAGAAAGGGGGCAACTTTTAATTGTGACACAGTTACTTTGTTAAAAAAAAAAGGCTGCAGGAAGCTAAGGGTTTTACTTGTTTTAAAAAGTCTTGGCCCTCTGAATGAAGTGGTTCTTTGATTGAAATCCTTGCCATGGAGCGTGACAAGAGCATTTCCTTTCTGTTCTCCTATTATCAGCTGAGCCTGTGGTGCACAACCTAATCCCTCTTCATCAAAGCGGTGTGGGCAGCAGTCAGCGAGATGTGACCATCAATTAATCACCCACTACCCCCCGACCAAGCTCAGTCCCTGCACAGATGTGAGGCCTCATTGGTTTTAAACACTCTCACTGGGAGATCTGCTGCAGACGAAAGACTGCCACAAACTGGTTTTGTCAAAGGGCTTGTGTGGACAGTGAAGCTGTCCACAATATAAGAGCCAGGCTGTTCTGGGGGGAGGTCAGTGTGCAAGAGCACTATCAGATTAACCTTTAAGCTGAGCCTTAACTACTTCCCTCTTATAGTCCTGCTTTAGTATCTTAACTTCATTTTTAATTGAAAGGAATGCTCTATTTTTCCTGTTTCATTGTCAGTATGCCTTCTCGGAGAGTTAAGACCAGCTAGTGAGCTCATTTACTCAGTTTCATCCTCAGGGTTAGACTGCTCTCCAGCTAAGCTGCTTTCTGAGAAGCCCATTGTCTTATTGGAAATCTTCTGAATATTGGATAAACCAATTTCCCCAAAGCCCCGTCCTTAACCCTTCCTCCCCTGCTCCAGCCATCCAATTCCTAACACACTAGACAGATAAAACACCAGCTTGCTCACCTTACTTTTCATTAAATCACAGGTAAATGTCATTCATACTGCATTTTCACACAGCCTTATATACTTTAAACTCCAAATGCACTATACTTTTTGCCACATAGCCATATAATATTCCATCTAAATTTAAGCATCTCAAGACCAGTAGCTTAGAGCACTGCAGAACAGAAGGGTTGCAGAGTTCATAAATGAGTAAGAATCTCCAAATGAGTTTGGTGACCTCTTAAACTCCATGAAATTAATATAAGCAGACATCCTGCACGCTGCAGGCTACTGCAGAGCTTGGGAAGATCACTTAAGCTCTCTGAGTTCCATAAAACTTTTATAAGTTGACTTTCAAGACACATTGTAGCTGCTTACTGCTGACGACAGGGAGCAATGTGGAAGCAAACAAACCTTTACTGCGTTCACTTAACCCCTCATACAAGTACAGGGGAAATACGGGCATCAAAACATGTAACATCACCTCTGGGCTTTGCACAGGATGCTTATCCCAAAAGATTTCTGACTGAATTTATACGAGCATGAGGGTGTGACTGTTGAGCACAGGTTACGTGCCTGTGAGGCTGTTTACAAACTTTATTTATTTTCTTGTTTAACAGTAAGTAGCTGATTGTCTTTTTATTGCTACTGCTGTTTTATGGGACGCTGTCACATAAGATTTAATTTACTGTGCTAGTTCTATGATAAAATATGCATCCTCTCTGGATCATCTTAAGAACTTAGTAGACAGATCATAATTGGATGAATGATCTTTTCTACTTTAAGTTTGCCGAAATGATTGAAATATTGATTCTCATTACTGTAGCAACAGTGAAGCTGTTTTTAGGCAGTTGGCCATAACTGCATATAAACAGCAGGAATGGCAGATCAACAATTAGCCACTTGTAAGATTGTTAGTCTCCGTAGTTGACTCCAATTCCACTCTGAGAGAACCAGAGAGTGGAACAACTCAGTGAACAGAGCTTGGTCTCTCATCAGTCATTTGAAATGGTTTTGACATGTATGTCTTCTTAACACTTTAACATCAATATCACAGGTGGTATAGTGAAAGCAGCACGTCAGCAGCTGCTTCCCGCCTACATCTACAGTTAGTACACAGGGTATCGTGCCCCAGTAGCAGTTTGGCAGTGCTCATCACCCAATACAAAATCAGTATAGTAGGTCAGAGGAAGGAGGATAAGTTGGACGAAAATGTACATGAAGTGTAAAATGTGCCTCAGGTTGTTGTGATTCATTTAAAGCAGGTAGTGAAAAATGGTGAATCTATAGACCATGGGTGGTGGCCCTGGTGGTGGCAGGGGTCCTCAGCCATACTTGTCCAAGGGCCAAAGCTTTTCTAAGCTCACACTGTGGGGGCAGGATATTTTCACTTTCTTGCAACATTAATTTTATTTTTATGAGTCTATATCACTGACAACTGACTTTTAAAAAACAAGGAAAACCCATAATAACAACTTACCTAACTAGACAATTTTCTCAGACCTCTGCCAAGGAGGCAGCCAGTGCTCAATGCAAAACCCACAGTTCAGCTACCAATGAATGAGTCCTATCTGAACAAAAAAAACAACAAACAAACAAAAAAAACTTCACTTTGGGATCACAGGAAGCAAACAAAAATACTCTGTCGGGATGCATGTGGCCCATGAGCTGCCAGTTAACCTCCATTGAGGTTAACTTGGGCTGGGTCTGGATTGATCTATAGACCACATTTATATGGCAGCCATTTTTCAGCCATTTAAATGTTTATTTGTATTAAAGGCTAAAAAGATATCCACTGTGTGCTTACTGCTCAGCACCAGAAACAGCTAAAGAGCCAGATATTTCAGACAGGATCTGGTGGAGACCAAAAACAGAGCTAAAAGGAAAGTGAATATGGACTTACATCAGGTGGACACATACGCCCCAAATGATTGCTAGCAAGTTCACATCCATATTTCAGTGTTGTGTTTCCAACGTTTTTTCTCCAAGTGAATCAGAAAAAAATCAATTATTGCAGGTTTGCTGTAACTCACACTGCTCACTGAGTCGTACTACTTGCTCTGTATTGGAAAGTGTCAAATGTGGGGTTTCGAGGGAACTAAGGTTGAACCCAAATGCAGACACAAGGGCTCTGGTTCAATTTAACAAATTTATTTAACTAAAGGTTAACTAGAAACCAAAACTCAGGGAACTATGAAAAAAACACTTACTTGGGTAAAGGGGCTTAAGACAGGGAAACATTGGACAAACACAACGAATGTTGAATGAAATGGATAAAGACCATACACACTAACATGGACTGTGGCATGGCTGAAGACAAAGAAGCATAACATCCTTCAAAAGCCTTCAAAATAAAACAGGACGTGCAAAAAACAGACTATGATAACACAAAAGGAAAATCTTCAACATAAAACAGGCGTGACAAACACGGATCATGACAGATCAACAAGAAACTCTTCAACATAAATTGGACGTGGCAAGACGTGACAGAAAGATGTGCATTAACAAATGGCATAGAGGTGACTTAAAAGGAAAATATTATACAGTTCACTCAAAATTATTTTGTTCTTTGTGTCACCTTTTTTTTGAGCAGCACCCTTGGAAATCACATACATTTTTACCTGAAGATGCATAGGAAGTTCTTGTAATTACTTTCTTTAGCCTTGGAGGGTGCATGTTAAACTACTATAGCCTGCTCCACCCTCATGAATCTTAATGCTGTTCTTAATAAAGGTGCTTAAAGTAAATCTCTGGTGTCCCAGAGTGTGAGTGTCTAAGAAGTTGGTGGGATACTAATCTGCACACACCTCTGGAAATTAAGAGAGAGAATTGGCTGTTTAAATATGATCAAGCACAGTGATGCTATGGGTATTTGCTGGCGGTTATCTGGTGTTCAGAAGCTGGCCCAGGTTAAGCAGCATGTTTTTGAGGAAAATGGGCCAGCAAGATAAATGGGGACACTGAAATGTATTTAATGAGGATGAAGTCGACTTCTCCCATAAGGATGTACAGTACTCATGCTTAATGAGTTCTACCCCCAACCCCAATAGGAAATTTACAGGGATAGTCTTGCCAAGTTGTGAATTTCTAAGAAGAATAATAAAGAAGAATAAGAATGTGCGATTATGGGAGTGGGGTATCAAATCAACAGAAAATCCAGTTCATTTTTAATATTGTGACTTGAAATGTGACAGTCCAGGAAAGGTGTCAGGGTCAGCATTAGAAATTAGAACTGATTCATTCCTGTGTTCTTGGGGTTCTTCATTCATCAGGACAATTAATAATATAACATAAATAGCCTATATTTCATGGTATAAGTCCCAAGTTCCTGTCATATTTTATTTAGTAAAAATGCCTTTTGTGAGTAAACAGAAAATTTTAACACAGATGAAATTGCATTGATGATAAAAACAGAATCAACTGTAAGATGTGGAGTATCACAATTAAAGGCCTAATCCTTACCTTAACCTAATTTTAATGTAGCCCTTAAAACCAAGTTGGAGTACACAGTGTTTGTCCTCACTCTGTTAGGTGTTAAAAACCTGTTCCTGTCTTCACTAAGTAACAAGGTTAAGTAGACACACACATGTAGAGTCATATCAAAGATGTCCTCTGAGAGCGAAAGAAACAGCGCTCCAGCAAGAGCTCATCATTTCAGCAGATGCAAGGCGTGAGTTCTTTGAAGACTCCTTGGCTCTATACATGGAGTACAAAACTAGATGTAGCAGTACCAAAGATAGTCTTTTTTTATTCCACACATTCTTTTACCATGTCTAAATTTGGTGAATATTATTACCCACAATGCAGAGATTTGCCTGTGTTTGCTAGTTGCCACTAATAGAGCCTGGAGTCGCTAGCTCCTCAGAGATGAGGAGTGGAGCAGAGACTTGTTAACTTCTTTCAATTCTTTCTAC
The DNA here is from genome assembly GCF_017976325.1 of Chelmon rostratus. Classification (NCBI taxonomy): domain Eukaryota; kingdom Metazoa; phylum Chordata; class Actinopteri; order Chaetodontiformes; family Chaetodontidae; genus Chelmon; species Chelmon rostratus. Next base: position 15,722,597 of record NC_055663.1, on the reverse strand, counting down.
CTTCAGCCCCAACCATTGCTGCCTTAAGTGACATCACTTGAGGTAATCTATCAGACTTAGTGCACCTCCATCTGGAGCAGGCATGTCAAACTCATTCCATAAAGGGCCGTGTGGCTGCAGGTTTTTGTTCCAACCAAGGAGGAGCACACCAGGCTGGAATCAATTAATCAGCTGATCTCAGTCTTCAGCTGATAAGTAATGATCCCTTGATGTTGATTGGTTGGCCTGGTGAGCTCCTCCTTGGTTGGAAAACCAAACCTGCAGCCACACGGCCCTTTATGGAATCAGTTTGACATACGTGATCTGGAGCCACATTGGCTGTATAAAACATGGATGTAGTCTTTATGACATCTCCCATAGTTTCTGAAGAGCCATTGTTAAGCTTAGTGATATAATATGGGAGTCTATGGAGAACATACAGGCATGAGCATGTCTCTTGTCTCTGTTTTAAACCGGTTCAGAACAGTACTTTGGAAAAAAACCTCACTGAACTGTACCAACTAGTATAGTGCTGTTAAGTAAAGAGGAAAAACATCTTCAACTGACCTGTATCAAATAGTAGGCTCCAGTACTGCAGCCCTAATCCATATGCTATCTTCAAACTGTATTTTGTTTTGAAGAGGAACAGCATCTGCTGCAAAGGCATAGACTTCATATCAATTTGCGTGTTGAACAGGGCCCCCTGGACATGAGATGGGAATAAAACAATGCATTAGAATCGCCATAAACCTATTCTTTAAGGAACAATGACTGTGTTTTGAGTAGGAATATTATATAACCTCATCCTTTGTCTCACATCCCAGCACCTCATAGTAATAGGGGATAAGAATCTGTCATATGTAGAGGTAACTAGGAGACTGACTGACTGAATCAGATGTGCACTGGCCCAGAAACAAGACTGTCACACTCTGATGAACTGCATGTGACTGAAATGTACTAATTGTGCCAAAGTTTGAATACACTGTCTCCAACACAGGTCTGAAAAAAATTGTGATGGCATTATATAAGAGTGATGCTCATATGTATCAATGAGGCACACAGCCAAACTCGGATTCATACAGCCTGAGCTGTATTCTAAAAATAACACAGTCCTTCACATTGCCAATGAAATAAAAGTTAACAGACCAAAAACATATGTCACACTAACTGCACTGCTAATGTACAATTAGAATTGTATGAAAAGTATCACGTGTTTCATACTTATGTCTGACCATCCTAATAAGCTTACATCCTGATTACACCTTTTCAGTCCATGTTCATGATCTTCAAGGAAACAACACAGACAGTGCAAACAAGCAAAAACCAAGTCATCATCCACAAGTAATCAAAGCTAGTATCAAGTCTGCCTTTACCTTAAATTCAGTCGTCTGTGTGTGTGCATGAAAAAGTGTTGGTCATGAGTTGCTACTATCTCACTGTTCTTAGTAAACAAGCATTTATCAGTCAAAAACAAGTAGTTTGCTCTGTTAAATACTTTTACACATCCAAAAATGACACAAACAAGCAAAAGCTTTTTCAGCTTTTAAGAACAGGAGCAGCACCATACACACATATAATGACAATGATTTGGCTAAACTGATGATGTTTTTCTTCCTGTTTTAAAAGCACGGCTGTTGTAAACGCATATCTGCGTCATTCATCAGTTCTCGGATATTAAACCAACAGCCCTCAGTTAGAGGAAAATACACAGCTGGTATGAGAACAAACAGAAGGCAACACAAGGCTGTTGTCCATCAGTTTCAAAGTAAGGCATTTTTCTTTCACTAAAGCGAATAGCCTCTGTAGAATGACACAATGTTTTCATATCTGAAGTATATTAAAGCAAGATTCAGATTCAAGATTCAAGAATCTTTATTGTCATTGCACATGTCAATGAAATTTTCATTGCAACCCCCATGTTAGATGGTAAGAAAGATAAGACTAGAAAGAGTGAATAAAATTAAGATAACTACAATAAAATAAAATAAACCAACATGCAATAAAAAAAATATTCGTGAAGCAATTAAAAATATAACAGAATGAAAATATACTTAGGCAATAAAATATACTAAACAATAAACAATAAAATATGGAAGTGAAATGTGCAAACAGAATAAAATATACAAGCAGAATAAAATATAAAATATACACAGTGAAATGTACCGACAGAATAAAATATGCCAATGAAACTGAAATGTGCTGATATACTAAAATGTATATAATTATAGTATATGTGTGTACATAAAAGTCAAGTACACAGAAGGTGCAGGTGGAGGTAGAGGTGTAGGTGTAGGTGTAAAGTGCGGTGTGCAGTGTTCACAGTTCACACAGTCTCTCACTGCAGTGAGGGGCTGCTGGGGGTGATAGCTCTAACAGCTCTGGGGAAGAAGCTGTCCCTCAGTCTGTTAGTGGTGGTGCGGATGTTCCTGTACCGCTTTCCTGATGGAAGCGGTACAAACAGTCTGTGGCCCGGGTGGCTGGGGTCCGTGGCGATGGATCTCGCCCTCTTTCTGACCCGACCTTCATATATAGAGTCTAGGTCAGGGAGGGGGCAGCCCACGATGCCCTGTGCAGTTTTAACCACCCGTGCCAGTTGTTTCCTCTCCTGTGCCGTGCAGCTGCCATACCACACTGTCACACTAAGGCAGAGGATGCTTTCAATTGTGGCCCTGTAGAAGTTAACGAGCAACCGAGAGGAGAGTCCAGCCCGTTTCAGCTTCCTGAGGAAGAAGAGCCTTTGTTGTGCCTTCTTCACCAGGCGGGAGGTGTTCATGGACCAGGAGAGGTCAGATGTGATGTGGAGGCCCAGGAACCTGATGTTGTCCACACGCTCCACCACTTCTCCGTCCATGAGGAGGGGGGCGTGATCCGTCTTCCTGGACCTCCTGAAGTCCACAATGACCTCCTTGGTTTTCCCTGTGTTCAGCACCAGGTTGTTGGCTGAACACCACTGGGTGAGCTGGTGTATCTCCTCTCTGTAGTGGGTCTCGTTGTTATCTGAGATGAGACCCACTACTGTAGTGTCGTCCGCAAACTTCACGACTGTGTTGGTGGGGTGTATGGCAGCACAGTCGTGAGTAAACAGGGTGAAGAGGGCTGGGCTGAGCACACAACCCTGTGGCGTGCCCGTGCTGAGGACCAGAGGGGATGATGTGATGTTCCCTATTCTCACCACCTGAGGCCTGTTGGTGAGAAAGTCTCTGATCCAGTGGCACAGAGACGCAGGCAGACCCACCGTGTGTAGCTTCAGCGCCAGCTTGTCTGGGATGACGGTGTTAAAGTAAGTAAAGCAAGTAATGTTAAAGCAAGTAATATCCTGTGGATGTACTGTATTGCTGTTATTCTTTCACTGAATAAAGTATTTCTAGTCTGCATTATGACCAGAGCTGGTGTTGAAGGAAATGAACCTAACGCTCAAGACTGTGGTTAGAGCACATCTAGAGACCTAGACTTAGACGGCTTGTTGTGTTGCTAATTTTTAACTCTATACGTCAATGTGATTTTATTCGTGTGTTTTCCAAGAATCTAATCCATTGACCTATGCATCAGTTCAGAGGCTGATGAAAGACATGTTGGTGGCAGTGGAGTAAAGTAACTAACCACATTTGTAATCCATTACATTTGAAAGAAAGATGTAGGAGTTTTTTCTCCCCTAAAATGTATCTGACAAATGTCATTACATTACAGTTTAATATTTGACATGCTAAACATTTGGTGAAACGATCCAAAAGTATGTAAAGTAGTTAGAATTGGCTTCACCTTGACCAACTTCAAAATTAAAATGCCACATAAACAAGAATCCATAAGAAATTCTCCAAAAATAGTATATAAAATAATCTTACACCCATTTTGCTCAGTGAGTGCTCGTACTTTAAGACACAGAAGTATTTATTGCTGAATGAATGTGCCAAGGTAAGCCAATGTGTAACCAGGGTATTTAGCTCAGGTCTCATGTTAACCAGTCGGAGTCAGGATGAAATTGTAGGTTTTTTTTGAGCGTAGTAGTGAAAGAGTACTCAAGTTGATTCCCAAATCAAAAGATGGGAAATGGCCATTCCAAAACAGTTCTCAAACGATGTATTTTGTATGTGTCAGAAGTATGTCGCTGGCCCTAACAAAAACAAACTGAAACTACTCTAAAACTACATATATTTAAATGAAAACTAAACCTCTCTGAAAAACTGACACTAAAACTACCAAGCAGACTCTGAAAACCAACTAAAATGAAATCTAAAAGTCAAAGCTAAAATAATAAAATCTACGTACTAATTGAAAATTCAGAACTAACTTTTTTGTGACCCGCATGCCTGCACACTATGTCACAAAACATTCATTTTCATCTCTATTGGCTCTGTTATGTATAAAATAAGAATCATGAACAAAATCAATAATTCTAAACTTCATCTGCTCTGTTTGTGTCTGTTGAGCTTTAGTTTCTTAGCTTGATATAGCTCTGTGGTAGAGTGATATAGTGCATGGTGTGATGAGATTATTAGGCATGAGTGAAGAGGCGAGGTCAGAACCAGATTATTGTATGCAATAATCTCAGTTACATTCACCATCAGCATGGAAAATGTGTGGGTTTGAAGCTCACCTAGTGAGCGTGTGTGTGTGTGTTTGTGTGTTTGTGTGTGTGTGTGTTTGTGTGTTTGTGTGTTTTGTGTGTGTGTGTGTGTGTGTGTGTGTGTGTGTGTGTGTGTGTGTGTGTGTGTGTGTGATAGAGAGAGAGAGGCAGGCGCTGCAGTCTCCCCTGTGGGCTAATAGATTCGAGATGACATGCTCTCCGCTTCCGAGCTGAATGTTCACTGAACTTTCTGGCAAAGAGGCTGCCACTAAAGAGGGTTCAACCAGAGGTTAATATAAACAAACAGCAGAAAATGGAGAGCTAGGGATTATTAAATACAGGGATGACTGACAAATCCCTCATTGCTATTAGCCCCTGGCCTCCACCTATGCCCCTTGCCAAAAATACTGTGTCTTCCTATTGTTGTCTTGATGACCCTTTCTATTAAGTTTTAGATTTGCAGGTCAGATATTCCTTATTCTTGACTGTGAAGTGACACAAATCGTATTGATGAAAAGATGAAATAAATATCAGTGTGGTAGGATCTTACACCTCTCTGTGTTTTCTTATCCATGTTTGTAGCTCTGTCCATAAGAATCTGAAATGAAGTTTGATATCTCAGTGCCAGTAACATTCATTTTCCAAAAAGGTAATATGACTGGCTTAAATGCATTTTTTTGACACTCCCTTTTTTGGGAAATACTCTCACCTTTTTCCCAAATACCCCCTTTTTTGTGAAGTGTCCCTGTGTGTAAAATATGCATGTTCATGGTGTTTAAATTGTATACTGCCCTCCAGTGGTTGTTACCATACATTGCTCATATTGCCAGACTGCATGGCTGAGTGTGACATGAGATGTAAGCTGGTATTGTTACAAGAACCTCACTATGTGCCACAGGTAAGTCATTTTCAGTTTAACAGCAGTAGCATCTTGTGAATACATATGAGCAAAAAATATGTTGTCATGATTGTTGAAATTTTTTAAAGTTCCCAGGTGTCACCCTTATTTCTTATGAACTCAACTATCTTGTGAAGAGTGGGTTAAAGGTGAAAGATGTAAGTTGTCCCTGCTGGCATACTGAAATTTATCACTGCCAACACTAATGTGCAGATTTTGTTATGTTAGCCGTGCATTGTTAACAGTGATTGTCATCTAATTAAATCATGGTTCGTCACAAGAGATGCTTTTAATGGCGAGATAAGAACAGGGAGTCCACTGAAGCATTCCCAAGATCAATAAAGATGTTTCGTTCTGGAGTAGGAATTGTCTTAGGGTTACACAGGCCAGTTGAATTAATTAGCATTGTGTTCAGATATCCCCCACTCAGACTTTCTGACCAAGCAGCATTTGGTTAGGTGCTGGATGTGTCTAGCCTCTAACTCTAATTTTAATTGCTGTGGGGTAGCTTCATCAACGAGTTTAACTTGAGATGCTTTTTTTTCTACACATTCATGTTTATGAATACTGTTAAAAATCTGACATTTTATTCTGTACAGATATTCTCTAGCCTCCTTACTGTATTCTAGATGTTATTTACGTCCTCTTGTCCATTTTGGCCCAGTTTTTTTTTCTTGCAACAGCTTTATAAATCATGTCCATCAACCAGCTCTGGAAAAAGCTTTTCTGTCACTGCAGGGGGCCCTACCAGCAGACTGATGTCTGCCCTATTTGTAATACTGTGATTTCAATCAGCAGGCCTTGGGCAGGTATAAATGAATTGCTTTTTTTTTTTTTTTTTACTTTTCTTGGCTAAAAGAACATTTTTGGGGCCAGATAAAAGTGTTCAATACTGAAGAAAGTGTTGTCCTTACTGCCTAGCAGCGTGCTTTGTACAAGGTCTGAGAAGAGCCTTTTCAGAGTGGATGCTTTCTGCTACGTTATATTCTGTTGTCAAGGGCCAGTAAAACTGTTTTTTTTCTCAACCAGTACACGCAAAATTTGAGGACATGTAGAAAGATCCCAGGTTCTGCTACATGGAGCTGACATAAAGTACTTAAAGTTTTGCATTACGTATTAATACATATTACAGAATTCTCACAGTGAGCACAAACATAGAGCAGTTATATGGCCAAAAGCTCTTGTAATTAGTGGCTTTTGGTTAGTGAAAATGGTTTTATATGAAATAAATCAAGGACAAAAGTATGGTGTCAGAAGTTTATTAAAACTTTACTAAAATATAATGTATTCATCAACAGAGAGAAACTGAGGGGTAGTGGTGTCAGTCCAAGCATACTATAGCAGAGTCCTGCTGAAGACATGTGACTGTGACTGTGTGAACCCTGGGGTTCCTTACTGTGCCTTGTGTCAGTCGAGCGAGCCAGGGGCTCAACTCAGGGGCTCAGCTCAGGCCACCTAACTGGGAGTCCAAATCAGAGGCGCTCAGTTGGCACCTCATGCCTGACTGGCCCATGACCCTGCGGGGCGAGACCCATGTCTGGGTCATGTACAGTCCTGTGACCCACTTACCAGCTGATGGGAGGGTGACAGTTATGTTCTTACATATGAAACAGCATCAACTTCACCTTCAAACAGCAGTTATTTGGCAGAGTAATGTTAATATGTAGTCCCGTAAGATAAGATGAATTTAATTACTTGTTTGACAGATGTCAATAAAGTTGCCCACATATTTCTTGTTGTGCTGAGATGGAAAGTGAACAAAAAATGAATAAATCCAACTGTTTACTATTTAAGTCACTCTTGGAGTCTCTCGTCCTTTAGCGAATTATGTTTGTTTACCAAATCCTTTTCTATGATTTTACTACAAAAATGAAATGTCCAAATAGACAGCTTGCCCTTCGTTGTCAAATGTGTTCTTGTCCCCTCGCTTACCAAAAATATACAATTTTTACTCCCACTGTGGTGAAACTAAGAAGACGCTTGACATCCGTTCTCTTTGGGGCAGTGATTTTTCTTTACGCCATTGCGTGAAGCCGCAGTGTTAAAGTCGGTGTAGACCTAATGTCATTTGAGCCATATTCATTAGATCTGACATCTGATATCTCGTGGGTATAAAGGGGCACACTGCAGGCTGCAAAGTGGTGGAGGGCCACTTGGAGCACATCACCTGCTTCCCTTGTCGTCACCCTCTTCCTTACAGCTGTGAGGCACCACAGGGCCTGGTCACTGCTCCGTGAGCTAATGCACACCATCCCCCTCTTTGCCCTCTTAATGGCCTTTACACGTCAGTGTCACTCATCAGCTCACCTAGAACACTGGAACGCAATTACTTGTCTCTTTAGGTCAATGAATCGTCCCATCTTGGGTTCATGCACCCCCCTTTTTTTAACATGTTGGTGCCTCACTGTAAATACAAGTATTTATTTATATCTTTACCACTTGGTGACAGAATTAGTGTTAAGTTTTAATGTGGATATACCTACTAATGGATGCTAAGCCATAGTAGCTTTGAAAAATCAGGTAGTACAGAGGAGTAATGTTGCTCATGGGTGAAAAAAGGAGTGCACCTCTTTAGCTTAATTTGATAAGACAGAGTGAAACTGTGGTCTCTCCTTGTGCGATGGGGTCTATTAGCTCACCGACATGCTACGCAGTATGTCATTTGAGTCTGTTACAGTGGCAAACTGCCTCGTTACCCCTGTGCCTTGTTGTGCAGCCTGACCAATTACTTTTGATCTTAAGAGGACATGACATTTGTAGGTTTTGCACTCTGAAATGACTGCACATGTTAAAAGATGCATCATGCCTTTTCCCTTGCAAATAATTTATAGCACTCTCCCCCCAGGGTTTACTCTTTGAACTTAAAGGTACTAAGCTTTAAATATAGTTGTGTTGGCCATGCTTTTAAAAATGTCACATTTGGAATTTGTTACAGCAAATTGGCAAATTTGTATATTTAGTGCTTAGGAGAGAACACCATTACATTTAATGATGCAACATACATTTTAATGCTTAATATTCTGTCCTTGTTTAAAATACAGAGCAGTAAAAAAGAATTTCCCTTAAAACATTGTGTTTCAGAACACCTTACACGCACTGCTGCAATGACTGCTAGTGGAACGACTGAATAGAAAATACCACAGGGTAATGCACATGCCTTTTCTGATCTGTCAACAGCCTGCATATTTTCATCTTGTTTTATACGGCTAACTGGTAATGGGTGATATGATGTATTACATGTCATGTTTGTATTATTAGGTATACTGAAAGCCTCAGGTTTAGACATATTTTATGCTTATTCAGCCATTTGAATTGTTGCCTTTCATATCCAAATTTGCTGTGATAGATTGGTGAAAATGCAAAGACTGCAAGCTTCTCTGCATGTGCTTATCAAACATGTTTTTTTGTTGTTGTTGATAAAGATGAAGGTAAACATTTAATATGAATTCTCCAGAACTGATATAAGTTTATGTGCAGTTACATGACTGTATCAGAACATTACAATAATATCCCAGTTCTATTACAGCATTGTGGCAAAAATCAACACTGTTATCTTACATCCGAGGCAGGACTTACACAGGTTTTTATGCTTAATTTAGGATATGAACTGTAGATTTACATACCAATGATTTGAATAAAAGCTGTGTTTAGGTGAGTTTACTCTCTTCTACTTCCCTGACCAGTAAATTGTTATTACTGAGTTATGGCTCAGGGATAATATTGTTAAAGCATCTCTTCTTCTGCAGCTGCTGCCTGTCATGATATAGCAGATTATACACATAGAAAATCAGGGGTGGGTGTGTTGGTGGGAGCCTGGTCGTAAAACCCCAGTCCTATTCCCTAATTCCCTTGCTGAATACATGTATTACCTCTATGGCAATTTGTCAAACACAACCCTGCATGCTTGAGGAATCAAGTGCCCCCTGGTGGTGATGTAATGGACCAGAAAAATAGATTTTGATTGTTCAAATTGGATGTACAACCAGCCAAGGGCACTCTACGTCCATTTGAGCATTAATTTGCACAGAAACAACTTGTAAAGCCATTTAAAGAAGCCTCAAACAATATAATGTTTACATTGATCATTTATGTATCTGCAAGATGGAGAAAAGACAAATATTTGAATATACAAAATTAATTTAGAATTTACAGAGAACAGATATTTGTTACCCAGTTACATTTTTTGTTTTATTTTCAAAGCATTGTCACAAAGATTCAGCCCCTCCACTGTCTTGGACTCAAATTGTTTTGAGTCTGAACATGGGTGAGTAATCCACTGCCTCTCGAGCACACATACATACACATGAGAGACGTAAACAAATAAACAAGGGACAAGAGGGAGCGTCCAGCCAGATGGTTTTTAGCCTTTGTGTTTCTGTGGGGAGGTCACAGAATGAAAGAGAGCCAGAGCAGGGCATTTAATCCCATCAGCAGAACTGCATTCCCATAATGAGAAATTAATAACATGAGCATGCTTTCAGATTAAACAGAGCAGTTAGGACCATTAGATCGTTTTCATTGCTGGCATTAGGGCAACGGATCAGTTTTTTTCCCCCCATATAATCCAACAAAGTAGGTCAGTGTCTATTGAGTATTAGTGCTGTGGCTGTGATCCTGTTGTTTCAGCTCCAGGACATGGAATTAACCCCAGAGCAGCTAAACTGGATAGGGCAAAGGTTTTTAGAAGGGTAGGTTGGGGGTGGGACTTCAGGCACCCCTGGACATGGGTGTAAACTGTGGATAGTACCTCTAAACCTCTAACAGGTCCTGACACTCAGCTCCTGCTTATTCTCAGAGCTTGAACAACTATGTCTGCTACCCACCAGCATCAATTTATTAACTTGTTACTGTCCTCTCCACACACTGACCTGCACTTTCTCACTACCCCAACCAACTATAGACTGTCACTTTGCTGTGATACTAGATTATCTGTTAAGCCTTTGAAAAACAGAATGAACTTTAAAAACTTTCACTATTTTAGAAAAAAAAAATTCTTGCTGTCTTTTGAACTTTGAGCCTCAGGATGAGTTTGGTCTCTGGAAGACAAGTCATTTTTGTCGCTATAGCTCATGTACTTTTTTTATAGCCTTCACTTTTTTTTATTCTTTGTTTATTGTTTCTTCTTCGCGTGCAGAATTGCCCATGCAATATTTAAACTTGCATCACTTGAACAAGGTCTAACAACTCAGTGATCCCATCCACAGCTGCCCAGTGAGTAATAATCAGTGAACAAGCAGAAGGCCCATTTAAGATCAGTGTCCTTAATAACCACACCCAAGACCTCACACCCAATGAGATGATGAGGGGGAGTCGCAGATCATGCCAGATTAGTGGAGCTTGTTTTGCCTTGGTGGTTGAAGCCTCCATGCTTCTCTCTCTCACTCACTCACTCTCACACACACACACACAAACGCACATGCACACTGCCAGCTTGTCACTGCTGCCCTCTTAATGTGGAAGCAAGTGTATTTTGACAGATAAAGAATGAGTAGCAGGAGAACACAGCACAGCTCTTGTCGTACACTCTAGTGATGAGTGTAAGTTATGACAGTCAGACCATGGAGATAAATATTTTTAAGAAGCCATCTTTTTTTTTTATTGAAGGCAAATCTGACACAGTCTAAGTGGAAATAAGTTATTCAGAGATCACAGTGGCTGATGTGGTGCGGCTGCTTCAGTTTCAGCTGTGCTCACCCGGGCTAAAAACACAGTATATGCGCTACACAGTATATACATGTGACGTGACTTACGTGAAAGTGTCCCTAAAATGCAGTGGGTGTTTTTTTTTTTTTGTATATTTGCATCATCAATTCTAAAAATCATTGTTTACAAGGAACTACAAGAATATTATAGGGGCATGGAAATATGGCTTACTGTGAGATATATTTCAAAAGATTTATAAAATAACATTCTATCCCTGAGAATGGGTGACACCCATCTGGGCAGAAATGCTTCGAAGCAGCGAGGCTTGGGCTGCTCTGTCCAGCTCTTACAATCACAGAAGAACCTAAAGCCAGTGGTGGTGCGTCTAAAGCAATCTATGATGCCATTTAAAGTGACAGCAGCTGCTCTGTCTGTCCTTGTGCACAGTATCAGTAATTCCTTCTGCCACTTCTTAAAGAGCCAGGTCGCTTTTACCCCTATTGACCCGAGTGCCCTTATACCTTTGTAAGAGTGCTCAGAGGCAACACGATCGCCCGATTTTTGAATGCCTCCTGGAATTGTGAAGATGGATAGCGGAATAGTAAATCTGCCAAATCATTTTGTCTTGTAGTTAGCACATATGTGTTTGTTGCACAGTTTGCCCTCTGTATGCGGCCGTGATTTCACATAGAGTATGCCATGCCCTGATTTGACCTATTGCCGTGATGCAGTCAGAGTTGGCTTGGTTGAATCCCAAGTGATCTGTGCTACTGTTGTTAGTGTGACCTAAATAGGGCAGTTTGGCACATTTACCTCAGTTGCCCTACACAGAGACAGAGGAAGGGGAGAGAGTGCAGAGAAGACAAGAGGTTGAGACAGGAGAGGCAGTGAGACAGAGAGGGAGAGAGAGGGTTCAACACAGTGTGAAAGCACGCACATGCATTCAGCAAGGAAATGCTGTAGGGGGGTGACTTAAGGATAAATTTAACAATATCACCCTGAAAAATACACCACAAACACAACATAAATTAGTGTTTGGGTAAAATCATGAGTCAAAGCTCAAAACATTGTTCTTAATTGTCCATTTATAAGCTTGGTCATGCACTGTTGTCAAAGGTGTGGCTTTAACAACTCATTTGATAAAAGAGGCAGATCAAATCATGTGTGGTGATTCCTTATCTAGATCTACACTCATACATTAATAAGATAAAGTAATCTGTACTTTTAACTGTAGGACTACTGCAGAAGACATCATTTATAGATTACACTGAATACTGTATGTGAGACACGCAGAGGTAACCAGTGCTCTGGTGTCACTTCAGGGTTTAAAGCCTTCTGCACGTGTCATACAAGGTAATATGTGTCAGGAATTGTATGAATGTTGTATTCTGTTAGTTGACGACCAGGATAACATTTATGGATTGTAATACTTAAAGATTTTCAAGGACTGGTGGGAGAAAATTCATTTACGAAAACCTTGATAATGACATTAATAAATCCCTTTTCTTTGAAGAATGAAGTCATGATGAAAACTAACGTTTAAAACAACATATAGTTGCATGTGTGTGTGCATGTGATAACAGTCACGTCTTGATGCTAATGTTATTGTCTTGTTGTGAAATGTTTTATATTGCTGCACTGCACTATGTTGTACTGTATACCGATGTGGAGTCACACTTAAAACAGTTATTATGTTAGGGCCCTGCTGTCATGTATTAACTGTCAAAAGTTCTGTGCAATGTTGCTTTTCTTTCCCACTTAATAGCTACGATACCTTATCATATGCTATGCCATAAAATATGCCAACACGGCCACTTAAATGATATGTTGAGTAGTTTGGACTCTTATTATGCTGCTGGACCCAGTGGGATTGCAGTATATAATCAAATATTTTCGTGGTGGTAGCGCAATAGCAACTTGCTAAAATTTGAAAATTTTAGAAATATGTATGCTTTGAAATCTTTTCCAGCCCTGTAGCCCTTCTAAGAGGAATCTTTCACACACTACAATCTAGTGGGAATTCTGAAGTTTCTCAGTGTGAAACTTTCAGTTCTTTTATAGTTTGTATAAATGTCACTACATTTGCTGTACATAATTACCATAAATGACAAGGCAGCTTAGAAACTGCTCAAAGTCTCATCTAGTATGATGATGGTGGCACTATAGCAACCATCTGCTTGCAGCTGTAGAGATGAGATGAGTGCTGATAAGGTTACATATCCTCATATCATTTGATAACAGGGAAGACAAGTCAATGTATCAACCAGTGAGTATTTATATCGTTTTCCTCTCTCCTTTCCCAATGTGTGAGTTTATGCAGACAAACTAGGCCCTTAGAATAAGCAGGTTTGTATAGATTTAGCCGGACAACTGCCTATTTTGGATTTGTGTGTGGGTTAATTGCTCTGCTGGTTAAGCTCTAGGCTGCTCAGTTCATTGACCTTAGCTCCAGATAATCTTGCCCTGTGCTCTTTGAGAGGTGCATCAGGTGGCAGATAACACAGCAACAACCCTAAAACTAACCTGGTCCATTAAAACACTCGATATAAATCATCACTTTTAAACCTGTGATAGGATGCAAGAGTAAACAAATCATTTATGATGCCACCTTGTGCAATGACACACTTCATTTTATGGTGAAAATGTCATTTCCTAGCACCTTAATGAACTCTCTTTAATTAGATTAGATCTATACGTATAGCCTGTTCGGTGTAGTGGATCCCATGTGTAACGACTGAAGCAAAGGCTCTTGAGTGCTGCAAGAGGTGGTTGTAAAGACGGTGTTGGTGAGGGGGGGCACAAGGACATATCATAGATCACAAGGTAGTCTACATCCTGTAGAGGGCAGTGAAGACACATGGCACAATGTAAGCCTGGGTTCTGTCCTGTCCTTCCAGGGCAGCACATGTAATGCTCTCCAAGCATGGCATCTCAAACAGCACCACAACACATACTGTACAAGCAGTAGTGAAATGTAATAAATGCTTTTTAGAGCCACTGATGAACAGCATGAAAGTGCCAGTGATAATCCTGCTAGTTGGCTGAGAAAAAAATATCTCTAACCCAGTTAAAAGTAGTTCTTTTATATATATTCTCATTGCATTGAGGTAAACTTGGAGTACACCCATGAAATACAAATTATTATTTTATTATTCAATTATTATTCAGTTATTTAAGTTGTTATTTGGAGAAAAGGTCAGCACGCTGACCCACATTATTCATCAACTCTTCTCTTCTACTCAGCAGACCCGTTGAAACCAGATTTCTTACTATATTAGGTGTACAGCATTTTAAAGAAGTACTCCAGTGATTTACTATTTAGGGTTGGGTGATATATTAAAATTTCCCAACTGGAAAATTGCGCAGGTGTGTGCAGACTCCCCACGCTAATGATGAGAATACTGATTTGTCTCGTTCACCTGCCACTAGTGAACTGACTCACGAATGACGCTTTTGGTTTTGTACTTTTTGCTCTCACAGAATGTCAAGAAAGGAAATATTCTTGCACCTATTTCCCTTAGTAACCGAAAAATACAACTGTACACATTCTGAATTGAAGTTTCTTTTTGTCAGTGAACTAAGAGTAGCTTAATTACCTTGTTCACTTTTCATTAAACACCATTCAATCTGCCAGAAGCAAAATAAAATTCACCAAAACCATCTTGGTGAGTCTTTCCACTGTTCCAGACATCACCGACTCTGGTTTGACTGATAAACCCTCAATGCACCAAGTTAGATTTGAAAATACTGTGGCTCTACACGCTGCGTATCCCCTACTGCCTCCCTCTGCCATTGATGGCTTCTTTGTGATGCTGGGTTAGCTTGCTGAGTCCGTCACTGAGCAGTGGCTCCCACTTGTTCTTTGGAGGCAGACCATTAAATTAGCAAAATAAAATGGCATAAATCACCTGAAAAAACACTTCTGCCGATCGACAATGCTAGTCGTTGATAGCCTATTCCTCCAACACAATTACTGTTTCACTTCCATAAGGGTTGGGTGATTGAGAGACAGACTAAAAGACTTTAAGATAAGATAAGATAAGATAGACTTTATTAATCCCCAGCCAGGGAAATTTGGGTATTACGGCAGCAGGTAATAGCAGTTGGAAAAGAAAATAGCAACAGAAATAGAGAAATTCAAAAAACGAAATACAAAATAAAGCTGACTATATGTACATATTATACAAGGGACTATATAAAAGACAAATATGTAGAAAAAAATCTAAAAAATATATATATTGCCGCAAGAACTATGGAAAAATTGCCATGCAAATATAGTAACATTGCACATGGTCAAAATCAAAACAGCAGGTGCCCAAATATCTTGACTTTTGTTCCATACAATGTGTTAAGCTCTAAAAGAACCGGATCCTACATGTTCTATAATGTAACTGGATAGCTTCTTTATTAGACGTCCATGTCTTTGAGTCTCCACACCACCACTTCATAATGCAGGCTTTCTGTTAAAAATTTAAAATCTCAGGCCAGTCAAGGTAACATTCTCTCAGTCTTTATAAAGCTCCATACAGAGCCACAGAATACATTATACATCTCTTTTTAAAGGTGCAGTTGTATTCCTTGTGATGACTAAATTGGTCTTTATGTTTGAAATTGTTGGCAGGCCCCTTGAACTGTTAGCATAACTTTCCAGTGCAATCCTTATCATCAAATCTACAAAATACCTATTCTATAGCCAATTCAATTTAGTAAAATACCTCTGTACAAACATACTAGATGTTTTAAACTCTTCCCAACACATTCATTTCTACTTCTGCGGTCTACGTTTTGATGCTGCAGTCAGCTTGTGGGTTGGGCTTCACAGGATTCGGTGAGAGCTTGTAGGCGTAGACCATACTGGCTGACATAGCCATACAACCAATCAATAAGTGGCTGAAAGCTGCATGAAGCTGCAGACAACGATGTGGATTCTCAGTGGCTTCGGCAGTAATAGCAACCCTTTCACAATTAAAGAAGTCACATGCTTTGAAAGTCTAACTTTTCAGAGCCCATAAAAACCTGCTTGATCAATACTGTTATAATGTAGTGACACTGTAGTGTGACGCTGAAGTTAGAGAGGGACCCAGGAGCAGAAACGGAGAAGGTGTAACAAAGGTTTATTGCAAAACACAAAGGCAAAATGGTGCGTGAGATCCAAACAACGAAAAGAGGCTTCTGAGAGTGCTGGGCTGTGTGGGCACGGGAGGCACTGGAAGAAAACAGAGGAGAGACACAAATTACTACACACGAGCAGTTCACTGGAAGAGTAGTCTTAAATAGTTACCACGAGAGAAAACTTGAAGCCACTGGTACCACGGAAGGTAGTAGTATACTCTGGTGTCGAGGAGCGTCACCGCAGGGTATAAGTAGCCGTCTTGATTCGGAAGTGAATCCAGGTGCGTCCAATCACTCCTCGACGCCGCAGGGGGGGGAGGGGAGCCTCAGAAACAAGGTAAGGTTAGCGCACACAGTCACGAACACAGGAAGTGGAATGTCACAATAAAAGCACCGGAAGACCAACCACCACAGTACCCCCCCCTCAACGAACGCCTCCAGGCGTTCTACCTGGCTTGTCTGGGTGGGCAGCGTAGAAGTCACGGAGGAGAGAGTTGTCCAAAATAAGTCCTCTGGAGACCCAGGAGCGTTCCTCCGGGCCGTAACCCTCCCAGTCCACCAGGTACTGGAACCCCCGGCCGCGCGGCCGGACATCCAGAATCCGAGACACCGTGTAGGCGGGATGACCGTCAATGAGGCGGGGGGGAGGTGGGGCGACGGTCGGAGGGCTGAGGTCGCTGGAACACACCGGCTTAAGCAGAGACACGTGAATGGTGGGATGGACCTTCATAGAGTCCGGTAGCTTAAGCCTCACTGCGGTAGGATTAACAACCCTCAGGATCTCGAAGGGACCAACAAAACGAGGAGAGAGTTTACGTGACTCGACATCCAGAGGAAGGTCCCGAGAGGACAGCCATACCTTTTGGCCCGGCCGATACTCCGGGGCGGAGACACGGTGCGCATCGGCCAGCCGCTTGTTTCTCTCGGTCGAGGGAGTCAGGGCGGCCCTGGCAGACCGCCACACCGCCTTAATGCGCCGGAGGTGCTCTTGCACCGAAGGGACAGCCACAGCGGTCTCCTGTTCTGGAAACAAGGGGGGTTGATAACCAAAACAGCACTCAAAGGGCGACATACCTGTGGCCGCGCAGGAGAGAGAGTTGTGAGCGTACTCCACCCAGGGAAGCTGGGAACTCCAGGAGACGGGGTGATGTGCAGCCACGCAGCGGAGAGCGGACTCCAAATGCTGGTTAGCTCGCTCCGTCTGGCCGTTAGTCTGGGGATGATAGCCGGAAGACAAGCTCGCCGTGGCGCCCACTGCCTTGCAGAACTCCCTCCAAACCTGTGATGCAAACTGGGGACCCCGATCGGAAACCACATTGAGGGGAATCCCGTGGAGCTTAAACACAAGAGATTGGCAGTCTCAAGTGCAGAAGGCAATTTAGGCAGAGGAACGTAATGAACTGATTTCGAGAAACGATCAACAATCGTCAAAATCACAGTGTTACCTTCCGAGGGGGGAAGTCCAGTGACAAAGTCCACGGCAATGTGCGACCACGGGCGGCTTGGAATGGGTAAGGGGCGTAACAGCCCCGCAGGGGGCTGATGAGAAGCCTTACCGCGGGCACAGACGGAGCAAGCAGCAACGAACTCGCGAGTGTCTCGGTACATTTTGGGCCACCAGAAACTCTGGCGGAGAAACTGGAGGGTCCGATGAAAGCCCGGGTGACAAGTTAGCTTGGAGGAATGAGCCCACTGGAGGACCTGGGATCGGACGGAGTCTGGAACGAACTTACGATTGGGGGGACCGGATCCAGGGTCTGGCTGTTGCGCCTGTGCTCTAAGCACGGCTGACTCGATCTCCCACGTCACTGAACCTACGAAGCACGTAGGAGGGAGAATCGGGTCCGGAGACTCCGTATCCGCGGGGGAGGCGTACAGGCGTGACAGGGCATCCGGCTTGATGTTCCGAGATCCAGGGCGAAAGGAGAGAGAGAAGTTGAACCTGCTCAGGAACAGCGCCCACCTGGCTTGACGGGGGTTCAGTCTCTTGGCGGACCGCAGGTAAGCAAGGTTTTTGTGATCGGTCCAGATCAAAAAAGGGGTGGTAGCGCCCTCCAGCCAGTGCCTCCACTCCTGCAGGGCCCAAATCACAGCCAGCAACTCTCTATTACCTACATCGTAATTTTGTTCTGCCTGGGATAGTCGTCGGGAGAAAAACGCACACGGTTGCAGCTTGTGCGTGTGTGGATCACGTTGAGACAAAACAGCACCAGTACCCGTATCGGAAGCATCCACTTCGACCACGAACTGGAGAGCGGGGTCCGGATGTCTCAGCACCGGAGCGGAGGTGAACAGCGTCTTAAGCTGGACGAAAGCTTGTTGCGCTTCGGGGGACCACTGAAAGGAGGTTTTGACTGAAGTGAGCCGGGTAAGAGGGATAGCTACCTTGCTGTAGTTGCGGATGAATCGCCGGTAGAAATTGGCGAAGCCCAGAAACCTCTGCAGCTCCTTCCGGGTGGTGGGGATGGGCCATTCCGTGACAGCCCGGACCTTCGCCGGGTCTGGTTTTAGCTGGCCCTTAGCTATGACGTAGCCCAGGAAGCTGACAGAGTCGGCGTGGAACTCACACTTCTCTGCCTTCACAAAGAGCTTGTTCTCGAGAAGTCGCTGGAGCACCAGCCTGACGTGCTGCTTGTGTTCAGCTAGGTCACGAGAGAAAATCAAAATATCATCTAAATAAACAAACACAAAACGGTTTAACATATCTCTCAGCACATCGTTAATTAAAGCCTGAAACACTGCGGGGGCATTAGTGAGACCAAAGGGCATTACCAGGTATTCGAAGTGACCAAGGTGTGTGTTGAAAGCGGTTTTCCACTCGTCACCCTCCTTTATCCGGACTAGGTGGTAAGCGTTGCGCAGGTCCAACTTGGAGAAGACGGTGGCGGAACAGAGTGGCTTGAAGGAGGGGTCGATGAGTGGGAGGGAGTACTTATTTTTAATGGTAATGTCGTTGAGACCTCGAAAGTCAATGCAGGGGCGAAGGGTGGAATCTTTCTTTTTGACAAAGAAGAAGCCCGCCCCTACCGGCGAGGAGGAAGGGCGGATGAGACCAGAAGCGAGGGAATCCTGAATGTACGATTCCATCGCCTCCTTCTCAGGGCGTGACAAATTATAAAGGTGGCTGGAGGGGAGAGGGGCGCCGGGAAGGAGGTCGATGGAGCAGTCATAAGGACGGTGAGGAGGCAGGGTGAGAGCCAACTCTTTGCTGAACACTGGGGCGAGATCGTGATACTCGGGAGGCACAGAGGCAAGCGCCGGAGGAGTGGGGGCTGGAACAGGAGCGCGAGAGGGAAAGGGGTTGGCAGACCGGAGACAATGGGCATGGCAGTGGGGGCTCCAGGTAGTAATGCGGGAGGTCTTCCAGTCGATCTGAGGATTATGTTTGAGCAGCCAGGGAAGACCCAATACCAGGGGAACATGAGGAGAAGGGATGACCACGAGCTGAATGTCTTCTCTGTGGTTGCCAGAAATAATAAGTGTGACAGGGGTTGTGCGTTGTCGCACATGGGCGATCAGCCGGCCGTCTAGGGCGGTGACATTTCTAGGGTGGGACAGTGGCTCTAAGGGCAAGTTGAGTTGAGCGGCTAGCTCCTCGTGCTGACCAAGTCGTTGTCCTTGGTGGGCTAGTGCAGCTCGAATGGGGTCCGGTTCCGCTGGGTCCATAGTGGCCAGAGTATTCTGTGACGCTGAAGTTAGAGAGGGACCCAGGAGCAGAAACGGAGAAGGTGTAACAAAGGTTTATTGCAAAACACAAAGGCAAAATGGTGCGTGAGATCCAAACAACGAAAAGAGGCTTCTGAGAGTGCTGGGCTGTGTGGGCACGGGAGGCACTGGAAGAAAACAGAGGAGAGACACAAATTACTACACACGAGCAGTTCACTGGAAGAGTAGTCTTAAATAGTTACCACGAGAGAAAACTTGAAGCCACTGGTACCACGGAAGGTAGTAGTATACTCTGGCGTCGAGGAGCGTCACCGCAGGGTATAAGTAGCCGTCTTGATTCGGAAGTGAATCCAGGTGCGTCCAATCACTCCTCGACGCCGCAGGGGGGGGAGGGGAGCCTCAGAAACAAGGTAAGGTTAGCGCACACAGTCACGAACACAGGAAGTGGAATGTCACAATAAAAGCACCGGAAGACCAACCACCACACTGTAGTATTCTTTAAATGAGTAGATGATATCTTAGATTCCATAGAATGAGCATTTAATCTTTATCTACACAGCCATGCAATTCCAAACACAACTGAGTCTCTACAGTTACAAAATACACAGTGAGTGTAACAGTGTAGCCTCCTGGTTTTTCACAAATCTTATCGTTTCTGCTGTGAAGCCATTATGTTAATTTATAGGATTTATCAAAATACTGCACCCATGAAGGTGTTCTGAAAAACTGTGCCTCTAGTTAAATCCACATACTATTTCTGCTTTATTTTACAGCAATAAGTAAGGGAAATTGGGAAATTATGCAGAATGCAGATGGCCAGGGTCAGATTTTAACCTAGAACTTTGTCACGTTGTACACTGTATGTGCCTTAATGCCAGCTGAGATTACAGGGCAGATAATGACAGTTTTCATTATGACTGTTTATTTGCTCGTACTATGTGATCTTGGTTGTGTGATTATTTGGTTTAGATCTCTGCCCTACATCCAATTTATGACTGACAAAACATTAGGGAAATGTATTCATGTCATCATTGAGCTATCATAGACTTTTGAAAACACTAGGAAGGTCATTTTATCTGAAATAATGTGATGTAATGAAGCACCAACAAAGAAAAAAGTTTAAATGTAATGTCTTCATCTCAATTCTCCACAAACTCGCTTCCCTCCATCTTTGAACCCACACCCTGTGTCCTCCAAGCTCGCACCATATCTTGTTGTGCTCTAAAAATATCAGGCCTCAGTTGGCACTGCACATATGAAGACAAACAATTCTACCAGTGTACTTATCAGCACTTGGCCACTTATGTCAGATGATTATTACATGCCACTCTGAGACAGACGGCCCCAGGATCAAATCCTCCTTGGTGCTTTAGACTATCAGTGCAGATTCTCATCCAACATAATGTAGAGGATTAGTCGAGTAATGCCTGTGATGGCACATCAGTGACACATGGTCCAAATTACTTCCTGACCTGGCAGTTTTGAAGAGGTAAGTGCAGCAGATGAACTAAATGAAAACACAGCAGATAGAAGTTGCACGCGTTGTACAGGTTTACAGTGTTTAAGGGTCAACTTTCTGCCTGACGACTACAACGGTGCACGGTCAACAAACAGCCGGGTTATGTCACGCAGCCTTTAAGTGTATAAAATATTACTTTGACATTAATGTCTTAATGTTCTTATCTCATTTATTCTTTTGCCATTGTCAGGGTTATCATGCGCTTGAATCTTTGGTTCTCCTTCATCACTTCCTCATCTATTAACCTGGATATCGGTGCTCTGGAAAGGGATGCCATGTGTCACATTATAAGCAGTTGAAGTAAAAGATAGGAGACCAGCCTGGGTCATCATGGCAATCTTCCAAACAGCTTTTAAACAGTGTTTCACAATTGATAAACAACCGTGCCTGTAATTAATATTGTACATTCATGGTAAAAGGCATTCTGCATAATTACTCCACTGTCTCCTCCAGAAATATGCACATTCAGTGTTATTATAAAGCACACCAGTATATCATATTAAGTCATAAATAATGTGCCAGTAGAATTAATTAATTTTATACACACCCCTCCACACTCCCCCTTACGTGGTACTTTACATTTAACGATGTCAGCAGTTATTGATGCACTCTTTAAACAATGACATTTTACATGCCTTTTAAAGGGAGCTATTTTGTGAGGCGCCGATGGTGTTGGTAAAATTTCTTTATAGATAACTTGAGGACATTGAATAAACTGTTCTTAATTTTTTATGCATTATTTTCCCAACCACACATCTGTAGAGACTGAATTGATTAGATTTTGGATCAGATAGATAAGTGAAGTTTTGTCTGATGTGTATCTGGTTGTTAAAAGCTTCATTTTGGGTAGCTACTCACAGCAGGCTGGTATTGGATACATTCATTAAGTGGCTTTATGTAAAGCTTAATTAGCTAATAAGACAATTACCCAAACAAGGAGAAGATATAGATGTAGTTGTAAATGATCACTGCTAATACATTTAATAAATGGCCAATGGGTATGAGCCATTTTCTTGATAGGCTTTAAAAAAAATGGGTCCAGATTTTTTCAGGTCCAGTTTAATATATTGCTCACATGCCCATTTGTTTGTTAAAAGAGTTATCGGTTGCTGTAATAATTCCTCTTCTCCATACTAGCAATGAAGAGATCTCTTTTCAGTGTGACTGTCCGATCAAAGATGAGGATAAAATCCACAGTCCTCATTTTATGCAATGATGTATTCCAAAGTTCAGATGATGCTAATATGAGACTTCAGCAGTCTGATTTAGCTGAATCAATTAGCTATCTTCCAAAGAGCCTCTCAGCACAAAGCTTGCCCTGGCAGCCAGCTTGTGGTGGTCATGTGTACTGTAGGATTGTTTGGGACACAACACCTGCAACAGATCCACATGTGAGAGGCAGGATGAAGATTTCTATTTGATGTGGTTATATATTTTTGCTCGGAACGAGGATGGTGGATTTTGTCTGCTATTTCTTACAATGTAGTCATGCTATGAAGGGATCGCTTCACTGCCAGCATGAACAGGAGCAATGTGACTAACTCTGTGTTCATATGGCATCTGAGCTTTGTGATGACAATTCAGAACCTGTCCTTTACACATTAAAGTTACTATGGTACCAACCTGCTAAAAATATACTAATAATTTACTAATAACTATGTTGTGCTGATCAAGGTAGTGCTGTGACCATTCTTCAGGACAACCAAGGGAAATACAAGACCAATTACACTAAAAAGGCTAGAAGTATACATACAGTACTCACGACCAGTGTGTACTAAAACAGTGCAATACTGTCAGCAAAGTATAGGATATGTAAAAGTAATATTTTACAACAGCATACCCCTGAATAATGTATATCTGATGAAATAAATATGCTTAGTGTTTGTATTCATCCAGAAATATGACATGGTATGTTATGTAATAAAACACTAGAACATATTAACTTAATATAGTAGAATATAATATAGTATAGGATACTATTATATAGGCTATAATATAGAATATATTCCATACTTTCATATATCATGGAATGGAAAATGGCACAAGATGAAATGTGGTAATGTAGTATAACATAATAGACTATAGTATAATAGTATATAATATAGCATAGAATATGATATATACTATATGAAGATCCTGTCTACATGCCCAGGAACTCACACTGCAATAAACTGTATTCATTCTTGACTTTCTGCTGCCTATATTTGTATTTACGTGCGTGATTGAACAGTTTGCATTCAGTTAGTCACATCTGGTTCTGTTTATAGTGGCACCATTATTGTGCACTGCAAAAATAATGATACCGCAAAAACAACAGGCCACTTGCATGATGGCATGTAAAGAAGTGAGCCCGGCTAAGAGACTGTTTTAAACCAAACCAAATAAACACATTAAATAAGAGCTTAGCTGCGACCGACAACTGTCATTTCACTCTATGAAACATATGCATACAAAACAACAAACCAGCATGTGAACAGCAGAACACGTGTAACAATGTCTTGGTAACCTTTGGTCTGATATTGTTTTACAATCTTGAACACAGCCATGTTCTCAACATTGTTCTGTGTGGATCATGACCACATTTCAAGCAAAATGTATTTGTTTGTTTTTTTTTCCAGATGATCAGCTTTTGATCTGACAGCGCACCATGTCATGTATCTCTTACAAGATAGTAAACATACTAATGAACTTGTGTTTTCTGTGGTTATGGTTTGATACATTCTAATAACTGGACCTCTGATTTCTTCTATATTGTATCAGATTAATATGTCTGAATATGAGGGCATTGGAGAACATATGACACCACTTCTGTAGTTCCTATCCTCTTGTCAGGTTTCCTTTTTTTTGATAAATACGAGATGTTGTCTTTGATGGCTGCTCAACAAAGAGAGAGCTGTCTTCAGCTGTAACCTTTCTGCACCAGAATCTGGAACATGACACATGTCAGGCTGTGATAAATGGTGCAGTGTCTCAGTAATTTCACCAGGAATGCCCTTGAGATGCCCAAAACCCCAATCGCAAATGCTATTGTTGAATTAAACCATAAAAAGAAATCCTTCCCCCTTGACATGATGGGAACCATGCTGAAATTGAGGAATGTTTTTATTCTCTCCAGGATTTACCTGTAGTATTGTGTCTTATGTACAACTGAGTGTTTGAATGCCTGCCTGCATGAAAAAGAGAACATGAGAAAGTGCAGGGCACTGTATGTATTTTATTTTAGATGAATGACACTATTGTAAAGGCTTTTAATTTAAAACTATAAAAAAAAATTATAATATTTTCAAATTATACTTCACTTAAAATGCTGTATTTACATAATCCACAATCCAGATTTTCAAGTGTTAAACATTGAATTAATACGAGTGCTGCCTATCGATTGATATCCTTTTTTAGCACAATTCACATGCAGTATGTCAGGCTCCACCAGCTTGTCTTATATGTAACATAAGGATATTTCCCTTACGATTGAGAACCACGCATTCAGAAGCTCACCTGAATATAATCACACAAAGGCAGTTGTGAAGACTGGACACAATGGCAAACCTATACTTGGTGGCACTGTGTTCCATTTCCGAACAAAAAAGAATACTCTCATCATGTTCTGTGCCACTTTCACTGTTTTACTGCCAGAACGTGACTGACTGTATAAAAGAAATCGCAGTGAGCAAATCACATCTCAGTCTGTGTATAGCAGGACGATCTAGGCCTGTTAATGTGTGCCAGCTTGCCAACTTGACTCGACTTGTCTGCAGCAGGCCTAAGACAAACTAGTATGTTGACAATTGGACATTATAGTGCAGAGTTTGTGTGACAGTTTCGGTTCCCAAAAGTAATAATGCAATGGCAAGCACATTCATCATATTAGATGCATTTTTCTAAACACATTTTAGAGACATCGTGAAAACACTGGACCCATCCATGGCATATTTGGCTGACTGTCATGTAGCTGTATCCTTGTTTTTGAAAAAAAGGTAACACCAAACACTTTTTTTCCCGTTGTGATCACACTGACTAGCCAAAGACATAGCACTTGCTGTTTAAATGCTCAGGAATGTGATGGGAACTGCACTCGCCGCAAGTAAAGCCACTGTCATTGCAAATGTTGCTTTGATGATATGCCACTGCAGTGAGAATCAGAACTTTTTTGGGGGAACCCATATACAACATATTTGGGACATCGAAAATACTGCAAGACGCATTGCATGGAGCAGAACTGCATCTGTGATTATCTGGACAAATGCATGCTCAATTTACAGCAACCTTGCCTTTAAACAATGACCGCACACTATTAAGCGTTATTAATGTAAGTGAAGAACAGGCTGTGATGAATAGTTTGTAGGTCCAATTCTCCATGGAGGCTTATCTGTAAAAATAACAAAGAAAAAAAACAGCAGACTTACTATCACTTGTATTCTTGCTCAGGCTCGCTGAGCATTCTTGTGTGTGGTGATTTGCCCAACAATTAATCCAAAAACTGTGGCTAAACTACCCTCTGTGATATCCTTCCCATCCTATGACAAATAGAACGGTGGAATCTTAATTAGGAGGGAATGTGCTGCAGATGTATTAGAGTAGCGATGGGAAAACAGATGAGGCCATCACACCACGCAGCAGGGAGCTGAGGAGTCTGGTCCCCCATCGCTGTGTCCTATCCATAATGCCACGAGTGTGCCACATGCCTCTGCTGTCATTTGCACGGTGCCACCAGGGGCCCCCAGGGGCCGGGGAGGTCCTCGCTATCCAGCATCCGAGTTCTGGTGCATTTGGCCCATTCATTTAGAGAACCTTCACCATCACAATGACCCTAAAAATCTGCTGCTTATTAAGTAATAAAGAGCAACCTCTAGAATACTATAGTTTCACTCTCGCCATTTTTCTTTTGGTGAGATACACAAGTTATGATTTACTGGCAAAGCAAACATTTTTACAGTAAAGTTAAACTGGATCTTTAAAGTAAATAGATGTGAACTGGACGTGATAAATCATGCAACCATATCTGCATGGCTTGGCCCAGTGTCTCGCCCCTGGGACTGCTCCCTTTTTATTTATTTTTTTTCGTTTCCATGTTGGTCATTGAGGTTCCCTTTTGAAAAATAGCCATAGTTTGACTATGTCTGTTCAGCTGGCTGCCTTCAATTTTATACCTGCAAAGTTTCAATCTAGGCCCTCCCTGCGTCCTTTAACATTCGGTGGCCACGCCAGCACCTTCCCCCCACCTTCTTCTCCCTTCTCCAGGATTACTGGTAGAGACTGCACTTGTGCTGTTATTTTCAACCTTGGTGGACAGGGGCTTCGGTATGTATTCTGGAAATACTTCAAAGAAAAGCAAAAAGGCAGCAATTTTCTGCTTGAATATCTCTCTGACTAAATCCATTGATCATCCTTGGGTTTCCTGAGAGAGAGGGAGTGAGATGGAGAGCCATGTTTTATTCTCTAATAACTCCTACCTTCACCCCTTCCTGCCTCTCTGTTGTTGTGTTGTTGTTGGTCGCACTTCTGCTCTATTCCTTGGAGAGCTGCTGAGATTGAAGTTATTTTATGCTTCGGCTCCCCGGGCCCCAATTTGAAAACTCTTGTGTGTCAGCTTTCACACACTCCTGTCATATGGCAAGGAACACTGCCGAGTTTTGTCTTTTGCTTTATTCCGTGAAGGCATCTTGTGGGGTGTTCTGCATTTAGTGACAAATAGGTCAAGGAAAGATGACAAGTTTATGTCTGCTGTAAAAATTCATAAAACTTTTGTTTGTGCATTATTTGTATATGAGAGGTCTTGAATTTTCCTGCTGAAAGAAAGTTTTGACTAGGCCAGGAATGGAACTGTTTTTCATATTAACACCCCAAACCACAATGCAAAGTGGAGTTTTGCTCCCAGTTAGGTACCTGATGGGTAGCTCAGAAAAAGCGGAAAAAAAAAGTTCATAATTTAATGATGAAATATGGATAAAATGATTGGATGTGGGCTGACTGTGGGTGACATAAACAAGAGAGAGGGGAAAAAGCAGTTCATCTCTATCTGCATAATTCTATTCATGAGAAAAGCATTCTCTGGTCGCTTACAACTCCAAACCAGGTTTGGAGATTTGCTGAAAGTAAAGTCTTTGTTCACGAGAAGATACTCCAAATGATCTCTGTGGAGAGCTGGAAATTGTTGGAACACCAGATTGTAGAAAACTACTGAGCTGTGCACAAAACATGTTGTACTAACAAGTTGGGAACA
This sequence comes from Chelmon rostratus, assembly GCF_017976325.1. NCBI lineage: Eukaryota > Metazoa > Chordata > Actinopteri > Chaetodontiformes > Chaetodontidae > Chelmon > Chelmon rostratus. The sequence continues at coordinate 15,694,996 of NC_055663.1, read as the reverse complement.
AGTTAACATAATCCACTAACAACATGGATCATGATTTTCACTGCAATCTGTGCAAGTCACTACAATGTTTTTCATTTATTTTATCATTTGTTTTTCTGGGCTTTTCACTGCACTGGTGTTCTGAGCTTTTACCCATATGCTAACAGCTAGCTCTGAGCCTCTTTGAGTACAGCTTGAGTTTGGATTTGATTTAAAGACTAGCGCGACGCACATTAAAAACGTGCCATTTTCAGAATGGGTCGATTGCTGGGCTTCCTGTATTGCTGCTTGCAGCTTTCTCTTTCTTGTCGATCTGCAGAGCTGGAGAGCCTTTGCAGTTCTAGACGGACGCAGCAGTTCCAGAACCACAGTTTTAGATGAATGCAGGCACCACCATTGTTTTACCCCTTTTTAAAATGTTAAGTAATAGTAGTTCAGTAATATTACAATACGCCACCAGTTTTAAACAGTTTATTGAGTTGTTGCCATAATGTGAGCCACACTTCAAGGTATTCATAATAATAATCATTAGTATTATTTCAGCTTCTTTGCTAAATGTGATTTAATTAACTGAATGTAGGCCAAAGACCCACTGCACACAAGAAAAACAAAATGCACAAATTATTTAAAGTATTATAATGTCACCATACGCAGTTAAAAAAAACAAACTGGATTTTAATGTTTTCAGCATTTATGGCAGCTGCTGAAAAAAAAAACCTCTGCTATTGAAATCTTGCTCATAATATCATATCTAACTCATGACATACAAGTGAATGAATGAAATCTTTACTTCTGTATCGTTACTAGTGATAACATTTTATGCTGACGTTAGCCAGCTACCCTTAGTTACAGCTCAGGGGTATTAACTTTAAATTCAAAGGTCCAGTTAGAGAAAATGTCCCCAAGCAAAGGTGTGGAACGTATGTTATGATTCAATGCTGTTTTCATCAAAGTGGCCTAGTAGTTCTATCACCATCTATGAAATCAACAACTGACTGTCAAATTAAATGAAGAAAGAAATTCAATAATGTTTTTCACTATTTTTGCTCAGTTTTCACAATGAACTGGAGGGTGTAGGGTAATAAGTACTCTAATAATAAATAAATGCTCCTTTGTGGCATCGGGTAAAATAAGGGCTGTGTTTAAAAATAAAATACATAACAGAGGGCCCAAGTGATTGATCATATTGGACCCTTATAATGTTTATCTTCTGAGCCCTCAGTTCAGGTTTGAGTGGCTTTGTTTGCTCAAAAGATGCTCTCTGCTTTGTCTCGCAGTGGCGCTCCACTGCCGCTTTTAATAATCGCCACGATGCCGATGTGGTTGCACCTCTGACAGTTTGTTGAAGTGATGAGCTCTTGCTAGCACGCTGCCTCTCTCTCTCTCTCAGAGGGCCTCTTCAACCTCTTTGACATGAGTGTGTGTGTGTCTGTGTGTGTGACACCAAAACATAGCAGCATAGTTTTTTTCTGTTCATTTGACTTTGGTGCTGTGAAACCCCCCCCCCCCTGATTTTTAGATTAGAAGATTAGCTAAAATGTTTCTGTTTATCAAACGCTCTTTAGCCTTTATTATGCCTAGTCTAATACAAGACTCATGCAATGAGGGTAGGGTTCATTGCAGGACTGTATATTTTAGCAGTATTCACCAGCTCTATCACGTATATTTTCCTCCCATCGTCTTAAATAATGCCAAACGTGCCTTGGGCCCGGACAGGTTGCATGCTTGTTTTTTCTCCACTGTATATTGTCAGCAGTTTGTGTGTGTACATGTATTTATTTTGTCTTGCCTGTAAGGTCTGTTGGTCAAGGTGGTGGGCGATGTCTAGGTCACAAGTGAGCTCTGTCCAATTTTGGTGTACTGGCGCAGGCACCTTTCACACATCTCTTCACCTGCCAACGTCCTCCGTCTCTGGCAGACTCAATAAACCGCAGCTAATTGGAAGGTGATGACAGACAAGCCAGGCCCAATTTATTGCAGTTTGAAGACAACCCATTCACTTTCCCTCCGTGGCCCGGGTGAGTCCTAATGTTGGAGCGTTGCTTTCGCCCGCCCCTAAGCACACAATTTGGCATCTGATTCCTCTGTTGTGTGGCGGAACATTGAAACAACCTATAAGGAAAAATGAATGAACTGAATACCATGCATTCTTTAAAAAAAACTGTTGGTAGATTAGCCTTGCTGCTAATCTTGCCCTCTTTCAGTGGTATCAAAGGTTTTTCCCCTTGTTCAAGCAGGTTAATGTGAGTGCATCACAACAACACCGTGCAGCCCTGTCTGTCTGGGCTATTTCGGATGTTTTGTCGTGCTCAAGATCAATTTTCTTCCTCATGTTGCAAATTTCTATACACAGTATGTTAACATGAAATTGTGTAATACGCACATTAAAACGTATACAGACCAACATCATTTATGCCATGGTATAAACTCCGTTTCCTGCTGCTTGATTGCTAAAGCTCAAGCCTTGACACTTGTGATGTACTCTGCCAAGAACATTAAGTATCCGAAAGTGATAAAGCTTCAATTTGCTAGACCATTAGACTAATTACTGCAATAATTAAGTAACTACTTGATTAGAACTAATGGGTACCTAATTATCCAGGAAGAAAGGATCAGGTGGTAATTAATAGAGTCAAGCTGATGTCTTCTGACTTACCAGTGCCGATTACCAAACATACGGGACTGAAACTTGTGAGGACAAAAACTGGGGAGGGGGCTTGCCATTTGGGTGTTTACCTAGCCCCCTGTAGCTAAGGCAAACAGTTCACGTTGTGGATCGTTAATGATTGCTAATGTAACAAGAACATAACACATCAATACATTATACAGGATGATTACCCCGCTATCTAGAGGTTGATCTCAATAGTATTGATACTGATTACTGAGATAAGGAAGTATTATACCGTACTTGACATAAGTTATTTTGATGGATGGATGACATTTGTTTCCATTTCCACACAAGCTTTGATTTTGTGTGTGTGCGTGCGTGCGTGTGCGTGCATGTGTGTGTGTGTGTGTGTGTGTGTGTGTGTGTGGGGGGGGGGGACTATACACAGTCTCAGTGAGCTGTTACTCACTCCAAGAAAATGAATGAATGGTTTAAACTTGATTTTAATCACATTTCACAATGAACATCAGAGACACAGAGAAAGATGAATAGAGACAAATCTAAAATTTATAGAATTTTACAATTTGCATAAAGTGTATTATCTAAACATATAAGTGAAAAGTAAGGGTGTTGAAAAGGTCATTAAAATTTAAGTATATTGAATACAGAATATGGACATTATCTATCAATCCATCAATCTGCAAGTTACTTAATGTATAATTGTTATAAGACGGGCAGCAGTCAAGCCTAGTCTACATATAATATGCATGACTATGAATGGAAGTAAAAGTGAAAGCTGACACCTTTTGATGTATAGTTCTTTTTTATATTAATGTTTGAATAATATGTGCCTGGAGGGTGGGCTATAAATTAAAATGGAGAATTGAGGTATAAATTTTTATGAGTCATCCTTCCTCATCTATTTCCATTATGTGTTTAAAAATGAAAGAATCACTGTTATTTGGATTAAACAGACATTCCTACACTGCATTCCTTCAAGCAGACAGATTGGAGGTTAAAGGTGCATTCAGAAATCGTCAGTTTTCCTCAGACAGCCTCCCAAAGAGTGCAAATAATGAAAGCTACAGTGACATCCAAATGGCACTTTTTTTTTTGTTGCTCAGCTTACTTAGTTCCTTATTTAGACCTGAAAAGATTCGTGGATTAATGGTTTAGTTGATCGGCAGAAGAATAATTGGCAACTGTTTTCAGCAAATGTCAACAAATATTCTAGTCTCCAAATTTATATGTTAAGTAAATGTATTCATGCAAAGTATATATATCATCCTAAATTGAATATCTTTGGGCTTTGGACTTTTGGTTGGACACAATAAGACATTTGAAGATGTCACCTTGGACTTGGGAAGTTGTGATGGTATTTTCCCCCATTTTTTGATATTTCATAGACTAGAATGATTAATCAATTAATCCTAAAAAGTCTGCAGATGATCAATAGTTGTTGCAGCCCTACATTTATTGCTCATGGCATTAACCATATTTGTTAATGCTCTGTAACTATGTTATTGGGGGATTATTTTTGTGCAGGTTATGATACGGAGAAGCTCCAATTTAGCTGGGCAGCATCATGGTCTGTAACCGATGTCCCACAACCTATTGAGGAAAAATCCCTTCTAAAAATGGCGTTAACACAGCTGCGGGAGTCGTCCTGGGAGCGCGCGATTACAAATAACGGGACAGTGAAGGAGAAGGTGTGGGGTTTCCATTTGATGGCTCCTGTGAGAGCTCCAATGAGGGTTTTTAACAAGACGAGCAGTGAGGCCAGAGTTACTATACCTAAGCTCTCTCCCTCGGCATACTCCTGTGACAAGATCCCTTTTTTCTTAAATCTCAAGGCAGGATAAAAATAACATACTTTGTGTGTGTTTCTGTCACCGTATGGCATTTGGAAGGCAGGGGCTCATATAACTGGAAACAGTGGTGTCAATTAATCAAGTGTTTATAGGCCGTGCTCTACAAGACATCAAAGTTTACTGCTCTCAGCAGAGCTGGCAATTTGCAACATGGGCAGACTCTGCAGACTTGTATATATAATGCAATACTCCATTCCTCTTTTCAAATATCTGACACGCTGAAACTTTATTTTCTTTATTTACACACTACACAAATATCCAAAACTGACAGAGAAGCAAGGTACACTGTCTTTGAGTGTGTGAGATTTTATCATATCGGACTACACTTTTTAACTCAGTCACTATCCGCTCCTCTCCCTGTTCTCTCACACCGCACTGAATTGATATGCAGTCTAATCATCTGCTAGGAGCTGATGTGATGTAAATGAAAGTAATTAGGGAAATGTCAAACATAATTAATAAAACAGGTTTAAGTTCTGAAAACACTTGTCAGCCGAATGAATGAAGATTTCGCCTCTTGTCTCCCTGATGCTGCCCTCCCTTTTTGCCGCTGTTCAATTAGGTCACAGATTGCTCCTAAGTTACCGCTCCCCTCTCACTTTCCCTTTTACCCTCTATCTCTTGTTCTCACAGCCTTTCCAATTCTATGCATGGAGACCTTTTGAGAAAGGAGGGGGAGCCACCATCCTGTGGAAGGGAAATAAATTTGCCTGTCCATCCACCGCCTGGATGAAATTAATTGCAGACTCCTCATGCTGTCTGGGTACAACTGGGGCATTAACATAAGCAATTTGCGTCCAACTTCTTCTGCTGGCTGTTTAATAGAGCATCGGACCTGGCTGATAAGGCTTAAGGTCCCTGACGCATTAGCATTTTCATAATATCAAAATATTATAGCACCATGATTTGCTAAAGCCCATTCATTATTGATAAGAACAAAAGGTTTTATAAATTACAAAAGGGGAGCATGACCTATAATTACGGCAAGCAAATTAGGGTGTGCAGTAAAGTCAGTTACATTTTGAAGGAAAATAATGATGCTGGAGACCTTTCTCCTTCCCTCAGGATTGAAAAAATAATAGATTCCTTCACAGCCTCACACGGGGTTGAGGAGCATGCTCGCAGGTTCATGAGGGACAATGTCTGCACAAGAAAGGGAGCAAGTGTCCCTGGCCCGTACACCATCGCTGCATGCATAAAACGGGCCATTAGATGAGTTAGTTTTAGTTAATGAACACAATCAAATCAAGAGAGAAATGTATGCAAGTAAACATAAAATATAATTCACATTTTTACCAAAAGGTACTGTCAAATTAAAGGCTTATGTGTGCAGTAGCTGTGAGGGACACAGATAAAACTTGTGCTGTTGGTTGTGGTTGGAGACCTGATATAGTTCTGTAAATGACACCAGATGTTTCTGCAAGTAATGATGATAACCCTGTTACGTAGCACGGAGTTAAATCGTACAGTAGCTGAGTTGCTATCCAAATGTGGTCCAAATATTAGCTGAATTTTGAGTAAAGTTGCAAAACAAATACGAATGAACGCTTGTTTCTTCTCCTCCTCTCAGAGTGGAAACAGCTGATCAGTCATGTGAGTTAAATACTTGCTGTTTTGTGTGTGATTAACCTCAGTCACTATACTTAAATGGTACTTTTACCTGCCACTGTACATAAACAATGTGAGCCTACAATTGAGAGAACAGAAGGAGATAAAGACACAACAGGCATAACTTTGCTGACCAGACCCTTTGATGAGATTCAGCTCAGCTATAACAAAATTAGACAGAAGGGACATTGCACGAACCCTGGTTCAAAACATTTTGTGCTGAATTTAAAAATGAAAACAAAGACACAAAGGGTCCATGTAAATGTATCTTACACACACAGCTGACAGGTATAATATTTTTTGGAAAATCAAGCATGTGCGAGTACCCTTAAGCAGTTGTTTTTGCTTCCATGGATCAGCGTGAACCAGTAGCAGTACTGTATGCTGATTCACTAAAGCACAATGATGGCATTCTGTTACAATCCCATCTTTCCATTTGTGTCACATTTTCAGGTGGGGAACCACAGATGCCAGTCGAGGCTTCAGGGTAGATCGGATAATTGTACAAATTCTCTGGAGGCATCCTCCATGATTACGCACTGTTTGTTACTGCAGTATGTTTGCCCCAGATGACAGAAGCGGAAAAATCACCAAAACATTTTGTTTAACAACAAAACACAATTCATCTGGTCTGTGCTTTTCTGCAAAGCTACACAGTTTAGTTTTAATTATTAGGTATTAGTGACTTGCCTGGCAGCTGACAGTATGCAACATGTAATGAAGACTGAAGCTGTTGAAAGGTGTGTTTGATCACTTTTGATTGAGCACGTCGGACTGTTTCCCCTCAGTCTCAGTCTTTGTGCAAAGCCAGGCTTCACGTGTTGAAAACACTAAACTGACCTTTTCATGGCATTCTGAGCGAAACGGCAGCACGTATATTTTCCTCCCATATCTCCGTGTTCATTTCATTTATTTATATTAAGAAAACAGATCACACAGGTTTAACTTACTGCCTCATTATTGTGGAACAGGTTCTCATATCCTTGCTGTAATTCACATTTGATAAGAAACCCCATACGTTGTTGCCCCATGTACACAGAGCCATCTGGAAACACTATGAAACTTGACTTCAACTTGAGTTTTTTGTTTTTTATCCTATCATGTCTCTTGGTAAAGCACACAAACACTGTGTGTAATACCTGCACACATACACAATTCCATTAGTTTTACTTTTATTTTAGGACTAGCAGATCAGCCCAGTGTGTCAGACTCATAAAGATAATATAATACCTGATGTATTAAAATCAGGTCTGAAAACATCACTTGTTCATGCACAGGTCAGTTTTGAGATTTTGGGCTACTTTGCTTCCACAACATGTCTTCTATCATGAAGAAAATGTCCCAAATACACATTTACGTTTATCTTAGTTTAGATTTCTGCTCTGGATATTTATGCAAATTACCACATATTTAATAGATGATATATCATTTGTATATTTAGACATACGATTTCAAGTTTTGTGGAAGTTTCATGGTGGTGTCTATTCTTACCCTATTCACCTGTAGTAGTGTCTAAAAACGTATGGAATTTTACAATACACATCTTTAAAGGTTGTTTTCTTAAAGTGAGTTTTTTCTCATATTCTGAGCCAGAAATTGGTACCTTAGTAGACTACACTCTCCAGTTTTATTCCTCTCTATATTCTGGTGATTTTTGCGGAGGGGTTTGTTCATGTATCATTCATAGCCTGATTTTGAAAACATTTTATTCCCCAAAATATGGTGAAAATTGATTTTTTTAAAAGGCTTTTGTCAGTATTTTCTGATTTTTGGAGTGATAAAAAGGGAGATCCCAAATTCTCTCTTTAAAAGCTTTTGAATCTAACATGTCAACTAAATGGAACAAACACACTGGCTTTATCCAAATGTTCAGATTCCTGTTCTGGAAATGTCTGCAAATTAGCACATATTTGATAAGATAATTGCTCATTTGCATTTGAAAACAGAATTCATGAAAACTTGTAATAATGAGGACTTGTAATGTCCTTTTAGCTCTGTTTTGGTCTCTACCAACTCCCAATGGAAATACTTGGCTATTTGGCTGCTAAATGCTCCACTATGTTCACCAGCGATGCTCTTTTAGTAACTGTGCTATCTTCTCATTCATTCCCCCGTTCAGTATGAACAAACTCATATGCATGATATCAATCTTCTTTATTTAAGTCTTCATATTTCCCCATTTTGTGGGTAAGACTAGATCTATGCTTATCCAAATATGCCGATATCCCCTATATTATATATAGATTCTATGGTGAAGTAGTCTGCTCCATTTTTATTTAGGTATCAGTGAGTATAAGTATTTAGGCTAGCTGCATAATAATATATAACCAGTGGGAATTATTCTTTGTTATCTCACTCATCCTTGTGAAGTGGACTCAAACTTTGATTGTGTCCTATTGGGCCTGTCTAATCACTGCCACACTCTGTCCCAGAGTGCTCCAGGCTCCTTATCATTCATTAACCTCTAGCTGTGATGTCGCTCTGCCCTCCTCATTTTGCCATGCAGCATTGCAAGTCATAAATATATTTTGCCGAAGACACAATGACCATGTAGGGAGGATATATTGTGAATCTAGGGCTTTGTTAAAGGTGACTTAGTCTCCACTCTCTCTCCTTGTCCCCCTCTCAATTTCTCTCCATCTAATCTCCCTCTGTCTATAACAATAAGAATTAATTAGCCTGCTTATTTTTCTCTGGTTGTAGAGAGGCTCCCCATCTGGATGGAAGACAGTCCTCTGTGTGCCTGATTAATGGCGTGGAGAGACAGTTGCCAGTTCTGAAGCCTTGCTGTCTGGCCCAGGTCAGATCTTCCAGAAGGCAACCTAATGTTAGTCCAAGAGAGAAAAAAAAAAAAAAACAAGCCTCAGAGATTATTGTGCTCTTTTATAATGAGCAGGACCTACCTAAGTTTTAGTTCTAGCAATAAAAAGTTACCACTGCAAAGTCATTAATAGATGAAGGGATATGAAAGCCTGAAATAGTGAGAGGGATATTTGCACTGTTTGTTTTTTAATATTGAAAAAGAAGGTGAAAAATTCTACTAGCTGTATTGCTGTGTCAGTGTAGGTCAGCATAGCTCTAATAATGCAATTTATACACAATCTACTCAGCTGCCCTGGAGTTTTGTCACTGTTGTTCAGAGCATTGCATTCATATTGCAACTCTCAAACAACGCTTCCTACCATTGTTATTATAGTTTATTTACTACATGTCGTAAATGATTATGGGTTTTCCCACTTTAAGGTATCTTTGAATATTTTGTACACAAATAAGAGTGGTGCTTTACATCATTTAGCAGCCTAATTAAAAAGGAAACAACAACAACTACAATAACAAACATGGTGCATTATTTTACAATACTCAAATATCAAAGCAGGAAAAAATTCCACTCACTCGATGCTATTCAGACAACAATTTGAAAGAGTGGTCCAATCAGTGTAATATGATTTGGTGAATCTTGTCATGACTTTACTTGTGGTATAACAATATACTTCAGTGCTATGTTAAGCACTGCTTTTGATTTTAGCCAGCTGATTGCCTGGACCAGAGAAAGGAAGGACTTTGCATCTCTTTTGCCACTATAGAGCTTTGTCTCATTTGTCACTAATGTGTCAAAGAGAAGATGACATTTACAGCCTGGTGAAATGAGGGCCTCCCCGCCCATCAGGCACCCCTGAAGTAATAAATGTTTACCTTTAATAAACAGGTCTGTGGGTTCAGGGTTTTTCTTTAGAACACACAGATTTCTTATGTTCTCAACCTTTCGCTTCATTTCTCAAACAGAATAATTTCGGTGGCTGCAATTCCACTGTTACTATGATTTCAAATCTGCACTAAGCTGATAAACTTTCATTAATTAAAAATGTAAATGACTATTCACATTCCTTGTTTTAGCCGTGTTTAAAGTCACAATTTTCCACAATTTTATTTAGTTGCACATTACAGTGAAAGACTAATTAATGAACTAATTTCATTATACTTAAAAGGCAGTAGTCCAAGTCCATTACTGACCAGGATTTGACTTTTTAATGTTCACAGCTGTACAACTTATAAATAAACACAGTAATAATCATATACTGTAGAAGAGTAATGATGAGATTTAAGAGACAATGTCTCGTGTAATTTTGTTGTCTGTAAAGTTAGCTTGTCTGTGATCTGCAGGTGGGTATGTTTTGTAAAAAACAAAACAAAAAAAACTACATAATATATATAGATATCAATATCTGTTTTTTCGCCAAAAGGTATTATTTCACAGCAATTTTCAATGATACAAATAATAGCAAAGGGTTGTAATGTATGACACCCTTACAATTGAAAAAATACCGCAACTTATAGTAGAATCAAATACAAATACATAAATAATACACACAAATATATCTAAAAACATTATATACATTGGCTGAGTAATGCATGACTATATGAGCCATTACCATGATCTAAAACAGTCAGTCAACCCGTAATTGATGGAACAACCAGATCAATATGCATGTGACCTCAGGAACATAACTGTTGTTGCAAGGAAAGTGAAATTACACTCATGGCCTTGTAAACTCTTTTGTTACTAATGACAAGCTGTTATCTTTCTCAGCAAAACATTAATCAAAGACAAAACTAATGGCTTTGAGTATTGTTTCTAATGGAGCAGACCACAAACCTGTAAGAAGGTAACCTCTGAAGATACTTTGAATGCACATTTTTCAGTGTGTTGCCAGTATCTTATCATTTGTGTGATAATTACTCTTGTAAAAGCTCTCAACTGTTCAGACATTGTTTAAGTATCTTAATGGAATCCTGATAAATCGAGTATGTGAAGGGGATAACAGGTAGACTGTGTCTACATTGACCTACACTGATAAAATGTGGACTTATCTTGAATGTTTATATCCCTAACTGTCTGTATACAGACAATAGCACACCAGCTAATACAACCCTTGCTTGAACAGCCCATGACTTGAGCTCCTAAATCAATGGAAAGCCGCAAAAATGTGAAAACGAGATGAAGAGAAAACCAATGTCTAGGCCTTGAGGGCCAAGATGCGCAACATCACACCAGACTCTTATCTGTGGACGCGTCTTTCCCCCTGAGAGGATTCTACACTCCAGCAAACAGCAGGATTCAAAGGTATATCAGGTGCATGACCTTAGGGTTAGTGAAATCTACAGCCAAGCAGTATCAGCTGAAAAAGTCGGACACAGTACTAGACATCATGTGGCCAGCATACAATTATACACCCACATGCACACACATACACTTACTGTTCTTTCTGTTACATGCTCACTCATACAATAGTCTGACACTCACTCAGGAACACAAGATTGCCCTTTCTGTGGTTGGCAGATAGATTTACAATCAAAAATTTTCTTTACACCTTGTTTTTCTGTACATTATATAAGCATTACAGACCAGAACACGTTTTCCTACCTTCTGCAGTACCTACTAATTGCCAAGGATGAGTACATTTTTAATTGAATTTGATTTAATACTGATTGACTTTGCATTATGCCAAAGAAAAATGCATAATATGCTGCATCTCTGAAAAAATAGATCTATTATCATTCAATTTTCCCCTCATTAACCTTTGGTTCATTGCTTAATGTGTCACAGGCCAAAGGCCATTGTAATCTCTCTCAATGGACACGCTGTTCTTGATCAATATGCTTCTTGCTCAGCAACTCACATTGTTTTATTTTCCTGCTTGTGTTCCAGAGTAAGGTGTGAAAGGATCATTCCAGGTCTCAAAGGAGAGGCTTCTTTCAATATCCTCAAAGTAGCGGATCCCACCCACTCAATTGTTCTCTACATAATCATATAAAAAGATTCAGGAAGAGTTGTTTTTTATTGTTGTTGTGTTTTTCCTCTGCTGAACAATGCCCTTCCGCCACAGGGTCCCATAACAGCCTACCAGTCTGTGCTCAGCGCACCTCCACCCCTCATCCCACCCTTGCTATCTCGTTTTCCTCATCTGGCCCAGGCCCACTTCCACATCTACATCCCATTGTCTGAGTGAAGGCAGCACGCGCAGGGCTGGGGCCAGTCCAAACATACTCATCTCTCTCTCTGGATGACTGCCAGTATTCTTTGAAAAACGTAAACTTTGTGACTTTCCAAATCCATTTAACAGTTGTGTTTTAGTAATGGAACAAAGACTAGTCTCTCTGCTCCTTAAAAAAAAGGCGTGTATGTATTTACTCACACAGCTTCTTGTATGTGTGTATGTGTCGTGTCGTATGTTGGGATTCCTGCATGCACGTGTGTCGGAGAAACCAAATCCCAATCCATCATGCATTCCCCAAGGTGGGCCAGCCAGTGTGTGTGTTTGTCACTGTCCCCTGTCAGGAAAGAGGGTTGGAGCGTGTTCTCCGGATGAACCCCCTTTGGCTGAGGAAGTGCTCCTCTATATTGGCCTCTTTGTGGCTCGCTAATCGAGCTTTCCTGTCAGCAGGCTGCACAGTCCCAGTGCAGGGTGCACTACGTGATACAGACCCGCTCCGGTGCTCCAAGGGAAGTTCTGGGATCAGCAGATAACAGCACAGCTCCCTCATCTAACACGCAGAATAGTGTTGCCTCTCTCTGTCCTTCTGCTTGTGCATGAATAAGGAAAACACAGATTTTAACCATTTAAAAAATTCCATTATTCAGAGCCCCTGACTGCCAAATGGTCTTCTTTGGAAAACCCCATAATTTCCTTTAAACCCTGTAAGTGTGTGTATTAGAACACTGTTTTCCAAAAAGTGGATGATTACATATAATTGAACATGTTTTGTGACAAACCTGAGCACAGCTGACCAGAAAAATGCTGGATACTGAAAATACTAATCTGTTAAACATGTACGCTGCTCTACCTTTTGCATGGCACTGTCGGTTGCCAGTTTTGTGATTAAAACGGACTATTATCCCTCCCACCTGAATTCTGTACTCCACGGTGGGCCATCGTGCAAACGGTAGCCCTCTTTTCAAATGTAAGCGGATTTTAGTGCTATCTGACAATAGTGGTCACGAAGGACCCATGTTCTGGTATTCAAAACCAATTATAAAATAATAATCTGTAGGTGTCACTTCTATTTAAATTTTCCGGTTATTCAAGCCCTCACAGATATGTCAGGGGGATTTTTCAAGGACACTGTAGGATGTACAGATATCTTAGTGGTGACATGACTCAAATTCTGATTTTTTTCATGTGTCCTTAGCCAGTCTACCTTTATTTAGATGTTATATTGTTTTTCACATGTTCCCAGTTTAGGTTAACTAAAACAACTTGTGTAGCTTCAGTATGTTTTTTTATTATTGCCACAATAATAATATTTTACAAGTTCCATATTGGGCTTTTGTGTAAAACACAAATTATTAAAGTTGCTCAGGACAGGAATTGCACAAATGTATGAATGAACACCCCAACTTTTGAGAGTAGTTGTCTATGCTCATTTTGAGTTCTTCCAGTACCTTCTCTCTTGTAATGAATTACAATTTGACAGATGTTTTAGGTCTGAAGGTACTAAATAAACCAGACATTCAAGTTATTTGGTCATTTTAGCTTGTTTTAGCACTTCTGTCACTTATCACCAACAGTCTGGTGGAGTTGCAGTCACACTTTTCTGCTACCTCAGAGGATAATCTCCAGTTTAAGGGTGCAGCTAAAGGGTGGAGGTGCTTATAGGCGATGTCTTCCCTGTACAATAAACAGTTCCCTAATAATGGTCTGACTACCACACAATTTTCCGTTCAAACTCAAAGTAGCTGTGAATTTTCAGTAAACTCTTAATGTTAAATGGCAGCCAAGTTAGGTTTGGCGTCATGTTTTGAAAAGTTAATACACAATGTTGCCTTTCTTAAAAAGAGTTATAGCTGTAAAGGACAGAAGTTGCCACAATATGTATTAAACGGTTACTCTAGTTACCTCACGCTAACTTGTGGTCATCTTTTAATAGAAAAGCCAAATAATGTAAGACCTAAATTCAGGTCAGATGATGCATGTCAGTCCAAGTTTACAGAGTAAATTAACATGGACACACCGATATTGCAACTGTTAGATGTAAAGGCCACTGATTCCAAATGTTTTATGTTCTCTGCTGGGCAACATATATCACCAAAGTATGAGATGCAGGTTCAGTATTTGAAAAACAGGAATATCAAATGCGGATCTGAAGTTGGTGAATTATTACGACTTTTACTGGTGACATTTTCCAGCGGCATATGGCAGCAAGCTCATGGGAGAGCACAGCTTTTTGATGAATACTTTGAGTCTGAGGGACCAAAGGACAGTGCTGGCTATATGCTGCCTTCTGTCTTTGCCTTGTGAAATGATAATGTGGCCTCACTTAAACGAGACTCAGAAGCCACTGAGTTGCCATTTTTAGCAGCTAGAAATATCATTGTACAAACATCTATCTATCTATCTATCTATCTATCTATCTATCTATCTATCTATCTATCTATCTATCTATCTATCCATCTATCCATCCATCCATCCATCCATCCATCCATCCATCCATCCATCCATGATTAGATTTGACATGCTTCGGTTCAGTTACCTGTTACTTGTGCATTTATCACATGTATCGGCAAACCGTCCAATAGTCCTATCTTAGCTCTGTCTCCACCAACTCCTAATATACTGGGCAGGTAGCATACAGCGGGTCAGAATGTTCCGCTGTAAACAGTTGCCTGCTGTGGCTTTAAACTGGGTTGATGAGAGAGTGACAGTTAAATCAAGACAGTGAAGTTGAGGGCTGTAAAACTGCAACAATAAAAGATGCTAAAGTGCTTCATAGTAGGGCGGAGGTATGTACGGCTGGTAGAGATTTGACAACCGTTTCCAAACTAACAGAAACTATCCCCTGAGACATATTTACATATAATCATCACAACGTATGCACTGCTACCCTGCTACACAGCAGTCAGTGGGCCTGTTGATGAGCATGGCTTCTTAGTACACTTTTCTGCTTGCCTGTATATTGCTTTCCACTCTTTCATTGATATTGCGGATTTGTATTTCCAGTAAGTGAGACAAATGTGTTACATGTGTGAAAGCACAACTCTGGACAATGTTGACCTGACCTGATTCTGCAGACATATGAGAAAATGGCTTTATAATCTCTTTGCTATACATTCAGGGCGGAAGTGCTATGTAGCAATCCGACTGCTTTGCAAGGTCATGTAATCTGGGCTGCACCTAGACATTTTTTCCATTGCTGATATGAAATATTGACAGATGCAGCTTTAACTTGTTTTTTTTTTCTTCTTTTTGTTTGCTTTTTGCCAACATTGTTATAAGGTCATGAAAAGACATGGTTAGATAAATGTTTCTTTCAAAGGCCTAACCCCTCCCATACATCTTTGTGCATGTGCTTGAAAATAATTAGTGTTCATATCATTACTGTTTGTTGTTATATTATTATTATTATTATAGTGTATCCTGATATCTTTAGGTGTGCAGCTACAGCTCTCATGGACTGTATTGCATGTTTATCATTAATATGGATCTGTTTGACCATGACCCGCTTGATTCTTTGAACTTTGAGGAATTGTTAAATATACAGTTGAGCAAAGAAATATATCACATTTTGGCATGGCTAAAAGCCCTACTAAATCTGTGTGTAAACACACACACACACAAACATTTGCATTCTGCAGTTTCCGTAAACAAAATCAAATTGGAATGGGTAAAGCCAGAAATTAATTATCCATCTAAAGCAAATGTACTGGAAAATATAATTTATGGAACAATTATGAAAATGGTGCGCTTAAGTGAAAACCCCACAATAATTTAATTAATATTTCATTGGATTACTCTTTTAATTCTTAGCCATGGCGAGTGTGATGGAATGCACGAGGCTGTTGAGTGGAGTGGTATTTTAGGTTTTAGGTAGAACACACACACAAAAAAAGGCTTGTGCTGCTTTCAATGAGATTGGAGTTTTAAAAGCTTGCTGTTACTGTAGTAAATCTGAACCAAACGGTAAATGTTCTGCAGGTGATTAAAACATTTACAAGATGAGACCTTGACTCTTGGTGCTGAGATATGTTATATGATAAAGCATATTATTATGTGCTGGACATTTTGTAGTAGAATGAACACATGCAGGTTTCAGTGGATGTTTGCATTTCGAGTTTCAACATCTTTGTAGGAGCGTACTCTGCGGGTGATTGTCTGCATGTGCGTCAACTCAAATGGTTCCTTTGCTCCATGTCTTTCCTCTACACAGTGCCTCTTTATGCCAAGGAAGGACTTGCCCTTCTTCCTGTCACCCGTCCACTGGGAACACTGCTCTCTGTGCAGTCTCATTGGCATGCTAAAGAGCCCTGATATTTTTGTCTTACATTTAAAGAGGGAATTACGCTGAGCTATTGAGGGCTTATGTCCAGGGCATTTTAACTTTTTTTCATGGTTCTTGGAAGTCGTCCAAGTAGATTGAAAAGATGGGAAGGTTAGAGAATGGATAGAGAGGTTATTGACAGCGCTGAGGTTAGTGCTTTGAGGGACAAGCGGAAACAATGTGCTGACTGTTAGCCAAGGACCAGATCTGCTGTATCACATGGGGACATGAGTGTCCTGAGTGGGCTTTTTTCAAATGTTCCTTCCCCTCTCCCTAGAAGGCTGCTACAATGAAACCAAGTCTAAAGCAGCAATTTGTAAGTCAAGAGCTTGGCAAAATGGGTAGTGTGGGGGGGGAAAGGAGTTGAAAGTGTATGGTGTGTAAAATGAGAGCCTAGGGTCTGTTTAGGGCAAGTGGAGCTCTGGTCAGCTTTGCATGCCACTTAAGTGGCTTCCTGCAGCTTGCAGTAAAGACACCACCAACACTGTATGAAAGCCCTTTTTACCCAGTGATATATCTGTTACTGCTGAACACTGCTGCTGGACACGATATATTATGTTAGAAAAACATCAGCCGCTTGAGTAAAATGTTCAAATGGATTTTGACACTGGACTAGTGTTTGCACATACAAACAGATTACAACTGAATTGTACAAAAGGATTTTTCAGTCAGCAGCTAGTGGATAGATTGCCAAGTTTGGATTTTAGCTGGTCTCATTTCAGCATGTTGTCATGCATGGAAAGATACAAAAGTGACACACTAGACTGTTTACATTTTCAACAGTTTCACACACTTGGAAACATAAGCGTCAGTTTTCTGATAAAGACAAACAGGACTAAATAAGAAAGTGAAGTTTGATTTAGATTTGGACAAAGTGAGCGCCAAAGTCAGGAAAACAACTTGTGTCTCTGTAAATATCAGTATTGACTAAAGGTTTAGATCTTTAGGCTTGTGCTTATGTTCAGTTTGTTTTTGACTGGGCAAGTAATGCCTACATCTGCCCTAATATATCACATCATAGGAGTAGAAGAAATTTTGCATTCTTTTGAAGCGCAAAGCACCCAGCACGGTCAAATTCCCCATGTGTAGAGAATGTAGAAATACACTTTGGAATAACCATGTACTGTGTGTGTGATGAATCAACCATCAGTCTGTATTCTGCCTCACTGACATTAAAGCCACAGTCTCATTAGAACTGTATTATGTGCTTAAAATACAGTGCTGTTGAGATTGTATAATTGGCAGATGGCAAACAGTGCTAAACATTGTTATCCTTGATACCAAAATTGTAGTGCTGGCTCGCCAATGACGCAGCCTTACTGCAGCTCTCCTCCAGCTCCGGCACAGGGCGAGTCACCAAAATGCTAACCGGGCGCAGGTGATGAATCCTCCTCTCTGCACCTCTGCAAAATGTCATCTCACCAGCACGACGCTCCCAAAATACACCTATGATAAAATGAGTCTGAGCCCTTAGTCTGACAGTTTTACTTTTAACACAACCATGTCTTATAGAAATGACGTTTATATACAACTTATTTGAATTCATAATTACATTGTGCTGACAAACGTGAACGCAGCCTGGATTATGTTGCAACATTCAACAATCAACATTTGTTTGAGTGAATGAAACACTACTTTTTATGTACCGTGTTGGACTCTGAGGGCGCCGGGTGTACAAAGTGTTGGACTGTGACACCAGAATCCAGGGTTCATGTCCAGACTGTGATCAGGTTTAGGCAACAAAGCACTTTAGTTAAGGTTAGACCAAGATCGTGATTGCCGCTGACTTCTTCTTCATTAAAATAAACCATGATTTTTCCCAAGCATTAACCAAGTTCTGTTCCTAAACATAACTGTAAAAAAAGTGGAATATTTCTGCAGTCGCTGTGAGTGGATGCTGCTTTTTAAGATTTATCAAGATATTTTGGCACAAGATAAAATGAAATACGTTGTCAGTAAAAATGCATTCAGTATCAACATTTTTTTGACTTGCCAGGTACAATAATTAACAACATTATGTTGATACAAAAACGTAATTAGGTCGGTATTAAGTTTCCTTCAGAGTTTCTATTGCTGATTCGTTGAATAAAAACTTTTCTTGGAGACGGGACTCATTTAATAACAAACTGCCATATATCGTGGTTTTTATCCCTAGATGTGAACACTTTAAAAATTGATAGACTTGAGAGAAAAGTCTGTAGCAGCTCCTTAAAACTCTAGTTTGTGAATTTGTCCGAATGTACGAAATTGCCCCAAATCTTGTGTTAAGGCAGCATAAACTATTTGATGTTTGGCACCGGGCAAGAAGCAAACAATGGGTTTATCAAGGCTTTGCAGGTGAAAACAGATGCCTGCTGTGGGTGGAAATTACACTGCTGAGTGTGCTAAGAGTGAACCAAGACAGTAACGTTTCGGGCCAGAAAACCAAAACAGTTTGCTGAAAGGCACTAAAATGCTGCACAGAACTGAGGGGTTGGTGGTAATCATGTGTGGGTTTGTCACTACAAGCAACACCTTTCACATAACATGTAATTCTTCCATCCATTGTCAACAAAATATATTAATTAGAGTCGTTTTACCTAAACTACATTTAAAATATATGTGCATGTACTATATCATTAAAATATTATGTGATAATGTTGTTTCCAAAGTTGGAGAACAGTAGTTGTATGAAATCCATGTAATCACAGACACCTCCGGGGGGAATATGGAGTGAGAAATCCAGAGGTCTGCTCAGCTCCCTGCTAGATTTACAGAGTGACATATTAACTGTGGCCTCTAAGGCAAGCATTCTGGATAGAGTCCCTGAAGTATCTAAACGATTATGAGAGCCATGGGCTGCCACTGGAAACAAACTCACTGACACGCTGATAAAATCCCTGCCCCGTGTTTATGTGCCATTTTGCAAAGAAATCAGAAAAGGTAATCATGTATGGAAGCCGAGGTTAAGAAGCAATGTAACAGTCTATTAAGTTTAATATAGATATGTAGAATAAGCATATGCAGGGGGACATTAGCATAAATCTTGGTTACACACGAATGGTGCAGTGCACTCTATTCTCTCCCTGCAGTCGGGTCTAATGACAAATACTGTGAATGAGCCATGCCAGCCTGCCGACTGCTCACTTGAGCTCTCAATTAGCCTCTTCCCCAGTAAGTCTCCAGTCCATTCTAGCATTATTCAGATTCCACAAAATGAAATGAAAGAATAACATTAGTTAATAAGTAAGGTATGATACTATTTCAAAACCTCTCCAGGAGTGTTTATTTTAAAGCTGAAAAGAGTTTTCTAAGCCACCTAAAGAACAGCTCTAAACATTAAGAGATTTTGGGTCCAGCCCAAAGCTTTTCATGACTGTCAATTTACATTTTAAGCTGTTGGCTTAAGCTGTTATTTAGAGTGACTAATAATGACTCATGCACAAGCTCAGTGTCTTGCTCAAGGATGCTTCAGCGGCACACGCAACTCCCCTCTCTTACTGACGCAAGTATAAAAAATAAAAAACCAAAAAAGAATGGTGATGTGTGAATTGTTATGAACTTGAAACTGGATGCAGTTACAAATCCGACCACAGTTGCCAAAAAATTAGAAGTTGATTTGGCTATGCAAAGCAGAGTAAGCAAAGTGTGTTTCAGAGAGTTTGCGCTGCCTTAAATCCCTTAAATCAGTTAAAAGGTGTCTTTTTTTCATGCACTGCTCTGCTAAAAAATTCACCACAGTTGGATAATTTGGATGACATATCCTGATCTACTAGCAATAGGCAACGTGATGCACATTCCCGCTGACTGCAGAGGGCACTAATGCACATGTTCAAGCTCTAGTACACCCCCTTTTTTTAGGCTATTCCAAAAGTTTGTTGGCGGTAATGTGACAAAAAACAAATCAATGTGTCAGCAAACATCAGAAGAGGAAAACAGCTGATTTAACCATGGATGTAAACAATGCAGGTTTTAAAATAGTCAAAAAATTGGCCTTGCAAATGTTTTTGGAAAGGAAAACACATTCATGTTCATTTGGCGTCAAGGATACACACAATGCTCGCAGGCTGTCAACATAAGTGTTTATATACAAGAAACCTGCGCAGGGTACCTTTAATGTTTGTCATGTCTGCACCCTTATAAAAGACGAGGAGGTCCTTCCTTGAATCAGCCATCATCTTTTTTGGGTGTCAACACTGACAATCAACAGCAGCCTGCAATAAACATTATTAGAAAAGTGATATATCACATGATGGAAACCCCATACTCAATTGAGTCGGTGCTCAGTGTAGCGCCTTCAGGGGCTAATTGGATTGGTGTTTAGCAAGACCTGCGCATGAGGCAAAGACTACCTTCATGCATAAAATTGTCTTCGTTTTTCTCCGTTGTCTTGTCTCTCCCTTTTCTTCCTTGGTTGCTTTTCCCACTGCCTCCCCCATCTGCACAGGCCATCCGAGGAGTCATGTAAGTATACCTTTGTCCCTGCATGGGAGGAAGAAGAAATGATCTGGTATTAAATTTCAATAACACGTTTTCCCAGGTCCTCCAGAGTACAAGCAATCAAGGGTTAAATTGGATCTGTAACGTATGCTCGGTGACCCACAAATCGCTTACCCATCAAACAGACTCATTACGAGCCGGCAAGCAGATGAGTGTTTGTGAGCCTTGCCTCTGAGCGGTGGGGATTGTGTGTATTACCGCTAACACGGCTGAGGTATTTAAATTTTGATTTTTTCGTAATGGGTTTTGACATGTTTCATTTCCTCTGGGGGAAGCGCTCGAGACCTCCGAAAGTAAATGTTGCTAAAAAGTCATCAAGGCAGAATATTAAAATGCCATCAAATAAGAATTTCACTAATGCGATGGGGCTTGGGCTTCAGGTACGCAGGGCCGGGGTCAGAAGGGCTTGGTTCTGGGAGAAACACTATTTGTTCCCCTTGGCTGCCTTCTTTCCCTCTTAAATAAATTATTAAACTACTTCAACCCCCTCCTCCTCCTCCTCCTGCCTCTCTGCCCGTCCACCTCTTGTGCCTCTCACAGCTTAGCCCTTGCTTTTGAAATGAAAGGCCAGCAAGAGGAGGAACTGGAAGAGCACTAAAATAGCACACCTTTGGCTGAAATGAGATTAGCCGAATATATCAACATTTACAAGGCTCAACATTCGAAGCTGTCGTCCCACATAGTACGATTTTTTTCCCATGCATTTAAAAAAATGCAATAGCTCATATCGATGGTCTACGCTAACATGGTGTTGTACATTTTGCAGGATTGGAAATGGAGACCAATGCACACGAGTTTCCATAAGCTCTGTTTTGACTTTTATTGCCAAGGTGTAAACCGTTGCATCGCTGGTAGTTTTTGTATTCCATGGACACTCCTTTTGAGGCCATTACCAAGCTGACAACCCACCAGCTGTCACTAATTGCCCACTAATGGGGTTTGGTGGTCTGATGGTTTGTCTGTGAGGGGCGTTCCAATTCTACACTGGAGGTCCTTCTGGCTTGCCAAATCAAAGGGGACACATTTAAAAAAGCATGTCATGTTATTCTGTTATATTACCTCTAACTGCTCCTCTACAATAACGCCTAATTTACAGGGCAATGTATTTGGAGACAAAGATTTCTTGTGCGTGTGATTAATCACAGATTATTTAATATTCACCTGACATTACCTGGTATTGTTTAAAAAAATGGCAAAGATTGCTTTGTTGGTGGCAACAGCCATTAGCATGCATGATATTTTCTATTGCTTGTCATTGAAATCTTTGCAGGAGACAAGAGGGGCTCGTGTCTGCCCTCTGCGTCAGCCAGCCCGCTAATAGATGTGAGAAGGTCATCTGGCATTAGTGGCAGAAGTACGTTAGCATTTGTGCTGAGCGTCTCTTGCCAGACTGTGTGCATGTTTGAAGGCGCTTGGACAAGCAGGCCCTTTCATGGTGATGAATGGCTTTTTTCAAGCGTTCTGCTCCCTAGTTATGAGAAGGGTGACCTGGTCATTGGACGACTTTATGAAGCTATAAAAAATGTATGTCAGTCTGCAGTCTCTAATGCCATCCCTAAACGGGGGAAGGGGGGCAGGGGTAGCTGGAATGGTAAAAAGGCCATTTACCGTCACTCTAAATAGCTCTCTGACTGCCCTTCTCCACTTATCTGACAATGTCATTGTCATCAAGACAATTTTTTATTCTCTTTTTTATTTTTCCCCCTTTGAATCAAGGGTAGACATGCCAGTATTTCCACACAGTATTTTACAGTTTAGTATAGTCTACTAACTTGTAATTACTGTGTTTATGTCATGTGTTGCTCAAATTACAAGTTATGTGCTTAATTAAACTGCGTAGTATTTGTACATGAAACAATGTGCCATAACAGTATTGTCTAATACGGTATAATAGGTATAATACTGCATAACCAGTAATTCATAGACCTCCTGGTAGAGAACAGTGCTGACAGACGAGTGTACTGATCAGGGCTCTATGATCAAGGATCCATGATTTTCCTCCTCATCCACATGTGACATGGCTGGATGCCATTAATCACAAATGTCTCCTTTTTAATAAATATGCAAATTTATATTAGCCAAATGGTGTTACAGCTTTTGTGTCATTAATAAATAATGAGCCTCTTTGTTGGATATCTCAGGTATTTAGATACAAACCGTTCATACTAGCAAACAGTGATGTGCAGCAAGCATGGCTGAGTTTTACTGTTGGGCTCATGCTTGGGCATCTGTAGTCAGAGACACATTATGACCAATCACATAATCTATTTTTGACAATGCAGTTAGTTAATCAAACAGAAGAAGCAGAAGAGGGAGGTCCGAGCAGAAGAAATGCTGACAAAAAGCTGTAAACACCAGTGAGGCTAAATGTTCTGCTTATAAAAAGGGCAAATGGAAAAAGGCTTTTTCTCGCAGTTTGCCTCCGTCATGCATTGGATGGAATTGTTCCACTTTATCTAGACATTGTCTCTCAGTATAAAATGCTGCCTCTGTCTTTCTCATGCACCATGATCCTGCCTCACACATGCTATCACCAGTTAGCCTGGCCAGTGTTTCCTCAAGTAAGCTAGCATATCTAAAAAAGCTGATTCAAAGAGTCACATTATTCTGTACACTGGAAAAAAAACAAAAACAAGTCTGGTGAATTAATGTAAACGTCTCGCAATACCATAGCGTACCATCCTTCATCACATTATTTTATTCTTTTTGTTTGGAACCTTCATATAAACACAAACAACGGCCTCACCTGAGACAACAAGAATGGAAGCTTTCAGGTTCCAGATGAGAACAGCAGATATGCATCTAGCAGCTGGATTGCTACATTGCGGCGCCCACCCTGAATATATATCAGAGAAAGCAGTTTTTTCTCGTACGAGAAGTGTCCGCAGAATCAGGTCCGGACATTGTCCAGAGTTATCCTTTTACATTTTATGTAACACGTTGTCTTCCTCACTGGAAATTCTCTGTTCGGTTTAGGCGAGGGGTGGTGCCATTAAGCAGCTACACTGTTTGATGTCATCAGCATGTTGGCTGTGTAGCGGGGCAGCAGTGCATACGCTGTGAATCACAGTGAATAAATACGCGTTAGGGCATAGCTTTTGTGGTGCAAGCGATATCGGCAAATCTCTACCAGTGAACACGTTTCTACCATTGCGCGGTATATACCGTCATACCACCCAACCCTATGACATGCTATGTAACAATAACATAATATCTAAAGGCTTGTAGACAAATGAAACCGTAAATTAGTGGTAGGCTACTGTCAGCAATTATAAGAGAAATAAATCTATTGCAAGGAAATGGATGTAAATTAAGAACCTTTGGGTTTACTGTAGCTGCATGGCCCCATGAGATCATGAGATAAATTTGTGTGTATACCAAACACAATCTGTTGGCTGAATTATTTCATGTGCTTCTCATAGGTCTAAATCAAACTGCAAGCTAGCACATTTTCTAATATACAATCAAATTTGACAATATGAACATTTAGTAAAATTTTTCTAACTAAAAAAAATAAATTTGTTGACAGTTTACTCATAAACAAAAATGGTGTTTCAAAGAGCTGGACCTGTTGAAGTATCAAGATTTTTAAGTACTTAAATTTGCCCTGTGGTATCTGAAAGACAGTTGAATTCCCAGGAAGATTAGAAATAAAGGAATTTTTCCATTATCAGAGTAGAGAGGCAAAAGTGAGATGTGGGGGGCTGAACTGCCTGACTCTGTCTCTTGGTGAGCAATCAATCATGGGCCTCTCTGCAGTCTCTTTGATCTGAAAACAGCTGTAATCTGTGGTCATTGTTGCTAGAGTAGATTGTTTGCCAAACTATTACCATAACTGTCAGCCCAAATCAGAGAAATAATCTCATGGCCCTGGACAGATGCGGTTCCTCTGCATTATTGATATGGTCATCTGAGAGAGAGGGGGGAATTATAAAACATAGTTCTATTTACAAAGGGAGATTGGCTTGGTCCTTGAGAGTGAGTGAGTGGGACAGGCACCTCTAGAAAGTGAGATATAGCCAAGTTCAGGAGGAAAAAAACAAATTTCCTGGCTCTTTTGGGGTCAGCTCACCCCTTGGGTCTACTTTCTCTCTGAAAATGAGTCACCAGAATACACAATGGACTGATTTCTGAGAAGTGCCTCCACATACACCTGTGTTAGGACATTCGAATATGTATTTTTTTGCACGTCTTTTGTACAGGGTTGCATGACCCTTGTGACGAGGCGAGGTATGTATTTAGTCAAGTATTCATGGTTTACCATAGATATTTGCCTACATTTGGTTTCTGTGGGCAGCCATTTTTGTCTCACTAAATGCAATTCAGGAGTGTGACAAAGGAGAACAACAAAAAAAAAAAAAAAAAAAAAACAGCCTTTAGCTCAACATTGAATGTTTCCATTAGGGCTCATGGTTGTGCCTTGCAGAAAGGTTGTGAACCTGAGCAACCAATGCATGTTTATTTAGCAGCCCTGCCAACCCAGTGAGACTGGCTAAGTTTCAGTCATTTAGTGAGGCCAATGAAAAAATCTCACATCTTGAAATTACAATGCCTTAACAGTGTTAGTAGAGGGACGTGTGGGGTTGTTGGTGTCAGCAGTCAGACACAACATGCCCTAAGGTGGGTGGGCCTCTACTACAGGCAGGAAGAAAGAAAAGAAAAGAAATATCTTACTTTGTGTACATGCATCTTTGATGTTATAGACATTATTTTATGGGGCATAAACATTATAGTTGTCTCTATAATTTTAACTAGTGCAAACAAAGTAAGGTGAAACAATAATATGAGTTGGTTGGGTGCTATTAGGACTTTTCCTACCAATGCCCAGATTACAAATCATCAGCGTACCATTTGCCAGACTTTCCTTTGTGGAAACATGTGGCCCTTGTTGGCAAAGGGCAAAATTTGGCAGGATCCTGAGAAAGCGATTACAAGTACTAACATATGGAAGAACAAATAGTTCCTCATTCAGTGCATCAGGTCTGTGCCATCTTCGTGGACTAAAAAAGAGACATGATGGATGTCTAGAAGTGCACACTGGGCTGCGGCCAGACACTGCTGATGTGCAGCATGACCCCTCAGGCTGCAGTGAATGTCCTTTTAACTAAGTCATTATTAGTTTACATGTGTTTTGCCTTTGAGCATTCATAAAAAAGCCAGTTCCCACACTCAGGATTATTTGCCTTTTTAACTGCTTGTTAGATATTGCACTAGTGCATCTATATAGCCCTTTTTCGTGTCGCAGCCGTGCCCTTCAGCATACATTGTAACCCAAATTTCAACTCTAAAAGGATTTTAAATTGACAG
The DNA here is from genome assembly GCF_017976325.1 of Chelmon rostratus. Lineage (NCBI taxonomy): Eukaryota > Metazoa > Chordata > Actinopteri > Chaetodontiformes > Chaetodontidae > Chelmon > Chelmon rostratus. Next base: position 15,668,830 of record NC_055663.1, on the reverse strand, counting down.
TAGAGGATTCAATGACAGGTCTGATCAACAAGTCTTGAATAATATAATTTTACACACATACACCAGATTTACACAACAATGTCTCTACAACATGAATTCAGGAGTTGTGCAACAACAATCCTTTGTGTCTGATACTGACTGAACACTAAATGCCAGCGGTACCACGGTGGGAGCCCTGTTGTTGTGGTTTCTTCCTCTTTCATTAACTCTGATATTATTAATGTGGAAAAATGTTGACACTAACTCATCACTTCCTGTGTGTGTTTCATAAGAAACACATTTTAATGTATTAGCTTTCTTGTGAAACAACCACAGGAAGTGTTGACAATATGCGCAAGATTAGCAATTTAAAAAAATGATAAAGTTCATCTGATTAGAAAATTATGTCCCGTTTTGTCATTAGGGAACTTTGAAACATTGCAAAGATGAAATAGGTTTTATTACATCTCTGACACTGCATGAGAAAATAATGAGAAAATATGTTCTGTCTGATGAAAGATCATGAAATTGATAGTGGAGTAACGATACTCCAATAAGCACTTCGGCTTTGGTTTGCAAGAACACGAAGGTCACGTACAGATGAAGTGTTACGGGACGCAAGTGTAGAAGCTTTTACTAGTTTGGGAAAACTTCAGACATTGAGCGTAACGGAGATTAGCAACCAGTTCTGTGGACATACAGAGAAGCAGTGGTACACCAGTTTGGTCTGTTTTGCCAAATACAGTTAGTAGTTAAATATCCATAGTCTTAAAAAACATGTCTGTATCGATGCTTCTTGTCAGTAAAGTGGGAAGACTCCAGAGGCCACCAACAGAAACAGCCTCAGTCAGCCTCGTTACCTGCTTTGCATTTCATCATTAAACCTAGAAGCATGGCAACTGCAAGATTAAAGTGTGGCTAAAGCTAGGCCACTAAAACATTTGGTTAAAGTCGGGTAAAGTTTGGGATTCTGTCAGAAGGAATTATTAAAGTATGGTTCAGAAGGCTGGCTGAGGTTTGCGAAAAGTAGGTTCAGTACACTTCCTGTTCACACTGGTGCCATAATTTATTCTATATTGGATTGTAAATCACGTAAGCCAGAACAGTCTAATGTGAACATACTGCAGGAATCCTGGACTTTTTAGAGTCTAAGGAGGTGATTTCTGTTCAGGTCCTGACATGATACCACACATACACACGTGCTGCATATTAATAATGCATCCAGAATTACTAAAGTAAATATTATGTGTCACAGCTGGCCGTGCTTTGTAGAAGGAAGCTCAATCCTCAGTGCATTGTAAAATTGTCCTTATTGTCCTTATTGATGTTTAAATGTCTTTGCGGCTGTAACTATACGGACAGCGGCCATTGACGGAGGTAGTGCGAACCCCCCCGATGCATAATCTACACCTGTTAGTTGACTCCCCCGTCATTTGTGAGCATACTCTGGCTTAAAGGTTAACAAAAGAGAAACAGGGCAAGCTCTGCTGCCGCTACAACAGATCAATGTCAAGTAAATAACCTTTTCTACCTTATTTCCTGACATGTATAGATCTGCCTCTCCTTTCACCATCTGTATTCTGCACTCTCTTCCTTCACAGGCTGCCTCACTCTCCCCTTCATGTCTTTTCCACCCTTTTAATATGCAGTTAACAGTGAAAAGCAGCATTTATTTTCAGCTGTGTTTAATCTTTTTCCAAACCTGTGTCTTAATACAACTCACAAAGAATAAGGCTTTCAGGCAGCTTTTTTGTACGGCCTCGCTTTGAGTTTTATTAAAAAGTGCTTTAACAGGGCAACTGTCTTTGTTCCTTTTATTTTGAAAGGTGAGTCAGAAACATATTGAGTGGCTTGTTTTTAACACAAAACACAGAATTCATGTCAACCAGTTACCAATCGATAGTATTTATTAGCGTGTACCCACAAATGAAACAAAATACCAAAACACATATTAATCGTTTGGCCATTAGCAATTGAATTCTGCCGCTGGAATTGTCGGTTGTAAAAAGTGCAGAATATTCCTGATTGTTATTGGGACAAAAGAAGTCATTCACAGATGTGACCTTCGGTGCTCAGAACTTGTAGTCGGATTTTCTTATTTTTTCTTGAGACTTAATTGACCAAACAATGAATCGATCAGCCTAAAAAAACAACGAACAAACAGAAAACCCATGAAAATTATCACTAGTTGGAACCTAATGCACATTGATAAAGATTTATGCAAAAGTCCCCCTTTTCTGACTGCAAAGCTAATGAGGGTAGGGAGGGAGTCTTTTTAATGCAGCTCCAAGGGCTCCGTTGCCATTATTAGTACACCATTCTTATTTTGGCGAGCAGCAGCTGAGTCAGGGGTAGTGTGTGGTTTAGGGATTAACAAGACTGAAAGTATAAAACCTGTCTCGAGCAGCCTGAGATGTTCATTACACCATGCGGCACAAAAGCATCCGACTAACCAAACAACGTACTGGCAATTTGGCCGTTTGGAGAGCTTTGCCATTGTGGGATCGTCCTGACGGCGGCAAAAGAGAAAAGGCCACCGGGGTCATTAAAATGAAATGACCTTGTCCTCCTGAGAGCGCGTACGTATGTGCTCAGATAATGTCTTTCTCCCCCCCGGTTATTTTCGTTTTCTCAGAGTGCACCAGAGTGCTACATTCACATGTTACCAATTTAAATTTCTGGCCTGATTGTGATCTAATAGGAAAAGTGATTCATCCTCTTGAGATTATGAACATCCAAAGCAGATTTAAGAGAAGTTTGACCATTAGTTTATGAGATACTTTTTTCATGCAATGCATGCCAGTTAATTCAATTTGTAATGGCTTGTATATGAATTTAAATGTGTTTACTATTCTTGAAAATAAAAAAAAATTAGAAATGGGACAGTTGTCAGCTAAATGTGAGTCATGTTTGCATTTTCACCAATATACAACTTTTAGGTTATGTCTTCATTAATTGCATTTTTAAACAAAATATCATTAATATCTGTTCTTTGATGTTAATGGCTTGGAGTGAATTATCTCACCGTGACTGACTTTCCATTTTACATTCATGAATACAGTAGCTTGAAATCCTAACTATCGCTCGTCTGTGGGTTAATCCTCTGTGGCCTTACGCCCTCAGATGAACATGTAAACACAGTTGTCTACATCTGTGCCCCATTGATTTTTCACAAGCAAAAACAGGGGACAGAGAAAGGAGCGAGACAGAGGGTGAACAGCAGTAAGCATGTTCATGCCCTTGTGCTACAAAAGCCCTGATTTCCCGTTTGGGAGCTAAAATCCCGAACCCCAGAACCAGAAGCTATTTCTTAGGACTGAGAAGAAGAAATTGGTTCAGTCTTTACGAAACAAGACCCCCATACTTATTACCAACGATTGCCAAAACTCAAGCAGTGATATTCAGCATAAGATAAACAAAACAATCTTGTTACTCTTGAGATTGAGTGTGAAAGGTGCAGTAATAATAAGTATTTCTGTAACTCATACAACATGCAACTGCTCGTGTTTCCATATGAGCTTTTTGATATCTTGTGGTGTTATTTCATATGAAAAACTGCTTATCTACAAGGAGTTAATTCACTGATCAGGAGAATCACTATTGTGTTTCTAGTTGTAATTTTGCTGAAGATATTCCTCCTTGATTCAAATTAGCTTCATGTGCAGTTATGAGAAGTCACACATGGGGTTAAATGCTACAGTAAGTTTTATTTTTGCCACCAAATAAGAAAACAAATACCCTTCCTTGCAGTAGCCGATCTTTCTCCTCTTTACTCCTGGGTTTGCATAGAATCAAGTCGTCTCTTCCATGAGAGTGTGGGCAGAATGACCACTAAAGTAAAAATCAATAAGCACTTAATTTATATAGACTGTTATCTCTGAATCAGCGAACGTAGCTCTGCAAGCCCTGTGTTTGCATGCAAGACAGAATTCTGGCGATCTGATCAAAAATGATGCATCCGACTCAGAGATTTTGTCACACACATGAAGTGTGTGGTCAAAAGTACGTGTGAGGCAAACATCTGATTAAACATCTGTTTTCCTAATGTGGGTTCCTCCGCAGTATTCATGGCTGCATGTCTGATTAACAAGCAAGCGATGTTGAATGCTATAAAGTATATCAGCTAATGACTGTCATGAACTGGAAAGTCAGACACAATGTGGTTTGTGTTGGAGCTGTTCAGAAGAGAGGAAGGGCTTGTATATTTTCAGCCTCTCTATATGCACATACACTGGACCCTGTGACAACATGTCTGTTTTTGTACTAAAATATTATACGTACATTAGATCAAATCACCCACAATTGAAAAACAGTGATTTGAAGTTGAAGAACTGCTAAAGTTTTGCCTGAAAAGTTTGATTCTAGACGTTTAAATTGATGTATTTTGCAACACAGCAACTCATTTTTTGGTACTGCTCATCATCAAACAACAATATTTCATATTTTCTGTCAGTTTACCTCTCCTTTTTTAAATTATAAGTTACAAAAAAAACGTACTTCTGAGGACGGCCTTTATGATTATACTTAACATGAGCGCACAAGACAGGTTCTGAAAAACAGGACTGTATTGTGTTTTGGTATTCATTACATTTTGCAGTGGTTTATAGACTTGGAGAAGTAGTGCTGTTGTTCACCAGTTTGAGCCGAAGAACCTTACCACTAAGTGAAACCAGGCCCTCGGGTTTAAAAAAAAAAGAAAGAAAAAGAAGTTCTCTGTGGTCCAAGGTCAGTGACCTGCTCTGTAGCTGTCTCTATTCCACCTCAGGGCACCTGCTAATGTCAGCCCTCTTTTAGATTCCCCAAATCGTGGCTTGCCATTGGTTATTTTCAGCCGCGATAAGTGATCCCAGTGACCCCAGAGGTCTGACACACTGCTTTTTTTTTAGCTAGAAGTCAAATGCCATAGCATTGCCTCCGGATCAAAGCCTTCAAAGTCAAACTCTACTTAGGCTTCCATTGAAATAAGAGCTCCAAGCCCAGTTAAGTGTACAGAGCCAGACCAAGCTCATGGCTTGACTTTCACTCACACTACAGCCAAGTGGTGGGCCAACATACGCACATGCATGCACAAACACACACAAACGCAAAGAAGCATATTTTTTCTTTTAATTTTTTTAACCGCTCAGCCTGCTGGACTTCAGAACTAGCTTTGTCAGACTGTAGCAGTAGACTGCCACTGGTATGATGCCAAGGAATGCTCAAACCATTCGCCACGGGGTCAGTCAGTTTGATTCCTGATAGATGCTTTTAACCATGCTGACATAGTACAAAACCTGTTTTTTCACAGTTTTGAAAATATGACACGGTTGTTTATAAATTATTGAAGGGAGACGGGGGATAGATATTGTACTCTGTTCCTTCCATTCTCTCACCTAAGCCTGGTCGTGTCCACTTCCTTTTCCTGTTCCCGACATTGCTGTACAACCCCTCCCCCACCTGACAGGATGCAAAGTCTGGCCTCTCAGCAGATAATGTGACGCACACGTGTGCTAGCGGAAGGCGAGGCCATGAGCCACAAAGGTCCACTCTGGGTCCCGGATTATGATAACATCAGGAAGCGCAGAAAGGAAGAGGTGTCTGCAGGAAGTTGGTCGGTCTGCGAAGGCCTCAGAGAGAATCACACTTATCTTTACCGAGAGGCCTGGGTGTCACCCCGAGTAACAGTGTTCACGTTAGAGTGGGTGGTACTGGCTTTTTATTGGTCCTCACCACAGTGCTACACAGAGGGGATTTTTGGTTTGGACATCAGTGCTGCTGGCTAGCTCCTGGTCCTCGCAGTAAAATTGTTGTGGTGTTTGTTGAACTAAAACCAGACCATTCTTTATTAATCCCTGACAGAAAATAGATGACGCGAAGACAACAGAAAGTGAGCCTCCTTAAGTGTAGTGATGCTGGAGAAAACTCTGTCCTTTAAAGCATATTCCCAATGGAGACAGCTCAAAATAAATGTTAAGGTTGGAAAGTCCAGATGGTCTTTAAGAGCGTATTCCCCCGCCATAAGCACTCTTGATTTATGAGATTCTCTAATGGTATCTCTGTTCTGATCTGGCTTTCTTTCACCCTGCTCTCCTCTGAAGCTTTAAACTCATCAGGTTCTCTCAGCCCTGTCGTTAATCCTCAAGTACAAAGGAAGGTATGGCTGTTGAAAATTAGGGATTTTTCCTCCGCCCCTTTTCTTCTGTACTGAAACTCCCGCTGTCTGATGAATGATAAACGGATGAGCAGGCTTAATCCAGGAGAACTGCCCCCTGCCGCTTCACTTTACATTCCCCAAACAGATGTATTCCGTGGTGGAAATTTGCCATGAAATTGAGAGCTGGTTGGTGAAGAATTCCTCACATGACGCTGCAGTGACTGAGCATGTACAATTGACCTCCATGCCTGCGAGTGACATTCGTAGTTTTTGTGATAGAGCCAGAGTGGGTGGGTGGGCCACGCCAGCTCATGTGTCGGCCTCGCTAAATCCATGTAAATGTTTTGAGCATCAAAGCATATATAGCTGTGATACTGCCCACAGTACTCATCACCGCACTGAAAGGTCAGAGAACAGAGGAGCTCTGCAATTAGGAGTGACTCTCATAAAGAAATGTGGTTACACAGCAGAGGTTGAGCCTCACATCCTGAACACAACAGCTTTTATGTGTGTATATATAAACTAAAATGCCTGTTTATTAGGTGGACCTGGCTATAGTTAATGCAGTCTAATACAGCACCCTGGAAATAAAAGGTTTGAATATTAAGACCAGCCCTGTCTCATATGAATTACATTTACAAACAATTCATTTGCAACAGCAAATACAATCCTGATTCCCCAAAAGTTTGGATGCTGTGTAAAACATAAAAATGAAATCATTTGCAAATGAACTGTGTTTACTAACAACAGTTTTATAAGCTGTTCCTGAGCCCATGTAGTGACATCCTTTACCCAATCCTGTGTTCACAAAGTGGTGAACCTCGCTCCATCCCTGCTTGTGACTGACCGAGCCTTTCCAGGATGCCCCTTTCATACCCAATGATCCTTTCACCTGTTACCAATCAACCTGTTCACCTGAGGAATGTTCCAAACAGGTGTTTTTGGAGCGTTCCACAACTTTCCCAGTCTTTTATTGCTCCTCTCCCAAAATAAATGAAGCTGATGAGGTGAAACATTAAATATACTGTCTTTGTGCTGTTTTCAATTGAGTATATGTAAAAATGATTAGCAAGTTATCATTTTCTTTTTAATTTCTGTTTTGCACTTTTTTTGGAAACAGGGTTTTACGCTTTGAAGGAAATGTAATCCTGCCTAATTTAGAGATTCTTATTGTCCTAATGAGGAAACATGGTTAATTATCGTATCTGGCAAGTTGTAAAGCGTTGGCACTGAGCGTTAGAGTAACATGTTCATTGACAGCATATTTCATTTGTTTCTTGCAACTCAACATGCTCTCGTATCAACTGAAGCATTATCAAACTATGCTTATGCACTCTCGGCATTCGGTTGAGGTCAGGGAAAAGATTATCATCTTGCTTAGATACTGAAAAAGTCGACACCGCCTGAAGCACAAGACACTACGTACTCCTTACATAACATTACTAACATTTAGCTAAATCCACAATCTCTCCCTGCTCTTAACCAGAGTGCTTTCATTGGCTAAACCCAACCACACACTGCTCTCAGGAAGCAAACCTCAGCCTCCAGTGTCAAAGTCCTGCCCCTTCTACGCCCACCATCATCCCTGACGATGTCTGTGCAACTCGCAAGCGCTGAGAGAACTCAACGCTTCCATCATTGGAAGATGCAGCATGTTGCCACTGAACATAATCAGGCACCAATTGCATTTCCCCTCAAAATGGATTTGGTCAAACTAAATAGTAGGATAAAAACGTCAATATCCAAGAGACGAGGTTGTATCCTCATATCCTGAACACAACCGCATTTATACAGAATACATATAAACTCGCCGTTTTATGAGGTGCATGTGGTTAAAACTACGTTCTAGTGTTAAACTGTTGAAGAAGAAGGTGTTGATTCAACGTAACACACACACTCAGCTGCTGGTTTATGAGGGTACACCCAGCTGAAACTAAAAATCCAGCTGTTTTGAAATCATTTTGGAGGATGCGGCTTGTGGTGCTGTTGAATGTGCAAAGATGTGTTTCTGCACTGATCTAAGTGGATAAAATCATATAAACACATGTCAGTATGACACAGTACAGTTCAACAGCATCACAAACTGCAGCCTTCAAGGAGACTGTCAAGTTGAAGCAACACCTCTCTAAAGTACTTTCTGACTGCTACTACTGAATATTGCAACCTTCATGAAGGTGTGTGAAGGTATGTCAGGTGTGTGTGAGAGACAGAGTGTGTGTCGTTGTTGTTTAGGTGGGGAAAAAAAAGAACTGTTCGTGCTAGTCTTCAGGCTTGTGTGTTCACAGTACAGAAAGCTTTTTAAGGCATGGCATCAGTTAGTGTTTCAGTCTTCCTGTGGTCTCAGCACCAGCATGGAACTTTAGCCCCTGGCTGTACAGATGACAGTTTATTATGATCTCTCTGACAGGGTGTGCACCCTCGGGGACTAGCTCATACTCTCATGAACACGCACACAGACACAGACACACACACACTCTTACAGACTATGCCATCCCCGCACCGGCTGCCATTCATGCATGCTTTTTTCTCTCACATTTCCTTGTTCACTCTTCATGTGATTCTTTAAAAAACAGCCCTGTTCCCTTTTGGTCCTCTGTCTCCCCCTTGATACAATCGCCATAGACAAATACACACACATGCACAAAAACCCCAGACAGAAATAAGTGCTGCATAGGTCAATGGGGTTACATATTTATTGTCTCTCGGTCTGTTATTCTCTTATTTTATGGTTCTCAAAGTTTGTGGTATAAACGTAGCATGTAGTTTCGGACAAAATAACAAGACATACTAAGTGTATTTAGCACTGCAGCTGTTTTTGTACTGAGCTATACACGCATGTATTGTGTTTGTGTTATATATTTTACTATGTGCTCATGTGCCAAGCCGTATACAAGGATTCAAAATAGACCCAAGAATGACAAAGGAATTATAGCGCAAGAGTGAACACATTGACCAGAGGGCCATGCTGTTGAGGGGTATGGAGAATATCACTGATCCTATTCTGTAGAGTGTTCACTCTCTTTATCTGCCTTCTTCTCCAGGTTGCCTTTAAGTGTAAGACAGATTTTTCACAACACTGAGACACTACTATGAACAAAGGCAGTCCTTAGCTCATAATGTCACTGAGGCTTTTACATATGATGTAGTTCTACAGTGTCTTTCTCTGGTAGCGAGGCGCGCCTTTACCCAGAATATAGCATCCAACGGCCCCAGTGAAAAGTGCCACTGGGGCCCACTGTGACCCAAAGCCAACATTACAGCTAAAAATATAGGAAAGAGGAAAGAAAAAGATTTAGTTCCAGTCCTGTTACCATTTTACAGCCTTTCTCTAGCAACAGATGAGGGGTATGAATGAGGAGATGAATGTGTGCCATCTGGTTTGATGATGAGCCCAATCCTTCACTGTGAAAAAGCCCTAATCAGCTCAAAATATTCAACTTGTCTTTTTATCTCATCTCATGTATTTTGAACAGTACATTTTTGCTGTAAAAGTAGTAAACACAGGTGCTTTCCAGGTACAGCCATGATAAATCAAGCCGTGTATTAATTGCCTTTACCCATTTACCATAACTTTGAATAGTTAACCCCTTAAACGCTGATTGTCGCGAATTCGCATCATCCACATTGCATCTCAATCGCGCATGCATTGCTGTAATGCCGGTTTGTGTATATTCAACACACACCTAGGAACCTTTCACAAGCACTGGTTTCTCGTCGGACCGGTCAAAGTGAAAGAACCCCTGTTCTAATTGTTGTTACAATGTAATGGTTGTAAGCCAATTTTGTGACTGTTTTGATGAAATAAATGAATTTTGAATACACAAAAAAGATGTTTTTACTGCATTTAAGCATTGAAAAAAGTGGACATAGACTGTTCGAACCCTGTACTAGTTGGTGAACCTACCTAAATTTATATCTATTGTATGTGCCACAGAGAAATTAACAAATTCTTCTTAATTTTGGAGCAAAAACACAAAGAATAATTTTTTTTATATAATTCTAAATGAATTCGGGCGTCAAGGGTTTAAAGCTGGATTGCGGCACGTCACATTAAAGCCCTTGTCAGATGAGTTTGCATAGTGCTGATTCTGCCATTCTGAATTTCGTAGTGTACCAGAATTTTTAAATCTGGTGTCTGTGGTGACATTTCCGTGCTGGTACACTCATGGACTGAGTAGGCCACAGTTACTACGACCGTGACGTGTCCATAGGCACGTCAACAGTGTTTGTGCAATTACTCTCACTGCCAGAAGGGGGAGACAAAAGTTCTGCACTTAAAGCCACTGAAACTTTCGGATGTCGGCACCCCCAGTGGTAGCACAGATGATGAGGTATTGCTGACGGCAGTGGCCCTCTGCCCTGTTGTTGTTTGGCCAACAGTGCCAAAGCTCTAAAGCTGTAAGCTAACGCACACCTGAAGCTAACGTAATATTTCAGTCCTTGGCTTTGCAACGGCAACACCTGATGTTTATTTAACAGAGGCTATTAGCTTAAGGCTGTTGTTGTCATAGTTGTCATAGTCGCATTGTGTCATGATGTGTAACTGTTTTGTGAATTAGGACCAGTGTATGACTTCATCAATTGAAACATAGGAAGCTCCATGCCTTGCAAAATCTTGCAATGGTCCGCAGTAGGTTAGCTAGACTAGAAATCTGCAGCAGGAGGATTCAGGATGACTAGGATACACCATGTACTAATGCTGCTGACATAAGATTTAAATACTTCTGCCATAAAAGTGTATGTCTTGCACAACTAGTATACCTGCAGAAGAATTTTTAAAGCACAATTTTTCGCATGAGACAAGATTATTTTAGTGGACTATATATTTCTGGCGCAGTGTGTAGTATCCTGCATGATTGAAGTTCACATCAGCCTTTTCTGACCATGCTGTCACATTGTGTTACTGAAAAAAAGATTTTAGACTACAGTGCATGTCAACAGGGGACATCTCTTTGTAGTGCTGGATTATTTTTCTTGTAGTAAACAATGGGGAGGACATGTTGTCTCGTTTGTGTGGTGGTACTGAGAAGTTAGATTGTTTTTGTCACTAAAATAGAAAAAAAAAAGTCCTATAGCAGCATTACTATGCGCTCACTGACATCTGTTTAAGAAGTGGTGACCAGTTAGATTGGAGCATTCTCTGCAGCAAAAACTATAATAAAGTATAATAACTAAAGTACAATAATATGTCTGTATGAGTAATATGTCAATGCAAATTATTTCCTGTTTGCAAGTATGACAAAGTTATATATATGTAGTATAATATTACTTGCTGCAGCCATTTATAGAAAACTAAATGCTGTTTAGCTCATTTTTAAAAAAGCTAATTAAATGTGACTGTAATTGGATGTTATTTGAACAGCTTTGTTGGCCGCTAAATGTTGACTTTTAGGTCTGTATCACACAATGTAGTTAGTGGGACAGACAGTAGGGTCCACATTTATCTCAAAAACATGAAAAACTCAACCAGAGGTGTTTCAGCTTGCAAATTTAGCAAACAAAAGCTATGTACAAAACTGCTTTACTACATTTAATATCCACACTTCTGTGTGCAGTGTGGTATTTGTATTGTATACCAGTGTAAAATGGCCCACATCAAAAAGCGTTCTACATTGCCGCTATTGGTTTTACCACACAGGTGCACTGTAAATGACAAAGAACCCATGAAGGTGCTAAATTACACTTTTATTTAGCGTGTAGATTCTAGTGCTCCGTCACCTTTTGCTCCCCTCTCTCTCTAACATCCTTTGGGGTTTTGTTCACCTCTCATACTTTGCTGTCATTGTCTTGATGTTTTTGTCAGCTTGAGCCTGGAGGGCATCAGAGCAGCAGGTTTGTCCTGAGCCTCTCAGCTCTGCGCTTTTCATTACGACACTATCCGACTTACTATTTCAGGCCGGGGCGACACAGAGGCTCGTATAGAGGCAGAAACGGCTGTAAAAGTCATGACTGGTAACCTTGTCCGCCCATGGTCATGGGTCACTTGGCAAGTGCACGTTGGAATTCGCCTCACTAGGAAACCCCTTTCCGAGACGAGTAGAGTGAATGAGAGGAGCTGGGCATGGAGAGACACGCAGAGGTGAAAGAGTGAGACAAAGCAGGCTGTGAACAGTGTTAGAAAGGAAACTGTCTGAAAGGCTTGTGTGTTTGAAGATGTTGAGGCTGCAGTGATGTAGCTCCATGTTGACATCGTATGCACTCTATATAATTTAAAACATTTTCACTTTCAAATTATGTCATATTGTGAGCTTGTTTGGAGAAACCTAAACTTAACCCCGAGGTTGGACTGTATCAGAACTGAATCTATTGGTCAACTAATGGATTAGTCAATCGGCAACTAATTTGATAATTTGACCGGTAAATCATTTAGTAGTTTTTCAAGCAAAAATTCCTAAAAACACTGTTTCCCTGCTCCTCAAATGTGAGTATTTTCACCTTTTATTTGCTTGAAGTGGTGATAAACCAAACATTTGAACTGTTACTAAGACAAAAACGAGTAATTTGAAGACATCGCTTTGGGTCCATGAAATTGTGATGAGTGTTTTTCACTATTTTGTGACATTTAAACCATAATCGTTAAAAATCATTTGATTTAGGAATAATTTCCAGATTAATAGATAATGAAAATAATCATCAGTTGCAGCTTTTTACTGTATCATTATTTCCACTTAAGTTCCACTTAATGTTGAATTTGCATGGTTTTAGGAATCCACACAAAGAAAGCAGGTTCATTCACTGTAGTACAGCACCAGCCTGTGTTGTATCAACAGTGCTGCTCAGTAACCTCTTTTACCTCCAGTATTGCATCATCACTTTGACTCCGATCATTTGCGTCTTCTTCGTTACAGCTAAAAATTCTAACAGACAAGATACTGTAACGTTACATAACATCTTCAGCTCAAGCTGTGGCTCGAAGAAAGACAATGGCTTTTTGTATTTACTCTCATTTCCTTCCCTAATTGAGTCGCAGACTAAAGTGAAGCAATACAAAGGCTTTTTTGTTAGCTACGAGAAACACCTATCCAAACACATTGTGCAAGGGCATGCTGGAGCAATTAATAACCCTCTGAGGCCAGCCAGTTGTAGGCTTGTTCAAGTGCAGTCAGTCGGTGGGTCAACCCAGCCTGGAATGCCTGATAAATATTGAAATAATCAGGACTGTAATTACGGTGGCATTGTTTAATTTTAAATCTCAGAACGTACGCACAAGCCTCATCACGCTCATGTCTGGAAATGCTTCAGTACGGAACTTCGTGCATGTGCACACATATATTTAATCTTTAAAATTCTCAGTTTCAACTATTAGACATGAACAAATCCAACACCAGGTATCCTTCATGGCCAGAAATAAGCACCAAATGCTAGAGGCCCACATAATGTTACATTAACCTTGTCACCACTAAATATAATGTTTCCAATTCCCCAGTGTCAACAACTAATGTAAGTGGAAGAAGAATCCCACTCAGTTATACAGTCCCATATGAGCATACTTAAAGACTTCTCCTCTGACATGTTCTTGAGATATGGCAGTCCTCTTGGCAGGTAGCTTGATTAACCGCTGCGGTCCTGAATGTGTTATGAAATGATACAGCTTTCCTTTCCACAGAGATGATCTGTTGGTTCTGTAGGTGTTAGTTATTTCCCTATGTTTTCCACAGCTTCCACCCATTAACACGTAACACTTACGAGATCGCTGGGTAAATGATCGACTCACATGACAGTTATGGGTCTCTGGCTGCAGATGACGGGGTGCTTTAAAGGCGCAGTAAATTATTTTGAAAGTAAAAGCAAAGCCGTGCGGGTGCAGGGAGTAAGCATGCCATTAACATTCTCTCTATTAGGATATACACACTATACACATTTCATTTAGTTGACATTTGTGTGGGCTTCTACAATTATGGAAATATGAGGCTTTCTAACACACGTTGCAAACGCATGCTTGTACACTGCAGGAGCTATTTGAGGGCTGGGAAACATGGTTTAAAATGGTTAATTGGAGCAGTGAGGGTTTTATTGAGGAGCTGTCTTTTGTTGCATGCTTTCCCAACCCTTTGACCCACAGGCATACACCTGGTATTGGGTCAGGTTACAGCCAGGCTCCAAGGCTTGCAGGTCAAGACCTAGTGCTTCACAGACCCCTAATCCCTTGCATGGCAACATATTTGACTGAAGGGCTGGATCTGCACGCTCCCAGACTTCATACTTGAAAAAGTACAGCGCTATCTCTTTTGCTTGCCTGCCCCCTTTTCCTGTCTTTTCTCCCACTCCCTGCACAAAGTGATGATTTAACACTTAAAGGATGTTGAAGGGGTTTTGTGGAGCATTAACCTGCTGTGATTTATGAGCTTACTGAATTATGAGGAGTACATTTTGTCTTTACGCAAGTTTGTCTATGTGTGAGTGTATACAGTGTGTGTGTGTGTGTGTGTGTGTGTGTGTGTGAGGGTGAGTGTGAGGGAAAGATGGGGGTTTCATTTAGGATCCCCTGACAGAGATATAAATCTTAATTCATAACATCAAGGATTAACACTCAAGACTTAGAAATTATCTTAAGAGACAATAGTGTGACATTTTGACTGTGACATCAGGTGTTTTAATTGAGCAGTGCAAGTTTTTTTTTTGCAGAATTTCTCTTCTCATTTTTATTCAGTGAAGCGCTGGAGTATGGTGCAATATTTTCTGGCTGTCAGGAGAGGTGAATGAAAGGCTACTGAGCTGGAGTGAAAACGCACTCCTACCAAGTCAGTGCTTTGACCCAAGGGTGCATACTAATTACGCTACAGATTATTCTCCCAGGCAATGCAGTGATAAGCACACCAGGGGGAGCAGTTATACTGTTATTTTGATCCCAAATCAGAGAAAAGGGGAGCTTGGAGTTCCCATCTTAGATGCTTTCACAAGCAATAGAATAGATATTTCTTGCATGATTACATAAATAAGCACATTTCTACTGGAGACCTGCTTCACAGTCTGCCCAATTGCCCTGCCTCAAGTGGCCCCCGCTGCTCCCGTTTCAGAGGCTTTCAGAGCATAATCCTGCCTGACTCCTGAACAACATGCTCGTGCGCACACTCTCCCGGCTTGGACTGTTATGAAATTGTGCTCTGTGTCTACGGCTGCAATCAAAAATGATAGAAACAAAATAGATCTTGCCAGGATGCATACAGGGCACTCTCCTTCAATTAATCTGTATTAGTTCTGCTTCCTTGTATGCAATAATTATTAAGCTGCCATTGATGATAGGCTCTTTGTACAATCGATTTAGTGTCGACTAATAACAGTGGTCATTTTTAGTATTTTTATTCAATTTTTCAGCCATCTTTGTGAGCTGGTGTGCACCCTTGTAGCTTTTTGCTGCCACATTACTCAGCACTTCCACGCTGCCTGTCAAAAAAAAAAAGAAAAAAAAGAAAAAATGAAGCACAACGAGCTAAGCTACTGTATGTGCACGTCCTTGCATCAGCAGTCTTTTACAATTTCAATAACACAAGTCAATGTGCTGAGCTGATACGCATTTGTGTGTGACAAGAACAGCCAGCACAAAGACAACAAACCACCACATCAACAACAAAACATTTATTCACACGCTGGCAATACATCATGACAAGCAGTTATGTCAGTGGCTGGAGATGCAGCGTCTTATTATACGCACTGTATTGTGCAGTTCTCTGCAGTACATTAATGTGTGACGACTTGATTTTGTCTGTATTAAAACAGGCAGAACCCAGCGTGTATAAGAGATATAAAGGACATTAATCGTTTAATTCATTCTCCTTTGCATGCCTTCGTTACGGTAACTTCATGTCTGGTCTTGTGGCAAAAGTAAGTGCCAAGTGATTTCAACTTGCTCTGTATTAAATGTGACATATTAAGTTATATTGATATTCTGTATTGTAGAATGGGTTTCTGTCCCTTTCTAGTCAAAACCACATATTTCCCGTGCTGTCTAATACACACTCAGCAGGCAGGTGCACAGGAAAAATGAAACAATGCAAAAGACATTTTTAATTCTCGCACACTGTCAGCACTAACTTTAATAATTGATGAAAAACATTCCTAAAATATGACAAAAGATTCAATGGTAGTATGTCACTTATTTTGCATCATTTCTCTATTTTAGGAATGATTTCATCAAATTGCTGAGTGTACAGGAATGTACAACTTAAAATTTGATTTAAAAATAGTAATAATCACAGACTTTAAACTGGTGTTTGTGTCCTTGTGCAGCTATTTGTGTTTGTGTGTGTGTGTGTATGAGTGGGGTGGGGGGGGGGTTCTCTTTTCTCATTTTTCAGGATCAGGTAAATGGCTCTATTACCACTCTTCTTTAAGTTGGTTATTGCTCCATATAACTGACATACGGCACAGCCTCCATTTTTGTCCCGGACAGTTATGGGGCTGTGGTGATCATGTGAGGAATTTCTCTGGTGCCCTTGGTTTTATAGGATGTGTGTCTTACATCTCTGATAAATACACCCATTTGAGCAAAGTAGCTGAGAATGCTAGCAGCCTCTGCCGCTTTATCCTGTTCCTTTTAGCGAGCGATGTAACAACCACTCAGAGATCTCAGTGCAAGTGCTTTAGGACATGACAACACAACTACCAATTCTACCTCTGACAGATGCTTTATCTGGTTCAGTTATCTGGGAAAAGATAGTATTTGCAACATCAGTTTTAGGGCAGAAATGCTGAAAGGTTGTTACGAGCCAGAGACACTGTGCCCCTTTTTAATAGTGATTGCTAAACTCTGACTCTCAGGATCCCTCTCCTCACCCCTGACTTCCTGTCTTAACTCCTCTGCTGCGAGTCTCATTGCTGTTCCTCTGCTCCTGGCCTTTCTCTTCCTGCGGGAATTACCCTAAGTTGTGCTGCAGTGAAACAACTGTTTATTAAGTTTCCACTCTGTTAATTTTCCACTTTGTCGTGCTTCTCTAAACCTCAAGACGTTGGGGCTTACCACGTCAATCGCCACCCCCCACCCCCCCACCCCCGCCCCTGACTCAATGACATGAAATACATCATGGGTTTTAAGAGGGTTTGCAGTTGAAAGCTGTCTGCCGTAGTCCTGAATATGTTAATGTGATTATGAATACATATTTTTAGAATAACCTTGTATCCGACCTGGCGGTTTCTGAAATGTAAATCGAGTTTATGCCTTGAACTTATGCCTGGAACTTCGCTTTTCCTCGTCTGTCTGTCCGTCTGTTGTTATTATTATTGCTTTTTATTTTATTTTCACGTGCCGGACATGGTTTTTGGCTGACTGCTTGCAAGCGCGCTGATTTGATGGGAACACGATTGAGTCTTGAGTAGAAGCAGCATATTTTATTGAAAGTGTGTGAAACTAGTTATTCCACATATACCACGATCAATCCATTAAATGTCATTTCCATAAACATTGGTTAAGTAACGTTTAGCACTGAACAACATAGATCGCCGTCCACTGATAGCATCCTACGGTGTCTGCGGAGTGTGTGGTCCTGACATGGTGTCAGTGTCGCTGCTGCATGTGAGTTATTGATATATCACCACCCAAGTCCAAGAGAAATGTACTGTCTGTACATTCACACAATTAAATCTGTTTACTGATTTTAATTAAGAGTTAAATTTAAACTGCCATGTGCAGGAGATATTCACCTACATTTCTTTTTGATTAGGAGCATAACATTCTTGATTGAAAATATGTGCAGACAAAAAGTGCGATTTGCATTTGAAATCTTTTAATTTAGCAGAGAAATACGCAGATTGGGGGAAAAGAGAGGTATGAACCAAAATTTTGCTCTAAATTCTAATGCAGAATTAATTTGTGTTGGGGCTGATTTCTTTCTTTTTAAGTTTATTGTTACCACACACGCAGGGTCCACACATATAAACATACAAAAAAAAAGAAAAACAACAACAACAAAAAACCCCTCTGATTAAAAAAAAAAAAAAAAAGCCTGTGAACATTTCTAAAGATGGAGGTGGGCCACAGAGCCATTTACACTTCTTATTTAAGGCTTCTTTATTCCCAAATGTTAAATACTAATGATTGGCCCCCATTTTGAGCTCAACCCCCACTGGAGGCCTGTTCAGGATCTCCACTGAGGCATTTGTGTGTGTCTACCCTGCTTCTTTCTTCTACTCTTAGCCACACAGGCTCAACTTCACAGGACAGTCGACAGCCCGTGGACAGCAGATGAAAAACTAAGGCAGCATATCCTGCGCCTGTTAAGTCCTCAACTAATTAGCAAAAATGGTGTCCTTTCTTTTCTTTTTAAGCATTTAGTCTCGGGGGGTGGCAGAGAGAGAGTGAGAGAGAGAATAAGACAGAGAGGAGGAGACGGAGAGAGGGGGGGAGGCAGGGAGTGAGGGAGAAAGGAGAGATGGGGTAATGCTGAGAGCGAGACTGGAGCGAGGGAGTGACGGAGAGGGAGGAGAGGCATCTGAGCTCTCAGCTGGGCTGTTTTCAAAACACACTGTTGAAAGCCCTCAGTTAATTCATGGCTTTTGTTTTTAGACCTTTTGTGTTTGCCAGTTTGACCATATAACATCATACATCTGGTCTATAGATTTTTTGGGGCTTTCTCGCTCAGGGACCCATAGAGTCCCCCTGGGCTCAAATTCGAGTGGTCGTGTAACATAAAAGCACCTCAAGTGTGGGCTGAGGGAGAGACGCAGAGAGCCAGAAATAGGGATAGATGGCTGGGATGTGTTTGGTACGTGAAGTGATATGTGCATAAAATCATTTTACCCTTGTCTGCACCAGCTTTCAGCCGGTGGGATATTGTTTGATTGTTCACAAAAGAAAAACACCATTTTATCTGTTTTTCAAGTAAGTGGCATTTTAACTTAACATATACTGGAGTGGTTCTATAAGAGAATAAAAATGTCTGCAATCATTGAAAGGTACTAAATGAAATGAATCTTTAGAAGGTTCTGTATAGCGCCTACAAATACATACACATATACTGTATTTCTTCACTAATCCTTGTTGACACACTATTTCAGACTGTAAAATGAATCAGCTGTTTGTCCTAACATGACATTGTTTTTTTAAACAGTGCACTTCCAATGCACAAAACGGACCATCGCACTTACCTCAATGTGAGCATTTTGCTAAAATGATGATTGCAATCATTTTAAGAAATGTTGTATTTCTGCAAAGAATTTCAAACTAAATATCGTGGTGAAATAGTAAACGCTGGTAAATAACAACAAACAGGAGTTCTTGGAAAAGAAAACCTGTTATATACAGTAACAGTTCAGTGAGTATTAAATGATTTCCATGAATTCTTATAAATCCTGTTTTGCGTTTTGCTAACAGCTGGACCTTGGTCTCTCTCACTATCGCTCTCTTTTTTTAAGGGTTGATATTTGCAAAGTTATTATTTTGGAGGATTTCTCAATTGGATTTTCACCTGAAAGAAGATCTTGCACAAATTTCACAACTTTTTGCCACCTTACTGCTGTTTTTGGGAGTCAAAAATGAAAAAGTAAATATGGCCTCTGTGCTGGTTGAGTATTTCTAATCCAAATCTTCTCATGTACTCTTTCCTTACTGTATCATATTAAAACACAATGAATGGCTTCAGTTTTTTATGATGAAGTCACAAGTTTCAAGAAACTTTGCAAACTTCACAAAAGCAGAGCGTCTCATGCACATACTGGTGCTATGTGCAGCTCATATAGACGGAGATATAGACGTGTATTACAGAGTGTGGTCCTACTTTAAAACTACAAGAACAACAAAAACGTTCCCATCTAATGGTTCAAGTAAGCACTGACTCATAACACAAGGTCTTTTCCTAATATTAGTCAAGTTTTAGTTGCTCACCCGAACATTAACCTGAAGATACTTGCCATGCATGGGCTATTTCCTGTCCAGGTGCAGCAACTTCCTGAGGTCTCGTCATTAAGGTTAGGTTGCCAGGCAGTGGCTGGGACTCCAGGCAGTCACTGTGATAGGGCTAGAAATGGTCCAGCACGTCACTGACCATGAAACCACTACTTGACTTTTTTATACTTTTGTTATAGGAGGACTGTTTGTATGGATTCTGTCACTGCTGGATGGAGCCAGGATAGCTTTCTCCTCCTGTTTCCAGTCTTTGTGCCAAGCTAAGCTAACTGCAGCTAGCATCATAGTTAACTTACAGACATGAACGGTGACGATGAGTGGTATCCATCCTGTCTGCCTCTGGACAGGCAGGAGAATCGGAGCAATGCCCGAAATGTTGCATTATTTCTGCAATGAATAATCCAACCTTCTCTGGCCAGAGAAGCTAATGTTAGCGCCACAGACTGACAGGATACGCTGCTCCACAGCTTCATAATGTGGAGGTCCTGATTCTGAACACTGACATTAAGAAGCTGTTCTTTGAAAATAAACTGCCAGCTCCTGACCGACCTGTGTGAGAGAGGGGTGATCAGTTAGACTGTGTTTGAAACAAAGTCTCATCATTCTGTTGCTGCACATAAACAGCAGAAGGACACTTGCCTTTGTTTGAAGTGAGAGAGCAGTCTTTCTCTGTTAAAAACATTTGGTGGCAAATGTTACGGGCTAAAAAAGAGAAGCCAGCATTAGCACTTGTATATAAACATACCAAAACTCCAGCAAGTGATTTAGCTATTCAGATTGCTGAGATCGTTTGATTTGCTAATTAACATGCTGGAATTAGCCGGTGCGGTGGTATCATGCTCGCACAGAGTTAAGGGTGACACAATTAGAGCAGGAAGTCAGTGGGCCCTCCCTAAAAAAATGGGAGCAGAAGTTCCCAGACTGAATAACCGCAGTGATGAAAGGAAAGGCAGGAGGTTGCATTGGTGCGGGTGCGTTGCAACAGGTGAGTGAAAATGACATACGACCTGGAAAGTGCAGTTTGAAGAATGCATCCACGAGTGTAAAACCGTGTGACACAGGAAAACGGTGCACAGCAGCTGAGAATGCTGTGAGACGGGCTTTTACAACTCTGAAAAATGATCAGAGGTAATGATTTTATTCTTCTTCTTGATGACTGCGAGGTAATCAGTGCAGTTTCACAGTTCACGTTACATAATCTCCCAGGAATCTGCACTGTTATACTACGTATTTGATCGGTCAGTGCGGTGTGTTGCTGGAGCCCTCTGCTGTGGTACCCCTGCCGTGCTAATCACTGACATTAACTTGAGCATATTTCACATATTATGGGATGGAGGACACTGATGGGAATTTGACAACCCAGGGCAGTTGCATCATGATTAAAAAACGATGCACAAAGGCAGTCTGTCAGTTAGCGTTAAATTTCATTGAACAACAGACTTTGGCTGACGTGAGACGTCCATGTTTGTTCATTTTTTTCAGGCACTTCCATGTTTTTTAGTGCCAAGTCTGATATATCAGAGCTTTCAGAAGAATCTGAGCTCCACAGTCGTAATTAGGACTTGGATGTCGACATGAACAGTATTTACAAACAGGATACTGGGAATTACAGCAACTCTCACATGACTTGAACGTGGCATTAGAACAATACAGCAAAAGTTTGAGTGGAGGCAGGAAAACATAAACAACAATACAACACAACAATCAATAAAAGCATGCAGAAACTAGTAAACAGTGCAGTGAATTGTTCTCTGAACATTAAGAACTAGCTCTGATGAGTTCAAGTGTTTCATACACAGCACGTTGCAGTATGCTGCAGCACCAGCAGCAATGCTGACTTTTTATATATTTGTATGTTAATTCTCATTTGTTTCAACAATGATTAAAAAGGCTTAATGATATTCAGTGACAGCATGTTTGTACTGTTCTGTGCTCAAGGCAGGTTGTTCAAATTATTGTTCCAGTTTTTGCTCAGCCATTTCAAAAGAGCTTAAAAATATTGTGACTTGTAAACAGTTCTGTCCATCCTGTGTTTTTTCTGTATAAAATAGACCTTCAGCTAGTCAGAATATTGTTAGCCATGTTTGGAATATGACAAAAACTAACAAGTAACTCTTGAGGAGAGTGACAGCAGCGTGCGATAACTTTTTTTTCCTTTGAAAGGGAGGAGATGACTGAAAGACTGATGCACTGTGCATATTGTGGAACATTCCTGGCAGTGATGAACAAGATCTGTAGAGGAATACATGAGATAACTATATGACACTTAAGCTTGCCTTGACCTGGTTTCACTGCTACGATTCTAACATATGGCTGATGTGCTCTCGTGCTGCGCACCTGACCAAAGACCACTTGTAATCATAAATGAGATGACGAATAATCAGCTGTAGCAAACTGACTCGTTTAAATGTGTATAGAAGGTTTTTTAAAGGCTGTGAAACTTTATCATGCTAGTTTGGCTGAAGTGTTACAACATTTTCTATTTAAAGGATTTAAAAAGATGATTAAAAACACTAAGTGAGTTAGGAAACATAAGTCAATGCTGCTCTGTTCACTCCATCTAAATCTGCATCTTCTTCTACATAATAATAATATGTAATATGGGAAAGTAAGAGTTCGTACAGTAGTGAGTTGGAACTTCACATGATATGGTTTAGTCTTCATATTGCCCGGAGCGGAGTATATAAGGGTCAAGGGACTGCACACAATACATCAATATGAGATATAATAAGAGAACAAAAAAAAGGCATTTGAAAAATGGTCTCTGCATTTGCATGGTGCATGCACTGTGCAGACGTGCACACGTGTGCCATACAAGCACGTGCATACATGAGGATGTACACACGCATGAAGATACAAAAAGATCACTACCCCCACCCCAACAATGAGAGGCATGGAAAGCAGAAATCCCAAACATGCACTTGGGTTATAAATTAGGAGCTGTCAGTATTACAATGTATATTAATAGTCACACCTCTTTTTAATGAGTTTGGCATTGGCAGCTGAGAGGAAATACAAGTCATCATAGCACAGCACATGCACACCCCGATGAAAGAACCTATAATAAATCTTGTGGGAGCAGGTCTCACCATAAATATGTATCGCATAAGGCATCTGTTTTACATTCTGCATATAAATCAGCCAGAGTGCTGAATAGCAATGAATCAGACGCTCGACGCTTGATTTGATAACAAATCGACTCTGAACTTGGGAGGGGAGAATTTAAAGCCTTCAACAAAAGTGGGGAGTGGTGGGGTCAGTTAAGACTTGTGAGACTCTGACATGCTTCTCTCCCAGCAGATAATGCCACATTTTTCTTCCTTGGTCAGGTGTGAGACGAATCTTCTTTGAGTTATCTTTTTTGTAGAGTGCCTTCTCTTTCACATGTCGCAGATGATGACGCGACCTGCACCTGAACTGGTCGGAGTGTGAGGATAAGGTGCAGCTGCGCCGTGAAGGACGTAGCCATACATCTGTAACGATTTTGCTGTCATAAGGCTGTAATGTTGGATCTGATTATTTTGATCATATGAATTTAATTTTAAGGTGAAATCAAAGAATTGTAGCTGCCTCTTGCACTGATGTTAAATTTAATTTCCCTCCAGACCGAATCTTGATTCATTTTAGCTCACAGTGCAGTTAATCTATATAGTGCATCATTTATTATGTAGATAATTTGAAGAGAAAGCCCTACATTCCCATTTCACTGTATGCTTGAATCATGTTTGAACACTTTATCTTTGAGAACATGGCAGTATATGTGCTGTTTTACCTAAGCTTCTGCTTTCAGTACATGCCTGCAGATAATGTTACCGGTACAGTAGCCTCAGAGAGGATGTTGCAGCCTTTACTGAGCTCTAAACATGATGAGATCAATGAAATGCTCACGTTGATTTTGGTTTCTGTGGGAGTATCATTTTGACTCCAGTGTTGTCATCATGGCTGGGACAAGGTCACAGAGTGATCAGGAAAACATGAAAATTAAAGCAGTTGTTAACCTGCTGTTTTTTGTCCAATCTGCTCGTCAATTATACAAAGCTGTATACAAAATAAACATGCATGTTTAGTTTAAAGCTGGATTTTGGATAATAATGTAGAGCCTGAGTGATACTGATGGTTTTAAGCCGATAGATGTATGAATACTTGAGATATTTTACAATGATACGTTTTTAAATTAGATAACATATGACAACCAAATGTTTTTGATGATTTCGATTTTTGTTATTAATGAATCGCAACCATTGTATGTGCTGAGCTGCACTTTTTAAAGTAGAAAAATAAACTTATAGGATGGTGACACTGTTTCCAAATCATCTCAAACATAACTGATCAGCCTGTTTCTGCACTGATATGATATATCTGCAATAAGCTAATGTCGGCCGATTTCTCGGTCTAGCACTGCTTAAGTCATGCTAGAATGCATTAAGTGCACACACAAACAGTATAATGAGTGTATATACAGCGTATGTGAGGGAAGTATTTCACCTGACCTTTAGTCTGACAAAATATTTAAAAAATGTTAAGGTGGATTTGTACAGTCAGGGGCATAGAGGGCATTGGGGTGGGAGAGACTGTAAAACATACTTAACAATGATGCTGGCTGATTCACAAAAGGAAGACATAACCATCAACAGAACAGCCAAATGGGAGCTCTCTCCACAAACATACAAATTATCTCGTGATAGCAGCTGGGGTCTAACATCTGCCTGGGAAATCAAATACCCAGGGAGCAGATGTTCATACAACCAATGGTGTTATTTTCTGTACTTCAAATTGCCCTTGGCTGTAGGGGTAGCATTTAAAAATAAGGTGTGTCGTTTGTCTAACCTGACCTGGACCAAACTGTGCTGGACACCGCAAAGAAGAAATATTTATCGCAATGAAACCGAGCGTGCTGATCGCTGAAGGTCTGTTTTTGTGTAAAATGCTGAAAATTATAAGACACCGTGGTTCAGATTAGATCTTACCCTCAAATACGAAGTATGGACAGCTGATATATCAACTCATCAACAAGTCGAACCTCCCAGAGGCCTGTGGATGTGGTGTCTCCAAAGACGGGATGCCAGAAGGAGCGTTAAAGGCAAAAGAATCAGAAGCCAATGCGAGCTATCTGGAGAGCTTACTCCTCAGCATGTTCTTATCCCCTGTTGTTCAGAGCCAGCAGATGGTTTTCAGTGAAATTCAACAATCTTCCCTTGCTCCAGGGGTTTGAAAACGATTGGGAGTCAATGTCTCTTGATATAAAACAAGACAACCTACTGTCTGATTTGCTGGCATGGACACTTGTAAGCTGCAGACGCATTTACGTTCTGTATTTTCAGTTGTCTTATGTGATTTACAGTATGAGGAACAGATGTAGTAGTCGAGATACTGTATGCAGTGATTGCACATGAGGCCCTAAATGGATTTGCAAATGCACAGTGGAGAGGTGTAATATTTATTATTCATTTCAACCTTTTTTCTCCAGTATTTAGAATGCAAACAGAATTTAAGGGAGTCATTACACATCTTGAGAAGCAAGCCGCCTTAAGATTCTTTTAGTGTAGGATTTGTCCATTGATATTTCACTTTATTATTGAATGCACATGACTTTAGAAAGGTGTTTTTAAATTCACAATGAACTACTATGTAGAAATGTGAAAAAAGGGGTTGCTCGCTGTGATGAAGCCCAGAGAATCATCACCTAGCTCTGCAGCTCTGTGCAGCTTTGTAGCCTTTTTAGCTCATTTTTGTGGTTGTGTGAACCTCCAAAATTATACGCGTACGATCTCTCTGCTCTCAAACCCATTTCCACGAGCAGTAAGCAGCTGCAAATAGGTGGAGAAGAAAGCTGAACATGTAGCATGATGAGGTTCCAAATATTTTTCTTAGGGCGACGAACTAATTTGTTGTTTGGAATACTGGTCTTACATTTGTCGGGTGGCCAGAGACACAATTCTAAGACGATTATAATGTTGCTCTTTGTCAGCTGGATGTGTAAACAGGCAATTATTTGCTAACATGCTAGCTATTGCACCTTTTTAAGCTGATAATATGCCAGAGTTTTGTGTATATAAGCTTGTTTTTTAATGTTTTACACTAAAATTCATACATATTGCACCTTTAAAGATCTAAACTTCCCAGATCTAGCCATTGCAAGCACAGAAATAGACCATAATGGATTTTTAAATGAAATAAATGAGTATTGGAGTATTTATTCCAGTGAAGTGGAGAGGAGATCTTTTGATCTAAAGGCCTTTTATACTTATACTTTGTAACAGTGTAAAAATTTTGATAGTATTGTTCATTTTTTTTTATTACAATTTAAATAGATTTAGCACTTGAAAATAGCTTTCATTCAAAAACAGGGCAGGAGCAAACATTAGATGTATGATTTCTGTTGAATATAGAGATAGTCGCGACAAACAAGGAAGATTGAGGAAGAGCCTGCCTCTGAAAATTTTTCTTGCAGCTTGATTCACACCTGCACACCCTCTGTGGCAGCATGTTCTGCAAGGGTCGTCTGTTTCGCGGCAGGAGTATTTGGGGATGATTAATTGCTCTGTCTTGTCGATGGTGTGCTCAAAACAGCGGGATCCTCTGCATATGTAAATACAAGCAGTCTCAGCACAGCAATCTAGAGCAGGATTAACACAGGTATGCTTCAAAATTCAGACCTATTCACCAATCTTTTCTATTATCTCTGACATCCATCCTATGTAGGAGAAACAAAACATCC
Source organism: Chelmon rostratus (assembly GCF_017976325.1). Taxonomy (NCBI): domain Eukaryota; kingdom Metazoa; phylum Chordata; class Actinopteri; order Chaetodontiformes; family Chaetodontidae; genus Chelmon; species Chelmon rostratus. The sequence goes on along the minus strand of NC_055663.1, from coordinate 15,642,163 downwards.
CTTTCCTTTCTCCTGGTCCAGATACATACATCTTGTCTCGACACACTTCTCACAAACAAGATGAAAGATTTATCTTACGTTTTGTTCGGAAATGCGGCGCTATTGTTAGAGTCTTACAGGAGCAGTTACAGTTGGGAGATATTGACACACTAAATATATTTTTCACCCAGTACCTAAATATGAATACATATTTCAGGGGTGACAAGTAGGGATTTCAGACACTATTTAGTGTGACAGATATTCTCAGAAACAGCCACTTGTAGTGTGAATATGATGCCAAAACATGTACAGTCATTCACAGATCGTAACCACTAAGCTCAAATGGTCTAACACAGTGGTTCCCAGCCTTTCTAGGCTGACGCACCCCCAAATCCCCACTTCTTCTTTTTTTCAAATTAGCTAAATTATTTCTGAATTTCTCTCCTGGTAACTGCAGAAGAGACCCCTGTTGTACATGTACCCCTAGGCAGGAATCGCTGTTTTAATATGCTATTTATCGTGTAGCTGAACTGGAGAGCTTAAGACCATGAAAACACATTTAAGATATTTGGTGATATTAAAGATAAAAATAGACTGATTAGATTGACTGCTCTCTTTGTTATTCACATGTCAATACAAACTCTTCCTCTACCTGATTGGATGAACACACCACTTGCTGGGCTGCCATTGGTCTTTACTTCTGATTTTCAAGTGGAAAAACTTGTCAGCTGCTCTGGAAACATCAAATTATCAACCAGAATCAGCTTCTGAATGTAATTTTGAAAAGTTATTTCTTGCAGTTGCGGAATCATGCTTTGTATTATAGTTTAAGTAGTTGTTGATAGTGACTGCAAGACCACATCATCATCAGACACGCTGGCTGACCTTAATCAATTCCATGTAAAGACGATGACATTTTGCCCTGATGTTACAGTGACTCCGCTGCAGTTTGCCAGAGGAATATTTTCTTGTTTCGGGACATCTGGTGACATGCAGACTCTATTACTAAAGAGAGTAAAAAAAAGAGGTATCACCTCCAAAACAAGCCAGTGATAAAAGGTTTCAGGCCATCTTTGAAAATTAAGACTCAAACAAGGTCCTATAGGTGCCGAGCAAGACAACCATTTTCCTTGATATGTTTCATCCCTTAATGCCATTGGCTATTACCTGTGAACTCGCTGGCTCTTGGCAGGTAAGGAATTTATTGGTGCTCCATTATTAGGGGATGGCAGAGAAAGAAGTGCAAATCGCTACGGTTTTCTGAGGATGTTACGACCTCCTCTTAGATTATGCCTTCTGACAGGTTTGTCATCCCTGTGCACTGATGTGCTCTATAGAGTGCTCTGATATCATTAGCTTCATTGCTCCTAATGTGTCTGCTCCCCACAGCAGGAGGACAGGTCATATATTGTGCACATCAGTGGACAAAAGCCAAAAGGAAGAGATTATTGGATAAACGCTTTTGCACTAGGAAAAGAGGGAAAATGTGCTTCATGGGAATTAAACATAACTTGAGCTCAAAACAATTGTGTTGCCAGTTAAGACACCACTTGGTTAGCGAAGATGACATTTCAGATATAAAATAAAATATAAAATATTAAGCACAGTGCTATGAAATAGACTGCAGTTTTTATTATAGGGTATGTAGGAGCAGATGGGTAACCTCATATCTCTCTTAAAGGATTAACAGCAGTCCTGCAAAGTGTATCTTTTGACGAGGCCATCTAGGTCAGGCAGCAACAATAACAGGAGTGGCGGGATGTGAAGGACACCTGTGACTTTTAGATTATGACTCTTGGAGCAAGGACAACTAGTTCTGTATCATGCAGGTACATAGGGCATGAATGCCATGTGTGCTATACTGGGACTGTCCCTGGCAATTCAGTGGTGATTTTGATGTCATTACCGACAGCAATTATCACCCTGAAGTGACCTGCCTGACCAGACTACATCTAAAACACGAAGTTCAAGGCATGCTTGTGTTTTGTGCTAATTCTATTACTTAGGGCCACTTCACCAATTTTCAACCTGAATCTTTTCATTCTAAAGCTTACTTGACTGTGGTTTATTTTTCCACTGCTTGCCAGCACGTGTCTCTGCTGCTGGATGACACGTTTTACATCATCTGGCCTGGCCTGAATTACGACCTTCTCTCTCGAAGCAGGCTGGCCTCCGAGGGGAGACCCAAAGTGCCTCCAAAATCAGCCGACTGAGAAACCATCCAGTCACGTTAGCTCAGTGGTTGTAGAACTAACATACTGTAGCTCAAAGTCAGCAGCTACTATACCACAGTGTAAACATAAAGTTGACTTGATGACTATAATTAGACATTTTTAAGGGGACCTGGAAAAACTGATTGTTTAGGGCGGGGATTTTTTTTTTTTAAACTGACTTTGTAATTAGTGGTGTTGTCTTGGTGCAGGTATGTAGCAACCATCAGATGAACTGCGACTTTAGCTATCTGTGCACTGATTTCACTCAGCCTTGGTGGTTGCTGCGTGATGGAGGCACATACAGATTTTTCATGCCGTGTTTGCATTTTTACACATTGCAATCAAATCAAAAAACACCACAGCAGTATTGCACGATGATACCAGGCCCACTTTCCAATTTTGCACAGAGGATCACAATATGAGTGAAGTTTTAAGTGAATCTTACGAATGTTATGGCTCACGTTTTTAGAATGACATCATTATTCAAGTGTGACCTGAAACCTGAATTCAACATTTCATTGAAGCCAGACTGAACTTTTCTCCTAACCCACAAGGAAATTGTTCATCTTTGCATTGGACAGATTTTACAGCAGATTTGATTGGCCATGATTAAAGTCCTCCCACACTATACATGCTCTTTTATCTTATTAATAACATTTGGTAATTCTACGCCAGAATCTTTGCAGATTGCACCGCATTGGCCCAGGTTGTGTTTGAGCCTGTTGTTGCCACAACTGAGAAGTTGTGCTTCCACTCTGAGTTTTGTACTTTTGTTTGCACTTGGGCCCAGTTTTTATAAAATCAAAGCCAGGGGTCCAAAGGGGCCAAATATGTACAAATATTCCCATGAACATGCTTTATTTATTAATGCTGCTTGTCAGGATACACTTCTGGTAGGCAAGCACTTCTTAGAAACACATTTTGAAGAGTTTTCTAAAACCAACAAGGGTTTTACAACCTTTCATTCAACACTGAAGATATTTTGTTGGCATCTGCTTTGTTGTGTTTCCCCTCATCTTACAGTCACTCTACAGGCAGTCTGATGGAAAGGCAGGAATCAGCTGAAGCTACGAGGAAAAAAAAAATGCTGAAATCTGGTGTGGGGAATCACAGCAATTGAGGAAATTCCTATTTTTCTGGGACCAACGAGAGTTATAGGGCAAAGAAAGGTTGTATATTTTGGTTAGGATGGAGAGGGGAGTTGAAACAAGTGAATATTGCTGAAGGAGCGTCGCTTGCATTCAGACACAGACAAAAGGTGGAAATGAAATAACTTCCTTTCCTCTGAAAAACACAGCAGCTCTTGACAGAATAATAGCAGCTGAGTAGATGGAGAAGGTTTTGCACCACTAGCTCTAAAACACAGGAAACTGTTGTGCCGGCTGCTTGCCTTATTAAAAGTGAACAGACACACTCCTCAAAACAAATGCAAGCTTCTGAGCAAATGATTTTTATCATCAGCAGGATTTTACAGTCTGTTAAAGGTTGTTTTAGTAAGTGTACTTGAGAGTTGGGACAATTCTCAACTTTTCTGTGAATTTTCATTTTTAGACAGAATCATGAGCAGAACATTCCTGCACTGTCAAAACAAAAAAGTCAGAGAGCTCAAAATTTCAAGGCAATTTGATTTTGTTTTGGCCTCTGAAGCAAACCCCAAAAGGTCTGTCACTAAATGTTTATTTTTTCTTTCAAACAAAATCTTCAAAGTTTAAAAAGTAAGAATTTCTGAGATCTACTGGGTTGAGTGAACTGATGAAAGTAAACTCACTGAGTCAAAGCCAAAACATTGCAATAGATGGGGTCTTTCAGCTCAGTGTTTTAGTTTCTGACCCACCTGATCTTAACTGTTTTTTTCAGTCTTTCGGCTCTTATCAGCATCGTTTCTTTGGCCACAGCAGGCAGCTGTTTTTAAAAGCTTTGAAAACCAACTGTATACTAACTGCTCGGCACCAAATGGTTGCAAGTAGTTGATGAACATTGCGGAGCATTTAAGGGTTAAAGGTTATTATATTTCCGGGACTTAAAATGAGACTGAATATTGAACTTAATCCGAATTCATCCGCCGGTCAAAAACACAACTGGAAATGAATGCTAATGTTGCTCTGTATCAGCTGAATATGTAAATAAGCACCAGTTTGCCATATCAACGTAAATCATATTAAATGTGTGCTAATATGTGGTAAAAACATGGTTGAATTCAGAACTCTCAGTCCTGTTTATTGTGAATATTTTTGGATAGTCACTGATTTAAGGAAAAAGTTTTACTGGCCTGCAGCTGGAATATGCCCTTCGTCTATATTACAGTAGGGCCTACAGATGTTGGCACTGGAAGCTGACACCTCTGCTGCTTCAGTTAAGGACATGTTGTGAATCTTTCATAGATACTAATTTGTAGGTTGCTCATGACGGAGGACATTAAAAGACCTCCACTGGGTTCCTGGAGCTCTTCAGTATTTAAAAGCTACGTCCAATCAAGCAAATGATTCCTCTCATGCAATATGGTAATGGCTTTGTGTGTGTGTGTTGGGGGGAGGGGGGGGTGTCAATATATTATATCAGTGCAGTAAAAGTTAATTACCATATGTTTGTGAGTCCTGTAAGCTGATGTACTTGATGTTTATAACTTGGATTATTAAAATGTCTCCACTCAATTACTTGAGACTCTGCTCTCTGTGCAGATCAAGACTTGACCTAGTGTTGTCTCTCTTCAGAATCTGTGCACCCAGTGTAAAGACTGCCAACACCACGCTGACTCTTCAATACAACTGACATTTGCTATAAATATAGAGAAACAGCAGAATCAAGATAAATTTTATAAATGGTTGTAATATAATTAACATTTCTTAAAGTTAAGCCTGTTGCCTGGTTGGTTTAATGTAGGTTTTGTTCACTCCGTCGTCAACTGAGGTTCTTCCTGTCCTCCAGTTTCCTCCCACTGGCCAAAGACAAGCAGTTCAGATGAAATGAAACCTCTAAATTATGAAAATGAGTGTGAATTTGCTTGTCTAGATGTTTCAGTCTGAGCACTGTACTCTGCCTCCCACCCAGTGCTTGCTTACCCGGAAGAGCATACTTTAAATGGTGGCACAAAAAGACTTCACATTATTATTATTATTATTTTTAACTGCCAATAACTTGGAGTGTCTGGGATTTTTTTTTTTCTTTTTCCACATTTCTGAAAGCGTGCTTCAGTGCCTTAACCCAGGAGGTTGAGAACCACGCATGTAGACAATGTTATCGCTCTGCTTGCAAAGTATTTAGATAAAAAGTCAAAGAGCATGTCGTTTTTAAGCATCAGTGTTGCTTTCTAATTGTTTTAGTCCAACCTATTTAGTCTAAACACTACTTGTTCATTCTTTTGCACTTGGCATGGAATTGTAATTGCAGATAATCGTAATCGTCACTGATGTTGATACTTGACCTGTACAGGTTATCATGGCTGTATACCTGGTTTCCCTCTTCCCCTGAATCAATTGTCTGTTAATCTATTGCTCTAGCTTTCAATGGTGAGAAAGTGTAGCCACTGCAAGCGTAGCCCTTTACTGGCTTGACCCCGAATGGCTTTTTCTCATGCAGACAAAAGGGCGGTAAGGAAATCAAAGAGAGGCATAGTAAATGTTGAGAACTCTTTGCTGCAGGGACTTGGAAAAACACAATATCACTGCAATGTTTACACTATAAATTCGCAAACAACCTCCAAAAGCATTTGTAATGGATGATTATTTAATATTTGTGAGGCCTGCAGAGAAGTCCTCCTTTGCTGAGTCAAAAAAAGCTGTGATTAAATCTACTTTTATTCAGTCTACTTGTTAAAAAATACTGATATTAAGTGAACATTTCAGTCTGCGTCAAAGGTATTCCCAGGTTGAACTGCTGAAGGGTACTCCCTGATTTATCAGAGCTGGTGTGCGATAAATAAAGTCACACAGTTCTTAGCATCGGAGTCAAGTCCCAAATCAAGGCCTTAACCCTGAATTTTGAAATAACTCTGTGCAGCTCTTCCAGTTCAATGAAATCAGTTTTACTACTACTGATAGCAGTAATATTAGTTAAATTTATTTCGACATTTTTGCATGGACTGACATTGAAATTTAACCCTCATGGTTCCCAGAGGAAGAATCATTGTGACTTTGTGATCCCCTGACTTTTCCTCTAGCGCCACCAGCAGGTCAAAGTTTTCATTTTGACACTGAAATTTCTCAAAAAACTATTGTGTCCACTTCTCTCCCTGTGTATATTAGACAGAGGAAGGAACGAGAAAGGATGGACCTACCTACCGTTCATCTGGGATTTAAGGTGTAAAAGCAGTAACGTTAAGATACTGGTGGCCATCCATCAATTGCGGAATACCAACGTTAGACATGACTGTTCATTGATTTTGCAAGACAGCATTAGGCTACCAAACCAGGGAGGCGAGTAGCACCTCACCACATTGACACTGCTCAATGATTTAGTGTTAGCATGACTACTTCTTAGTTCTTAGGTAGCTTAAAGGTGCCCTAAGCAGTGTGTGAGATTCAAGGTGATCTATTGGCAGAAATGAAAAATAAGATACATAGTTATGTTTTCCTTCGTGTATCTGAAACTAGAATGAAACTAGCCCCTCATATCTGCATAGGGGGCAGGTCCTCTTTCACAGATGTTCCTACAGTAGCCCAGAAAGGACAAACCAAAGACTGGCTCTAGAGAGCGTAGCAGTCTACTACCTCACCACTACTAAATCCTACACACTGGTCCTTTAAGGCAAAACTTCCTTCAGTGTCTGTCCTTTAGTGTCAAAGACTCACCCCAGGGGAAACAGTAGCATCTGTCTGTGATCTTGATAGAGCTGAGAATTTAATATTGTAGCACATGTATTCTTTGTACATGGCTATCTACTAAAAAAGTGGGTGTGCAGTTATGTAATAATGCTTTTATTATTCTAATAAAACTTATCTGTTTTGCCAAATGTCTTTTGAGGGAAAGGTTAGGGTTAATTACTCACATGACATCAGTTGAGTCATGTCAGTTTGGGCTGGGGGACTGCAAATGTAATATAGAAACCCTGCATTTCAAACTGGGCATGTTTGAAAGACATGGGCATATCCTAGTAAAGGAAGGTGCAATGAAGGATGCTATTGATGTGCATTATGGAAATGTAGGAGCCAGTGTTTCTTGAGTTTGGGTCAGGGTATCTCCACCTTTGTTGCTTCAATTTTGAGCACGATCTATTTCCTGCAAGTACTTTGCACTTTACTGAAGTGCAGTACATTATTTCTGGAGTACCTTTTAAAAGGTATACTATGTAACATTTTCGCATTAAAATGTCTAAAAATGACTAGATCTATGAGTTGAGTTGTGTACTTCGATCATCCCAAATATTTCCAACAATAAATTCAGAATTCACTTAAGGTAGTGGTGCATTTTGCAGCAGTTTTGTAGACGACACGATACACCAAATTTACTACATGACGCACCCCCTGAGATCTTTTCCTAAACCCAACCAAGTCATTTTGGTGCTTAAGCCTGTTTCGAGGGTGTATCATGTAGTATGCGTGTCCTGTAATACTGTGTGTCCGCAGATAGACCTACTGGCCTCTACTTGCTATGACTTGTGGGCAAAAACATGGTAAACACCAGATGACCGGGCGAACGTGACAGGATTTTCCACCGTTTTCCGCCACAATATGAGGTACGGTGAAGTTTTCACCATTTAAAGGGACATGCACGTGCATCATATTTGTAGCAGCGACTGTGAACACCCTTTGTCTGAAATTACCTGTGATTGGCCAAAGTCCTCCGTCACGGGCTTTTCTAAAGTCTTAAAACAGCTCCAAGAGGCCAAGAGCTTCAGACCACTTGAATTACAATATGCTGAAAGGTGATTATGGAATTTTTGCCCAATGACACTAAACATAAATTGCCTAGCACAGCTTTAAATGGCTACACCAAAGTTAATCAACAGTGGAAACTGAATGTGGGACGGTGGCGCTCCTGTTAATCTCAGACCAAATAGTCTAAAGCGGTAGCATTGCCGATTAGGTGATTGGTGATGGTACTGTTGCAATGCAATAATGCACTTGCAGTGGTGGCCTAATGAGTACTAAAATCCTTATAATTAAATATCCACATTTACGATAAGTCCTGTGTAATAGCTGCTTTTAACTGTTGCTGCAATGGTGTCCACAGTAGAGTTGTGTTTACCAGTGGTGATGTTTGCATTGTTGTTTTAAGGGCCTTCATTTCTCGGTGGATTACTCTTCTTTCTGTTCTCGGCTGAGATGGAGAGGAGGTCTGGTCTTTCCCCACATTTTAAAAATAATTATACCCAATATAAATTAACTATCTACTTTAGTCGTAGGATGAGAAAAAATATTTTTTCACTGTTTGAATGACCTTGAATATCTGTGTTTCAGGTTAGATAATGAGATTGTGCACAAGGGCAGTTATTGCATTTATAAATGTAATAGGGAGACATTAAACGGTCAAGAAGCCACTGACATTGACATAAGCACTAGTAATGAACCTGAATGTGAAACTAAAATATTATAAACCTCCACTTCACGTTATTTTTGTTCTGAGGCATGTATTGAAAGCTTTAATGTGCTGTACTCTAAATTATTCCTCAAAGGCATGTAATTAGTCCTCACCGAGACCTTTGACTCAATGAACCCTCTGCCTTTAACAATTGACATCATGAATACATGTTTTACCTTCATACGTCCTATCTGGGCTGTATATTTCTTTTTACCTGAGGCTGAATTAAGAGGTTGTGTTGTAATTCTCTTACCTTGATATGAATTACATGGACATTTTCTCTTTAGCTTTCATTTTAACCACACAGATATCGGAGTTAATGAAATGTTTTGATGTCTGTGAAGGACAAATTATGCATCGGTTGACATGTTTCACCCTGAGGGAAGATGTTTTCCACCACTTAGTTACTATTTCCAGTCATGTCATTAGTTATTCATTGTTAATCGCGTATCTGCTATCACTCAGGCCTCCAGGACTTTGACGAGACATCGTGCCGTGTCATGTGGCTGCATACATTTGTGACAATCAGGCCATCGCCTTTAAACTTAGCATGAACTACCTTTACAGTGTCATCCAAACAATATCAACAATGCCTGATCTGAATATATATATAAAATAAACATACTTTTTTTGATAGCTAATGTAGGATTTTGTTACGTGTCAAAGGAGAACTTAGAGTCATAAAAAGGATGGATAAATTGCCATTGTTATCAGACTTGAATGAGTGTTGAGTATCTGGATTTACCCTTCCCCACTCATCCCTGTTTTTTGTCTGCTCGCACTGAGACAAATCCCTATGCCTAGCCCACTGCTTTTATTAAATTCGCCTCAATAAAAAAGCTCAGACAGGATTTATTAGGTACTCAGCACGGACGTTTAGTATTTCCCTCCGTTATTAACTGAAAATCAATAGATAGCAAAGAAAATGGAAGTCATACAAGTGTTGTCGCCTTTATATTATGTCGGCTGTCGGGTTAGATTCATGACGGGGCTCCAGCGTCTGCAAGGTGGATTTTCTGCTTACATTGCAGGACCTAAAGTGGAAGTTATTCATTAGAGTAAGCCAGCGGTCAGATACATTTCCAGGCCCTTTCACACATCTGTCTTGGTAAGACTCGAATAGAGTGAGAAAGGATGCTGATATACCCTGATAGAGATGTCAGACGCAACACACAGCTTGCTGGATTTATGATTATTTTGTTCTGAAGACCTTTTTTAACACCATCATGGAGCCTGTACCCTTGGAATGTAAACTGGAATAGCATCATGCTTAACCTTGTTCCCACTCTAATACATATCATTCATTATTTCATCAAACAATTTATCTCCTTAACTTCACTTGTCAGCCTCAACTTGCTACCTAGCATGACGACAGCGGTTTCATCTCACGCCTTCAGTCCTGAGGTTTAACAGACGAGCGGGATGTGCTAATTTGACATTCTCAGAAAAAATCAAAGTAACATAAATGGAAATGCTGCATTCAAATGCACCACAGTCAGTCTCACATCTTCCATATAGCCTTGATAGGTTTAGTGAAGCTTATTCTGCACTGTCAAAGGTTTGGACTACTGCACACATTCAAGTTCAAAAGGGTAAAGGTGGTATTCACTTTATGTGCGATAAAATAACAGTCATTCACTAAGCCTGCACGCCGTGGCTCGACTGCAAAGCAATTCCATCATGAGGAAAAGTGGCTTTGTCCACATATTAGTCTTTTCTTTCACAAAAAGGCTAGAAAAATGTGGGAATAAAGAGCTTACCCACCTCACTAATTTAATTACTCTTAGGACCTCCATGACAGTAATGTAAATATTCCATCATGAGGACCCAAGATACACAGAGTAATTACTTAAGGCTTTCCTTCACATCTCTCAAGACTTTTTTTTATTACCCAAAAGCTTTTTAACATTAGCACTCTCTTCCTGACAAATTAAATGAAATTTCATTACTCGAGCCATCCTAATGGCATGAAACTATCAGCTGTTGTATGCCTGGTCTCTCTTCCCCGGCTGCCCCGGCAGATTAATCAAATAGTCAGCCTCAGAGTCAAACTGAGAGGAGCATCGATCCGCAAGTCTCTGTTTGTCTGCGCTTCGTCCGTGCTGCTGATCTGAACCTTGAGTGAAAGTCTTACGTATTGATCTCCATATGTTAAGCATGTACAGTCCATCACAAAACAATTATTCAGAGCAGAGGCAAATGTCTACCTGCTGCTACCTGTTCTTTTCCTGTGGTTAATAGAGAATATATCCAGGCAGCATGTCTAAGATTTTTCATAATATCATCATTAATGCAGGTAATAGATATACCTGAATTCCTATATTCCTGTTTACAAATAAAGCCACCCTATAGGGATGGCTTTATTATGGTATTTTTTTTTCCCTCATATTGCACATATTTGGAATAGAAACCTTCTAAAATTCAAAATATGCTTTAAGTAGTACTCAGAAACACGGAGGGGGCACACACCAATAAATGGTTTCCACAGATTGGTTATAAGCAGCCATTACCTATGATATTTAACACCTTCGGTTTCGTAAGGGTTAAGCTGCTTGGCCTTTGATCTCTCAGGGGTAAGGTCTTGGCAAAGTGCCCCTCCACCACCCGAGGCCCTTAAGGGACTTTCAATCCAATTGCTGGCTAAGAGTGGATGCAGATCTCAAGGTTACACCTGAGTGTTCAAGGGCAGGTCCAAGTGTAATCGGCACTTAGATCATAGATTAATCTTATTTGCTATCTATTAGGCTTGATTCTTGCTTCCTTCTCTCCCCTCCCAAAGCCAGGATTACTGTGATAGTTTAAGATAATGGATTCTTATGGAAGAGGAGGTCAAGAACCATTCTTGTTTCAGAACCTGCAGATAATATGATTAATCTAAAAGCCTCTTTCAAAAGAGGTCCCACCTTCAAAGGCCTAATTGGCAAAAAGGTATAGAATAAATCTGAGATGTTGGCTCTTGGGTGTTTTATTAATTACAATTTTATTCTCTCACCAAGCATAGGTGATAGAAAATAGAATTTGTATCTACTTCATTCACTTATTTATCAACAGTAACAGATCGACTGCGGTTTTTCATCAAGCAAATCAGTAGGGATATACAGATGACTTTTATTAAATACAAGGTTGGTAATGTCAGACTCTTCAGCTTTCAACCTTTAGGTTCTTGTATATGTATTTTATTGATATATAATACAACATATTGATGTTGATGACACTATTTGCTATGGCATAATTGACATTTCTTTAATACAAATCAGCAAGACATTTTAGTGAGATGAACGCTGATTACTGCTTTCAAGTGATTTACAAAATGCTCGATTAACATTTAAAAGCAGACGAAAATGTAGCATCATTGTCCGTGCGTTACACAAAAGGTTACGTAGAGAGAGAGATGTATTGATTTCACTAAGTACAATCTCATTTTGATTCAAAATCTCCCCTGTTCTGATTTCTGTGCTAGCCACTAGCTAAACAGATAACAGATAAACTCTGATAAAATATATCCAAATGTGGCAGCCTCCCTGATAACCTCTGAAGACACGTTTGTTATCTTGTCCAGTCATCAGCAACTGAATATTTATCGCAAAGAACAGACCCGTGTTCCCGCCTGCATGTTTACCAGTTTATACACAAGTTAGAGGTCTTTTTTCTCAAGAAATATCAGCTGATGTTTGAACCAGAGGCATGTAAAACCGTCCACCTATCTGTATACAAATAAGCAAGGTCGATGTGTTTCAACATTTTTCAAAAGCCTTATCCGGTTTACATAGACAGAGACTGCATTTTATTGTATGTTCACCTTGTTCTTTGTCTGTATTTCCTTCTCTTTACTTGATAGACAACCCAAAGGCTCGATAAGGCTCTTATCAGTTTGAATACCTTACTACCAAATACTCATTTATGTATTTATTCACTCATTCATTTTAATTGCCAAATGAACACATAATTACACTGGGGGGATATGTTTTATCTCTACAAGAATGCCAAATCTGGTTTGTGGATGAATAATGGGGGTCTTGGTTCAAATATTTAACGAATACATCATTATTGATTCATTTGCCTTGATGAAGCGGTTACATGTTTAGTCTATAACATGTCAAAAAATTGTGGAAAAGTTCAAAGTAATTGTTTTTTAATCAAATCAACACACTCACAAGTGCAAAGATATTCGTTTATTATACATGAGAAGCAGCAAAATCCTCACACCTGAGAGGCTCTAAACCAGGGAACGTTTGACATTTTTGCTTAGAAAACGAAGTGATTAATCGTTAAAATAGTCGCCTTTTATTTTAGTCGATAAGTCAGAAAGTGTTTCTGCTCTTTGACTGATGAACTGGCAAGTAATTGTACTTGTCATGCTGGATCCTACAAACATTTGAACTGTTTCTCTATCAGGCTATATAGTACACCTACACATATACTACACCTACACCTGTATACTACACCTTCACATCCACACCTACAGTTGCATGTCTATATGACTGTGAATTTGACTGCACATACAGTAGGTCAATTAAATTATGGTTTTTCAATGGGTGACATGCTGCATTGCCTTATCAATAACGTTCAATTTAATTATGAATGACCTAGGAATTATGAGTCATAAATTTAACATTGCGCATTGATTTCCATGACTCATATTCTGTGTCACAAGGCTCATTCATCTGACTGGATTAACTCTTAAGTACACTGTGAGGTAGAAATGCCCCCTGGGTAAAGGAGTTCAAGATTGCGGTTGTTGACCTCAATAATGAGCAACCTCAACCGTAAACAAAACATAACAAGTGTGTTGAAATGTAATTTCCATATCGATGCTGTAAAAAAAAAGGAAACAAAAAGATGCCATTTTTGAGTCCTGATGGAAAACACAAAAGACATGATTTAACCTGGAAGAGGCTGATTTGCCTGATGACAGCGTCCATTTAGTGGCACAAAAATAGGAAATCAATTACAGAGCAAAAGACTGTCTGGTTGTATGTTCTTATGAAATAGGGACATAACCTTTGCAAAGATAGATTGAGGCCTCATTTCCATTCTCACCTGATACTGTCACACCGCTGTGCTCATTAAAACCTGTCTGTCACCCTTCTCCCTCACAAACAGCCCTGCTTTGTTTCCACCATTTATCACTGTCAGAGTTGTCATGAGAATCAGAATTACTCACATCTGTACATTACTCAGCTCTTGTTGCCAGTGCAGCTAATAGTCAGATTATATGTCTATAACTGTTCATGATTTGTGAGGATGAATCAATATGATATTGATTGATGACGCTAACTCAATTCAAGCACTATTAACAAAGAAGGTGTCATTTGTGATATAGTAAAGAAAATGTTTTCCGAGTGAAAATGGCGAGCAACTGTAGCTCCATTTTCATCTTACACTTGTGTGTTAGTGCCTTTAAAGGAAAATTCCACCTCAGATACTACATACTGGTAGATGTGATGCCTACTTTAACCTCTGCTGTTCAGAAGTTATGTTTCCACGATGAGCAGTGTGAATTTGCCCTATTGACGTTCAGGGTTAGTAGCCACCATGTAACCACTTGTGGACATACAGTACTTTCTCAGGAAGTTACCACTGGTTGAACTGAGCATACAATTTCTCTTCCGGTATGATTGTTTAATTCAGCGAAGCGAGGGAGAATCAACCAGAATCTTAAAAATAAATGTTTTTGGAGTTTAATTAAATTGTTGGCGAATCAATCTGATGCCATCATTTTTCAGTTGTTCCCACAAAATAATGGAAGCACAGTGTGGAACATCTCTTGTGGTCTCACTCTCTAATCATATGGTATTTTCATTATTCTATTTCCAGATTGCTAAAGAAACATTTTGGTCTTCTATCAACCAAAAGTTTTGACTTTGTTGTGCACATGTGGTTTTAACATTTGCATTTGCTCACAAATTCAAAAAAAAAAAAAAAAAAGGCAACATTAAAAGAGAGACCTGTATGGAAGTTAATAGTTGCATTTGTCCTGGTGAAGGTACTTCATGTTATTTTGCATATTCATTCTCCAATGGCAGATGTGGTAAAGACTTCTTGTATATAATCATAGGAACAAATTGTAAAAAGACAGTATTACCTGAACCAGACCCTTACAAATATAATCTAATTCATTTCGCCATAACATTAACCTGTCAGTCTTTCACAAGACTGCTTTTCAGATCCAAAAATGTTTGTTTTCAGCCTTAGCTTCATTACAGTACATAAGATAACATAGTCTTGTCACTGTTTTTCTCCATTTCCTCACAGACCTGGATATTTTCTTCTTGGACGTCCTTATTGACTGTAATTTTCCTCCATATAAGGTTTATATTTTGTGCAGCATAATCATTGCATCAAAATGAAGTAGAGTATGCTAATGACTCTAATTGGACTACTAATAGAGACGGTTTCCCCAGCTTTAAGCTTTTGGGGGGTCTGTGTAATCAGTGTAGACAGTCGTTAAGGGAATGGAGAGGCAACTAGCAATGTCAGGAGAGGGCCCAGGCGGTTCCGGCTGACACTACCCCAATCTTCCAGGACCCATTAAATGGCAGTTTCAACACATTACCAACCATAACATCCTTGAATATCACTGATTTTATTTGCAGTATCAAACATTTCATTTCACGCACCATTAATGGAAAAGTGCTGAGGTTCTAATGCTGCCAAACATTTAGTAACTACCTGGACTCAGAGAACCAATTAACTCCAGCGACAACATGGCCAATTAAACACACAAATAGGTGAGTCCAGCATTGGTTACTGCCCTAGTAATTTACTTTTGAATAAACCCTAGCAAAAATAGAAAGTCAGTCATGGAATGACCAGTTGAAGTGAAGGAAGAGTAGCGATTTAGAGGCAGAAATGGAAGATAATGTACTGCACTTGCAATTCAGTAGATATTCAAGCATATATGATGTGGTGATGTATTGCAGTTTTGAAAATAATAGCGAGTGAACAGCAAAATGAACGATAATAGGGTAGGAATGGGAGCTAATTTGTCTGTAATTCAATTTTGCATGAATAAATAAGCTCCTGTTCAAGTGAAACTGGTTGGAGAAAGAACTGCAAGAGCGATGAAAGAGAAGGGGAGTGCATTGCTAAAAGACAGGTGAGATTTTGATCATTCACACATGTATTGCTTTGTTACATCCACGTTCATGACACACTATAATGTCAGGAATGGCGTGTGCATGTTGTCCTGTAATCCTCTGTTCTCTATCCTACACCGTATTGATGATATGAACCTAGATGTGGGTTTGTTGCTCTGTGATCTTACTGCAGTCACCTCACATCCTCATCTAAACTAGGTAATATTTTTTGTATTGATTTTCCACCATGCTTTCAATTATGCTTTCATTGGAAGCCAAAACATGTCAATACACAGCTGATGAACTCTTATGGCAGAGGGAGGCAAAGAAACACATAAGTTGCGGTTGTTATTTACGTGACTCTTGTCATATCATAGCTTGATAATAGGCTACCACAGCCATTTCCCCTCTGTGGGTTAGAGGAGTGTGAAGAGAACCTTGACACTTAATTACCTCTGGGGTTCAGCTAACTGACCAGCAGTGTTACCAATTTACTGTTACACCTGTGTCCATTGAAAATTTGTTTCATAAGCAAGGTACCACAGTGCAGTGCTGTAGTATACTCGTGGGGTTTTATTTAACTAAATTGGATGTTTTTAATACATTTTTTATTGCTACTGCACATTAAACCTACATTATTTTTTATTTTGTCCAATTGGGGGCCGTGCAACAAGGTGTAAACTGACAAATTAACACCTTATAGACTCGTGATGGTGAACGTGTTACACATCCAGCAGACACTGAGCAACATAACCATTCATTTGGAGTTGTGTTTCTGGAGAATATAGGTCCAGCTTTCACTCTTCTTTTAGCTCTGTTTTGATCTCTTCTGCTTTCTAAGGAAAATAATCTGACTCTTAAACTGCTCCAAATGCACCAGTTCGTTCACCAGTTAGACCAGCTCTTTGGTTTTGTAAAACCGAAAAAAAAAAAATCAGTAATTTGCATTGTAGGCAAAGGAGATATTGGAAATTTGTCACAAGTTGCAGGTTTTTCCTCAGGATTTTACAACTCTACTACTAAAACCAAGTGTGGAGATGGTTATGCGTGCCTAGGCTTTCCCCATTTGAAGGAATGTGCATCTGCATTTGTCACAGTCGTTAGGAACGCCCCCTGTCTCTGAAGTGACCTGTGATTAGCCAAAGTCTCCCATCATGGGCTAGATTTTCTAATGCCTGAAAAATGCCAAGAGTAGGTGCAGAAGTCTCGTTTTCTGTCAGACCACTAATGCTGGAAGGTTATTATGGAACTTTTGTCCAGTGGCGCCTAAAATAAACTGCCTACCACAGCTTTAAACTGTAACTCCTTTCTACAGTAATTCAAAAAGCACTAAAACCTTCTATATCTGTGAAAAGTTATGGGTAGTCCCAAAAGGCTCTTGAGTCATTATTAGTTGGCTGCTTATTGCAATGCTCCTCATCACATCAGTGCTTTATAAAAACACACAATTCAGGCCTGGAATTAAGTTGTTTTTAGGGCAAAGCGACTTTGGCCTTTGATAAATACAAATGTATTGAAGCATTGCAGCCAGAATGTAGGTCACCAAGGCCAAAACCAACAGTGCAATAGCAATATGTGATAATTACAGTGTATGTTATTAGTGAGTTTACTCTGTTCTTTCAGATTTTAACAGATGCACACGTATCAACATCACTGTAAAGTGAATATTACTGAATGCTGTATACAGATTGGGCTGAACTTGCCAAGTGAAAAAGGTTTAAAGTTCACCATACTCACAATTTTGTCTTATTTCATTTCCATTTCACTCTTTGTGCTCTCCTTTCATGGACTTGCACTGAAAAAGTGCCAACAGCTAGTCTAGATCTCACAGCAAGTTATAAATTCTATGTGCATTTGTAGTTAACACTATGCAGCACACTAGAAAATTTGAGTTTGTTTATTGCTGCATCACATTTAGTTTTAAATGAGGAAATCAAACTGGTGCATGCCAAACTGGCCGTGTGGTGTGGCTTGCAAAGGTATCAATGGATCAAAGCAATCAAACGGATATTTTGATGGTTGAGGAGCTAATAAAGGGTGCAGTCACCTAGCCAATAACCCCAGAGATCAAGGTTTGCACAACTCTCGACTACTTGGCTCCTGGAAAATGCAGTCATGCAGTGCTGATGAACTTGGAATATCCCAGCTGTCTGTCAGCAGAATTATCCATGAAACCATAAATTCCCACTTCAGACTGCACATTGTTCAATAGTTCATTAAGTTTCCATTAGACAAATGGCAACTCGAAAAGGGAAAAAAAAGAAAAAAGGCTTCCTAACCTTAATAACCTATGACCATGAAGCCACTCATTTTGTAGCCACGAGCAAATGTAGTGATCTAGGGTAGAACAAATCAATACATTTTGCAGATTTTGTACAGTAAATACTTTTTGTGACTTTCCAAATATGCTAATTAAAACAATTTCCTCATTATGTTAACAAAAAACTAAATCCGGGATGCATTAAATCTTATTTTAAAACATATTTGCTAGTGCTAATTAGTAGCATAAACAGAATTTGTATTGTTGTGTTGGGTGATGGTTCAAGAAAAGACAAGCCAGTTTGGACAGTTTTCATTATTTCTGTTTGCTTTCCTCCCATATTTAAGCAGGCAAAGTATATTGAAGCATGATTATATCAAAACACATCTATGCTGAAAAGAGGAAGTGGAATTTGTGCTGTCAGACCTAGGAAATGACCAAACCAGCAACTTCCAAACATCCAATAATGAAAGTCTTGTATGTGTTTGTTATTCTTGCAGTTACTTTTTTTGTCTGGTGATTCCTGGATATAATATGATGCAACCCCTGCAGTGTGCTTCCTCTCTTTTCTGTTAAACGCTCCCTTGTTCGATGCCTGAGTGTCCAGTAAATCCACTCACTGTATTGAATATGTTTGGTGTCATGTCAAGAGTGGGGATGCGGTTGGTTGATGGTCAGTATTGTACTAAACAGCATCTGATCACTGTACCTGATAACGATGATGAAACAGGAGGGATGAAATGTTTGGCGGCACATTTTGGAGCATATCTTACAAGGAGCTTATGTGCCAAATCACTCCTCCCCAAGCCTGGCCTAGATTTGCTTTCTGTGTTTTAA
Organism: Chelmon rostratus; assembly: GCF_017976325.1. Lineage (NCBI taxonomy): Eukaryota > Metazoa > Chordata > Actinopteri > Chaetodontiformes > Chaetodontidae > Chelmon > Chelmon rostratus. Next base: position 15,623,279 of record NC_055663.1, on the reverse strand, counting down.
GACAAATTGGTATCTTAGTCCTCATCTGTTTGTTTTTTGTTTCTCTGTTGAGCATGGATTATAAAGGAAAAAAGGATATGCAATGTGTTTTTATCAGGTCATGCGTGCTTGAAATACTTAAATACTTAAAAAATAAAACAGAGGGATGCACGTCTTTTCCTCTTGCTGTGTTTCTCTGACTGCTCGTTCTGCACTGCATATACGTAAGTAACATAAAAGCTGTGGTCAGTGAATTAGATCTACAGTGAATAAGACATTATTAATCTGAATACTGTGAAAAACACAGTGTGGACAAATAAAATGTTATATTACAAAAACACTTCAGTTGTTACAATGCTGGTAAGTAAAGTGGTCATGATGGTGGCAGCCTCACAGTTTGACACTATTAACCTCCTCAAAGACGAAGTTTACATCTACTTCTTTCTGTTCACATTTTGTAATTTGTCATTTTTAAATACCTGAATAGAAATTCCAGAAATCCAAAGATAACCAGTCCTTTCCAAAATGCTGTGTTATGGCTGATATTCTAGCAGAAACAAATAAAATGTGGTGTATGTGAACATATTGTTGATAGGTTCGGTATTAACATTTTGCCATCATGTTGATAAGAAAACCTAATTCAGTCATTGTTATGTTTCTTTTTAAAATGCTGCAAACTAGCTTCAAAAAGTAGAATTCATAGGAAACAGAGTTGTTTGTTTGTCTCACTGACTTTGGTAACTTTTGGTAATCTTACATCTTATAACCACTACTCTGCCCTTCTCTCTTTCCCTTCTCCTCTGTCTCTTACACTGACCATTTTATGCCCTTCCCTTTTTCCACCTCTGGGGTAGACATCTAGTAGTATCCCAGCTTATTGTTTAGGAGCAAAGGGGTAGCCAAAGGCCAGGTAACTTGGATTTGACTGGTGTATTCTCTTGTCCCACAGGACATGAGATACAAATCAAGTTGCTTTGACCCCATTGTCCTCTCCACACTCCTAGTCCCCTAAAGGCAATACTGTGGTATAGGATCCTTTCTTCCCTTTATTTATTTTTTTCCCTTTGTATGGCTGCTGCTAAAGCCATAAGGTACATACATTTCCCTGGGCAAACCATCCGACATTCAGGCCCAGAGTCAGCTAACATTTTGATTTTAAATGGTGTTTACCTGTCATGATAGCTTAATAATCAGCCGGACAGGTTCTTTGAGTTTTCTACATGCATGGATGCATATTTTTATCTATAATATGACATAACATTTTGTTCTTGTACTTTTTCCCTTTAATTACCAGTTAGTAAAAAAACAAAAAAACAAAAAAAACCCTCTATATTCTGCCACCATTGGCTTAACGGTTTTCATGTTGTACTCGTAAGCAGTTCATGGTGAGTGAATTACGGCCTTGTGGAAACCAGTAAACCCAGATTCCTCAACAGCCCAGCATCCTCGACACACCAGTGGCTCACTCGGTGATCTGTGGTTTGATCTCACCACAGAGGCTGAATCTCTTTTCCATGTCACGCTGACCTTTCCCAGTCTTAATGAAATCAGTCTTGACTTAAAAACAAATAAGCACATTTCACCCCCTGTTAGCCTGCAGATCATGCCAGTGACCTATGAACTTCATTTTCTATCCAAACATATATTCATAGGCAGCACCCGCTCTTTCCATGATGGAAAGTGTCACAGGTGTTGAAGTCTGATTAAAAATATGATAATGTCAGTATTCTGGTTCAAAAATCCTTTGACAATGCAATGAAATGAAAACAGGAACCTAACCAGAATCTCACTTATTTTAGGAGCATATTTATGAACCTTTTCCAGTCAAATCTTTTTGTTTTTTTATACTGTCGTGATGTTGACACTTTTTGTTGCTGTCTTAACTTTGTCTTGATGGGAAATAGGTTTGTGCAAGGCTCGCTTTGTTTCCGTAACTATGCACCAATAACACCCATTGTGAGCCTTTAATGTACTTTTTATCAAACAGCTGAGCACCGGATGTAGTGTATACTGAGTATAGAGGTAAGAACATGCCATCATTATTATATAGCACAATATTTCACATTTCATCCATCCATTTTAGTAAGCATATTTAAAAAAGCAAAAAAAAGCTGAATCTTTTTTAATCTTCCACCATGAAACCAGCCATTTGCTTCCATTCATTTTACTTCTGTACAAAAATATTGCTTATTGCATACCCTCTTAATATATTTAGAATGTACAGACCTCTTTTTTGAAAGTTTCCTTTTTACACAAGGAGATTTGTCATAGTTTTCTCAGGCTTAGGTTGATGCCGCCTTGTACCTTCATTTCTGTCAGACTAGTCAGAAGGTACAACAGTGTAAAGGTTTGTCAAAATCAGCAGCTCGTCAGCACAAGATGTGTTTCAGCCATGTTTGTCAGTCATGTGTCAAGACCATCTGATGGAACAGATCCGCTTCAGTTTTCATCATTAGAGCTGTCTACATTGGCAACAGCTTGCATTTCACTCACGCTTTATGCACTTAACTGCAGCACAGAGCATCCTTTTAGTGTCCTATTAGACTGGGTATCTAGACTGATGTTGTAGGAGTCTGTGAGTGCTGACGAAACAAATGTGACTCCACGGCAATACTGTAGCTCAATGCATTTGGTGAAAACAATGACTGAAGCTGCTGCACTGCCGATGTGCTGTTCGGTGTGGTTGTGCTAACATTGTTTCTCCTCAGTTCATTAAAATTTTGCTAAAAAGTGGAGCCACCACCTCCACAAAGTCAAAGATTGAACTATTCCTAAATTTATGGCAACACTGTACTATATCAATCTGTATTAATTACAACGTGAAACATCTTCAAGTAAAACAAACATGAACTTCGAGGTCTTTCCTGTCTATTATATGGGTCAGTACTTCCAGGGAAACTACTGGCTGTGTGGTGGACGTGAAGCTTAGAAGCTGCACCCCCAAATACAACAAATGTTGGCTTAAACCAGGTGCAGTTTTCTTCCACCTGCTCAAAAAATACAATTCATTCTCTTGATTGAGTCATGAAGGGAGCAAATGGTAAATGAAGATTCAAGGTTGAATGGCTCCTGATGCTGCCCCAGTGGACAGGGACGAAACAGCGTTGACTTCGCGTCACCCCAAGCAGAACTTAGCAACTGTGGAGGATCCTGAACTGAGACTGGGCATGAGGGCGATGCTACACATTCTCTCACAGAGGAACCGTGGATGTACTTCCATTATTAGTGCCACTGACAAAACCTAGCAAGAGCAAACTGACTGGTCTGTGATCCCTCTGACGATTTTGCTCTGTAAAAACACATTAAGCAGAACTAGTGAGGATCCAACAGTGATCAGACCAGTACAGAATGGACGGTGCGTCAGGCAGTCTGTCTGTATTGAGTGAGGGGTGGTGTTGCTGCTTATTTTTCTGTCTGTCTTTTCTCATCCTAATTTGTTGAACATGACTAGCTTGAGGAAGCCGAGCGCCTGTCATAGGAGAACATAGGAGCATAGTACTCCTGAATTCAGGGACATACAGGGATTAAAGGCTGTACTGTACAGCTTTTGTGTAAAATAATCCCACTAATTTTAATATTTTAATACTTCCATTTAATTTTAGTCATCACTTAATATTTGCAAAAAGCTCATTTTACCTACTTTATAGGTATCATTTGGTATTATTAGCAGCGATGGCAATGACTGTTGATGATATGGTTGGGTCCTTTTTTCAAGACTGAAACATCTCAGCTCCTCCTGGATGGACTGTAGTGACATTTTGTACAGATATTAATGGTGCCCAGAGGATGAAGCCTACTTACTTTGGTGATCTCCTGACTTTTCCTATAGAACCACCAGCAGGTTGACATTTTTGGTTTCGTGTGAAACGCCTGAACAACTATTGGATGGATTGCTGTAAAATCTGGCACACACATTCATCGTCCCCAGAGGATGATTTGTAATAACTTTGATCCCCTGACCTTTCACTTGGAACCATCGTATAGGGTTTTAAGTTTTATTTCATCCAATATTTGCGACCGGATACCTGTAAACCTAATGACATTCCCATCAGATCCCAGCTGTACTGTGTCTAGTGCTAAATAGCAAAAGTTAGCATGCTAGCACAGCAAACTAAAATGGCAAACTTGGTAAAGATTGTACCGGCTAAACGTCGCCATGCTGTTTTGTGAGCATGTTGCCATGGTGATGTGAGCATTTGCAGTCTCACAGAGTCACTAGAATAAATGTAAACTCCTGTTTACAATCACACTTAAAATATCACTTAAAGTTAATTACAGGGTCTGTCCACAGTCATTGTGTTTTGGAAGTAAGATTCAGGTGCGGCACCTGTTTCTTGTCATACAAGGCAAACAATTCAGCCCTTTAACCCACCTTCCACCGCCATCCTTATCAGCACGTTTCCTACAAAGGGTTAATTCAATCATGTCAAGGTTCTCTGCTCTGTCGCTTGCCTCTACCATCATACTTTAGGTGCAGTGGAGCGTCTCCTCATTGATGGCACCTTTGGCTTCACAATAGAAGCTAATTTGTTAGAATCTTTCACAGGTCAGGGGCTGCTTAAAGGCGAGGAGGGCGCCTTGGCCACCGGAAAAATAAAGCCATCCACGGAGTTGGAGGGGGCAAATTAAATGCCCAGTCATTTTATGACCGTCGACATACAAAACATAAATATCCATTTTCTTTACTTCAATACAGTCCATGAGATCTTGCCAGCCATCCCAGTTAACACAGGTTAATAGATTGATTCCAGTGACATGGCTCATAATGAACAGTAAATTGTTTTATCTCTTAAGTCTTATTTGGTCAGCCAGGAAAACATATGAGGTAATATGGCTGAGGCTAAATGGAGCGTATAATAGATCTCTCACTAAGGCATAAGGATAGGTTGATGGCAGAGCTATGATTAATGAAAATAATAATGCTCTTGAAATTGAAATTTTTCTCTTTTTTTTCAGCCCTTTCAACCCTTTCCTGCTATGGTCATTCTGACTGTTCATGCACAGTGTGATTGATGTGTGATTGCTCGCATCTTTATTTATGTCTATTGGGTCACTTTCACAGAAAGGTCTCCTCTGACCGTGATAGAGACTCCAGCTTACAGTGAGCTCTTTCTTCCTTCATAGCCAGGAGGGTGCGAAAAAAAAAGTTAAAGTTTAAAAGGTGCATCACACTTTCTGATCATTTGTTTAGCCTATGATAACCCTGTTGAACTGACTTTAGTCAATATAATATTCACATTAAAGTTTTGGCTCAAATTTCACAATAAAGCTACCTTTTATCTATTGTACCATGCTAACAACTTTGAGAAAACATGACTTATTTTAAAGAGTATATTAAAAAGAACAACACAATTAGTTTTTTTTCAATATCTCCAGCGTTTACTCATTTAAAGACATCAGTTCAGTGTAACAGCTCCTTCTACCCTCTTTTGACCAAAGAGAAAAAAAAAAAAACTTGCAAAAAATCAATGACTTTTAATTCCGCACTATTGATATGCTTAGATAATGCAGCAATTGAACTGTGCTTCTGCCAGTGGTGATGAGGAGCAGTAGATGAAGAGTAATTGGGCCCTGACCCTTGTGTGCCTCGGCCACCATATCGCCCAAGCTTCCCCCAACACATTCTCTCCTACAAGCAGGAGGGCTCATTTTGCAAACCCTCAGTTGTGGCAAGGTGATAAATTACAGTTCTTAACTATCATTGATTGCTCAGTGTTTCTCCACTTTCTGTGACAACTGTTCAGTCACTCTGAATGGCTCTTAATGGCACATTAGAGAGAAGAAAGCATACAGTTTCCCCAGTATTGATTAAACTTGCTTGTTGCTTAATAAAGACAAACTGACATGCACTACACTTTGGTAGCCTGTGACCAAGTAGAGACATAAGACCCATATCATGTAAAACAATGAGATATCACTGATCCTCAGTGGTTTGATGTAGCTGATTACAGTGCACCTTGCAACACAGTGATTGTTCATTCATTTATTTTACAAATGAGTGCAGTTGCCTGAATAAGTTCAAATTTTCATCTCACATTTTGTTGTGATTTTGTTTCTCATCCAGTGAATCATCCGAGATAAGTCTCTAATTTAGTCATAAAGAAAACTGAATTGTACTAACTGTATTTAAAAGACTTATCCAAGCAGGTAGACACGGAAACTGAAGAAGTCGGTGTTCAAATTTTCTACCATACCAAAGAAAATGAAGCCAAAGTGTCTAATAAGATGCAGCACAACCAAAGTTCAGTAGTGACCAGTTCCAAAAAGCTTCAGCATTTATATCTCAGTCGGGAACTGGCTTGAATTTATTTCAGTGTTTGTGTTACAGTTAAAAATTTTATCAAATTCAAATGTTATGTAGGGCTTTAAAATCCTTGGTTCGCTGGTGGCACTGCTTCTCAACACATGTCATAAGGCAGGATTTTTAACACAATAAAGAATAAATAAATAACGAATAAATCAGGGGTATGAGTATCAAGTCATTAGTATTGGTTGTAAATATGAAAATACGTGTGGATCTCAGGATGGACTCCTGTGGACCCAGAGTTTCTCTCTTAAGACAACACAATGTTTTTGCATGCTAGCGTCAGGGTGCAAGAGATGGGAATGTCTGTCTGCCTTTTCGTCAGTTGGTAAACCACTTTGGTCCAGACTGAAATATCTCAACATATCTTGGACGGATTGCCATGAAATTGCGTCCAGACAATCATGATCCCCAGAGGATGAATCTTATGGACTAATAATCTCCTAGCTTTACCCCTCGTGCCACTGTGAGGTTCACATTTACGGGTTTGAATAAAACACAAATCTCAACAACTCCTCGACGGATTGTCATGAAATTTTGTACAGGCATTCATATTCCCCCTGGGATGATGTGGAATAACTTCCTTGACATTTCACTTTTCATCTAGCACCATAATCAGGTCAAAAGTTGAACTTGTCCAGTACTTTGGCTTAAGACCATACACGTAATGATATTACCATCAGCCTGTCTTTGCGTTTAGTCCTAATTGGCAGATTTTAGCATGCTAACATGCTAAACTCAGATGGTGAACATGGTAACCTTAAACGTTATAAACAGCAGCATGTTAACATTGTTCAGAGATTGTCCACTAGTTAAATGATTGTGGATGGTGTCGTTCTCTTGGAACGAAGAAAAAATAAAAAAGAATTGCTGAAATGGGTCTAAATATACTTTAGCAGCTGTTAATATACCTGGGTGGCCCGTCCAAGTAAAGTCTGAACACCGCCATATATTTGTGAGAGAGAGAGAGAGAGTGGGATGTGCAGCTCCAAATATCATGATCAATATGTTGCGGGCAATGTTGATATTGTGGGGGGCTGCCATGCATAAATGAATGCATGGGAAACCCTGCATTGTCTTCAAGGTGAGCTGAAGAACCTCCAGTTATTCCCATGTAAAGAACTTGGCCTTGACTGACTCAAGAACGTAACGATCCACTGGGATCTATAGTATTGTACGGGTATTCCAGGCGTCAGCTGTCTGTGAACTCCAGCTGTCTGTCTGTTCACTAATGTTCTGAGTCATTCAATTGACTATGGCAATGTAATGATGGGGATGTATTGCCTTCTAATGAGGCTCCGACACTGTCGGTATGAAGTGGAGCTCATCAAACATCCACATTTTGGAGGAGAGACGCTGTGCTGAGGCTTTATTCAGTGGGTGATATTTACTCCTCGATGGGCACAAAAAACATATCATGTGCCTTAAAGGAGGGCTGGTTCGTTTTTTTAATAGAGCAGCACATTTGACCTCATTTTTTTTATTCAACATTTCCTAATACTGTGTCATCTGAAGTTACAATTAAAGCAGCTCTTATTTTAAGCAGAATGCAAAAATGTTTATGAACATAAAAGATTTTGAAATAACATTTCACTGTAAAGTCACTCTTGCATTTGGCTTGCAGGTGAGTCCAGCATGAGGTTTTAAATGAGCAGGATGATTGAGTCAGGCTGTGTTTGCCTCTGACTTGTAGAAATCTAGGGATAAAGACAATCTAATGATCCAGTGGCGAGATATCAACCGCAGCCTGAGGCGTCCATGTTTGATCTTAGCTAAGAATACAGATGGTGAAGGTTTTTGAGATATACTCTCTACCATTATGGTTTCGTTCTTACTGGAAGATGTGATGCTAGCATAGCGTCTAAGTGGTTAGCCGTATTCTCAGGCGCGACAAGCTGAAAACAAACATGAACAAATCCCTCTTTTCAGCAAAGCCTGAAGATTCTCACAGTAACACATCAAAGTTTGTTGTATCAAAGCATTAAATAAGATAAAGAGCACATGGAGTAAGAGGAATAACCATGTCTGCATGATAGAAATATGTGCACTGAGAGCTGAGAGTAGGGCCTCTTCTGATGCACAAATGCTTATTGACCTAACGGGCGTGACGGCAGTGACTTCCTGTTGGGCTTGTGAGGTTTTGAGATCCCCTGAGATGAACATGTCCTGGACTGACTGGAAGAAAGCAAGATAGCAATCCTTGAGTTAGGCTATCAGTCATAAGAGAAGGACAGAAAACAGTATTTGACACTGTGCTGAAATGTTTTGTTTTTGGGTTGTTTTTTTTTCCAACCACAGCATATGTGAATTTAATTACAACATTTCTAAGGTTTTATATGAAATCAGTGTGCATGCAGTGTATGGCACAATAGCAGATTTTGTAGTATTACAGATGTTAAATGTCACCCAGAAACGGCGCCATATAAAATGTGGGTTTTGGTTGGTTATCTCAGGTTTCAGTCACTCATCTGTCCCTTTGTGGCCTCATTTCAAGAGATAAAGCAAACAGGCATGGTGTGTTTGTGTTTGTGTTTGAAAAGCCAAGGAAGCCAGTTTTGACATTTTTGTCAGCTTGTGACCCACTACTCATAGGACTGACCCGGTCCATCAACAAAATGTCACTGAAGACAAATCAAAAAACAAAAGAAATGAACCCTCATTTGAATAAGGATAGTATCATAATAGTGGCAGGTTGAGGAGTCTATAAGATGCTGTTGGAAAGATTTCTATTGTCTCTGAACCTGATGTCAAAATGCCATGAGAGGTGTCCCCCTGCCAGGTCAGCATGCCTCTGAGGTCGGGGCTTTTGCCCCGGCCTGGGCTCCGGGCCACACTGACTCTGGAGTGGGCCTGGCACTTGTGTCAGCCACACATCATGTGAAGCTACAGAGCTGAATTAGTATAACAGGGTTAAACTGATTAGTGATGCACTTGTGTTCAGTGGGTCACAGTTTGAAGAACAAAAGTGATATTAAAGGATCTATATTTCTCCCTTGGTGCCTTAATGCCATCAGTTCTTTTAACATACAAAAGTCAGCTCGGGATCCCTGACAGATAGGTGCCATTTTTTTTCTATTCAGTTTAGCCTTTTCTTTCCTTTCTCTGAGGATATCACAAATCCCCCCGCACCCTGAGCCCAGTCCTCAAATTCTTAACCCCATGTCTTCCCCCTGTCAATACACGAACTCTTCTTTTCACTTTTAATTCTCGCTTTTTGGCTTGTACTCAAACTTCTGCTCTGTCTGGCAGTTTCCTTCTCACTTTCACCCACACTCATCCCTGGGAAATGTAGATCTTTTCCTGACAAGTTCCTCAAGAAGCAAAGCCTCTGGAGATCATCAGCAGAGCTCTGCCAAAAAATGCGTGGGAATAGTCTGGATGGGAAGGGGAAGGGACTTTTAATTGTTTTTCTTTTTTTCTTCTTCTGGAATTAGTCAGTGGAAAAAATAAATCTGTGATTGTTCCTTTATTTACCTTACAGTGAACAAGGTTTTAAACTGTGGGTGGCAGTGACTGCTCAGAGGAGACTCAATAGCAAACTGCTCTAATGTAACTCTAGCACTAATGTTTTCAAATGTTCTCCATGCGATACAAATTATGCATATTAATTCTCTTCTGTGCGATATAAATCAAGCTACTTTGAAGAGTGAAAATTATGTGCTCCCTGTGTTTATCCGCTCGGTAACCTGCCTGTATCAACAGCTGGAATAACAAGTGCTGTATTTTGGCGTTCATTAAGAGCTCAGCTCAGATGGTTTCCCGACTGGAGGCATTTGAAAGTTCAGCTCTGAGGTTGAGGGTCGGAAAGTGCTGAAAAAGGAGCGCGTATATTTAGAAACCGACCGGCAGTGTTTTAAGCGGATAGGAGGAAATATCCTGATTTGTCAACATTGCGTTCAGGGCATTGTTTGAAAACCCAGTGACAGGAATAAAACATTGCAATAATATTGATGAACAGAACAAATTCATTTTAATTTGCAGATGAGTTTACGGTCAGTATTCGACCGTGCGTTATATTTTAGTTTGTTGTGGTCTGCTGCGCTGCTGTCTTTTTGTCCGCCAAGTTTGCACTGCTGCTCTCATGTATTTGTTTGGATTTCAGTTCATTTCTGATGTAGTTTCGAGGGGTTCAGGACTGACCCATGAAAAATATACTGGGCCTGTAGAAATGGCCACATATCAAAGAGTAACACATGAATGTTTCCATACACTAAAACATTTATGGGAGAGCAGTTTTTGCAAAATAGTCAGTTTTAATAGGACTATTTGGCAAATTGTATAAACAAGCGGCTCAAGATGTCGCATATTTCACGTCATTCTATCAGTTAATGTTTTGACATAATTTCTGTTATCTCTGTAATAAAATACCTACTGGAGAAAAATGCTCTCTCGACATAGTTAGAGCCAGATGTGAGTACAGAATAAGAGGATAAATGGTACTGCAACAATGTGACATTATGACCAAATAAGGTTATGTCTTGCTGTAGATAAGGACTATTATTATTAGGACTAATTTTCACTCTTTCCTCTCGATAAAGATATTTTGAGTGTACAAATATGCATCAATTAAAAAGATATATAGACCAGTGTAAAATACATTTTAATTGTTTTACTGTTTTGGTAGCATGACAACAATATAAAGATATACAGAAGGATGAATGTATGCAGCTGGAGAAGTATTACAAATACTGTTTAATCTCAAGTCGAAAACAGTTTGAAATAGTTCAATGTGTTGTTGCACAATGTCAGTTACCATCTTTGTTCAGTGATGGACATAAAAGGGCTTCCTTTGTTCGGGCACAATAAGCCTCCATTCTTAAAGCAGATAAGCATAACAAAGTAAAAGTAGGGGGCCGTCAAACATTCAAAAGTAGAAGTGTCCAAGCGACAGTATTTACATATTGGCCATTCTCGTGTGGGAATAGCTGAATAAGTTGTATTGATTAAAATAGTCTTCTGACAGTCGCTCACAATTACCCTTTTGTGATTTGATATAATTCCCAGATAAAATCATGATAAAATATATTAATAGTGTAACTGCTTAATGATGGGAGGCATAATTGAATGTGTGAACTTAAGTGTTCATCTGCTTATTTTGATATGAAGCTAATTCTAAATTATCATTATAGTCTTTGCCACTTGTTGATTGAGCTTTTTGTTGTTCCATCAGGACTATTTATGTTTCAATAAATTACAAGCAAATCAGGGAGAACACATTTGCCCCATTTAGTAACTCACTTTATTGTCTTTACATTGCAAGAGGACTTGATTGGTATTTCTACTGCTGAATCGCTACAGGGGGCTGATTACCTAACAGTACTCCAGAGCCAACAACGGGCTAATGTAAACCAAAGTAGGTGATGTAAAGCAAGCAAGGATCTGAAAATCCAAATCTTGCTTTCACACAACTAAGCTAAACAAGCCTACGGTGTATTAATTTGAAGGTGGAGGAGTAAGTAGCGGGGTGAGAGGTCCACATGTGGATGGTGGCATGCTGCAGAGGTCTAAACCAGTGCCTGGGATTTGAATCGCTGCTCCACAGGAAGCAGGCCGGCTGGTTTGTTTAGCTGGATGTGATTTCGAGTGGCAGGAGGGGGTGTTGCCTGGTCATATGAAACACAATGGGGCATACTTTCTGAACACGACTATTAGGCAATAATGTGGTGGCTCGGGTCCAAGCCATTCGCTGTCCGTGTCTGCAGATTAAGATATGCCCCTCCTTGTATTAATCAAAGAGTGGCCTCTGTGTGAGGGCAGTATATATGAGAACATGAATGTGAGGAGTGTAAGCATATGTGCAGGGACAGAAGTGCTTTTTTATTTTAATTTTCACTGAGGAAAAGAGAAACTGCTGTTTTTTTTTTTTTTTGAGAGTTTAAATGTAAGTCACTGCTGTTAATGATTGCCGTGGTTTGGGATTTTTTTTGTAACAAAGTCCTGATTCGTTATTCCACGACTGACCATTGCCCCCCCAACCTAACGTGCACCGTAATAACATCCCCCGTGTACAGTCCTATAAACATTTGACTAAATGCACTTTTAACATATTGAACAAACAGAAAAAACAAAGAAACCCAGGAGTATCCTATTGCAGGAAATAACTAGTCTCATTTTCTCTGTAACTGATTCCAGGAAAGGAGCTACATGAGAGAAAGAAGTCAAGCAGTGGGATTTAGAACACTGAACAAGATAGATTCTTCCAAATTCTAATTGGAGAACAGTTGATTTAATTGGTATCCATTTGGCTGACAAAAGAAAGCAGGAGTAGTGGGCAGGCAGGAATGCCTCTGGGGCCGATGTGAACATGAAGTGGCTCTGCTCAACGCTCAGGGACGGATCACTTCCAAAGACAAACCGTGGGAGCTGGCAGGACAGATTGCAGTGGGAGGGAAGGAGGGAGGGAGGGAGGTGTGTGTGTGGGGGGGGGGGGGGGACCAAATTCATGGTGGAGTGAGGAGCTTTCAATAGAGAGGCATCTTTATTTGGAGAGGGAGGCCATTTTAGACGCAAAACTGAACTCCCACTCTGGGTAGTAATGTGTAATGTGACTCTGACCCTGAGATGAGAGAAGCGGACATGGTTCAGCGGGCCTTGTAAACGAAGGCTTTTGGTGATGGACACAAATTTAAATTATCGCGAGTGAGACAAACTGATTCACAAGTTCCGGAGAGCGCGTGATTGTTTTGTAACACTCAATCAATTTGAAATAGATGAAAACGTGCGGATGATTTCTAAAAGTCTGGATTAAATCCCGTAGCCTTTTTAGTCTTCAAATAAAAACCATCAGTGACATTATGTTTTAGGAATGTTTGAAGGTCAGTCAATAATAATCTCTTTACAGACGCTGTAATGGCCGTCATTATAACTTGGCCTTCACAATAACCTATCAGAGATGAGATTTTGTTTTTATGTCAGGACCTAATCACAAAGCGCTCCGCGCTCTTTCTCTGTGCGCTCGGAGCTTGTGTTGTTCCACAGATGAGAAATGTAGTCGGAGGTGTGTTGCACTGAAGCCTGCGCGGAGCAGAGGAGGAACCCAGGTGTTGGAGTGTTTTCACTGCCTCTGTAGAGAGGAAGGGTGGGAGAGCGAGGGCAGATGACCTGGAGGGGGTTCAGAGGCAGGGGCCGTGCTTGGGAGACCTTCACAGCCTCCCTCAGGGGGATACAGCCACTGCTTATCTCTTCCTACACTTTTACTTCTTTTTTATCCTCTTCCACAGTACTGCTTTCATTTCCCTTTCCTCTCAGTTTAGGAGGACGAGTACTCCGGCATTATTTCCTACCGGCGCCAGCCATTGTATTATCTGCTGACACGCATTTTTGAAGAGTGGAAATGCTCCTTTCTTCTCTTTTACAGCAAATATTTGAACCTGGCTGGATTATAAATCTTAGTGCCGAGGCACTCTGGGATTAGTGTGTCTTTAATCATTTAATGAGTTGCGGCCAGTTTGGAGCACAACACACACATGCACGCGTAAGACAACCATACAAAGGCATAGTATTATCACGATGACATTAATGGTTCTACGCAAGACCCCTTTTCTTGTATTCAGTCAGGAAGCCTGGTTACAGTGGCTCTCCTCCCGTAGCGTCTACAGTAGGTTTTAATCCTCCTACAGTATGTGACAGGCTTGCCCTCACCTTGCCCAGCACTTAAAGAAGCAATCTTTCAAAAAGTCCCCTTAAAGCCTATGTGAATGTACGTCCGTGCAGAGGAGAGTGCAGTATGCTGATGGAGAATGGGCCCATTCCTGATGTAAATGAAGAGATGCATATCAGTGTTAATCCATTGCTTTGTAGTCACGGCCATACCCAAAGTCTGTCTAATTTCCCTCACACTCCCTTTTGCAGCCAGAAGTGTATCGATCGGCAGTAATTGAAGTGTACTTGATAATCCGTAAGGCAACAGGGGAGAGGGAGACCCTCAACTCTCACATCGATGCACAGAGAATGGGGCTGTGGGGTTGTGTGTATTTGAGTGTGAGTGTGTGGTGCAGGGGGGGCTCTCTAATGTATGGGCGGGTAAGGCAACACCCCCCTCACGGCTTCTTCTCAGCTGATTAAACTCATTGAGAGCCAGACAAGTGGAACAAATAGATATAAAGGTTTGCCTGGCAGCTTACAGCCATTCAGATTTCTTCATTGAAACGGCAAGCACCACATCTACACGGCCTGCTTTATGCTAACATTAAGCTACTGGAGTGCCTGTTTCTGAAATGGACCATACATTACGCACCACGCTGGCTAAGATATCTCAGGTGGAAACTTTAAGACCACAAATGGATACGTTTCCTTTTGGGCCAGTTAAATGTGCAGCACACAATCAGCTGTAATGTTGGTGGTTTCTTTTAAAGCACAACAACAGCCTGAGAGCACGATGTGTTGTTTGCAGCGTTTGGCCAGTGATGTGTTATTCATCACAGTGTTGCTTTGTTACTGTATTAATTTGGATAAAAGCAGCATTACCAGTTTGAAAACGTGTTTACTTTTGCAACCAATCAGCCAAAATATTAGAATTTTAACAATTGAGAAATTTGCATTTTTCTCCTTTCCCCATAATTTGTTATCATCATAACAGACCGGCCTGTTTTTCATAACCACTTGTGTTTCCAACCTGTTTTATTATAACAATTTTGGAATACTTACATCCTGTCAACATTCCCCCTGTCTTTTAAAGTGATAGTCTAGTGTTATTTGAAAGGGCAAGGAGCATGAAATAGACTGATTTATTTGTCATTATGCAATAAACAATTAGGAATTAGATGCATCACGTAGATGATTAAAACCAAGAGAGAAGCAATGTTTCTTCTGCTGTCTACACAGCTTTGATGGGTTGTATTTGTTTGGTAGGACACGCCAGTTATAACTTAACTGGAATAAATTACCTTATTTGATAGAGATCAATGAAACTTTTGAATGAACACAGAGTAATATAATTATGTGGTGACAAACTTCTCACAGACCATGCATCGTACAACCGCCATCAACAACATATGCTGCAAAAGGGTGATATATTATCTTATAATATGTCGAGAATTTAGTTGTGAAAGTAGTAATTTTGGTTTTGGGGATGTGATAAAAGTGTGGGAGAGCAGATTATTTGCAGCAGTTGATGACAAGAAAAACAACCCCGGCATCCTAGAGTCTGAGGCCAACCCGAGTGATTACGGTCTCTCTGCGGATGTGAAAACAGTTACTCGACGGCTGGTGGCGAAATAAAGTTCATGCAGATTAAAGATCATTAAGACAACGTCTCAACTGTAAATGTTATGAGGTGATGTTGAGAAACAAAGTAATTGCATTCTTGCAGTGATGATTATGACAATGCTGTCTTGTTTCTATCTATCTATCTATCTATCTATCTATCTATCTATCTATCTATCTATGGGCCATAATTATTACATACAACATGTACACCTTAGTCTATAAACATTTCATTGCCATGTTACACAAATGACATAAACTCACCGCTGACTTCATCACACACTGCCACTCTCATCAGTGTCAATAACTGTTTGAATTTAGGCTACAGGAAGATATAAATAGGAAATCCTAAGCTTAGCTTGCCACAATCCATTACAATTGGACTAATTGATAAAAGTACTGTGCAGCAGTCGTATCATAAAAAGGCCTCTCTGATAATTACTTAAGGCCTGGTTGTGGGGTCAGGCGAGAGGACAAGGCTGGATCTTCCTTTTCCTGCTTATTTATCTCTACTCTGTGCCACCTATTCACTCCCACTACAGAGCTTTTACCATTAAGGCTCAGTTATTCAGATTTCCAAAATTTTTTTGCCCATTTTGTTCACAGTGACGCCATATTTAATTCATGGCATGTTCATGATTGGAAATACCACATTACAAACCATGAAACAGGCAAAAACAAAAACAAACTGAACTCGTGTTTAGACGAAAAATGAATAAATTTACAACCAAATTACCTTTCAATGATGTTGAGAAAATATCCCAGATCCACAATAAGCAGTTAAGTCTTATATAAAACTGGCAAAAATATGTATCATAGTAACATTGAAATAATAATAATATCCCTCAACCGCACTCACCGCATGTACAGCTCTGTCCACCCAAACCTTTGAGAGTTTCTGCCCTGTCTCTTTTACACACACACACACACACTCTCCTGCACGCACACACACACACACACACACACGCAGAGGGAGAGAGAGATGTTTTACAGAGTGTCTCACCCTGCAGAGAAAATAAGAAATAACCATAACTCCTTCCACTGCCAGCCTGCCCTGCATGACCCCTGTTTTAAGTGGGTAGCAGGTAATTGCTGAGGCGGTGTTACCCATCAGCCTACAAGTCCATGTGTGCCTTATGTGTCATCTCTATTTATTATATTCTGCACGCTCCCTGGGCCTTGGTAATCAATTTCACAAGGATACAGGGCTGATATCAGCTGCCGTGCACATTATGAGGCGAGCCCTCCTCTTATCAAGTGCAGAATTGCCGGCTAGAGGTCATGAACAGATAAACAGGGATGTAACACAACTCCCCCACTCACCTGCCCCCCAGTGAACACAAAGGTGGGAAGGTGATGTTGTGAGGGGGGTACAAAGAACAAAACACCCAGCAAGAAAAAGGTTGTGACCCTTGTAAGGCGCCTCTTGTTACGCCCAACCTTCAGAATTTCATCATCAGTGCTTCTGTCTGCTTAATAATTCGGAAGCTCCCGTCTCATCTCTCTTGAGTCAGCGTATGTGTGCGCATGTGGGTGTGCGTATGTTTGTGTGTGGTGGTGGTGGTGGGGGGTTATGAGGCCTGCAGACACCCTCTCTCTGATTATCTCCAAGCACTCTTTGCAGACCTTTATAGACCAACCACAACTCCATCAATCATTTGCCCTGCCTTCTTACTCCTCAGGCTGCCCCATGTCCCACCTCACCACTGCTGGGCTAATATTACCTAAAGCTGTGTCTGTACTGGTATGCACTGAATAAAAGACAAAATGATTTCTTCCCCTGAAACTTGGGGATTTCAAATATACATATTCATAATGCTTAGAGGGCAGAGAGTCAGATGCTTTCAAATCAACCTCAATATTGTTCTGCAAATTATTATTTTTTTCAAAACATCAGATCGATTTAGCCGCTGAAATGAGGCATTAGGCAGCCACAACTGGTGAGAGAATTAAGGACCTGTGTTTAAACATGTTTGCAGCTCTAAAGGAGAGATGCCTGACTAAGGAAGTGTTTATAGAGATCATTTGTGGTCAGCGGACGAGTCGTGCAGCACTAGAAATGTCATGCAGTTGCATCAGCCTTAGTAAACATTAATTATGAGTCCATCTTTGTTTACTCATCCCTACACCCCACACTGGCAGCTGTGCATATTTGCCAAGAGGATTGGATCTCCATGTCTCTATATTTTGGTGATGTGCCTATACTATCGACCTCTTGTATTTGAGGAAAGATGTTGTTATCAATTGCTAAACAGGTCAGTGCTGTGATGGGCTTTTAAATACTGAGATACTAAATAAAGAATAGCTTTTTGAAAGATAAATTGTATTATGCACTCATGTATTTTCCATGTACAAAGTTTAGCTCTGGTCACCTGCCTTTTGTTGTAGACATGTGTCTGGCTCCCTCACCCTGCCCCCGCCACACAGCTGACCTTGTGCAGCCTTTCCAGGCCAAAGACTTGATGAGTGTTTTTTTAGCCCATCCCCCCAACATCCCTCGGCATGTGCGCTGCACATCCGCTCTGTCATTAAACCCTCCACCCATGGCTTTAGGACCCAACCATATGGTGCAGCTAGTGGAGTGTTGCAAGAAGGGCTTGGCTTTGGTCATAATCTGATGAATCTTTCTCAGAAAAGAGGTTTTCTATGATGACATCACAACCAATCATCTGGACAACAATCTGCACTGGTGTGTTTGTATGTGTGTGTACGCATGTGTGCTCTCTCGCATATTTTCTGTGTCGTGGATATATGGGGCTTTCAGCACACATTAAAAGTGACATATTAAGAAGCATGGCAGAAATTCTCAAGAGACGCACAAGTGCAAGACTAAATTTGTGGATTTCTATGGATAAATTGTAGAGCATGTGTTTACATTATTTAGTTAAATAAAAAAAACTTCATGCAACACTTTATTTTCTCTCTTGTTGTAATGTCTCTATAATTGTCTGTCTGAACACACAAACTTGTGTAACAATGTTAAATGCCTTAAAGAACATATGAAATGGTTTAAGAGCCCTGGTACCTCGTGCAAGATGAAAGGTTGCCCTTGGAGTCGTTAGAGGCATGTTCAATAGCAGCACCAACAATAGTTGCCAGTTTCACAGTTAAGACATGACCAGTTGTCTGGCAACATGTTTAGTATGCAGCAAGCAGAGCGTATCGCACACAAAGATGGAAGAGATTTTCTGCGGCTCACACAATCCAAAAGAAGCTATCAATTCCCTGACATAAGAGTGAATGGATATGGTTGATGTCCAGGCGATGTTATCGGCGTCCACATACTAAATCCACGAGGGAAGAAAGACAGTGAGGTTCATGCTTGTATGGCCTGAGAGAAAACAGTGTAAATGAAAAGCATGCGCGTTGTCGAGTTATCACGGGTCACGAACATGTGTATGTCTGAGTGTGATAGAGGAAGAGAGGGAGAGAGAGAGGGAGGGAGAGGGTGCATGGGGTTTGTTATATAATGCGGTTGAACCAGTTTTTGTAGTTTTGCGTAGGTCACATTGTGACAGCTCTGGAATGACAGATGTGCTTATTGCAAAAATAAATAAATAAATAAAAATAGCCTGTTCAAATTTGGTAAATCTGGTATTTTATAGGCCATAGTGCTGCGTTATCCGGTTGATGTCAGGTCACGGCGGTTATTATCAGAGCGGTGTTTTTCCAATATTATTACTCTGTTTATAGCGACCCACTGACCCAAAAAGGCAGAAAACCAAATGTGTTCACAAAACATAAGCTCATTTCCCCTTGGAAATTTGAGTGTAACATCAGAGGCAGCTTAAGGACAGAGAAATGTTCCCTCATAATTTGAAATGTGTACAATTAATCCAGATTCCATCAGGCTGCATTGCAAACATTCAGCTCACAACAATATCTTTGCTCTCCCTTTATCCAAAACACCACTAATGATTTCGTGACTTGTAAGTTTCAAAGCTGCCTTTCACAAAGTTCACAGAGTCCATCCACACATTAAAAAAAAAAAAATACTAGCATTTAGTCTAATAGGCCTAGAGGCCTCTTGACTTTCTCATTTAGCTCTTTTGTGTATGTCAGAGTCGGGGGCAAAGGGGGAACACGGGGCCTTAAGCAGTAATTTCACCAGAGTGAAGTGTATTGCAGATGGGAATTATTAATTTGTATCTGCTTTGCCTCAGTTCTGCTCCTTACCGAAGAGGGGAAAAGTGTCATTCTATTCAATTTTTGTGTTTCTGAAGTCTCTGGTCTCAAGCACAGCCTGGTCCAGGGTCGTGAGTGTTAAATGTCAAGCCTTGTACTGAGCTGTCAAAGAACAGAATAGGCCCGGGATGATTGATGACTGGAGAGCCTGAAACCAAAACCTCCCAATTGCAAATGCTACCTTGCGTCAGTCTTCTTACCCCCCGCTTTCTCACTCCTGATAGTTGCTCACTATAGGGCCAGGGCAGCTCCCACATGCACGTTCACACACACACACACACACACACACACACGCAGCTATGCTTCGACATTCCAGCATCAGTAAAAATGTCTTCTCTGCACACAGCCAAGAGTTGTTGTGGGTAAATCCCTTGCAAAGTCTCCAAGCATTTAATCCCACTGAAGAAAAGTGAACCACTGATTTAATTTTCTGCAGCTTTTGCTTTTTTGATTCCAGCTGCGACATTTGTCGTAACGGAGAGGTTGTCAGAATCCAGAGGACTGCGAAATAAGTTAGACAATAACCGAATAAGTTGGAGTTCCAGGCTGTGATGACAAGATTATTAATGGCTCAGACTAGACCGTACTTAGCCCCATGCATATTCAGTGGAACCATACAGATGGGCTCCTGGCTGTGAAAAGTTTTCTGCTGTCTGCTATAGGTCAATTAGTCTACAGCTCAACATCTTAATTTTTGTCAGTTAGCCTGAAAAAGCTACATATTGAAGCTCACACTACAGATAAATCGCATTAGTGGCACAAATTTAAGAGAGTACAACTCAAATACATAATTATAAGTAATTCATTTAATTGCATTTTTACATTATGTTCTATTTAAATAGAAAATTATATTTATGCCCCTCCTCAGATCGTAAAGAGCTTTAATAAAACATAGATTGAAATAAGTCGAAAGACAAATCATGTGCTTTAATGTTGAAAATTGCCTCAGGGCGCTCATATGTTCGGTGTAATTATTGTATATTGATGGCCCATGGAATCCAATACAGTGCAAATATTTATGCCCGCTAGCCTGTGACAGCTTTAACAAGGAGCACTTCTGATGAAGATATCTCCCTGAACACAGAAATGATCAAAGACTGTCATAGCATTACAATAGTTCCATTTGTCTGGCTTGGCAGGGACATACATCCTGCTTACCGGATGGTTAATCAGAGACTCCCTCTATCATCTTCATCAGGATTGCCTGTGGTTTCGGAGAATGCGTAAAAACGTGCTCACATTTCTTTATCTGCCTTTCTCCCACCGCCACTCACTTGTCCCCCCGATGCTATCTCTTCTCAAAGCACTGGCTATTTAGCAGATCAACGAATTATCTTTTTCAACCCTCGGCACACTAATTACGATTCATCACCGCTTTATTTATTCTTTGAGGGAGAAAAAGTGCAAAGTAGAAAGCGGCGATTCCGCTGTGGCAGTTGCTGTAGTCGAGGCACATGATACTCCTACACATGTCAGTCTGAAGTCCCCTATTAGAGCAAGCATCGTTTCACTCACCTGAAGCAGAGAGCAAAGAGGCTGTGAAATCACAGCATCAGAACAGCTCAACACCTGCCAATCTGACCCGCAGTGACAGGCCACGCTCCTCTTGCCCACATTAATAACACAGATAAACATAAAGCTAAATACCAGGCCATGCTCTGTTAACTTTTATGTGGTTAAGAATGATTGGCTTTTTGCTTCACTACACCAGTGGGATCAAAAGTACCCGGGAAGGATATCAGAGCGTTGGGCTCCCAATAGAAATCCTGCTCTGTTCTTTTTGCCTTCCATGCATATATAATTGTCAGCGTTCCCTCTCAGGGCTACCTGCAACCTCTGTGGACATATCACACACAATATTGTGTGATATGTGCTTAAGTGCCTTTGGCAAGGGGCTGCAGTGGGACTGTTGGACTGTGCATGCAGAACGTATATAAATGAGTGCTAGGACATGCTAAAGCTTTGTAATGCACAATTAACACCTGCCCTGTTTTGAATTACATTAAAAGACAAAACACCGCATTAACTATTGTTAGCATTTCAGTTAAATTGTCTGTTAAGCCTATTATATGTTATGCAGTTATTAAGTCATCCGGATGAGTAAAAATATTGGAGATTTTTAAAAGTACTATAGTTATTATTTGTAGAAAATTTAAACTTTAGTGTATGATGAATTAAAATTAGCTTTAAATGATCATTTGGTAATAAACTACATGTTAATTTTGCTATCAGTTTTTAAAGTTTGCATTTTTAGCCGTATAGTTAATGCAGCATGATTTGTTGAACTAGTAGCCCTACCAAACAACCATATTTCACGTCTTGACATTTCGGAATTGAGGGTCTTTAAGGAGCAGGGGATGCGGGCAGACGTCTGCAACTGTTTGTTTACCATACCGCTCATTGGTGTCAGACTTCCTGACATTCTTGTACCTTATCTTCACTACTCTGAAGTCTGCAAACTGGTGCCAGTGAACAAGGGGATGTGTGTGGGGTCTGCTTCCATGGTGTACTGCATTGCGCTCTCACCGGGACTGAGTCCAAAAGAGCCAGGCTTGTGCTTTTGAGGAGTCGGGGTCAGGAGAGATTAACCCATGTGATCCGGCAGCGCTGGGAGAAATTTGACTGAGTGTGGAGCAGAGGTGCTGCAGAGGGCAGTGCAGGCCGGAACAGGTTCAGCCCCTGCTTGCTTATCTCTGGGCCCCACTGTCGACAAAACTCCCTTGGTCAAAGAGTGCTGAGAGTGGTGTAAAAAACGTGTTTACAATTCGAGGAGGTCAAGGACTTGAGGACAGATAACTATTAACAGAATAATGCCACAGTCATTTAAAAGACAGGGCAGCGTGGATGCTGGTTTAGAGTGGAGCTGCAAATAATCTCAAAAGTGTATTTCGCTTGTCATATTAAAATAATAGCAGTGGTACCTTAAAAATGCACAAAAAATATTAATTTAAAACTTTGATATTAAAATACTTTAACAAATAATGAGCAACATAAAAAGGCATTGATTTACAGACTAGAACGCCATACATAACTCATGGCAGGACAGTGACAGTGCGCTGTTTCAGAGATAATGTATTGAACTGACCCACTCAGAACAGTATGTTTAAGCTGCCACTGGCGTGCCAATGTGTAATGGTTTCCTTGTCCACTCATTCTTCATCATTTTACCGTATTTAAATATAGACTCAAAGGCACATGTGAGCCAGCTGGCAAGGGTGATAATCTCCAGACCTTGAAGTTTTCTTCCAAACGCATGAAGGATCTATTACACATGCCTGAGTAAATAGGTGACAAAAACACAGTGGAGCACTTCGCCCTATAGATCAACGGGGCAGCTGCGAGGTTGTCGGTCATGACGATGAATAGTGTCACACTTCTTTGAAGTCTTTGCCTTCTTTAAGGCCTGCGTTCGGACCGACTTGGATCCCTCTGTATCCATGCAGAATAACATCAGGGACAGGTGGTCTGCCACTTCAGTGTGAATTGCATCTCTGTGGCAGACTCGCTGAGGAAATAAACTTTCGTTTCTTCTTGAAATTCCTCTCACATTAAGATGTGGGATTAGAGCACAGTAAACCTGCAGTATGAGCCAGTGGGGGCTAATGTAATTTCACTGTGTGTTTCCAGTGGTTGACAGCAAAGACTGACATCTCCCCTAAAGGTTTGGTGACCTCCATTCTTGTCCAAACCTGTCTAAACATACTATCTTCACATTGTTCCAGGGGTTAGCAATGTGAAGCAGCTGTTTCCCTGTATATGAGTTCAGTCTGGGCTTCACCCCACAACACCCAGCCTCCCCCTCCCCCTTTTCTCTCTCTCACACACTGATGCAAACACATAAAAACACTGTTTCTGTCATCCTCGCCCACTCCTCTCTATTAAGATGCTTTGTCTTCCAACGCACTGCAGCTACGGCCCTTGAGAGCAATTATTGCTTCAAGTCAAACATCATTATGACTTGATCAATGAAGCCACTGTAGATAAATGGAAAAGAGTGAAATATACACATAGAACGGATTTAAGTTACAAAATGGAGGAAATCATTAGCAATGGCTGTTTTGTTCTGCCTTCATCTTTCAGTTCATATGAACTATTTTAAGTTTTTTAATTTTAACTCTAAAATTCTTCATGAAGAGGAATAATTCTGCTTTAATTATATTTTACATTCTCTCATACTTCCTTTCATTGCCTGCAAATATTTCATAATATTAACTGACTAATGTTGCCATTTTCCAGGAAGTCCTGTATCTTTTTTTCTGTCAGGATAACGATGTTAAAAGATTTGCTCCGTGCTGTTTATGTTTCATGCCGTGCGGTCCTTCCTTTTTGTTGCAATCCAGCATGAATTCATATTAAATGTGACTGCATCCATCAGCACCTCCCTGGCAGCGCAGTTGTCTGGCTCTCGGTGTTTAATCTATTAAAGTGCACCCTTGCCTTTTTCCATGACATTGAGAATCTGAAACTGGCTTTGAGCTGACATCATGTTTGAGGATCAGACTTCCATTGACACGGGCATACTCATATCTCCTTGTCTTATTGATGCTGCGACTTTAAGGTTATTGAGCTGCTTTTTCCCCCTTTCTTTTAGCTGCAGAATCCTCCCCTGTTAAAATACTGGAATTGTTATATATGGTAACAGTGAGAAACTTCATGTTCTTAGTGTAAACAGTAATCAAATCAGAGGAATATTAGTGCTGGTAATGAATCAATAATCTGAAAGACAGCCATGTATTGTATTTTATTCCTTGAGTTATTTATGCTGCTGATCAGCGACACATTCGAGTTAAGCACGGTCCAAAAACTCTGATCCACTGTGATTGGGCTCGTGTATAAAGGATGTAATTAATGTATGTAAATGAATAAATTAACAAATTAAAAGACGCGGAACTTGTAAACAAGCCATAAAAGGTTACAGTCTTATTTACATCTAGTGCAGTGGCCGTTCACCACATGCCTGTTCACAACGGGCTGACTGACGGGCCTCCTGTCTGCATGTGCCGTCATTTTTTGCCCCATTTTTAACTTTCTAAACTTAGTAATGTTCCAGTATGCAACCAGTTTTAGACAGCTTCAGCATCTTTGCTAAATGACATTTAGTTGAGTGAATGTAAGCCAACTGCACACATGAAAAGCAAAATGTACAATCATTCCACGTATTAAAAAATGTCAAAATATGCAGTTAAAACGTGATCAGCTTTTGCCCTGTCATGGAAATCTAACTGGAAGAAGGTTTTCATCCAGACCTAACAGTGAATGAATTAAATCTTTACCACCATTGATGAAATTCCTGAATTCATGCTGAAGCTAGCCAGCCACACCGAGTTATAGCTGGTTCCAAGAATGTTACAGAGGGTAAACTGACATTATTCATTGACGGTAGCTAGCTGGCTAGCTAGCATTAGCTTAATAACAGTAAGTTAATCACTACGTTAGCATTTAAACTCAAATTAGCTGACACCTTGTTAGGTGTAACCAGCACCGCAGAGGGAGAGTGTTACCCTAACCCTCTTGGTTAGGGTTGTGTATTAACCCTAACCCTCTCTCCACCAGGCGTTGGATATAACGTAGTTACAGACTGTTGATTAAACTCACGCATGCACTCCGATATTTCTCGAGAACTGCTCTTACAAAGTACTTCACACTCGACGCTGCGCTTCCTTTGGTCCTCAGCAACACACCCAGCAAGTCAAACGGCTTCACGAACCATTGTAGTCAAACTCGAAAAACATACAGACAGAGATTCCTTCCATCCATTTTAGTTAGATGCGTAAGAGCACCCCTCCCACATTGTAGCATTAAGCATCATTATCTATGTATGTTGGGCCTGTGTGGGCACAAAACCATAGCAACGACCGCTTATCAGCAAGAGAGATAAACTGGAATCTTGCACATTATCTTTTTTACGTAATAGTTTGCAAAGAACTGCTGGGAAAAGAAAAGTGAAAATCCAAACCCTCATAAGCAATCCCTGCTGATGTTATTTTTACATCTAAAGTCTTTGAATTGGCGTACGCAGGGAAAAAAAAAAGGAACAACTGCAAGTGACGTGATTAGCCTAAGCAATGCTGTAACAAGGAGAGAAAAGAAAGCGGCAGTAGCTGGTACTTTAAAGTGTCAGAGTCTTTGTAGCAATGACTAGTTTATGATGCTGATGTCAAGCATCACACTCAATGAGGCCTTTGTCCCAGGCTGAGACCAGGGCAGTGGGAAAACTGCCCACTCTTAGTCGGCAGGCCCATCCATCTTTCCATGAGGCCTTGCCGTCCCCTTTGCACCAAAACTCTTGTGTATTAAAGATCTCTTGGGTTAATGCGCTGGAAAATTGGCTTGCATTTTTATTGGTGGAGGCCAGCTAAATGAAAGAAAAACAACTCATGGAGGGTAGAAAAGGACGAGAAAAATATCTGGAGGAGTGATTGCGGAGGGCAGGCCCTGAAGACTTGTTTCCTGTGACTTGTGTAAAAGAGAACCCTGTGTCTGACACGCCAGAGATGATGTTGTGCTCGGGCTCGAGTGTAGCTCCATCCATTTATCATTACCGTCGCAACCAGCGGTCGCTACTGCTGAAGTATTGACCCGGTCATGACGTCCGTAATAGGACATCAGAGACAAATCTGAAGGGAACACCAGTGACGATAGAAACGGTGGAAGAAATATTCTGTTTTCATCCTGTTTCACCTCCACAATCACATATTACGTCTCATGTTAAATTAATCAACACCCTTTTTTCTGTTTTGGGTGGTGTAAATCTGTAAAAATCAGTGCCAGCTAAATCATCTATTTGCTCCAATAAGATGTTTACCTCTGGGAGTCTTACTGACACATGCAGACTGCTTGTGTCACCCACTGCCTCCCATTCGTTTTGATGAAGGAGCTTAAGTCAAACCTCAGCACGGAACACATCAGTGCGATCAATGAGCGCGGAGTGACTGACCTACTGGACACATTTATGGGTGTGGGAGGCTAATTAGGAACCACTTCCCAGGCTTGGAAAGACAAGCCCACAGAGCAGCTGCTGGTCAGCACTGGACTCCTCTCCGTGGGTCAAATAGGTGGCAGCTCGTCACGGACAGTGACACAGCTATAGGTCTAGAGAGGCCAATTTACTTAATGGCTAGCCCTGGGGCTGGGGACTCCCAGTATTTCTTTACTTGGACACTTGTAGATGACAGTGCGAGAGCCAAAACGATCCACTTTATCACAGCTGGTCTCACAGGAGAGCCGTGACCAGAGCCATTTTACAGCACAGTCTTTTGTCTTTCAAAGTGAATTTAATGAAGTGCAGTGTTGAAAGTTTTGAGGGTAAGTTCTTCCAAAATTGTTTACATTGAGATTTAATGCTGCATTAACCACTGTAATGTTTAAATGCACTGCAATAGTTCAAGGCGAGAGACAGATTTGTTTTTTTTTTCCTCCCGTGGTGTGAGGATTTTTATCTTGTCAAAAGCAGCTGCAGAGGATTTCATGTCAAACATGGTCATTGACATCAACACTGGTAACTGTAGCGTTTGCTTTTTTTTTTTTTTTTTTTTCACGAACATGCCCCTGAGGGTCAAAACGCTTTAGTCCCAGACGTCTCTTAACACACAGATGTTACAGTAACACAGGCAGGAAATCATGCCCAAACATCACCTTTGACCCCGCATGTCAGCTGATCCACCATCACCTCTTTTGAAATAGACTCTCAACTTCTATAAATTACCAGATTTTCCCACCATGTCCCTCCATTCACTTTGTCTGGCTCCAGCCATTTTCCACTACAGACCCTGCGGTCAACTAATAGTGATTGCACAGTTGCTGAAAATCTGTCCCCTTGGGTTCACAGAGGTCAAAGGGCTCACACCAGGGTCACAGCCTGTCTTTATGTCTCTTCCCACCAAAGGCTTTGTGATGAATAGAGAGCCCCAGGAAACAAAAGCTTTCAGCAAAGACAAGCAACTTTGCTCAATACATCAGCACCTCCACTCACTGCCGCCCTCCCTGGTAAAAACACACTTTCTAACTGAGATAATATGCGATTGAGGGGGAGCAAAATCCACAAAGACTTTTAAAGCAAGCAAAGGCGAGAACTGAAAGCAGGAGAAATTTACCGTTTGATATTTAGTCCACATGTAGCCACCGAAAAGGGAAAGGAATGAAACACAGGCATGCAGCAGCATTACAATGCAACAAGACTGTAATGTTTTCACACTAAACTTGCAGATGTACATGTATACTGTTTTCTCTGGAACAGACGTTTTATTTGACATAAACACAGCTTTCCAGCAGAAAACTAGCTGATTTTTCTTTCTTTCTTTCTTTTTTTAATTTGGGAGAGATCATGACAGCATTTTCTACAGCTCTATTAGGAGCTTTTGGTTTAAGCTACAGAAACACCTCTTCTTCCTCCTCTTGTTTTCCCTATCATTGCATTTGACCCTTGTAAAACTGTATCAGCAAACTAATAACCAGGCAGGCCTCTAATCTACTGCCTTTGTTCCCTTCTCGTCTTATAATGTGTTGCAGATTCCAGAGGTTGAAACTGGCAGGGAGATTTTCAGCAAATGGCATCTGGTTAAAGGTCAGATTCGGGGGGCCCAGTGGGTGAAAGGTTGAATAACTCCAAGGAAGGTAGTGACCACATCTTTGGGGAGATGTTTTAGACCTTATTTTTAGCAACTACCCATCCTACAAGCCATCTAATCCTTGAAAATCTTTAATAAAAACAGTTTCTTTTATTGTTCTTTTGAGTGCTTAGAGAAACTTCTTACACTTAAGCATTAAAAATCTTTAAAAAGATTTTAGTATTGATTCAGTTATTTACAGCTGCATTGTCAGTTCAGATGTATTTTTTATTTTTTTTTTAGATATATGGGATTTATTGTTTTTGCCCAGCTTTTGAAAATAAGGGAAGAGAAAGTTTGCAGAAGGGATCACAGCGTTGAGTTCAAACTGCAGGTGTGTAAAATGGAACATGCACTTTTCTTCTAAATTAGGCATTCAGGGCATGGAGAGAGCGGTGGGGAAATTAGTGGAATAACTGGTTGATTCTAACCAGATGATTGCTTCAGTTGGACACCAGAGAGTTTTCATTAGGTCTCTAATTTACAAGCCTCCCTCTGCATTCCAGCCCATGGAGCAACTGCCCCAGGGTCTTAAAGACCTCCTTTAGCCTTTGCCCTCTGCAAAAGTTGTTGCCAAAGCCATGCACTCTGAAATTTACAGATTACATTGTGTCAGACTGTTGTTCACGTGTTAAAAGAATTGATACTCAACCATTATCTTCTTGCAGCTGTATTATGTATGAGAATATATTAGAATTATATATATATGTGTGTTAAGCAAGCAGCTGCTATTATATGTATCATAAAGTCTTTAAAACTCTTCTGTAGGAGTTTACTGCAGATATAACCTTAAAATTATTATTAAACTTTGGCACTTTTGATCTCTCATATATTCAGTGCTGGAAGCGTCCGTGGATGTTTAAGTCACACGCTTCACGTGTGTCATGATTTAGTCGCTGAGTTTCCAATGCACTCCGTCACATGATCCTTTTATCACTAAACCAACTTTCCACCTCAGCTGAGTGTAACATCTTTGCTTTATCTTTTTTTTTTTTTTTTTTTAAACTTCAGCATTTCCACTTCGTAAATTGAAAATGTGCTTAAAAGCAAGTGAATGCAAACCTGGCTACCTAATGTGCCAGAGTTAGCTGAGGTTGATAAATATCCATTTACCAGAATGTTTAAATGAGCCTAATTTCACATATCAAATTCGGGGAACGTGATAATTTTGTACCAGATCTCAAACTCCGGCAACACAAGCAGGTGACCACAATAAGTCCAGGCATGTTTTAGGTAGATTGCTGATATAAGGGAGTGCACAATGCTGACAAAGAGCTGTAAAGATTTAATGTTATAGCAAACGCATTCATACTAATAGTCAAAACCCTTTCCTCACCTGCTTTGTCTAATGTTATGTGGTGTTGGCAGACCTGAGGTCGCTGACTATTGCAGTTTAATTTCCACTTATCAACATACGTTCGGGAACAGTAAAGTGCTGCCAAGGAATAATGCCATCTCGAGAACTGCTGTGTTAATGATGTGTTACATATTGTTTTTTTTTTATTATGCAGATTAACATTTTACATTTAGTTCACCCCATTGATGATCCATGAGTGCAGTTATTTTATGCATTTGGCATAGTTCACAAGATAAATGTACTGACAAACAGCCAGAAAAGAAAAGTGTACAAAACTCATCAGTGAAATATAAATAATTCAAATTAACTGACTATTCTGACTGATTGAAATGGCTATAAATACACAATGTCTTTCTCTGGGTGGAATTAGAAACTAATTCAGTGGTAAAAAGACACACTGTCACCTCCCAGACTCATTGTTAAAACCTTAATTCCAAAAAAGTTGTGCTGCTGTGTGAAGAATAAATAAGACAGAATGCAGTCGTTTGCAAACAAACTGTGTTCACTGACGACAGTTTTTCAAAGTGTTCCTGAGTCCATGTACCAACATCCTTTATCCAATCATGTGTTCACAAAGTGGTGAACCTCGCTCCATCCTTGCCTGTGAACAGCTGAGTCTTTCCAGGATGCTCCTTTCAAACCCAATCATGATACTATCACCTGTTACCAATCAACCTGTTTACCTGTGGAATGATCCAAACAGGTGTTTTTGGAGCGTTCCACAACTTTCCCAGTCTTGTTGCTGCTCCTGTCACAACTTGTTTGAATTGTGTTGCTGCATCGAATTTAGAATAAGCAAAAATTTATAAAAAACCAATGAAGCTGATGAGGTCAAACGTAAATATATTTTCTTTGTACTGTTTTCAATTGAGTATCTATCAAACAGGATTAGCAAGTTTACTTTCTGTTTTACTTTCTGTAAAAAAAAAGTCTCCATTGTGACCATTTATTCTTCATTGTTTTGATCTTTCCAAGATGACCATCTTTGACTGTCTATAGTTATGTATCTATTCTCCACCTCTGTAAAAACTTAGTTACTAACCTTACTTATTCATAAAATAAGCCAGCAAAATAATTGACGATAGCACTGCTGAACCTGAGCCTATCACAGATGAACGTGTTACATATGGTATATTTATAGACTCTTCTACCAAAATATTGGAGACTTGCTGTCAGCTTTTTCCAAGGGCACACAGACTGTTCCTCCGACTTGAGTACCACCCCGGGTCGCCTTAATGGCTGATGACATATAAACCTTCAGCCACTGTTCAGGATGTTATTCCCCTTAAAAGTTCAGTTTGATAAATGGACTTGTGTGTGCGCACCACTGAAACTATGCTGAAGGAGAGATCTATACAATACAATCCTGTACAAACACGCATTAACACCCTGTTTTTCAGCTGTAAAGGCCTCATTAAACATTATGTGTTGGTAATGATTTTTATTTGCTGCTGAATAACAATAGTTGCTTTTTGTCCAGACTGACTCATACTGGCATGGCACAGTGACAATCTGGTTTGGCACAACAGATTACAAATGTTTACACCGAAGTCTTGGCTTAATGTGGAATTTGCTTGATCCAGATAGTTTAGTATAGACTGTAAGGCTTTCCAATTCATCATAAGCAAATTTCTAAAATAAGACGCAGTGTCCCTGGCATGTCTCTGACGACGGTGTTTGTAAACACTTGGATGGATGCAGGCGGGCCATGTGCCTCTGCTAATGATGTTGTAGGAAGGGAGGGAACACTATGGGAGGCCCCATGCTGCTGCTTAACTCTCGCTTAGCTGCCAGGTCATGTGTGATTAAGAGGTTTGTGTTACCTGGAGCCCTGCTGAGGAACTTTCCCCTGGAGGGGAGTTTGTCCCGTCCACCTAATCTGAAGAGGCCACGAATGGATACGGCACCATTTACCGGTAGTTTTATCACTGTTTTGCCCTGGGGAACTCTCTCAGGCTTCATATTCAATTTAGTAACCAGGCAGGAGCTTACTCACCACTGTAGATTAAATGCTGGTTATATGTTGGAGTCCATTTTACATTACAGCTAAATGATCTGTGTGAGCTAAGATTCTGCAGGTTATATGTTAAGAGGAAAGGGAGCATATGTTTCACTGTCTGCCGTGGAAAGTCTACGCATTCAGTGCAATTCAAATTGTATTGGAGTGACAAATTAGGAGAATATGGGGAATTTTAAATGTGCTCATTCAGAATGAACAAAATTAATAAAAGAAAAGAAAAGCCCGTACATGTACGGTAATTACTATCTCAGTGATCCATTTATAAACCTGTCAATAGGTTTCAAATGAACATCCAGAAAATGCTTGTCCCCTGTTTTTTATTGACCAAGGATAATAAATAGTCTTCAAATTGTCCCTGAAATTGTGTCCAACAGTGATTACAACTGGCATCACGCTGTGTTTGTGTGCAGTGGAGCAGGGGTGGAGATGAGCGGGTGGTGGTGGAGAGGGATAAAGCTGAGACAGTAGTGGGTTAGGAGGTGGCATGCAGGACAAAGAAAAAGTATCACAGAGAGAGAAGAGTGAGCATGACCATGCTCCTGTCCTTGTTTGTAAAGTGATGAATGAGGGGACTGTGCAGCGCTGGAGGCACCGTGGTATTTGAGGGTTGTCTTCAAAGGCGCCATCCGTGATCCAAGTGTAGAGTAACGGTCGTCAGCAGCACTGGGATCTACTGTCACTCTAATTGTTGTTTAATAATGTTTTCAGATTCTGCAAAAGGTTTGGTCACATCGACAAATTGTGTGAGTGCAGCAGTAAAACCGGTTTCCAATTCTGATCATTAGAGAAATACAAAATGATCATTTTCTTTCAAAAACGCAAGCTCTTCAATGGTGTATGAAAATATACCTGGATTTACCTCATCTTATGAACTTTATCAATAAAAGTGAACCAAAGAGTCTAAAATTACATGTTTTAAAGGACCAGCGTGTAGGATTTAGGATCTATTGTCATAATTGGAATATAATATTCATACATATGTTTTAGCAGTGTATAATCATATGAAAAGCACCTTTCATGGCCACTGTAGATTCTCCTACACGTTTGGAAGGGGACAAGTACGTTCTGCAACCTTACCACTAGATGCCACTAAATCCTCCACACTGGACCTTTAAAATCCTAAGAAGACACAGAACAAAATGTTTGTTTACATTAGTAATTGTTGTAAATGCAGCAATAAAACTGGCATATGTTTCCAACCACGATCATTAGAGGAATACAAAATGATACTCTGCTTTCGAACCTTCAGTTATGTAGGACGTATACCAGAAATTTATATGGTCAAAATATGGTCATGTGGTCATCTTGCAGATTGTATCCAGTTCCATCTCATCCTCGATTTGACTTCATCAAATAAAAATGTATTTAAAAAATCCCAATAACATGATTCCATATTCTGAGGCGACCAAGCAAACATTCACAGCAACTCTTTGCTCTAGTTTTGCATTCATTTCTTCTAAAAGCTGCACATTCTCAACTTTTATTTTTAGGTTTAATGTTACAATGACTTGGTTCAGTGTAACAATGTCAAAGGAATAAAATTTAATGATTGCTCCAGCCCCTCAGCCAGACTACCTCTGCTTGTGCCAAAGTGGTTGTGGTTCAACTAGAGAGCACCGAGAAGACAACTGATATTGTCAGCATGTTGAGTTGTTGCAGTGTTTTGAGTGGGAGAGGGAGAACCAGGGGAGCCGCAAACAGGACAGGGCCACGAGTTCCGCCAGCTGCACCCTGTCTTTGAGGAGGGGATGGAGAGCTTCTCATTGAGGTTGGCAAACGCTGGCTCATAAACTTTCCCCTGTCTTTCCCTTTGATTTTCCTTGGACATCTGCCTGGCCCTCCCATCAGGAATGTGCAGCAGCTGTTTGCTGCAAGTGTCTTCGCCGTGTGAACTCGGGCTTGTGCACGGGTCCTGGCTTAATGAATTGAGCCAATTCAAACTGGGTCGCCTGGGACACTGGGCCCTGGTGCATAACTCTTCTCCGGGGGATGACAAGCAAGCTCAGAGAAAAAGGCTGGGAAATGTATATTATAGAGGTTAACCATTTGCCCTCATACTGTAATTGGCTTAGATTGTCTAGCAACCGGATTTGCAGGGGCAGAACCTGCGCCATGCTGCAGTGCAAAAGTTCAGCTGCAGCCGACACCATTGTGTGAGCTTGTGTGTGTGAGAGAGAATGTGTAAGTGAAAGTCAAATGCATGCACAGACAGCACAAACACAGAGGTGTGAGCCAGATATAGTCTGAGATTGTGTGATACTGCAGTATGATTGTTGCACAGCTGTGACAGTAAAAGTTGTGAAAGCATGATGATGTAATTTTCAGAGGCTGCAACTGTATACTTACCTACAGTATGTGTTACTATAAAGATCAATATTTAATCCATTGAAGCATCGTAAGTGATTTTGCTTTATGAGTCAGTTCTTGTGGATGGATTTCATTATGACGCTTCTTGTCTCTGGCTGTAATTGAAACTGATGCATGCATCCTCCTTCTGCAGACTGATAGACTTAATGCACTTTGTGCCAGCAAGGACATTCTTTCATGCAAAAAAATGAATTCCTTTCTTCTTTCTAAGCCAAAGAAAGGTCCAGACTTTACTCACAGTGCTCTTCGAGACAGACAAGAGGATTACTGATAATGTGGACAGTCCTCATTCAAGGAGAGCTGGCAAACATGACTGAGTTGACCGACGGAGAGAAGAATCTGATGCTGCTTGTTTGTTTGAAGGAGGAGATTAAGGAGAGTGAGAACACAGAATTCAGGGAATTAAATACCACTGAGAGATTGCCGTCTTTGTCATGCCAGTGAGGCCCCGTCTTTAGAGCGGTTGAACGGTTTGCTTTATTGTAACTAGAAAAGGCTTTCTTTAAAACTGGTTGATGAGTCTTAACTGCTAGCATAAAAAACACATAATCGTATAATTTTCTGATATTTCAGACAAGACTGTGTCTGCATAACGATGAGCCCTCCACGTTCATTTGTTTTTTGTCTTGCCGTTATGTTGCTTCTTGTGTATTCCTGTATGACTGGCCACGCAGCGCAGTGAGGGGAACTCCATGAGCCATGATGAGTTGTTTAAAATCTAATCAGAAACTAACAAGTCCCTGGTTATTTGTTTCTGCCTCAATACTTGAGAGTTCCCAGATGTTGTGGAAGGTAGGGAGTCGATTGTTTATACAGCGGCGAATCTCACCCAAACACACACATTCTATCAGCCTTCATGGCTATCTATCAAGGGAGGCACAAGTTACAGTTTTTCTGAAGTCAGGCAGGCACAAAAGCCCTTCAGCAGCAAATTACAACTCCCACCCCACCTGCTGAAGCCAGCGTGCTGGCGGCGCAGTGTTCAGACGGTAACCTGCCTCCGATCGATCGGTTGTTGTTGCAGCTGTGCTCTGGTTGATGGTTTATTTAAGCGGCTCCACATGCTTGTTGAGGGGAAGGCAGCTGAATACATAAAACAGGCTCTCAGAACCACTTTGTGGTCCGGCTAAGAGTAAATGGAATAATAAAAACCAAATGGTTTCATCCCATGTTGCGGGCTCATAAATCCAGGAAGTTGCTTCTTACCTTTATGATCCAAGGCATGTAGCATGTTAGGTTTTGTGGGATGAGGACTGACTTGAAGACAGCATGTCTGTTCAAGCAGATGAACGCCTAATGTAGATCTGTTTCGTCTGTGTTAACCTCCTATTACTGCTTTCAGTCTTACGTAGACATTGCAGTGACACCAGATGTGCTTAAAAAATTTAAGATAGTGTCGGCAGCTGCTTCACGCAAATTACAAACCACATTTCAGCAGTGTGTATCCAGACATTTTAGTCTATGGAGAAATAATAATTAAACACACAGTATCAGCCATAGGAATGTCAGATCATGAGGGAGCTGTGCTAGTGATGTCCACGTTGAGCCCGGAGTCCTCTGTTTAGTCAGCTCGGCTTCAAGGTCAAGCCTTGACTCTCCTCAGAGAGGTCAGTGACATCCCCTCTCCATTCACACTGTTTCCTTCCCTTCAGCCAGAGGGGAGGATGTATCTCTAACTTCCTGCTGCCATACACACAGACAGGATATTAGTAATTTGCTGTGCTATGCCTGACATTTCAAGTGCTCAAAGTTACAGGCTGCAGGACTGTAAGAGTTTCTTTGCTTCACTGCACACTATCAGCTGAGATTATTATACAGAAACACAAATATCAGTGAGAAAATGCCTGTTTGAAAAAGGTGAAAGGAGATTCAAATCTTAGATTTCAGTCTGCACCATTAGAAATACATTGATCCCTTTGGACTAATCAGTTTTAGTTATTGTACTCCTGCAACTATATATCTGATAATAATTCTTATTGTATACAACTGATATGAAGCATTACTGCTGCTGTGCTTATCAACCTGTCAAAAGCTTTGTAAACAATTGACGACATCCTGTTCCTACAAAGATTTAAAGACACAGCTTTCAGTCTCCTTGTTTCTTGGCTGGCTCCTTCATTATCAACACAGATTAGCTTCTGCAGTGAGTTGATAGGGTTCAGACCGGCTATACATGTTTTTTTAGTTTAACAGAACATACACTTTATTTTCTTGTTTTAATTTTTAACCTTTAGACATTTAAAAATGGTCTTAGATGAAGAAAAGAGACAATAGGAAAGTTATAGTATAACTGATGAGTTTGGATCTGTGCTAGCATTTTTAACACTTGGATGGACATAAGACTTCCTCAGCTGAATCATCAGTTTAAATGCACAATATGTAATTTCTGCTGCTGGGAAAAATTCAATCTCCATCAAAACAATGAAAGCAAAATAAATATTTTGATGACTTTGTGAAGTCCCTGGCAGTTATAGCAACTCAAGGGGGTAAAGGGTAGACATTGTCACTGACAGGCGTCCAAATGAAACGCACCATTACCTTGAATAAAATCATGGATTTCTCAAGGTTTGAACATCATTGGAAACTTTAAGGATAATGTAAGTAGCCAGATCAACAAAATACATAACATGGCTCAAGTTGTTTCTAGACATTTTAATGCAGAAATGTTACATATTATACATTTAAATAGGGAGGAAACTACATTGGAAGACCATGGTTAAATCACCTTAAGTGAAAAATGTCAAGACGAGACTTTAGGCAACAACTTGAGAAGATACAGCAAAAGCATTACACTAAAAATGCTAAAACTTTTAACACTGGCTGGTTTGGAGCAGTTCCACTCCAGGATTTATTGCTGTTTCACTCAGCAAACTGACCAGAAAACTTCATTTGTCATAAAGGGTGAAACATTTTTTAGTGATAACTTAGCCCTACAGTATTGTTACTGCAAATTAATCAGATAACTGCTGTAAAAAAATAAAGAAAGAAAGAAGAAGAACACACCCTTTAACTGCAAGGCCGTCAGTCAGCAATGTTTAGGAAACTTATTGCCTCTTGCATTTTACAGGAGATCTGTTGAACATGTGGAGTCAGACATACAAAACTAACACAGGCAAATCTAATTCTAGCTTTTATGGACCCTTAAATTGAATAAAACCCAGTGAAACCACAGTGTATGCTTGTTCATCTCGCTCTAAAAGTTACCATCCGTAATTCCAGATGAGGCAGCTGAATGTTCTGAGCTGGATTGCCATATCAAAACTCCTGGAAATCACCTTCAGCTTTCACGTCAGATTACAGTTATGGCATCGTGTGAATGTGGAGCTTTAATTTGATTTTAAGGTAGATTTAATGGCGCTCATTATGTGACATCTGTGACTACTTTTAGATGATGTGTGTACCCACGGTGCTATCATTATAGACTCTATTAGATCACTTAGATTTACAGCCTAGTGTGGTTTAGAAACACTGTGTTATTGGCCCGTGAACTAAATATCGGCAACACGTGTGTGTTAAAAAACAAAAGGGGCAAGAAGTCCTGACAATTAGAAAAACCTGCAAATAAGAGGGATTTCATAGCCTTCCGTTGTCAGATGTCGAGCAGCTCCAGTTGACTTTTGTGGCCCTTGGAAACAACACAGGTGAGCCTCAGAAAGAAAAAAAAACAAACAGCCACTCTGATATTGTGGATATTTCTGTAAACTCCCAGGGGTCCGAGCTTGCCCTAGAAATGGCTGAGGACTGAAAAATGTTGTCGGAGCAATACTGTTTATGCAGAGCACAGGCTCATTGTTAGGGCACTGGGAATATTCAGAAAACAGTTTGGCCCTCTTTTACTCCAAGATATTTTGGCCCATGTCTCCCTGAGCATGACCTGAAAAGCGGTAACCTAGATTCTAATATCCAATTAAAACAATTCAAGGGAACAAGCCCAGAAATAATAATAGCTGCCGCCATATTTAAATGATGAATCATGCAGCGCCGCGTACATGTTTATTTACTTTACGCAACGTTACAACAGGGATTAAACTTGATCACGGGCAGAGTGGACATTACTTTTGTTCTGTTAATGCATGTGTGTTAAGTTTAAAGTGCATTACGCTGAGATAAATCACAGGCTGGTCTGTTTTAAAACGTCCACAAACCTGAGTTATAAGGTCATTACAACATGTGGAAAATATCTCAACAAAACTTCAAGACACTATGCAGCTTCACAGAGGCAGTGCTGCGTAGACGCTCACATTTCTGTACAAAGCATGGCTTTTCATGCCATTTCAAGGCGCTATTATCATGTTCTTTACACTGTTGGCTTGAAATGCCTTTTTTTCAATCACTCGTGTTGCTCTACAATTTTGGAACAAATGTTTAGCATCCATACAGCACATGCAGTCGCTTATGGGGAATTTTACTGCAGCAAGCATGTACATTTTATTTCTCTACCTGTTGAGCTGTACGATAACACTCCCACGTCTGGCGTCGGGTCCAATAACTCCATCTGGCGTCGGGAAACATTCTCAAAACAGTAACTAACCAGTAATTTCACTCTGGAAGACGAGCTAGTCATCTGTTCTGTTCTTGGAGGGATTCTGCGTAAGACCCTGGAGAAAACTTGGGTCGTCAGTTATGGAATCAGTTGCATTTTTTTTTTTTTTCCTTACCTGAACCAACAGCACATTTCTGTTTTGACAGGCTCTCTAATTACCTTTGCTATTTATGGTGCACCAACCATCTGCTACTGATTCCTTCATTATCTCGAACACGACAAAATGATTAGGGCGTCGTTGCAGAGAGTCATACCTTTGCCAAGGTTGGGCACTTGTCATCACAAATTGTTTATCAAAAGTCACCAAGCAGTCTTAAAGATAATTACAATTACTGATGACTTTATTGATAAACTTTTTCAGTGAAAGACATCCCATTCGAACGTCCACATGGCCTCTGCTTGTGGTCGTTGAGCGACCCAGACACGCTGAGATTCATAGGCATTAGGTTTGAGGCCCACTTGGATTCCTACCTAGCTCTGCTCAGTTCACACTGTGCTGTTAAAAGAAA
Organism: Chelmon rostratus; assembly: GCF_017976325.1. NCBI lineage: Eukaryota > Metazoa > Chordata > Actinopteri > Chaetodontiformes > Chaetodontidae > Chelmon > Chelmon rostratus. The sequence continues at coordinate 15,584,205 of NC_055663.1, read as the reverse complement.
ATTATTTTTCACTATTAAATATTTTTCAGCTCAGTTTTACCTGGAAAGCTTTTTTTTTCCTGCTGCTGGAAGTGCATTAACATATACTCGAATTAAGTTCCCAGCACCCAGGACACCATATGCTTGAAAAACTGCAGAAGTTAGAATTGTTAAAAAAGAATGTGTAAATTTGTGTGTGTGCCATTTGCGCATAATTGACAGGTTTGGATGCCAATATTTTTTTGGGAGCTGGCAACTGGCAGTGCCAGAGCATAATACACCTTCAGACTGTCCTGTTTTGAAATGCAGCGCTCTGAGAATCACCATCATCTCTTGTAGTGGTTTAATTCACTTGGAGCATGCAGAATGTGTCAGAGGAACAGCGTTTGTCACTTGTTAGAACATTTAAATTGACTCTGTGTCTACATTTTCCTGGTCCGCAGCCTCTCAGGGTTGTGTGATTGTCTGTGAGTGACTGTCGAAGACGGTAACGAAAGCAGAAGTCGCAGGATGTTGTTGCGCTGGAACGAAGCCCTTTTGGTGGAGGTTGGGGTGGATTATTGCATGCACAAAGTGTGTAATTTTCGACACCAGAGACCGCAGATTGCCGCTGTCTGCCACCAGCAGTCAACATTGGTTTCCTTTAAACCATGACTATGAGCTTTCCCTTTAACCACCAACCATAGCTGCTTTGTCATATTTGCCACAAGGACGGTTGCTGCTGTCAGGGCAGCTGTCGTTCCTTCAGACCCTGATGGATTGTTGGCATGTAGTCATTGTTTTTAATTATATTATCAGATTAAATTTGCAAATTTCACCTTATCTTTTGGTAATAAAATGCAGTTTTAGTCTCCATCTGGGTTTGTCATTTAAATTGTAATCAGCACACGATAATTCTATAGCGGTTGCATGTTTGTTCTTATATGTGTATACATGGGCATGAACTTTCCTGACCTCTCCTACATGCTGCACAGTAGCAACAGATTTTGCCTTCGCCGCCAACATTTCATTTGCATGTCATGCTGCGAAACGAAGAACACTTCAGGCTTCTCACTGCATCCAAATATGATCCGCTCAATTATCTTGACATGTTTAAGACCAAATATAAACAGGCCACAAATATCAGAAGAGGTCACGCTGACACTACAGTAAGTACATTGTTACTCATAGGGAAATTGAAAAGGACGCTCATGAAAACACTGGAAAGCATGACCACCCATCAAACACTGACGCGAATATTCCCCCCAGCTCTTATTAATGTTGGAGTATTGTATGCTTTTCAGAAGGGCTTCAGCATTTTTCAATTAATCTACAATGACGAATGGACGACAGTTGTTTTTAAGTCTTACTGGACACAAGCAGCATGTTTGGTCTTTTTCCCAGTGAGGCTATTAGCGATAATTCCACTGTCCTCTCTGGGCGTTGTTGTCAGTATTCACGTTTGATTAAATCCCTGTGGCATAAGTGACCAGCGACATTGATTTGCTATCCTCCTTGTTGCATTGACTCGCCAAGCCACAAGAGGCTTTTTGAAGGCTGCTGATCCCCAATATATATTTGTAACACATTTGTTTTAATTAAGTGTTCACACAGCATGGAAATTGGATACTTGACTAAATGACTGGAACCAACAGTAATGCGACTAATTGCGGTTACTGTTGCAGCCATTGTGCCTCACGGATCAATATTTAGAGTAGCTGGGTATTGAATTCTAAAAAGTAAAACGAGTGATCAGATAACTTGATGAAATTTGATGACAGATTGTTTTCTACAGTGATCTGTACGGACATCTGTTAAAACTTTCGATGAAGTTTTTTTAATATTGGAAAAATTTGGAAAACTATAAAAAAAATAATATATATATTTGAAATTAAAGACATTTATCTTTTAATCAAACCGTAAATGTGGCTTTTTATCTTGAAAAATGTAGAGTTGGTCTGACAAATCCTGACGTTTTGGGTCTCTTATAGTTGAGCCAAAGCATATGAACAGTCCAAGGCAGCGTTTTTAAACTACAAAACCGAATGAAATAAAACACTCAAAGGATTAGAACAATTTAGAAAGCAGACCCCCTTCTTTTCCATTGTGCCTCTACCATGCTGCGGCTATTTCTCTATGCCCAGCATGGGCTCCACTTTGTGGCTTTTAATAACCTACCCCTTCAAGCTTCTACCCCCTGAGACACATTTTTCCCTACTTTATTTGTGCCGCTCTGTTTCTACCTACCAGCAGCTGCAGCGAGGAGCAAGCGGTGGAGGCAACAGCAGCAAATTTCTTCCAGTTGCTCAACACGCTAATACTCCCCTTTTCTTTGCAGCTCAAGCATTATATTGCAGTTTCATTGACTGGGAGGTGTTGTGTTGCAGTGGAATCAATAGCTGAGGGGATCCCAGCCCAACGATTAGCTTGTCAGTCAGGCCTCTGTGGTTGAAAGGAGGGGAGGCAGCGTAAATCCCAGAATACCAGGGGCCACCAGCATGGAAAAGCTGGAATGCTGGGAGCCGCCGATCGTGCTGCACCACCTGTTGTAAGAGGCAACATGTGCTGAGTGTATTAACCTTTCTGCTACTGTGGTTTAACCGCTGACTGCTACCACTGGTCCCTCTGTACAGTGCTCAGGACATTTTACCACACGAGTAAGAGATGTTGCTGTTATCTAATCAAATTAGCTTGAGCTGTTTTCACACCAACTGTGCGCTCTTGTTTGGATGAAGTGAAACTTGAATTCAAATGAGATTTCTCTGTATTTTTAACCACTGGAATGGCGCCGTGATTTGTTACTGACCTCTGTCAGCTGATTTAGCATCTGGAACTGGAGGATATCTTTGGTTTTAGTTTTGATGCAGCAACGTGTTCAAATGCAGCAGAGAGGTCAGCGAAATGAGAATGTGAGATCTCCATAATAGCTAATACATTTTCATGCCGAAGTGCAAAATGTAGATGTAAAAGTACTTTCCATTGCACTGTTGACTCCTAGGATTCCCCACATCCCACTTTGAAAAGCACGGGCCTCCACAATGTGAGTATTCAATGAATTAAACCCAGGTTGAGCGTTTGTCTAAATGATGCAACACCAACGCAACACCACTCCAAATGGGCACTTTTTTTAAATATCATTTCTTTTATCTGGCTGCTCTTGCTTTAACTGAACTTTAACATGCCTGCTTTGCATATTCTGTGTTTTAAATACTGTATCATTATTATCTTTTAGCTTTGAATCAGTTCTCCAGGATAACTTCCCTGCGCCAGTAGGCAATGTTTCATCTGCTCATGCACAGAGACAGAGCGATTGTAAACTGTTTTTGTTCGAGTCACATTTAGAGAAAATTTAGACAAAGTAAATCTTTGACCTTTTTAAAATTATTTGGCTCTTGTGCCGGGGTCGCCACACAGTTCACCATCGATAGAAAGCTTTGTGATATTAACAGAAGGCAACATACTGCTTGTGATGTTCCTTTAGCTCTTATTCCTCATACATTTCCTTGTGACCTTTTCCCGTAGCTCAGTTAGAGAATGCATGCTATCGTATCCTTACCCATTATTTCATCTGAAGCCTGGCCATGATGAGCGCGGCTGTTGAGCCAGTACTAGTAGAGTAGTATTAGAGTTGTATTAGCAAAATGACAACATACATATGTGCAATGCATCAAACAATTGTGGTCTATAAATACTGGAAGTGAATTTCATGACCGTGAAGTTGTATACAGACTATTATTAATTTGATATTAGAAATCATTGCTGTTGGTGGGAATCCTTGATCTTAAAGGACCAGTGTGTAGATTTCGGGGCATCTATTGGCAGAAATGAAATATAATATAATGTGTTTTAATCACCTGGAAATAAGAATTGTAACTGTTTTCATTACCTTACGATGAGCTCTTTATGTCTACAGAGGAAGTGGGTCCTCTTCCACGGAGTCCGCCATATTTGTACAGTAGCCCAGAATGGACAAACCAAGCACCGGAGAGGGTCTTTACATTTTTTGCGAATTTTGCTTTGAGTTTCGAGTTTCGACTGACAGGAGTAAGTTTTCTGTATGCTTGGAAGGAGACAAATCAGTAAGGAGTAGTCAGTTAGCTGCAATGTGCATTCTCACCACTAGATGCCACTAAATCCTACACACTGGTCCTTTAAAGCTGTTACTTTATTTTACAATTAATATCTCACTTTCTTCTATTCTTCTTCTGCTATTTCTCATAACAAAATATTAGTTTTTCTTGTGCGCTCTGCAGTTTGTCAGACTCAGACTACAGTTTAGACGGCGGGAAAGGGAAAGACTGTTTCTTTCTGTAAGCAATGGAGGATCACTAACAAGCCTCCCACTGGGGGGCGCGCTCTCAAACCGAGACCGGTGATCACTCGATGCCCCTGTCGTCAGACCAGGCTTAGCAAAAGCCATCTTAAGTTTGGCGCTTGAAGGGAACTGTCAACCAAAGGTCACGCTCGAAGAGAGCTGGGGCATCAAGCTGCAGCACCAGAGGAAGAGTCAAGGGCAGTCATGGACTGTTTGTCTTGACGGAGGATGGGAGGCGGGGGTAAGGGTCACTGCAGAAGGATTGAGACCCCATTAGCAGTGTTGCACTTACTTCCACTAGCTTAGCTTCTGACTTAAAGAGTGATTTTCTGGGGGAAGAGTTTAGTCATTTTGGTTTTTGGACATGGACTTTGGAAAATCGTTTGATGTACAGTATAGTTTTTACACAGGTGCAGAAACAGAGATGGTATTGACCCCCCGGGCCTCAAAAGAGCTACTATTAAATGCAGTTATGTAATGAGGAACTGTGATACCTTGACCCTGCAATAACACTCACAGTGGAAGGTGATAGTGAGACTGGTCAGCAGTTATTCAGTTGTTTTTCTGCTGCTTTCAGTATAAATTTAGCTGTTTTTCATCATGAGCAATTGACTTTTTTGCAGACACACTCTGTGTCAGAACATTGATCCCACAGGAAAAGGAACAATGCTTCATGCGGTATAGTTGCTGCCGGGTGTGGTGACGAGAGGGGAATTCACTGCCACATCATAGTCAGGTGCAGCCCTCGTTTTCAACAGAAAAAACATGTTTCTGGCTGGTATTAAGTGGCAACAACACACAGAAAATCTCCTTTTTTTTAACCAATTCAACATGATTACATTACAGTAAAATAGTTAATTGAAAGCAAACTGTTCTAATGCTCTAGTGTGCTCTAGTGCACCCCAGTGAACGTTATTTGTTTACTATATATTTGTGTTTGTTTGACATGTTTTAATTAGTGGGACAGTTAAAAACCAGAGCGGGAAATGAAGGCAGAGAAAGTTGTGCTGGGATGTGATCCCGTTGCCAACAGAGACACGTTTGGCTCCAAAAGAAGCGAATGAAACTTCAGTCAGAAATTCAGGTTAGGAGCGCTCAGCTATGATCCTCTTCAGTCAAAATAAAAAAATATGTATGTACTGTTTTTTCTATAATTATCAGAACATTAGTTATTAAGTATTTTCTTAATTAGAGAAGCTATGCTCTTAATTTTACCAACTGATCTGAATAAAGTGGCAACTATATCCCAAAAAGTTTTGTTTGTTCATCAAAACACTTTTAAGAAAAAAAAAACTTTTCTCCACTAATTTTTTCTACCTTGTTTTGGAAATGCAGAGCACACAACCAGGACGACAGAATTAGCTTCGATGATGACAAATGTGACTAACTCTCTTCAGCCGAGTTTATTTTTATAATTTAGAATTCTGTCTTGTCTTCTTTGTGTGTGTGTGTGTGTGTGTGTGTGTGTGTGTGTGTGTGTGTGTGTGTTGAGCGTGTGTTCATGCGTGCGTGAGAGAGCGAGACAGAGGCAGATAAAGAGAGGGAGAGTCTTTGTAAAGAATTTGGCAAGCTCAACAAAGTCCCTCAAGAGTCCTTACCAAAGGATCTGGGAGAATGTTCTAGGTTCCAAGGAGAAAGACCCCTCAAGAGTGAAAACACACTAGCGTTAAGTTATTAGCTCCACTTTGAGCTGTGTATGTGAAACAAGCTCTCACAAGAGCGGGTGAGAATCCCTTAACTCACATTACTCCACCCCCTCGCTTTGTCTCTTTTTCAGAATCAGACTAGGAGGGTTATTCTCGCCATGTGGATAGGTCCTCGGGCCCAATTATCTGGCTACAATGCTCAATTAGCCATAATCCCTCTTTTGAGGTGATAGTGAAGGAGTTTTAAGTTTTTACTTATAGATGAAGAAGTACCTTAAGTGAGATGAATCAAAAAATACGTAATTCTGATCTTTAAAAAGAAGCAGAGACGTTAGCTTGATTTTTAGCTTGATGACACAAAAACTGCGCGCTCGAGAAAGACGTGTTCGAGACAGGGATCGCTGCCAAGCAAATGCAAATGCACACAGACGTGCACGCGCAGCGGCGAAGCTACGAGTGCCATCAGCTGCATACGATGAAGCAGCACTTTCAAATACTTGTGCATTTTGATGTTTCTGGCCTTTCGGTCAGAAAAGCTTCACCCACGGTCAGACGTGGACGTTCAGGTGAGTGTCACGACCACGAGCAAGGTCATATTCTGTCACCAGGTACTCAATTAAAAGGAGCATTAACCTTGTTTACAAAATACAAGAGCAATACGGAGTGGGGCAGTAAATTTATTGTCATTAAACAGTAGGAGGCCGCTTTCTCTTGGCCGCTTGCCTACAAGCCACATAAGCTGGGCTGGTTAGCACAGGCACACACACACACACACACACACACACTCAGTCTGCATTTAAGCCAGCACAAGGGCTACATCTGGGGCACCCCTCCGCCACAGCCAACTAATGACAAATGTTTTTGCTTTACTTTGGCTCGCATCTTAACAAACGAGTTCAAGCATTCTTGAAAAGTAGATTTAGGAGCAGGAGGTGCCAGGAGCAGGGGGAAAATGTCTGCCTCAGCTTTATGATGTGGTAACTAAAGGCGCTGAATAAGGTGACTGCAAAGTAAGCCTTGACATAAAAAAAAGTGAAACTCTGGCACCCGAGATGTCATTGTGCTGCGTCTTATGAGGCTACCACTCACCCCCGCTCTGTTTATTTACGTGCCAAAAAGTACACATGATAAAACCTCCTCGAGAGGTGAAATAAAACAGTCTTCACTCTTTATTTTTACTGTTTGCTTTAGTAGGTATTTGGCAGCAGACTTAACCTGTGAAGCGTTTTCAAAAAGTCGAAGCCGGACTGCACGTTGCACATGCATGTGAAAATAGACCAGGCTTATCAGCAAGTTTAGGAGTTTGGCCATAACCCCCCTCTCCCCCCCGGTCAAATCCAACATACACTTCAGTGATATTCTATATAATGTCCAAAGGTAGAGTGTCCCTGGTCCCTGCCATGCCAAATTTGATACCAAGTGTTACTCCTAAGCTCTGTCACAGGTTTCTGCCAATCTAGGTATTACAACTGTCTCTGTTATTCTTAGAGGAGTGGCTCTCAGTTAACCTCAAATCAAGGCCTGTAATTTGTGGTTGATGGCACACTTTGAGATCTGTCTGATCTTTGCGCCTCAGGCGTCGAGGCACAGGACTTGATTAGAGACAGTTACATGTGGGAACTACTGCGCTAACCGCAACTCAGAGCGAATGTCAGCCGCATGCATGTCATGTGTCTCTTGCTAAGATGTATTGGGGTGCGAGCTGCAGTGGGAGACTGAGGTATCTTTGTAGTTTTGACTACAAAGGTAAGACGGGCAGTCGCTTCACGGTGAAGCATTTTGACTTTCTCTTTCAAGGTTTCAGATCTTGGAATATATTTTCTGATGCGGAGAAGTTGATCATAAACGACAGATTTGCTGCCTGAAAGGTTCTTGTGTAGGTCTTTGCAAACACAGAGAAATGAATATGGGAAACTTTACTTCCATATTTTATCATCATCACATATTTTGAATTTAGCTTTTGGAAAATAGCATATTTAAAATACAGTTTTTCAGTGCAACATTACAGGTATTTGTTATGAAAAACTCTTATTTAATCACATTTTTTAATTGAAAAGAAAATGAAAGTGTTATTTAGGTTTTAGAGCTGTTGATTTTTAAGCTTTTTTAAAGTTTTCTTAAATTCCTGAAATTGACTTTTTGTCAACATGCAAGCTGTTCTAATTAACCAAAACCCCCAGTATTTGATGGCACACATTTCCCTCTGAGCGTTCGCTCTCCTCTCTGTCTCACACAAATTAAATACAGATTTGAGCAGCTTTATTTTGGGGTTATGGCCACTGCTGCTCGACCACCCACCCCCCGCTCCACACTACACAGGAATAGATGTTGAAAGGGCGTAAAGAAAAGAAAGAGGCACAAGGAGAATAAAACACAGCCACACCTTTCAGCGCCTGTGCTCTTGAGGAATTTGATGAGCGACAAAAGCCGAACATTTTGAAGCCCCATTTTGCCTAAGTAGCAGTGCATATAGTGAACAACTATTTACGCAGTAGCAGAGCCGTGGAGCTGCCTATGGATTCATTAGCCTCTTTGGGGCCCTCCCCACTCTTCAGTCTCCACCGACTCTCTCGCTCAATGTCTCTCTTCCCCTCTCTCTCTATCTCTAACGGCCTCAAACGCCTCACTCTCACTCTTTCTTTCTTTCTTTCTTTGCTGTCTATAAGAGGTTTTTAAGCCTAGCCAGTGTTTGTAATTAGCTCCCAATGCTGGAATGGAACATGTTGAGGTGGGTGTTAATGGGCTGGCCAGGCCCTTACTCGCACAGCAGGCTGAGAGCAGAAACAGAAACCAGTCTTTGTTCCTTGGATAGGGAGAAGACAAAAAGTGGGCATTAAAAGTGTGTAGAAGGACCTCTGGAAAATATTAACTGGCATTCATATTTTAAAGGAACACTTGGACCGAAGCACAAGGCCGTTATAATGACTGTCACCTCTCCGTGTGTGCTCAGCTGGAAACTCTTTGGCAACTTGCTGTATACAATTTCAGGACTCCGGTTTACATCTGAAAGAATATCCCTTCTGAAATATTTTCCATGCGTTTAGAAAGCATTGTTTTAAAAATGGTCTGTTTTTCAAGACTCTTTTTTTTCTTAGCTTTTAGCCCATTTTTTTAACAACTGTTAAAAAAAACAGCTATAAATCAAATTCAGATCATTGCCATCGACGCTGGAACAATCGGACCTCACTGTTCATGTAGACGGGACAACTGCACAGTGCTTTACAGTCACTTTCAAAGGAGAACGAGCAAAAATCGCAGCTTTGAATGTTCAGTCTTTCGGGTCAGAGTTCAAACGCACTGGGAAAGCAGTGGGCGTTATTCCGAAACCTTTCAAGATCTTCTCTTCTCCCCCTTTTTTTTTTTTTTTCTGGCGTCTTCACATTAAGCTGTGCGGCTGCTGGAGCAATCCATTACTGTGTCAAAGTTCTTGTTCAGCGTTGGCCTGGAAGCATAGTGAAACAGCTTGTTTTCATTTCAGTAGGGGAAAGGCAGGACTCTGTTTCAAGTCCCCTGCCCCTCCAGATGTGCCTTGATCAAGGGAAGTTGACTATGCGCTTTGTGTTCTTTAAGACACTAATGTGATTATGTCACATATTTTCAGCTGATTCCCATTGCTATTAGTCTTGGTGTGGGGTCTGTGTTTCAATGGCCTCTATCAGGATGGGAGTTGGAGGGATTTTTCTTTTCTTTTCTTTTTTTCTTTTTTCTGCAAAGTCTGATTCCTAGCCAACCAGCGAAGACTGAGGAGTGTGTGTGCTTGTGTGTGTGCGTGTGTTTGTGTGTGGCTAATAAATCTCCCTGTCTGTGCAGTATAGTATGTTTAAGCTCATCAAATCCAGTCTAAATAATTCACTTGTGTTTTGGTGCTTTATGTTTTCCTTTGACAAAACTCACAAACAGTAAATTACAAATTCATTGTTCTTCCTCTCTCGAGGATCTGTAAATGTTTGCTTGATTGTTAGTTTTTGATATATTTGCCTCCAGTGCACAGTGTGATCTCATGATGTGCTTTTTACCTTTACCCTGAATAAACCTACAGTGCTCTAAAGCGAGAGCGTTTTCCGACCTTTGAAATGTAAAGAGAAACGTGACTTAGGGCCCCTGTTACAAGAGCATTCATGGCATTAGAAAAATGAATTAAATCAGTCTGTTTCAGTGGAATTGCAGCAATCAGTGGATTTTCTGAAGTAAATTTGTGGCTTAGCATAAAGCTGACTAGTGACCAACTGACAGAACAGAGTCCAATACAGTGGAAGATATGTTAGAAGCTGTGCCATCCAATTTTACATGACCCTGCTCTGCTGAATGACAGGTAATTCTGATGAAGTGTTCCTCGTTGCCATGATGAAACCAGCCACAACCAGTCACTCCTTTACCTGCACCAGGCTTCAAGCACAACATATTTTGTGCAGCTGCATGATAAAGCATTATTTACACCCCAAAACACAAAGTTATTGGATGGAACAAACAACATACCGACACCTGCTAGTTCTGGAAATGCTCTTAACACACATTAACAGACTTCATCACAGCTCCAACTTTATGGCAAAAGACCAATTTGTTGACAGAAGATTAACAATATTAATGAAGGACACAAAACTTCCAGTGAACTGGACTCTTCAGATATCACAAAACTACAAGTAAACATTTTGAAGACGTCACAAACCGTCTGCTATGCAAGCTTCTTCTAGCAGAAGTCACCTGACTTTGTGTTGGGCCGGCAGTTTGAGAGCATGCAGGGATGTTACTTGAATGAACCAGGGAAGCGCCACTCTGCACACTGTGGCTCATCAGTCCAGGAGAGAGGAGGGGCCACCTCTGCGCTGGGCACTGCCAACCTGTCCAACCATTAAACACTGTCTGGAGCCTGAATCAAAAAAGAGCTGCCACAAACAGCAGTTAGTGTATGCTGAATAAAGAGTGTTGGTCTTGCCTCTGCTTCTTGTCAATTGTCCCCTAATGTGTCCGCATGCTGCTAAACAGCCGACATGATGACAATGGGAGAAAGCAACATAACATTACATTTAAGCAGGCTGTCCTCAAACATGTCCGCTCACTGTATGGCAGGATGACTGCATATTATTGAGAGTGGCAGCATAGCTACACGGCATACTCTCACCCGCCACTAGATTAGAGGCCAGCTGGGAAGACAGCTCCATCATCTGCGAATCCAAATGGTGGACCCCACTTTCGCTTAAGCTGCCAGTCTGGGTAAAAACAGGATTATGCCTCCTGCTCACGGACTGGGCCTAGATTTGGTCCCTGATGGCTGCCAATATATTTTGTGACAGACCGCTGTCATCAGCGACTCCACTTTCCAAACCCAAAATTGGGAAGGGGGCCTTTAACCAAGAGTTTTAGTGGGGCTTCTCATGGGTACAAGGATAAAAAACAGAAAGAACTCCCGATGTCAGCCCAGTCACTCTTCCCTCTCTGGCTACCAGAGCCACATCCATCGTATCAACTTTGCTGCCGAGCATGGAACCGCTCCATCCTCCAGACGAGCAGCTTCACAGTGCAATGCAAGGAAAGGTGTGGTTTGGTGCCGCTACAGCCGCACTTGGCCGTGTTATCATTACAGTAAAGCTCCGCGGACAGCATCGTGCTCAACAACAAGGCGCTGCCATGGAGAGTCAACTGTCGCAAACCAAGACGGGGGCAGGAATAGAACAATTTTGAGCAGTCCCCTGATTGAGCTATCATTTGCTTGTCACTGTTGCTGGCAGGGTTCAATGGGCTGAACTTAATTGGATGAGCACTTACATATAAATGATCAGCGTCCAAATACATAAAAAATGAGAGGCCAAGCTCACAGATCTCTGCCACGGGATACAGTCTGTTTGAAATAAAACAAAAGGACAGGTGCATGCAGAGAGCGGAATTGCTCTCGCACTGTTTCTTACTGTACGTGTGATGTAAATCAGCTTTTTGTCTTGAAGCAAGCTGAACAAAAGAATATTGGCTTTTGTGGTCTAGTTGTGGTCTTTTTTAAAAAAAGGTCATTGGTCTTTTTTTACACTGATGCATGGAAATAATTGGAAAGGTACAGCCCCATACCTCCAAATATCACCATAATGTGAATGAATGACTCCTTTAAGACTTAGCTTGTTGGTATCTGTAGGCTCAAGGCCTGAACAGCAACATGGCAAATTTTGTGAGAAGGTATTGCAGGAGGCTCTTTGTTTGATAGACTAGTCCCTCTTCAAAAACAAGGACTTCACTTGACCCCAGCAAGCTGACTTTGAGCAATTTAAGAATCTTAATCGACAGAGTGTGAACATAGCTGCGAGTGTCAATCAAGAACTCAAGGATTTTGTCTGAAGAGGGATCGACAGTATTACAGATAATGAATTGGATGTGAAACTAACAAACAGCACCTTTAATTGTTCGTCTGTTCGTGGGTTAAGGTTAGGGTAAGGTTAGGTTAAAGTTAGGTTAGGGTTGAACAGGTAGTAGTTATGGTAAGTTTCCTGAAAATATGTTTCTGCATGTGTGTGTGAGAGAGAGAGTTAATGGTGAAGATTGTAAATTCTTAAATGGAGTTAAGTTTGTAAAGTGTTAAGAAAGACATTAGTAGGGAATAAAGATGGAAAAAAGATTTGCAGATTGACCCCAGTGTCAGAAACAATTGTCAAAGTTTCCTCTCTATTACTGCTGAAGTAGAATGTGTCCTTCATGAAGAGTGCACACAACTCTGTGTCGCTGTTTTGATGGACAAAAAATTACACAGACACACAAAAAGCCTCAACAGAAAAGAATTGTTGGCAAGAAAAGGATTGTTACTTCAATGGAAATTGTATGTATTCATAGAAAATGTTGTAATGTCCACAGATCTGATACCAGTTAAGAGATTATGATTTCCTGCATACTCTGTTGGAGGAGAATTACATGATCTAAATGATATACATAATCCTCTGATTAATCTATATGTGATGCTGCTGTTGAGCACACACAGTTGAACTTCAGCCTACAGCGAGTCCAGCTTTTGAAAGATTTGTTGGGTTGATACGATTTCAGCGTTAATGAAAGAAAGACAGCATGTTTATGGGGATAAAAGAAAATATAATTGTTTCTATTATTTGCTTTTTTACAGGCAAAAAAAACACTAGAGACAAACAGTGGGAAAAGATGAAAGAAAAATACCAACATTCTGCACACAGAATTAAATCAGCATGAACAAAGACCATGAAAAACTGCACAGAGCAGACCAAGGCCAAGACTGGAGCCAAGGACTCTGTAGCTGCGAGGTGACAATGCTTACCCCTGAAGAGGTGTTGCCCCTTCCTTGACCACGTTCAACAGAAATACCAGAAAAAATAGACCAGGAAACACAAATATTACTGAATGTAATGAGTTTCCCTTTACTGCATTTCATGAAATAAGTTATAGAACAATAAAAACATGTCAATAATTGTTTTAAAAGTATTTTATGCTGAAAAGGACTTGGCATTGTGCACTCAAATGTTTTCTTTATAGGAAAAGAAAAGTCACACAATGCTATTTGCCATTTTCTTTTATTTGCAGATTGTAGATAGAGTCGACAGCAGTGGTCTTGTAAGCTACAAATCTTGCTGTACATCTGTCTTTAATTATCCCACAGAGGTTAAGCGATCAGTAGCTAAGCTATAAAGAATGTTTTTCAACCATCATCGTACATAACATGATTTTATTGAAAATAGAAAAAAAAAAGACGCACGTTCACATGAGGAGACATGTACTTATGGTGGGATTTCTGACGTTTGCATTGCCACAAACTGGATAATCCTGCTGTCAACAGTTTGTTAAATGCAAGAGCCACTTTCTGGGTTCATCACTGTTTGCAGCAGATTAGTCGAGGGCAGTGGATCTCATATGGCCTGGTCAGAGGCCATCATTGAAGGGCTTAAGGGATTAATGTTGTCTCGCGCTCTCACTCTGTCTCTCCAATATTCAATCAAACTCTGTGCTGTGAGAGCGCGTACAGCACATTTTGTACAAACATGCCTTATCACTGTAGTTTAACAATACACATCTATTTGCTGAACTCTGGGCGAGAACATTTTATGTATTTCTGCCAGATGGTCCGCTTAAGGATTCCCTCGCTCCTGTTCGGCACTCAGACATACCAGCGTTACAGCGCAGTGTGTTGCAGTGCAGTGTAAAGCTATCTATGGCAACTGAGTCATGATGTAGTAGTAGTGTCCATGGGCTCGAGGAGGATGGGTCAAAGGCTAAATCCCTGCTTAAAGACACTGTAGTGAGCCTTTTCTATCAACAGACAGGCCATTTCAGTATGTGTTGGATAAGATGTAATTTCCCCATCTGCTTTATGGCTATTTCTGATCCCTGGGCTCTTGTCAGCAAACTCCTCAGGACAGATATCATCAGTAATATAAGGAGGACTCTGGCAATACTTAGGGCCTTAAAAGGCCCTTCACATCCCTCAGTCATGTGGATGGCTTAAGGAGTTTGAGAGCGCAGGTCACAAGTAAATGTTTCACAAACACTATCAAATAGCACAGATTTAAGTGGCTTAGGACTGCTTCCTCGCCGAATGTTGTTGTGTGTGTGTGTATGTGTGTTTGTGTGTGTGTGTGCATGTTTGTGTGTGTGTGTGCGTGTTTGTGTGTGTGTGTGTGCGTGTGTGTGTGCGTGTGTGTGTGTGTGTGTGTGTGTGAATGTGTATTTCTTGCGTTGTAAAGACATAAATCTGTTTACACAGTCACATTGTGGGGTCTTGCCTTCCATATAGGGACAAAATGCAAGTTCCCATAACATAAATCATTACATCTTAGGGTGAAAACTTGCTTTAAAGTTGGGGTTAGGGTTAGGCAAGTTGTGGTTAGGGTTATGGTAAGTCTCCCAGAAATGATCAGTAGTCTATCTGATGTCCCCCAAAGTGATGGAAACTCCTGTGTGTGTGTGTGTGTCAATGAAATTGAATTCTGTTTTTGTACATTTTTACAACTCATTCATAGAAGTGGTTAACCTTGACTCACATTTATATTCCACTAATTTTTTTTTGCCAGATAGATTTTGACGGAACCATAACTGCGGCCTGGATTATGTTCAGAAATTACATGGATATGCAACTAACTTGCCTTCCAAAGTATGTTTTGTTAGGACACATAATTGTCTCTGCAGTGAAAGATGTTTTTGAGCCCAAGGTTTGCATCTGACTCATGTGTGGTTAGGTTTAAGCAACAACCGTCTTTTCATTTGGTTTGTTGAAAGATGGTTTTGTTTAAATATTAATGTTGTAAACATGTTGTGTCTTTTGCCTCAAGTTGCTGTTGACATTTTCAATATTTAACTGGACCACAAACAAGACCACAGTCTTTCCCTAGTTGCCTAAACATCTGTATTTGTGCACAGTGCTGCTTTGTGCTAAATGCTAATGTTAGCATGCTGACATACAATGACAATATTTACCACATCTTTGCAGGTATTTGTCTAGAAACCAAATAATAATACAAACTGAAATTCTGACCTGATGATGGTGCTGGATGAAATGTTAAGGGATCAGAAAAGTGTTTATAATTCATCCTGAGGGAAACACGAATGTGTGTATATACGTGATGACGATCCATTCAGTGGTTGTGGAGAATAAAGGGGATCACCAAAGTCAGTAGGATGCATCCTCTGGGGACCATGAACGTCCTCTACATTCATTCATGGCAATCCATTCGCTTGCTGTTGAGATATTTCAGCGCGGACCGCAGTGGTGCACCGACACCGCCATTCCTAGCTGCTAATAACACAGTCCAGCTGGCCTTCCATTCTACTGTTACACGAGCAGTAAACGAACATAATTTCTAGGAGACAGGGTTGAATTAGTGGTGTATGTTCCCTAAAATGAGTTTGTAACGTTTATTTTGCTGACTAAGTGTAGACTGACTGGGGCAGGTAATAAGGTAATGGAGAGGCCATAAATAGGGACAGTTTTTTTCTCTCTTTCAGATCACATGGTCAAAAGGCAACTACAGTTTGGTCATAAATGATTGTGAGCAAAAATGCTCATTAGAAGGACGTTTTAGGGAAACACTAGTTCACCGTTCAACTAAAGCACTGTTGTAAAATGGAATTCCTTTTTTTCTGCCTCATTATAGCGAAGCACAATCTTGGCATGTGAAATGAGTTATGAACACACTCTTGAGAGGAATACAAAACAGCATGAGCCTTAGTCTGGCCAGGAGTGCTGTAGTTATAATATAAAACATTAACTTGGCTCCACTGCATCATCCCAACACATGTTAGTGTATCTGCCAAATGCCAAATTTGAGTTAAAATGATTGTCAGACAAGTTGATAACATATGCTTAAATCCCATGTAATGTGGAGGTGTTTTCTGGGAGAGAGAGGTGATTTTCGTTTTTCTCCAGACTAATTTATGGTCTTCGTAACACTCCTGAACTCAGTTTGACCTGTTATTAAAGATGACATCTCTCTTCTAAATGAGCTGCTGCTGATTGTTGCACAAGCCGGTGCAGCGCTGTGATTTACACAGGAAACATTTCAGTTTCTCTCATCCTTTTTGTACCAACATCCTTTAGATAAGTTGCATTCCTCTTCCTTGCACTCACATCTTAATCCTTCTATCCCTCATTTACGAGTCTTGGACTACCGGTTTTATCCTCCACTCCCACCACAGCACCACAGAGATATGCCTCTGTGACCCAACCGCCAACCATACTGGCTTAAAAGTCCAGCTGTTTCCCTTCGCCAGTTTAACTCCCTCTTTGCTCCATTCATGAATATCCTCCTCGCTTTGAGAGAACTGTTTGTGGGTGGATAGCGTTTTAAGACAATGAATTGTTTTCTCTGAGTCACTCAATGCACAGCACCCATATCCAGCTGTGTTTCCTCAAGCATGATACACTTCACTTGTTAAACACGGTCATTAGTTAGTCAACACTTCTTGGGCTGCCTGGCAAGGAATTAGTGATGACAGTCTCTCCTTCATGCTCCCTCCCACACACCCAGAGCCTCCCACTTTGACTTTTCTGTTCTCTGCCTGCTCTGTTCATGGGAAAGTCCCAGTGCTGGTAAAGTTATGACCAGGGTGAATGATTATGTAGGAACGGCAACATTTAGCTTCAATATTTTATACTCACATAACTCAGAGGGAGGACTAGATCGGCTTTCCAAGCTGAAATCAGTAAATGTGCTTGCATTCCTTTCGGTGATTAAATAAGTTGCAAAGCCTGCAATATTTTTAGTGTGGTCTTAGAATATTATGATTCTCTTTCCTGGAAAGCATAGGAGCTGTTCCAGTGCTATTTTCACCCGCTTGTTGATGCTTCAAAGCAGCTGATAATAGCAGGAAAAATCTGATCAGGATTTGGAAATAAATTCAAATGCTCATTTCCCCGTGGGGCACGCTTTTGTCTTAGCCGTCTTTTTTCTGTGGACATGAAAATCAGATGTGGAGCGCTGTGATCCCAGAAGGGGAGTGTCCTTCTTTCTGACATTGAGACAACCCAGGACCTTCCATAGATCAAACATGGCCTGCCTAAAAAAAGCCATGTGTAGGTG
Organism: Chelmon rostratus; assembly: GCF_017976325.1. NCBI lineage: Eukaryota > Metazoa > Chordata > Actinopteri > Chaetodontiformes > Chaetodontidae > Chelmon > Chelmon rostratus. The sequence goes on along the minus strand of NC_055663.1, from coordinate 15,566,773 downwards.
ACCCCCTCCACCATTTATTTTAGCACGCAGAGCCGAGGAATGCTTGCTATCAAAATTACCTCCAATTTGCTTGAGTTTATTATTTCACTTCGGTGCAACGTGCGATAAAAGCTGAAGCCCACCAGGAGTTGTTGTCACTCGGTAACAGTCGTTTGACTTCGTCAGGGTTGCACAAAGGTTATCGTTCAATGAAGTAACGTGATAAATTTTACTGTAAAGCTCATAGGGGGAAATATCTTCCCTCTGTCTCTCTGGGTCTCCCACACACAAACACACGTCACATGTACTGTACATACACCACACATGCTGTATATATTTTGTTTAAAGTCACTGAAGCCGAGTACACACCAGTGTTTCTCCTTGGAGTTTCATTTCAGGAATGCAAATGCCTTGGGCCCAGACACTCAGTGATTTATCTCCTTATTTATCTTTGCACACATCTGCCTGTGCCCTTGTGTCTGCCTGTTGCTCATTCCTCCCTTCTTTCAGCCAGCATGTCTCCCATGGGACCCGGGACTCCCCCACTTGCCCCTCTGTGCCCCTTACACACACGCTTGTGTGCATGCATACGCACAAAGTACACGCACGTGCAGGCGCAGGGTGAGAATATTCAGCTGCGCTCACTATTGCAGTGCTTTATGCTACCCTCACCTTGCTACTGTCAGCTTTGCTGGGGCCCAATAATCCAGACTGTTCACGGCCATGTGCAGAGGTCTCTGCGCTTAGAGCATCAACAATCTGCACGCTGCCGCTGCTGGTTTCAGAACACTGTGGTGGTGCATTACTGGAAGCCATAGAAAGTGACCTGATACCCACACTTGCTTTCTGTCAACAAAGATTACACTCAGACGAGCGCAATGGGAGTTCTGGGCAGACCAACCTGCTGCTTTATGTCTCATGCGGACAAATAGAGTATGTGCAGGGCGGGTTGGAGCTTTGTTTTTCTTGTCAGAAACAGGTATGAATAACAGCAGGGCCTGCCACAACACCCCCCAAGTGAAGTTTCATCTCTTCACAGCATTGCCATAAAGTAAACACCAGTAGTGCAATTGCACTATGTTTCTTGACATGTCTTGCTGCTCATTCAGACGTCCCCTGTCCTCTTGTGCTATGCCCTACACCCCTCTCCTAAAGTGCCTCACATTCTGCCTTGATTTCACATTTCCTCGTGCGGGCTTGTCTCGGGCCCTGCAGAGAAACCGCCGCCTGGTGTGAGGTCAGGTGTTATTTATCACAGCCGTCGGCGCGGGGAGTTGACATTCGTACAGGCGTTCTGCTCTGCCATTGTAATTGACTCTCCTTGTCTTTTCGAGGACACCAACAGCTATAACTATGTCAGGACACCTCTCCGCTATATATTACCCATCTCAGTGAGGAAGACAACTGGTGAGTTATCATTCTGCATCAGCTAAACACAAGATGGGAGACACGGCTGGTAACTGGGAAATGGCAGGATTTCACAAAGCCAATACAAATCTCAGCCAGATTCATTTTTGCCTCTCTATTAATCCTCTTTCTTTCTTTCTTTCTTTCTTTCTTTCTTTCTTTCTTTCTTTCTTTCTTTCTTTCTTTCCACATCACACATGCTTTGTCCCAGATTGTCAAGTAATATAAGTAATAACATAACAGCAATCCCAGTACTTGGGGATGAACTATGAGTGAGCTGTTTTCAAAAGAAATTGAAAACCATTTGAGGGGAATCAAATCTATAAATGTAGGCTTTTATCATACTGGCCCAGTTGAATTATTAGAGTCCAAGGTGCAGCCGCTTTCAAAGAAAAAAAAAAAAGGAAATCAGGCCAACTTGTCTGATAGGGCTGACATTTGTGGGGCAAAGGCGGCATGCACATTTTCAGAGGTCATCGGAAGGTAAACACTTATTAATGGTTACCTGCATGACAATCAGATAAACAGGTCATGTAATGATTAAGCCAAGGTTGGCCAGGTTATAGGCCATGTGTGCACAAAAGCATGTTGGATGAAAGCAGGTTCAGGCTGGTGCTAAAGGAGTGAATGTAATTGTTCTAGGACAGCGATCTTTGACCTTTGATGTGTGAATGCAGCAGACAGAAATCTCCGGCCCAGTCGGGTGAAACGGCAGAGGCACGCATGTGCTCGATGGCAGCTACACCTCGGAGATTTAAATATTTGAAAGCCATCCAAAGCGTAATGAAGGTGCTGTACGGAGAGATAGCTGCTGACGGAGTAACATGAAAAGAGAAGGGAAGGAGCAGAAAAAACATTCAACCCAACTTAAGTTCACAAGGTCATTTCCAGCTCGGGGATTAAGTAAACTAAACAAAACTACACAAGCTGCAACTTATCAGACTGCTTGCATGCCAGGACTTTTTTTTATCTCCCCCTCGTGTTTGTGAGTGTGACAGAGAGGCCTCGCAGTCCTCAGCAGCGTCGAACATTAGAAAGACCTTCAGAATGCTAAGAATTCATAGTTTCCCCTTAATAAAGAGCATTAAAGGACTTTTGGATCCTATGGTTTGTAATGGCAGGCAGGACTCAGCCTGTGTGTGACATGTCAGAGCAGTGGCTCCTTATTCCTGTCACATGTGGTTTGGATCGCTTGTTTCCAGCATGTTCACGTCTGTTTTTTTTTTTACTTAGTAATTGATTACACAGCTGATTTATCACTTTTTTTTTTTTTTTTTTTTTTGCTTTAAGTGATGCGTTGAAGTTGAGTTAGCTGGTTATTCAGTGTCAGAATGTGTGACAGTGAACGTGGTCTCTGATCACAGCTCAGGATGCTTTAACTCGGTGCCTCGACAGAACATCATTGAAGCTTTTGTGAGGATCGCTTTGTTTGTTTTGATGAGATGCAGAGAACTGTTTCGACTGCTCTCACATTCCTCCGGTAACCAAGCGGAGTACTTGAGGAGAACTTATTTCTCTGTGAATTGCTCCAACATGTGATCACTCAAAACCACCAGGGTGCTCTGAACATGAATCCTGAATATTTTGCAGCTTTTTAAAATACAGAAAGGCAGTGTGGTTGTTTGACCCTTGGACTTCTTGACATGTTTATTTATGAAATCCTTTGACTACTTTGAAATTTCTCAGTAGGCACCGCTCACTTACTTTCCAAACTTATAATGGTGGTTGCTGCATAAAATGTTCAGAAGAGTTGTCTAAATTACCTTATCAGAAATAAATAAAGCAGCATACATTTTTGAAGGATGATGGACCACAATATAATTGATGAAAGGAAGTTCTAGAAGTCTTTTGCGAGAAGTATATTTGGGAGAAAATTAGTGTTTCCTGCTTACTTGCACACAACTCCATAAAAATTAAATTCTGACCATCGTGGAAATGGTTTTCCTTTGTATAAAACTGTTTTAGATCCTTTCTCTGTATTATCAACTGGGCAACATTAATTCAGAATAAGAATCTTTTATTCCTGATGCGTATTATACTTTGTGGACTTCTTTTAAACAGAATTTGGGGTCAGAAAAGTAGTTGGTGTTGCTTTCCTGCTTTTGTCCACCTCAAACAAAACCTTTCAACATAACAGAGCACTAAATAGTCATTTATAAAGAAGGAGTAGACTTTTTTCTAACATGCAAACATGCTAGTGTGCCTCAGTCCCTGAACCACCCACGCTTTAGGCAAGAGACCTACTTTGCAAATATTGTTAAGTCATAAAGATTCATAATTTTAAATTGTGCAAATGCTAATAAAGTTGATTTTATTCTAAAAGTACCAAAAAAGGTCTCTACTCTACAAGTCAGCATATCTGATCATTATAGAGGTGTGACTTACCTTGAGCTCTCAAATAAATTTCATTTGTTTAAATAAATCCTAATTCTGATGTTTGGAGGAGGCGATCTGTCATACCGCTTGCTGAACTGATATGTATGCTTTGCTCCAAGGCTCCAGTCATCGGCCAAAGCCAATATAGGAAAGGTGAAATGAAGCTGCCAAAAACCCTGGCATAAATTACATAAGTGAGAGAATACTCTGGAGTCGGTATCACCTCGAGAAAAACTTCAACATTAAAAACGGAGGGGGAAAAAAGGAAAAGAAAAGTCATCTGGTTTCCATTAAGAAGATAAAATGGTTCACTCTGAGCCTTTTACTGGCCGCTCTGTTACTGGGAGGCGTCCATGCTGCTCTCTCCATCATCATCCAGTTGACACAACATTAAAGGCTTCAAACGGTCGCGCAGGGTTCCTTAATCAAAAACTAATTGTAATAGATATTGAGGAGTGCTAACACTCTGACCGCTCAGCTGGTATCAGTGGTCCAAGGCTGGAGATACCATTAAACACAACAAAGGCATGATAGCTGAGACAGGGCAATGCAAGTGTGAAATACAACATGTGGCTGAAAAGACACACATACCCTGATACCATAAAGTGCCGGTCCAAGGCAAGCCTGTCAAGCTTAGTTATTTAGAAACAAAACAATGGATGTGGAAAATCCCTTAAAGTTGATACAGCAGGGAGATTTAAAATCACTGAAAGCTAAGGAAAGGATACTGTGGCATAGTGTCAGGCTTAGAAAATTAGGAACATGTCAGACCTGACAACAGTTTGGTGAGTTTTTTTTTTTTTTTTACTCTGTGTTAGTGCAGGGGTTGTGGACCTGCAACACAGTATCTAATTCAGCAAATTAATTCTCTTTAATTTGATTAGTTATTATCATTAACAATAACTCATGTCCAATCAAAGGCCTTTTCTCCTATATATTAACCTTCCAGACACACTCCCACTTAGCGTATTAAAATTTGAGTCCAAATTCATGAACAGGGTGAGCGGAGCTTCTTTATCAGAGTGATACATGGTGTAATTCTCATCTGCTTGGATGACTGAGTAAAGAATTAAGGCTACACATAGACTTGTTGTCTTCACTGTGTCACTCCCTTTGACAAGGCTCATTCTTTTCCCGTTAGAGACGAAACTTTGATAAACATGTCCTCAGATAAATGTTAACGGACTCACAGAGGTCAGGACTGTCACACTGGACAGACTGTTAATAGGTGCCACTTCTTAAAGGCATCTAAACGCCTCTTTGAGTTTAGGAAAGTGGTGATAATTCAGCACAGTTTCCGTAGGAAATACGTTCATATTGGATGGTTTTGCACCTCTTGATTTATGTCCAGTGCCAATGCAGGGAGTAGTGTGCCCTTTATGCAGCGAGGCAGGGAGGAAGGGAGTGGTCGCCGGGTGGTGGATGTACGTATCGCATGTCTGACTTTCACGCAGGAGTTTGTGTCCCATCACAAACCTGCAATGCATTAACCTCCGCCTTTTTTGTTGACTGCAGCCACCATCTTTCCCAAACCTTACCAAAGTTTTTTAGTTGCCTAACCCTAACCCGGACCTTAATTGTAGTTAATATTCCATAATATGGTAGTTGCTCTACACTTAAAGAAAAAAGCAACAAATTTAAAAACGTTGACTACGCTGATCTAAAAAAAAATTATTGCGATTCGTCCAATACTGATACTTCCATCAGTCGTGTTGGAAAGTTTAACGCAGCAGCATCTACTTTGAAGTAGTTGCACTATGACTATGTGTACACATACACCCCCGCAATAGATAAATACCCGTCAGTCAGCATGTACGCACACATGCACAGACACACACACCTGTACTGTGTGTGTGTATGTTGCAGTTTTACTCTGTTGGTATAAAAGGATATTAAAAGTCTATATTGTATGTCACTTTGGCTTTACCACAGTCAGTTTCCTCTGACCATAAATGTATGCCTATGCACGCTAACTGTGTGGAAAATGCATGCAGCCTCCACCTAGCATAACCACCCCTGCTGCACTCCCCTGTGGATAACAAATGGGCCTTTTCTCTGGGAATTGAGGCTAAACGATGGTTTCACTTAGAGAGCAAAGTGACTGTCCATCTTCATAACAGTGCTCTCCATCAAAGAGCAATGAATCCCATCCCGTCCCACTGGCTCTGATTAAACGCAGGCAATGGATATCCCCTTTATGAAGGCCTGCAAAGCTGGCCCTCATGTCAGCCTTGCACCTGCAACTATCAGCTTCTCCTTCTCCTGTAATAAAAAAAGCCCCACACATCTGGTCAGGGGAGCAGCGCGCTGCTCTTCAGCCAAGTCTGTTTGAAAGTGACACACCTCCACTTGATTTAAATTACCTAAGGCATTTCTTATTGGAGGGGTCACATGGAAAACCCACAGGTCACAAAGTTCACTGGCTGAGGGACTTTCACCCTTGGTTGTGCTTTGAACCTTCCCCCTGGTCTTTCCTCCTAATTGTTGTGTGATAGCATCATGTTAAAGCAGTGCCCTCTCTCATTTACGTAAGGTTATGATGTATAATTGCATTATGAAACTATCACTGGTTCGTTCTCCTCTGTTGCCATTGAACAGAATCACTGATGGATGCACATGCTCCGTGCAGCTATGAGATGTAGCCACTCCTCAACGAGATCTGAGGCCGTTAAACATCCTTTGCTGTTATCCGGCTGAACGAATCAAACTGTCTGTGAAATAACTTGAACTGAATAAAGTCCACATGCTGCCCAACAGGCCTTAAGACGTTTCTGTCACTCATCTGCATTATTGATGCAAGAGTAACCTCTTGGAAACCTTGGAGATAAGTTAATATAAAGTGCATTTAAATACATAATTCTTTGAAAAAGACACTAAAAATTGATGTTTTTGTTATTGAAATCCCCTTCTTTAAGTCTTAGCAATGAAAAAAATCATCTGCCTCATTGTTTAAGAGTTGCACACATTAAACTATCACTGGCTCATATAGGCGACACATGTACTCACCATTGCATCAAATCTCGTTTGACCGCTCGCCGCGTGGTCTACGGTCGAAGTTTCCCCCAAGGTCTTGGGTCGGCCAACTGTAAGCCGTTCAGATTCGTCCTCATGTAGAAAAAAGCTATGTGTAGCATCAGCTCAGGAAAGAGAAACTGGAGGTGAAAGAGCGACTAGCATCTAATCAGTCCTGCCATTGTCAGGTTAACATCTATTTACAGGGTACAGAGTTAAACCACTTGTGCATCAAGTGTGACCCAGTAGCACACACCGTACGTGATGAGAATCACTTGCTGTGATGAGCACTTTTAAGAAATTCGCTCTAGGAAATAGACTGCTCTGTCACTAATACAGTCCTGAGGACACGCAAGCCTTTGTTTTTAATTGTCCATGAAAAGCAGGTTGCATATTAGATGGAAATGCCCGTGAATGCCTTTAGCTGATCAGGTGGAGACAGAGAATTCAAAGCAAACTGTCTGACATCAGAGCAGAGTGCTTGCGTGTCTCTCAGCGAGGTATCAGAATGCACACAGAGGTATTCTATTGTTCATACATTAGCTAATGTCATTATCTTGTCTGTGAAGTCAAAAGGGCTAATCTCATGTTATAGGATTTGCAGCCACCTAGACTGATCTCATTGGGTAAACGTTTGGCACGGCGACAAAAGAACAGGATGAAGATCCAAGTTCTGTAAGTAGTATCGATATACCAACAGCAACCTGACCCCTGTGAGTGGTCGGAATAGAACCGATTCAGATGTGGCCATTTTTTCATTTCACTTTGGAGTTTGTCCTGTGAGTAACATTCGACACACACATGTTTTTTTCTCCTTGGGCTTCGTTTCAAGAAATGCTTTTGAGATGTTTGATAGAAATGTGAGTCATTTTAAAGTCATATTCAGGGGTTAAATTTGGATTTGGGGTGGTCTTCAACGTGACCGCCTGATTGGTCCAGATGCTGGCAGATTCCTACGGTAAATTAGCAGATGTTGGATGGTTTCTACAAAATCGGGATCCAGATGAAACGCTTGGAAGGGTATTATCATATCAGGTTCATAGTGATGTCATTCACAGCAGAGACCATGAGTACTGTACCACAGTCTGCACTGGAGGGGTGACAGTAGACTGGCTATGATCAATACATCAGTTCTAAAGGCAACAATAATTGTATTGCTGTAGTGTATTGCGTTAACACTGAGCTATGTAGGAATGAACCAGCACCTTTTTTGGCCACATTGTGTTTATAGTAATTTGAGCTTGCTTATGTTTTTTGTTCAGTCAGGTGTAAGTAGGCAGTAAACCCAAACAAAAAAGATGAAACATGTCTAAATTGTACGAAGTAGAGATAGAAACCTCATTACAGTGCACCGTAATAACATTTGAAGTACTGGAAAATGTCAAAATATGGCCATACGATGTAATCAAAACATGTCACATGCATTTAATATAATGTCTCAACTGCTAATGTAGTTTCTCAACATGTTGGCTTTGGTGCCAATTTTGAGAACTGCCAAACAATGCAAACAGTTATATTCGTATGTGCTTGCTTTCTGAGAGTTATGTGAGAAGAAACGTGAAGCTGAAGGCACGCTGTGATTAGCTTAGCATAATGAATGGAAATGGAGGGAAACGGCTAGCCTGGCATCCTTTAAAGCTCATAATTATATCGTGTTTATTTCCTCACTGATAAAAGTGCTGCCTTTCAGTTTTAATTGTGTCTGATGAAAACCTGAGGGTGTCTACATGAGAAGACCTGCATGTTCCTTTGCTTTGCTGCAATGAGAAAGCTCGTAGTTCTTGATAATGTTGCAGTATTTATTTGAACATACATTCTAACAAAATCGCAAATGTATGCTGACCAAAACTAAGACACAAAACTCAAGCAGACAATAAAGACTTGCAGTAAATTTGAGTGCTGTAGGACATATTTAGTTGGGTGACATTTTAAATACATCATAGTTTGTTAATCATAATCAGACACACAGGCGGATACCGGAGATAAAGAAAGCGCTAAAAGTTGGTTATAAAGCATGCGGAACTCTCAAGTTGTAATAGTTCAGGTTCTTCCTCTTCTCATCTTCTGAAACTGTGGGAAAGCAAAGTCACAATAGTTGAGGATATTTCCTTAAACCGGCCTTACGATGTGTATCTTTCTTGGCAACGCTTAGATGGGCCCAGCTATTATGCCGATCTTTCCCTAGAGCGTCTTTTGAATTCATTAGTCCCATAATGCCCATTTGCCATATTTGTTAACATGCTGGGTCACCTGTCTCAGAGCTGTCCATGTTGACTAGATCTGCCTTTTCATCGTTGAGAGCTACCTGCCATAATGACCCTGTAATAAAGTGTCATTATCTATCCACCCAGTCTAGTGTACCATGCACAAAGCCACTGGAGGAATCCAGGCCCCGTCCAATTCATTTCTGCCGGGTATAAATGTCAGCGTCCTTTTGTGAGGATTACAGACATTCCCACATTAGGGCCGGACTGATTGTTCTATATGGAACGGTGGGAGTGGAATAGAGCGTTTGATTTCAGATAATGTAGAACAAGACAAACGCCACCGGTCTGGACGGGGCTTTTTGTCTAAACCTGGCTGCAGACTTGAATCTGAGCCTATAACTGTGTCAGGAAGAGCTTGAAGAGATGAGAATGACAGTGGTGTGGATTACACAGTCCGTTATTACAATTTGTCAGGTTTTATGATGCCAGTGACGGCTGGAATTTATCTCTTCAACCTTTTATATTCTTCCTCATTGTGCCATCTAAAGCTATCTGAGGCCCTAATTTGTCACTTTGTACATCCCTCATTGGTGGGTTCTTTTAAAAGGCATGAGTAGATGTAGACTGTTCCACAAACTCACTTTAATCACAGATAGTCTTTTTAGTTTTTGAGTGCATGGATGAATGTCGTTAGGACTCATGGTTCAGTTCGGCCTTGTGAAGCCAATTCATGGTTTTGAACTTTTATCTGAATTCCCAGAATTTTAGCAAGTTTAGTCCCTAAACCTGATAAACTCATTTTTGTAGATGATTTTAATGTTCATGTGGACGCCAAAAATGATTAGTACTGCATTTTTCTCCTGATTAGCTTTAATTGGCTTCTGTCAGAGTGTATATAACCCCGCTCCCTGTTTTAGCCACACCCTGGACCTTGTTCTGTTGTATGGCATTGAAATTGAACATTTAATCGTCTTTCCGCAGATTTATCTAATAACTTCTGAATTCCTTTCACTGGACTTAGCGTCGCAAGGCAAAAATTCGTACACTAGATGTCTATCAGATAGTGCTGTAGCTAAATTTATTTCATTAGCATTTAGCTCAGTGCCATGCCTCAATATAACAGAGGGCTCCTATGCTGACTTGATTCCCTTCCAAACTGATCGCCTTGTTGATAGTGCTGCATGCACACTGCAAATGACACTCGCCTTTATTGCCCCTCTAAAAGGGAATTTAATAAAACAAAGGAGGTTAGCTCCATGGTATAACCCCCAAACCTGCAGATTAAAGCAAACGTAGTGAGAACTTGAAAGGAAATGGTGTTCCTCCAATCAAGAACAATCTATTTTGGTTTGGCAAGAGAGTCCCTGAGATAACTTCTGCCATGATCTGGTGCCGTGTAAATGAAACTGACTTCACTTATAACAAACGTTAGATTGGCATTTTAGAAAATTGTTTGTTCTGGTTATTTGTTCACTTTGAGCACGAAATTGTCTTCTAAGCGTCAGTGTGAGTGATTGTAAATAAGCTGCGCACTTGCCAGCGACGCTGTGACTTACACAAATCCTTGAAATGTACAGTACGGTTTGCAAAGATCATTGCTTTGCCGAACATGTTTAATATCTTGTTCAGTAATTGGTATATTGATTGCTAATGTCATCGTGATTTAGTAGAGAGGCAGTCATGTGGCAGCTTCAACAATTCAAGGGCTCCTTTGTCCATTCATCAGCACCCCTGATTGGGCCCATGTCATGGTTAGCTGCAGGCCCAGCAGATAAAGATCAGTGGATGATTGGGCACACACATTCTTAACATGGCTGACCCGTGACATCTCAGGGGCAAGCAGGGAGCCTGTCATTATGTGTACAATGCACCGCTTTCTTCCCTCTTATCTTTGCTGATGACATTGAGAGTTTTTGCATTAACTCATTAACGAAAAGACTCATCATTAAAGGCATCGCTGGGGCACGGTGCGGCGGCGGTGACACTGCACCGCCGCTGCGAGCAGGAATGTGTCCGGGGCTCTGCGGCAGCACGCTGACAGCATGAGACCCTCGCAGTGCTTCGTGGAAGACGTGAGGCTACAGAGACGCGTTCCTCTTGTTGACTTGCACGCTGTGTGGTGCATTTAAAGTGCATATGTTAGATCCCGATACCACTTTATGCGCAGGCACCCTTTAAAAATTGTACTGAATAGCTTTATTGATGTTTCATGAATCCTTTATTAATTTGTTTTAGATCATTTCTAAGCTTTTAGTGAGAGCAATGTTTGGAGTGCAGGAGGGTTGTGACAAAACTCTCCTGGCTGAGGATGACACATCATCCAGGATGACACCTTTTAGTGAGCTTTCAATTCATCAGAAAGACCCTCCAACACACTCTCATTTCCCTTACCTTCTGCAAAAGGTTGTTTGCTGGCTAACGGCTAATAACTGGTTTATAAAGCATTAGTAAAGGATATATTAACCCTTAATTCTGTCATTAGTTAATACTAATAAACCCTTTGTAAACGGTGCCTAATCAAGATGTGGTGGATTCATATCAGGGTATCTGAGTCTGAGTGAGCTTTTGCATTGTTTTGATTCAGACTAGTGAGTTTTATTAAGCCTCGTAACGTTCCAGGAAGACGTCTTCATAACACTGCGTCTATCTAAATTTCAAGCCTGTGTCACTCCACGTATGCACTGACTGTTCATTGTGCTTGTGTGTGTGTGTGCGTGCGTGCGTGCACGCTCACACTCACATGCATGGTGAATGGGAGTGCTTATGTGCAGCTCATGTGTTAATGCTGTCATTTCCACAGATCAGTCACAGCAGCCTTCTCTCTGTTGCTTATGGTTATGTCACCACAATTACAAGAGAGAAGGGGGGCAGAAATAAAGTGTCTGTGCAAGATTGATAGCTTTGGTCTTTAGTTCAATTGTAAATTAGAATAGCAAGTCCCTCTGGGATACAAGGGCTCTATTTATGATTAAGAAAGAGCCTCCATAACAGAGTGGTGGTAGAAAAGTTTGCTCCCTCTCACAAACAGGCAATTAGCTTGATGAAATGGGCCTCACTTTTTTTGCAGCCTGGTTATGTGAACCCATATTATTATGGGCAGCTTTGTAGTTTATAGTATTATTTTCACCTTGAGCTGCAAACAATATGGTGTTTAAGCAAACGGTGGCTTTTTTCATGTATTGACGCTCAGCCGCCACCTTTTTATCACTACAGTTGAATTTGAACAGAGCAAGTTTAGACATAAACAGAGGTATTTATATCATGTGACGAAGGTCGGCAAGTTTCACACCATTACTATCTTTTAGACGGGCTGAGAAACTGTAAAATGACACATAAAATAGCACGGGTACAGGCATAGAAAATAAGTTTCAACAACATTTATTTTAATGCATCTTGACATTTATTTCTCACCAGTGCTTCGTTATAACCTGCTACAGTTAATGACCAAACATGTACTGTATATGCTGAATACACTAATTAAGATTTTTTAGAGAAAAGCACATAGTTTACCTATGCATGCTTTGCTTTAACCTTTTATGTTTCAGAGCGATTTTTAAAAAAATCACATAATGAGTTCTCATTAGCGACAAGCCTGCCATTTGAGCCGGTGTGCACAGCGTTTCCATCTTGCTTCAAAGTTTTCCTCTGGAGGACGTAATCCTTGCATTGTGGGCTCACTGCCACACCAGTTATACAACCTGACTGAACAGATTTGTCCCCTACTGTATGTTTCCTGGAAGAGATCAGTCACACCCTTTTTTTTTAAGCTTTACTAGTGTTTCATTCATAGAGGAAAATCTGGATCAAAAAAGGAGCCAGACGTTAGTATTAGTTAACACTCTAGAGCAGTCTGATGATCTGGAAAGCTATAAATCCTCCTCTGAAATAAGCTGTGTAAAATATTATTACCTCAACCATTATAGTGAAAGGCTTTATGGCTGAAAAATGACCAGACTGCACAGTATTAAGGCAACAGAATATCATTGGTTGTGTTTCAGACTGAGCAAGTTAGTAGGTGAACCAGTAGGTGTATGTACCAAAATGATGCAGCATTGTGTCAGTGGGCATAGCAAGTGCAAATCTGATCAATATGTTAATTCAGAAATTAATATGATTACGTTTAATGTGTTTTCCAGGACCAACAGTCACATCGTGGTAAACTACAGAGTAACCCTGCTGTTGTTGCAGGGCGTAGTGCAATGCATTAATCTACAGCATCCACCCAACTGCCACCAAATTACACTAAATGGACAAACTATTAGGCTTGTCCAGTCTTTTCATGTACTTCCTCACTGAGGTGAATCTAGATAAGAACAAAATGTATGTCTGATAAAATCAGAAAAGAAGGCACTTTTGGAGAAGGCGATGCAGGAATTTTAAGATATGACAGGACTGAAAAGTGGATTGTAAAAAAAAAAGGTGGGGTGGAGGTGATGACTTCCCATTGCTCACAATGTACCTACCACCTTGGTACCAGTGCACCGCTGCCTCAAGTCTTTCTTTGCTCAATTAATAATTTAAAGGGCACCAACTGAAGGTTTGTGTTGTTTTTTTCCCTTCTGATATTTTCGCTTGCAAGCCAGATGAGGCTTCTCAACTTCAGACAGCACGAGACATGTGTGGGCACCTTTTTTTTTTGTTTTGCCCAAGAGCACACACTCCTGTGCCAGCTGTTGCCATGGAAATTACACCAGTTTATAACATTTGTTTTGAGTACAAAGACTGTGGTGATCACCCAGTAGCTCTTCTCTTGCTAGTGTTTACACTTGGCTAATAAGTTCATTTTTGTTCTTTGCTTTAATGCCCTGCAGTTTCTCTCTGCCAGATGCTGTGGCTGCGCACACAGCGGCCACCATTGTTGTTTGCAGCTCTGCTTCGCCTGTCGATTGATCCACAAACAGATGTAATCCTTTGAATGTGACTCACCAAAGCTGAGCCAAGTGTTTTCTGTTGGTTCGCCACATTTTTAAATCGCCTTGGAGGTCAAAGTCCTGTCTTTCAAGTTTGCCTTTACTGCTTTATTTTAGTTTGTGCTGTACCCGTTGAACAATGGGGTCTAGTCATATTGTTTAAAACATACATGCCATTGTGCAAGGTCTTATTAATGCAATGTGACTTTTACTCCAACTGCTACTTAAATCCCACATAAGCACTGCACAGCATTGACTCTGTGTATAACAAGAGGTAAAACTAACAATCTGGCTTAGGTTTCCGAAATTATTTTTAGATTTTTCTCCCAGAAAAATAAAACATTTCAAGCTCAGCCAAAAAACAGCCTCATTCAAACCTCTGATTGTTTAGTCCATAACTTACGGGGTCGAGTGGCCATCTTGGAAGAAAATTCTATATAAAGTTATATCTTATTGTCCAGTGTCACATTGTTTCTGTTTGGTGATACCTCACTCTCTTCTATGACAAATGGAGGTGGCAAGCAAACACGATCAGGTGGTTTGCTGCCAGCCAGCGGAGTAGTTGCAGCTCCTCCTTGCTGTCGTTACATTTTAACATGAACCATACACGGATCCTCTAAACTGTGACGTCATCAGGCTGTGAAGTCATGAATTAGAGTCTCACTTTGTGGACTCAATAGGAAATATTCACCTGAATATTTACCTGTCAGTCAGTGTCACATTACAGCAGTAGTATTTCATTTTAGACGTTTACGTGTAGATAATCATCGTGCAACTGCACAGCAGAGAATACTTATTCTTTGTTACCCTTTTGTCGACCTCTGCCCTTTTATGACACCATACTATGTACTGAACGGCCCTGATCTGTCCTCAAATACATCAATAACAGTTTCAGATACTGAAATTTGGTGGTATTCTGACACAGTAGTCTGGTAATGTCTCACTGTTAAATGCATTTTATAAACTTAATAGATAGAAAAGCAATGTTTATTATGTGTGGCTGCATGATATAAGAACTGCCATTGAAATTGCAACATATCAAATAATGTCAATTAAAATAAATACTAAACATAGAAGAATATGACACTAAACCAACAAACATTTTTTAGTTAATTAGCAGCACTCATAAACTGGAACATTACAAACAAACACTGTTCATGCCACAGAGTGTATTTGAGAGCACAATAACTAATGTCTGACCTCTGGGCCACTATCACATGTCCACAAATCCCCTCTCAATTTATTGTCAGCGGAGCAAGTCTAAGATTTGACTCTCATGACATCATCCAGGGAGTATTGACTCTCGTGTTGTGAGCTGTAGGAGCAGCTTCTGTGTGTCCTCATATGATGATATAGAAGATAAAGTAACCAAGATCCTTTTAATAAGTGATTTTTTTTATGAGTTTCCACCTTGAGGTCATCTTCATACTGACAAAAATCAGCTTTTTTCCATACAGCGTCATCACTGTTATGATGGTCTTAACCAAATCCCATTCACATTCCATTTGCTTTTTATCCCCCCCCCACCATCAGTTCATAAGGGCCATTGATCACATGTGGATATGTGTGATTGAAAAACCTCAAATGGCAGTATTTGCTATTATACAGTATGTTCCATTCACAAATGTTGAATCAGTACCTGTGGAGGCAGAGGTGTAGTTAACATCGTCAATATTCACGGGCTGCTGGTTTTGTGCATAGTGATAAAATTTATGTCTGTGGCGCTTTCACACAGAAATGCATTCTTATGTTAAAACATTCAAGCTTGATTGATTTCTCAGCCTGCAGTCTTTAGGCTTGGAACTGGTAAAAGTGCCTGCTGTAATATGTTACTGTTGTTAATTTCAGTCTTAGATCCAGTTTGCTTTAATTTCAGGAAACATGAGGGCTGCACTTGTAAAATGGTGCACATTTGCACCACCGAAAGATGCTATCATTATACAATGTAGAGACTGAGCATTGCAATACATGTATCGCTAAATCTCCACTTTATTTTTTTTACACATATCCCACAGATATCAGTGAGGCCAAAGTCTGAATTAGCTTTAGAGAATATTTCATCAAACAAGGAGCTGCACTCTCACTGTTTTCAAGCCATCGTTATAGATTTTAACATAATGCCTAATACAGTTGAAACAATAGCTCCAGTGGGGGGGAAACAACTTTATTTACACATTTACATGAAAGTGTCATGGTAGAACAGGAAGAAAAGAAATTCTTAAAATATAAGTGCACAACATGAGGTCTGTGTAAAGAATATCAGTTAAAACACAGCTCATATGATATTTTAAAACTTTATTAGTCAGAAATGTGTCAGGTGTAACACTGCAGATTGCACAGCACTACGTATTTGACTGCCATCACGTCAAACAGTAATACTTTATTGGTCATCCCATAACGATACATGGCACAAATAAAAAGTGTTTCCAAAATCTTCAAGAAGTAAGAAACACGGCTGCGGCTCTAAGTGTTTTCCCCTCGCATTACAAACAGTGTGATTCCTCCTGGAGATACAAGGTTTTCACATGACAATACCAGTTGGATATAATTAGTGAATCTAATGATAATGAGACGTTAATGATCACTTCAGAACGCACTGGCTGTCGTTCTCACTAATAAACATTTCTAGCTGAAATGTGAGAAAATAAAGCATACAATGCAACGTTAAGTAGCTGTAACAGAGAGCTGCAGTGAGCCTCCTCTGCATCCGTTTGTGTAACGTATACAGATCTCACACTGCTACCACATTACACCTTCAGTTACAGTAATTCAATACGCTGTCTGCTGCCTTTGGGGCCACATGTGAACCACGTCTGAGCTCAGGACTGAACACTGCCACAGCTTTCGCTCTTGTGTCTTCTCCCAAACTTTTTCACTGACTGAAGACAAAAAAAAAAAATGTGTGTGAGGCGAGTGGACTGCCCACTCTCCCTTTTAAAAAGAAAAGGGAGGGTAGGTCACACTCAAAGAGACACATCTCACAAGTGCCCGGTACAACCGCAGTCTTGTACTGCCGGTCGCCGTGCAGCTCCGCTGGGACAGATGGGGTGTAAGCTGCTTTGCCGAAGGGTACTTCAGCAGTTTAGTTCCTGAGGGTTAGAGAGCACTTATCACACAATTCCCCTACCCAGACTTTCCCAGCAAGTCCTCAGAGTTAAACCATTGACCTTCTGGTCATTGCTGCTACGCTGCTGCTGCCTCAAGCAACCGTCACGTATTCTCCATCGCTGCAGTCTTTAGCAGCCAAAACAACACATCATCTATCATTTCTCATATCATCCCTCCAATCTAAAGTTTTGATCACTTTAACAGCCACGATTCAAACAGCCAGCCTTTACAAATACATTAAGAGCACGCTGGCTGGCAGTCAGCCTAAAGAGTGATCATTGAGACAAATTGATCCCTATCTGTTTAAATTGGCACTATAATCTATCATTGGCAAATTGAACACAGTGAGCTATCTGGGATCTATTGCTTTTTTAGATAGCGGCCCTTGGGGCACGCAGACAGAGAGAAAGTGATCTACAGCGCCGAATGAACTCTTTATAAAATGCTCGCAGACGTGCATGTCTGCTTACGCGAAAGCACACTCCTCACAAAAAGGTGAACATTATACACCTTTTTCTCTCTCAGTGTATGTGCACGCCTCTGTGTGGCTGCCATGTGCGTGCATACAATCTAATCACTTACACACACACACACACACAACCCATATTTACCATAAGGAGGAGTTGATTAATATAATGGAATGCAATTTTCTGAAAATTACATATCATTAAGAAGCCAAAAAGACAGAAACATATTTTAAAGTATACTTTTGTCATTTAAGTCAGTAAAATCAGAGGAAACTATATTCAAGAATATGCACACAGCATACGTTACTGGTATGAAAGAAAAAAAAAAACACTATGAATATCATACTTTTGAGATGATCATTTTATAACCACACAATTATCAAATCTTTTATGTCATGAAAATTTCAATGTTAAGATATCCTTAAAGGAGAAGATTTATTTTGCTTTATCTCTTCCTGTGATTATCTGTGAGTCTGCAGTAACTTCTTGAAACTTTAATTATGTTTTGTCAGCAAATATTCTTTACCTTAATGAAGCCGAATGTACAAGCAGACATTTGACTAATTGGTCTAGTTTTTTTTTCTCCCTCATCTTTGCATATATAGCAACATAACAGCACTGTGAAGCCCTGTTGTAAAGAGAAAAGAGATAAAACCTTTACTTGAGGCTACTGATTGATATTATGCAATGCAGCAGATAAAAATGCATGACATATGGGGCACCAGCACCATCAATCAAGTGATCTTTATCAAGCGAGGGGGAAAAAAAAACAATTTGTGGGTATTTAAAGAGAGTTTTGTTTATTGAATTCATGCTAAAAATGTTACATTTGTACTAGAAACAGCTGGAACCTGTTGCCTGTTAACAAGTGCTCTGTGCCATCTGAAATTAATTCCTCCATTTTTGATATTTTATGTTCATTTAAATTGAGCCAAATGTCCAAAATGACCAGTGTTTCCCTTCATGGTGTTTGTGGAGTTTACTCTCTGTCCTGCAGTCATCTCATTCAATCAGACTCTTGAAGTTGATTAGTCTGGTTAACATTTGCTCCTGCGCGGGTCTGGAAGGGTTAATCAGGTCGGGATCTTGGAGACCCCCGGGTCAGTGTCCCTCTATCTGCATGAAGGACTTGGTGAAGGCAGAGATTAGATGAAAGTCGACTTTTATCCCAGTTTTGACTCTTTACACTAGTGTGAGAGGGCTTTTTTTATCGTCGGCAGGACAGTCTTTTATTTTTCTTTATTCTTTAAGATGATTTATCTCCAAGCTTTTATAAAAAGTCAAATTTAAATGCATGAAATGTTTAACCCAGTGCACGCTGACACTTGTCTTAGTCTCCATCCGGCCTGTTGACTTTGACCACTGAGCGCATGTTGACATGTAAGAAGAATTACCAGTCGCAGTGCATGTGTCACTTTAACCTGATACATGAGTGAGAGCTTTTTCTCTGCACGCCCGTAAATCTCAACTATTATCTACTCACTATCGATTAATTTAACTGCACTTATCCCAATCAGCACATCTCCACTCCTGTGTTCCAGAGCGTGTGCTTTGTTTTACTAACAATAATAAAGTGATTTAGTCCTTTCTCCCAGCCGGAGCATGGGAAATCGTTAAGGATCCAGCTATTTGTGTGTGATCAGTAAATATTTAGTGCAGGCGACATCCTCTGTCTCGTCTTAATCGATACTAGTCCCGTTGGGCAGCGCTATTGTTGTGTACATGCAGGCTTGCTGAGCATATAGTGCTTTTATCTTCCGCTTGAAGGGAGAACAACTACTAATCGCACAGAGGAAACTTTTAAACCCGGGAAATAAAAACTGCAGCACAAGACTTTCGGGGGGTTTAATAGCAAATCAATTGCGTCGGTGTGGAAATGTTTGTGCGCGAGAAAAGGTGCTCAATTTTTCAACCAAGTATAGATTTACGCGAGGTTAATTGAGGCTATTATCATTTCTTATATGGCCTCTATTATTCTCTGCATAATGTACAATTGCTAGAGGTGTAGCTGTAATAAAAAAAGAATAAATACATTTACATATATATTATTGTTTACTTATATCGTTATTGTGTAGGCTGTATACAATAATTTTATTTTATTATTGATTAAAGCCAATTAATAATAATAATAATAATAATAATAATAATAATAATAATAATAATAATAATAATAATAATAATAATTGTATAGGCTCCAGTTACCTGATGTTTATTTTACAATAAAATTATAATTTTGGCATTTTTAATTATAGCTCTAATCACAGATCTTATTGCATCTTTACGTCCAGTATCCACACAGCCTAATTTCTAACGTGCACAATGTCATAATGCATGCTCGCCACACTTAAAGACAGGTGTCTGTTCTGACTTCACCCCCTCCCTCCCTCCTCCGTAGCCCACACAAAGCAGCGGCGTACGAGCGCGTTTTGGCCATATTACTGTAGGAGAGAAAAGGCGCACAGGATCTCTGCTCGCTGTAAAGCCTCCTTATCGTTTTCACAGGCAGTCAAATGATCATTCTGCTCGGACGACACGTCAACTTGTATTTCCAGTTTCCTCGCTCAACACCACATAACGTCCATCAGTTGTTTGCCTCGGCTCTCCAAAGTTTTTGCATGATCAGACATTGCAGCTTTCCAATAAACAGCGTGCTTTTTTGTGTTTGATCCCGCCCGTTGGAGAGGAACGCTTTGCCAGGTTGAATCTGAGCACTGTGTCGAAAAGGGAAGACTAAATATATTCTGAATAAGAGAGAAGATGCATCCCGCTACGGACGAATCAGCAACATATGCATTTGGTAGGTTTGTTACTATAAGAATACAACCTCCTGTCTCACTCTCACTAGCAAATCACTTTAATGATGGGTGTTTGCAAACTGGTTGGACTTATTGTGATCGTCATATAAATTATCACTTAGATAAGAAGCGAAAGTGACAGAGTCGCGTATTCAGTGCGCACTGTGGAAATATCGTGTATGCACGTTGCTGTCTGCAGCAGTCTATGTCTTTTATTTCAGCAGATAAGCCTCTCCGCTTATTTAAAGATAATATTTAATTCAGAGCAGATGAACAAAACGTTGCCACTTTGCCGATTTAGCCCAATAAAGTGTGCGAAAATGTATACTTACCATTTGAAGCAAAGCTGGCTCCTCGGTGCGTGGGTACCTTGCGGTGTATTTTTATTTACAGACTCTCCATGTTCACGGGATCTGTAAATAAAACCGACAAAATAGTCATGCAGACAAAATATAATTGGCTAATTTGTTTTAGAATAAAGACATAATTGGTCTAAATACCACCGCTGGGACTGTCTGAAGTGGCAAAAAGTAAATCCAACTTTGGCAACTCTCAAAGCTTTGCCGTCCAAGTCATGTAAAACAGAATTTAAACAAACAGTCATCAGTTTGAAATGGTGCTCGTTAGTTTGGTCGATGCGGGAGACGAGACTGAAGCGGTTTCCGCGTCGGATGGCTCCTCTAAATTGAATCTTATTTGAAGCAAATACTTCATACGCTAGGGGGCACCCATATACTGTAATACATCCAGCGACAATGCATGCGTGCTGCTGCTGCTGCTGCTCTCTATACACTGACACACAGCTCTATAGGCTTCAGGTTCAGCTGTGTGGCTCCGTGAAGTTTTGCCTGCGGTTCAAGTTTGATCGCCTCTGGGCGCAAAAGTGAAGCAGCCTTTACTGCAAGCCTAAAAAATGATTAACCATGCAGGCAGCAGCTCTGAACCGCCACTGACCCCGTTCCACATGCACGGCATCCTTCACCGTGTTTGTCATTATCACAAACTGTAGATTATCTTTATTATAGGCCAACATCTGACAGACACGACCAAGTGTCTAAATAACCACAAACCGCTTTTATAGTGCTGTTTATCAGGAAACGGCTTAACTTTCATCCTGGCTTTAATGTGCAGGGCATGGCCTTTCACCTCAGGTGACATTTGTTTTTTAAAACGTGGTCCGTACTTAAAGCTGAAGTTAGTCCACGTTTTGGCCACATTATGGTCAAAACTCTGACTTTGGAGAGGCAGGTTTGGCCTCTTTCTGACCTGGTGGTTTAGGAATATTTGTGGCCCAGGGGGATTAGCGGGCTGCAGCGGGTGCCCAGATGATGTCAGTAGCCTATCATAACATTTTTATAAGAGGTGTGGATTATGATGAATGGTACCTGGTGTGGCGAGAGGCGCTAATAGGTGTATTAGCCTGTACGAATGTGGGAACTTGGACTCAATGTCGAGAAAAATGTAGAAATTCAACGGACATGCGGTTATTATTGTCTTGTTCACACGCTGGGTGACCCTGTGCACACATGCAGAGACCAAAGTATCCTCGTGCTGTTTTTATTTACAATGATCCTAAATATTGTCGCCAACTTCATTTTGGTATCATATAGTCACACTGCCATATTTTTTTTCCTTGCGTCTTGTTCAAATGTGTAGTCTGTCTTTATGTACACATACCTAAAGGATTAAGATAAGGGCACAATAGACAGACAGGTTTATTGTAATGAGCACAGATCATGTCCAGAAGGTGCACCTGTGTGTCGGGGACAGAAATCTCTTTGGGTATTCCAGCTTGTCGCAGGGCTGCCGGATATACTACACCGCGACGTGACGCAAAGAAATGAGATTTAGCTTTTTCTTCGTGAAATTGCACCGCTTTATCGCGCGTGCATGCGAGAATAGCCCTGTAGCCTGGGCGAACGGAGTGGCTAGAAATGATTCCTCTTTCCCGAAAATCGTCTCCTTTTAGGACCAAGCGGCCCTCTCGACCTCCATGCTGGCTCTGGCAAGGTACCAAGTAGCACAAGTGCCGACTAGCCAATGGGGTTCAGGGGGAGGTCCCTGAGCTCTGACCAGTCAAACACACTCTCCTTCCTTATATGGCAGCTGATCTCCATGGTAACGTGTGCTAAGTTGCAGCAGTCGTGTCAAAGTTCACTATATAGAGAGCTCAGTGAGCTGATCAGAGAGAAAGCATTCTGCCAGCCCGGCTCCTACCAATCGCAAATCACTTCCTAACCTCCGCCTTTTTAACATATTTGATCACTTTGATTCTCTACTCCTTTTTCCTATTATTTTTCGGTCCACGGAGGAGGTTTGTAGGTTGTGATCTTTGTGTTTTTTTTGTTTTGTTTTCTTTTTTTTTTAAAGGTTTTAGTGCTTTCGCTTTTTTTGGGAGAGAGTTGTCTTCATATTCCAGGCTCTCAAAACATTGGCTTCAGCTGCGCGCTTGCTGGCGCTACCTCATAGGAAGAAAAGGAAGAAGACGCAGTTTTTTTTTACCCAGTTGGTGATTTTCTTCAAGACTTGTGCTGGAACTTGATAGTAGCTGCTACAGTGTGCTCACCAATTGTTTTATGCTGCTGCAGGCACGGTCTTACCAAACCTGCTCCATCGTTCACTGAATAGTCCATGCTACCTCGGTTGATTATTTTAATATTTAGACTACCTTTCCCATTGATGGGTGTACTGGATGGCTGACTGTAAGCGCCCCTGGACTTGGCCTTTAAGCGCAAGGCAGCGACTCAGCTCGCCATCGCATCAGTTTTGAAAACGTGCTTCGCAGCGGCTCCAACAGCAATAAATCGACAGTTTTTCCGGAGGTCCAGAGTGGATTCAACGTAGGCTAGATTTGACATTTTGTGTGTCCGGCTGTTAATCCCAGTTTGCCGCGTTTCCTTGAGACATTATTCACCGCGACACCAAAACGGCAGACAAAAAGTTTCTTTACGTTGACTGATAGATATGGCAATGGTAGTGTGGAGAGGCTCCCAGGACGATGTGGCTGACACCCAAGGCACCCTTTCCTCGCAAACCCAAGGAGGACTATCTCTTCCCACCCCTCAACCAGGCCAGTTGAATCTGACAGCCTCTCAGGTCGCCCCTCCGACCCCTCAGACTCCGGTCCAAGGACCCCCGAACAACACACAGTCCACGCCGACGAACCAGACGACGCAGCAGTCGGAGAAGCAGCCCCAGCACATTGAATGTGTGGTGTGTGGGGATAAATCCAGTGGCAAACACTATGGCCAGTTTACTTGTGAGGGCTGCAAAAGCTTCTTCAAACGGAGCGTACGACGGAACCTCACTTACACATGCCGTGCCAACAGGAATTGTCCAATCGACCAACACCACCGCAATCAGTGTCAGTACTGCCGCCTCAAAAAATGCCTTAAAGTCGGCATGAGACGGGAAGGTATTGGGACTTTTTGGTTTCTTATTCATGTGTGTGCGTGTGTGTCCGTGCGTTGATGTGCTTCCCTAGACGTGAGACCATGCTATGTCGCCCCCCTAGCCTGCTCCCTCTCCCGACTGCTCCCTCCGAGGCTGTGCGGCTGGAGCACGCCATGGAGCCGCTCTCTGCTGTGGTCGAGACGGGGCTCGCCAGATCCTCCTTTTAGCGCTGCGTTACAGCGTCCAGCCCCGGCGCAGCCATCGCTGCGCGTTGCACAAATACAGATCCCGGGCTGGGGCTATCGAATTCATGTTTAGATGAAGCCCCGAGCTGGGGGGGTGCATCTGTATTGAATAGATGATACAATATAGCCATCCACGCTATTATGGCGAGTGTCGAATTAAGAGATAGCAGCTCGGGCTACATCTCCACATCGATGTCTTGCTCGGTGTGTCCAAAACGGGGCATCGGCGTACGAAGCCTGCACATAACCGCTAAAAATTTCTGTGGATGTTAGTCGAAAATAGGCCTGCATGTATAGCAAAGCGAGGATGAATTGCTAAGTAGGTTAAGGGTTAAACATGCAAGGTCTCTCTTGCCCTCTTTGTGTTCCTTCACAGCCAGCTCATGTTGCTGCTGCTGAATAACATCATTTTAAAGCCGGACATATGCATGGCTCGTGTTAAACGCGTTTCGAGCGCATCTCGGGCGTTTCAGCACACGATTAGTCCCACTGCAGCCTCTTTATTACCAATGCAACCTGTCTTTTTTAAAAACTCGTGCAATCACACAATGTGTGTGTGCGTGCGTATGTGAGTGTGTGTGTTTGTGTGTGTGTGTGTTTGTGTATTTTGATGCTATAGGCCTACAGTAAACACGCTGTGTGTCATTTATTTTCTCCAGGTGCATCCTTTTGATTCAGCGGTCAGCTTTTTTCTTGTAAAATGTCCAGGTTGATGTTTGACAGCAGCACCCATAGCTCAGAGTGATTGTGTGTTTGTCTGTAGAATTCAGGCTTCAATATCTGTAGTTTCTCTTTTTACTGCAGCCGTGCAAAGGGGACGGGTGCCACCCACACAGCCACACCACGGGCAGTTCGCCTTGACAAACGGGGACCCACTGCACTGCCATTCCTACTTATCCGGATATATCTCTCTTCTGTTGAGAGCGGAGCCCTACCCGACGTCCCGGTATGGCAGTCAATGCATGCAGCCCAACAACATAATGGGCATCGAGAACATTTGTGAACTAGCAGCCAGGATGCTCTTCAGCGCCGTGGAGTGGGCCAGGAATATTCCCTTCTTTCCAGACCTTCAGATCACCGACCAGGTGGCTCTGCTGAGGTTGACGTGGAGTGAGTTATTTGTGCTCAACGCGGCGCAGTGCTCCATGCCCCTGCATGTGGCTCCTCTCCTGGCGGCGGCTGGCCTTCACGCCTCCCCCATGTCTGCGGACAGAGTGGTGGCCTTCATGGACCACATTAGGATCTTCCAAGAACAAGTGGAAAAGCTCAAAGCTTTGCACGTTGACTCTGCCGAATATAGCTGCTTAAAGGCAATTGTGCTCTTCACCACAGGTAAGACAATAGACGGGCACACTCCAAGTTCAGCCTGTGTGAATGTCACTCACATGCACACTGACATCAGCTAGATCAGCGCTGACCTAAATATATCTGCACTGGCAAGAGGTTGTTGCCTGTCTTAGATGAGCAGCATGCTTAAATGCTCACCTATGCTGTCTTCATGGTCAAGGTTTTTTTTTTATTTTATTATTATCACTTGACCTACTAAATTATAAAAACCTCTTGATGAATCAATTTATCAGGCACACACACAGACACAGAGACACACACACACAGGGCTAAACTGGAAATGGTGGCATGACCACGCAAGATTTTTTTTTTAATTAAACTGACAGCAAAACAGAGGAAAGTGCAGCCATGACTGAAACACCACAACACAACCTCCAGTTAACTCCACAGTAATAGTCCTAAGCATCATAAAATCGAGCTCTTTAGATACACTTTTGGAGAGCTTGCAGATGAATTGCTACACTTTGATATATATTTTTTCTCCCTCTCCGCCATTTATCAACGTGTGTGTACCCCACGTCTTGTTTGTAGGGAATGACAGATATAAATGATGTCAGGCTCCGAGGGGGAGGGGAATAGAAAAAGAAAGACAAGCCTAATGTCCCATTTGCACACAGTAAAAGCAAAGCGCAGGTTTCAACGCTTCTTTTGTCATTCACTTGGACACAAACGGCACGCAGAGCCCATGCACACCCTGGAATAGAAAATATGTCAGCATCTAACAGCATTGTGTGATGCTGAGCAGTGACAGGAGGGGCGGCTTTAATTTTTATTTGCAGAAATATTCTGTGCGCCCATAACAGGATTCAAGGCGTCTCTGGACTTGCTCCAGAACTAGGTCATGACCCAAACCTCCGTGCTATTTTGTTACATTAGCCACACCATTAAAGGGGAAAATTAATAAAATACGTGTGGAAGAGATTTACAAGGTTTCACTGCAGAGTGAATGCATGTCTTTGATATGATATCATACCTGCGAGCCATCAGCCTCTGTATTTCATTTCGCTCGAGCAGCCCACCAGGCCTATTGTTTTCCTGGTGGCTTGTTAGCCTATTGAAGGGTGGGGGGAAAAAATCATATTTCAGGTCATTGGATTTTATTATTAAGCCTTTATGGGGCCACGATGGCTTAATTTGTCTTCTCCTTCACCTGAGTCCCGGAGGCTTGAACATGAGCTGGGTGCTGTAGCTTGAATGACACGCCTTCGCTACTTTGGTGGTTTAGTTGTTGTCATGCTTAAACTTTACAAACTTAACCAATGCGCGTACAAGCGTTTTTGGCACATAATCAGCTGCCGCCCACATGCAGCAGCATAGATAGTGATTATGCGTCTCTGGTGGTATAGTATGACGGCAACTCCGTAGGCTATGGGCCCTTTTTTCCAAGCTAAATCTCTGCTCACTAAAGGTCAGTAGGTCTCCCTGTCTTTCCCCTCTCCCTCCCTCCCTCCCTCCTCCTCCTCCTCCTCTCTTCCTCGCTCTGCCTCTGACTGTGAAAGACAGGGCCATCCAAAACACAGTCTTTAGCTATGAATATGCTTAATTATTTAGTTCACTTTCAAGTGGCTTTATCGAGGGAAATAACCGAGTTGTAACAGCGATGAAAATGAGCAACACCGAATGGAGATAGTGGCGAAGCAACACTCACACTCCCATCAGCTTCTTGGTTGTGGCCAATTCAAGAGTTCAAGTTTTTAAATTTTATTTACATGCATATATTTTATTCATCAAATGTAATTGTTAAAGCAACAGAAGTTGCCATCACAGCGCAGAGCTGTTTATTTTTTATCTGTGGTGTGGTAATTATTCGCCTAGCGCAATGTTATTATTCTGATTACAAGTTATTATTAAATCATTCTCACGAACTGAAAATATCTGCACTAGTTATTTATGAAAACAAGCCTCGAGACAAATAAACCCCACTTTTGCATATAATGGGATGAGAATAATTTGCTAAAATAATTGCCTTTTTTTTTTCAAAACATGACAGGCGATCAATTTTCGCCAGTGGTATATCACCACAGTGGGAACAAAAAAAAAAAAAAAACTCCTAGTGAGAGAAAAACTTTAGGTTCCACTTTATTAATGTTTATTTGCTTTCCCCCCCTCTCAGATGCTTGTGGCCTCTCAGATGTGGCCCATGTGGAAAGTTTGCAGGAGAAGTCCCAGTGCGCCCTGGAGGAATATGTCCGGAGCCAGTATCCCAACCAGCCAACACG
Organism: Chelmon rostratus; assembly: GCF_017976325.1. Classification (NCBI taxonomy): domain Eukaryota; kingdom Metazoa; phylum Chordata; class Actinopteri; order Chaetodontiformes; family Chaetodontidae; genus Chelmon; species Chelmon rostratus. The sequence goes on along the minus strand of NC_055663.1, from coordinate 15,539,308 downwards.
GTTTGGGAAGTTGTTACTCCGCTTGCCTTCCCTCCGCACAGTCTCTTCCTCGGTCATAGAACAGTTATTTTTCGTCCGATTGGTAGGTAAAACCCCAATTGAAACTCTCATCAGGGATATGTTGCTTTCGGGGAGCAGTTTTAACTGGCCTTACATGTCAATTCAGTAAACCAAGACGGAGACGAACAAACAAAAGGTGGGGCTGGGGGGCTGCGAGACTACAATGATTATAGCTGCTTTTGTGGAAGGAATAAAAAAAACCAACCGGCTGTTACACGGGGCTGGCTTTCATGAAGAAAGACATTGACGTAAATGACTGTGAATCCCCCCCCCCCCCCCCCCCCCCACTCCGAAAAAAAATTGAGACATCCACTGAACTTTCAAAATGGCAGATACATGCTCCCAGTGTTCATGCAGAACAACCTGCTCCAATTCATTTTTTTTAATGAAAGAAGAAAATGAGGAAAAAAAAGGAAAAGGGATTTTGTTGATCCTTATGAGGAAAATTTGAGTATTAAGTGCATTTAAAAATGATAATTTGGGTAAAAAAAGAAAAAAAACTGGAGAAAGGGAAAATACGAAACGTGAATTTTCTTTTTCTCGAAATGACTTGTCCTGTGTCCATGTATAGCTGTGTTTTGTACTTTCTTTGTTCCTCCTTTCTGGTTCCAAACCGGCCTATGTGATTTCTGTAGTACAGGTGGTGTTATTTTCTAAGACGATGATTTATTTTGAAAAGGTGAAATAATGTTTTAAAAAAAAGTTCTAAAAAGAATTAAAACCACAGCAATAGGAGTATAGGCTTATAATCTAGGCTTAATGCTGCAAGCGCACTTATATTCTTAGGATGACCAATACCATCTGGGAAAAAGGGAGGTTTTAGAGTTCATGATCAACTTTATGACCCAGCGGAAGCATTTCTGCTCGTTATTAACACGAAGTTACAGGATCCACTTTGCTTTCCAAATTATTTGCCGAACAGTCTTCCCCATTCCATCCACCTCTGAATATTTGGCATCAGTTCCCCCGATTGGATACAATTAAAAACAAAGAAATCCTACAAGTTGCTTAGACCTGCTGCCACAAAGCTACCTGAGACAGGTTGCTCTGAATGCGTTTTTTGCGCATTTGAGGGCGCTCGCAGTGGCTCAACCGGCACTGAAAGCATAACTGACTTGCTGTTAAAAAAAATATAAAATTGGAGAGGTCAAGGGTCATAAAAGTTTGAAGCCTAGCCAGAGTAGTGTTTAATAGCAGTATTATTAAAGCGTCCCTGAAACGTCACCCTTTATTCACTTCAAGCATTAAGTGCCTGACAAGCATGATGTGATTTCTTATCAAAACGTTGTTAAAGTAGGCCTACAACATTTTGGGGGAACACGAACAGATCTGAAACTCCAGTCGTGTGTTTCACTTGAAAAACACTGATTCGAGGCAGTATTCTTGTAAATATAGGTCAATTCATTTCAGCGAGTTTTTTCCTTTATACAAAGTATATGTGATTAAGAAAAATCTGTGGTTGCCATTTTTTTTTCTCTCTCTCGGTAATACAACGTCTTCAAAATTGAGTGGCAGACTTAGCTAGTAGCACTGAAAGTTCTGTTTTTAATGTATATACATATTACTACAAAATGTTTTCTTTTTCATGTATATTTAGACTGTGAATGCATGGCCACAGGTCGCTAACCTATTTTACCTTTGATATATAAATGTAAATGTTTTCTCTCTCTCTCTTTTTTGACTGTATAGATATAATCTGTGCATTCAGTACACTAGCCCTTGTATTTAAAGAAACAAAAAAGAAAAAGAAACGACGTTCATTATTAGGCTACAGACTTAAACAGGGTGAGCAGGTTTGGAGAAGGAGTCGATATTTTAACTTTAGTGTTATTGCTCCTTTGGTCTTTGACAGGTGCCGTGGGTGTGCGTGAGCGTGTGTGCGTGTGTGCGTGTGTGTGCGCGCGCGCGTGTGCGTGCGCGCGCGAGCGAGTGTGTGCATTTGGAAGCTAGCAATTTTGTCCTTGTTTCGAGGCTTTTCTTCAACACACGCAGAAACACCATGTTGTGGTTGAATTAAAAGGGATCACTGATTGAACACTGATCTTTGGCTGTTCGTAGCCACATATGGACCAGAGAATGATACATGATTGTAATTATGAACAGTTTAAACTGACCCACGTTTTTATATAAATATATAAAAATATATGACTGCAGGGTATTGATAACGTATAGATACTTTTTTTATGATTATTATTATTATTATTATTAATTGCAAGTGATATATGTGAGTGTGTGTGAAAGTTTATAGTTGAACACAATTCTTGTTTGTTTGTGTTAGCTTATTGTAAACAAGCATTCTGCTGTAAATTTGTTCTTGGTATTAAATTATAATTTATGAATTTGAAAACACAAGTTTTTCCATGTTTTTTTTTTTTAACTTCCCACACATATCGTGTGAACTTGTCCTTGTGTGTGCGTGTACGTGCATGTGTGGTGCGTGTGGTCGGTTTGGGAGGCGGGGAGGGGGGTGTGGGGGTGTGGAGGGGGACTGGAGTCAATTTGCTGTGGCAGGATGTTGCCCTTTTGCCCCATGAAAGTGATTAATGAATTGCAAAATAATTAATCAATCAGCCAACAGGCCCGCTCAACGCCTTCACTCTGCTGCAAGGTTAAGATTATTTTCTAGAAAAATGCCGATCAGTAATTTACTGGACTGTCCGGATAATAATGGATTGAAGGTTGGTGTCTGTTAAACTTCAGAAATAGGACACAAAGTTGTGATAAGTCGCCCTGCCTCAACAGATAATAACATTTTATAACAGTGGGTCCCCGTTTACACGGGACATGGCACCGTGGTGGAGAAATGCCCAACTCAGCTTCTCCACCGCTTTATTTGCGGAAGACAGCTTCACCTTTGGACGCTCACATAAATATTAATGGGGTGAATTCATACAGTATACATCATAAATAGTGGCATCCAAATAATCTAAATAATAATGCATTTATATTGAAGGTGGGGAGAAAAAAAGTTATTTTAAATTATTTTCCGAAAATGCAATTGCTTTCCACTGATATTACTGGCTGTTCTTTGCGTTATTGTGGCCCGACTCTTATTTCCAACCGCACCACTGAGCTTTCATTAACACCGCTGGAAGTTGCTGAACGCTACATATTAACTTTTTGTCTTTTCTTTTACGACTGTGTGACTATCCAAGAAGTGGATGTGATGGGTTTAAATGCCAATTATTTACGTGCGTGTTACTGTGATGCTATAAACCTTTGGCTTATCAGTAATTATTAGTAGTATTGGCTTAGTTGAGAGTTAGGCCTGAAATAGAATTAGCCTTGTTGTATAGAGGCTTAATCAGGATATGGAAGCCAACTTCACCACAGTGTCTGCTGCTGCTGCTGCTGCTGCTGCTGCTACTGCTGCTGCTGGTGTGCGTGTGTGTGTGTGTGTGAGAGAGAGAGAGTGCTTGTGTGTTAGTGTGTGGTTTTGTTGCTGTTGATAATGATGAAAATGATGATTATGATGCGATGCTGATGGTCTTTTATCCTCGGCTTCTTGCTGAAAGCGCTATTTATCCATACAGTGATGCTTTCACTGCTTGTCCAACCAAACTGTCTCTGAGGTATATCACACCGAGGCCAATTTAAGCCCCACATTGATAATGAAGGGTGGACATCACGCTGCACACCATCACCAGCGAGCCAATGCGGTTTCACTGGACCACGTATTTACAGTACACACATAAAGAAAAGAAAGAAAACTCACTCCATCATCCTTATATGAGCACGGGGAGGGTTTGGAACCTCTAAAACAGACTGACTTCACTCAGAAATCGTAAGCAGAGCCTCGGAGGAGGTGTGAACGGGTCAGATCTCGACACTGCTCGGGCTGATTTCACTTGACAGAGCGTGGTGTATATGCTGGACTCTATAATTTGTACTTCTGCTCATTTATTAGCTTTGTACAAAAAAAACTAATGAGGTGTAACTCGCTGCGACGTCACTTTTATTTACGTCTGTGTGACGTGAGAACTTTTTGACACACGAGCTGGTAGCCCTATTACCCCACCACCACCACCACCACCACCCCCTCCCCCCCAAAAAAGTCCTGCAGGCTGCGGAGGATGCTGCGGGGCCGAAGTGTGTGTGTGTGTGTGTGTGTGTGTGTGTGTGTGTGTGTGTGTGTGTGTGTGTGTGTGTGTGTGTGTGTGTGTGTTGTGTGCAGCAGAGTCTGTGCTGCTGGTTGACGTTTGTTCAGGTTTACACACTGAAGCTGAGAACTTATTTAGGGCTCACAGGCTATTAGTGGCGGTATTTGTTTAATAAGATAAGAATATGGTTTACAGTCTCTCTCTCTCTTCTGTCTTTCACATGCGCGCGCGCGCGCACACACACACACACACACACACGCACACGCATGCACGCCCGCACAGTTAAGCGACAAATATGCACATTATTTGTACCTTGGCACTATCACTATGACAAATTAGCCCATACAGCATGCGCTTTATTGCATATATGAGCCGAGGCACCGCAGCTCATAGGCAGGCAAGATGGACCACTTGTTCCTTATGTTAGTCCACTCGCTTTAAAGAAAAAATATTATTATATTACTATTATTACTATTACTATTGTTCTTTTTGTTATTATTATAATTATAATTATTATTATTGGAATTTCTCCTCTCTTATAAATTGGCTGTAAAATTGTGATAAAGCTTGACTCAGCAGCGAATGTGTTTTTCTTGCATTTTTAAAAATCCCCTTTATTTTAAATCTATCATTATTTCTTCATTTTGTCGACATTCCTCCACTTTTATCTCTTGCCTCTTACACACTTTGCCTCTCACTTCTACTCAGTGCACAGGGCTTCCCTTCACTCTGCCCATAAATGTAAGAAAATTGTGCCATCTACCCGCTATCCCTGGAACTGTAGCTTCAAGACCTCGGAGACCTCGGCTCTCTGTAACACAAAGGGGAAGGCGACCAGCGCCGCACACGCACAGACAGCAGCTGCCGACTGCTATTAGGCTGCAACTTTACAAGTAATGTGCGTTTGAAGCACCTGTCATCCACTCTGTACCCCACTGCGTCTGTCTGTGTGAATGGAGGAGGTGGTGTACGACCACCTCTGCCTAGAGTCCAAGTGTGATGTAGTTTTTTTTTTTTTTTTTGTTAACATGATCAGGAGGGAGGAGGCAGGGGCTCCCACAACAAGTCTGGAATCTACTTGGGAGGCTTGTATTAAAATAAAATAGCATTAAGGGATAACCCTGGATTTTCCTCTAAATTGTTGCGCATCATATGTGACCCACCACTATAATTTACAACGCCGATATAAAAACATATGATCATGTTGTTGACAACATCAGCGCCTTTTCTGTCCCTTGATACCGGATGTAAGCGGGTTTGGACGTTGCAGTTGCAGAGGAAATATTAAATGTTTTCGACCTCCTGAGTTCATGTTGTGTATTCAGACTTGTCTGCACCACAGCGTCCACACAGTAACGCCAGGGATCATCATGAAGGAGAATATTACAGGACTGGTTTAGCCGAACCTTCCCTCCTCATGGAGTTTTCAGTTCAGAAACTGAGAAAATAAAATGCAGAAAGAAGGGCCAATCAACAGCAACATGGCAAAGTTTATTTGAAAATTTAAAAAAAAGGAAGAAAAAAAAAACACTGCCGGACTTTGAAAAGGGGCGCAGTGCTTTGTGGTGATATAAATAGGGGAGATAAAGACAACTGCAGCTGATGTAGAGCAAGAGTGTGAATATGCCCCATGTTGAATTTCCCCCCGTTTTCAGAAGGCTATTTCAGCTTTCTTTTAACCCGAGCGCGCGTGCACCGAGCCTATCTCGATGCCACTGCAGCAGCCAGTGTTGCCTGTGATAGTTTGAATATTGCATGCCAAATAAATCCAGTTGAGAGCGACTGTTTGGCCACAGAGCAAACGTGACCGGCGCTTATAGTCTGTTATATTTAAAAATAATAATAATAAACAAGTATTTCCAGCTGAAAGAGGACTTTGATGGAGAAGCGGGGCCAGTGGGTGGGAATCACACAACGATATGCCCAGCGCTTTAAAGCAGGGAGACGGCACCTTTTGTACGCGCTATGATTTGTCTTAATACACACGATCACACACAGAGGCGAGGACCAAGACGAGCGGTGAGCCAGAGGGATGATTTGAAGAGACCGCAAACACTCTCCTGGATATTAGACACCCCCCTCCTCAGCCTCCCAAAACCCTAACGCATTATTTCATCAGGACTACTTCATAGGTATTGATCGGCGTAGGCCTACATCTTGTATTGATTTGTTACTTGGGGTACATAGATACTTTATTAAGATCCCCATTAGGTGCACCGCAGTGGTTGTCAGTCTTCCAGGGGTCGCAGTATTAATGCTACAGGCTCGTCACTCTGAAGCAGTGAAGCAGCCTGGGTGTGAACACATCTCAGCTTTTACGCACGCATTAAGTTAGAGATCACGTGCGTGGTTTTGAGGCCCCTTGGTGTGTGTGTGTGTGTGTGTGTGGCTACAGAGAAATGGCCGAATTAAGTTAACTTAATTGACAACGTCAGTTTGCGCAGGTCTGTTTTCTCGGTTTCTTTCCTGTGCATGTGCACGTGCGTGCATAGGTGCGTGTGTGTCCAACTCGAGCCCCATGGTGATGAGGAGGATGAAGCTTGCATCTCTGATGATGATAGTATTGTAGACACTGGACATTAGCTTATGCGGATATGAAATGCCGCATAAATTGCTCAAATAAGTGCTAAATGTCTCATCAGTTTTGCATTAATTACGCGGACAGGCCTGCCATGCTTCGCTTGTGTCCCTGCGCACACGGCTCTGCCCTCAGCCGGCGCTGATGGAGATGTTTTCTATTTTCTCCCCTGTTTATGCTCTTTCTGGAGAAACGTGTGTGTGTTTGCCGAAACTTCAAACACGCGCTTGGCAAAGCTCCCTCAAACTGTGAAATTAATTTGGCGTAATTCTGGTCGGATGGTGGTGTAAGGTGCTTAAAAAAAAAAAAAAAAAAACGGGAGGGGTGGGGGGTGGGGGGGTACTCACACCCTCAGCGTTATTTCTCGTACACTCTTCATCACCACCACCATCATCGTCATAATTATTATCACTTATTATCATCATCATCATCATCGTTTCCACCACCAGCCCACTGAACAACAGCCTACACGTTCACATATTCCACAGGTGAAATATTGAATATAAAAATAATTCTTTTTAAAACTTTTCCTGGAAGCTCACAGAAAACTCCTCATGTGCAATTTCCTGCTGACTTTTCCAGAACCCCCCCCCCAAAAAAACAAACAAACAAACAAACAAACAAACAAACAAACAAACAAAGAATGACAGAAGTCAAGTCTCATCATTAAGACCGTTTCCATCAAAATCCAGAGTCTGGTGGAGTTTTATTTATTTTTCTTTGTGGAGGTGGTGTATATGTTGTTCCGCTCCCCGGTGCCGCTCCACCACATTTAAACGCCACTGAGGGTGCGTCTGACTTCACTGCAGAGCGGAGCTTGTTGGAGCATCTTACCGGGATCTGAGAGCGAACCCCAGATTCATGAAAACACACAATTACAAAGGTCTGCGGACAGTTAAACCTTCCCTCTTGTATGTCTTTGACCGCATTTTTACGCACTACTTAGTTGCGTTTATTTGACCTACAGGCCTTATTTGCTGTAGAAGCTGGATAATTGCTTTCTTGATCAGATCTTGCTTGAAAATAATGTCGCACGTCGTGGAACATTAAATATATAAATATCGATAAGAATAAACAAAGGAAAACTTGATTGTTTGACCTTACATCCACCAGCCACCTCTAGTTTGCACGGATTCCTCACAGCACCACTGATGCTCGATTTTCCTCCTCCTGTCCTTAACCGCACCACCACCACACACACACAAAAGGAAAAAGTCTAAATTTGTCAAATGCATCGATTTTTGCAAAAACCGTCCCCCATAATACCGAGAGTACATTTTCCCTCTCACCTCAAACCAGACTAACACGCATTAGAAAGACAATAAGTGTGTGAGCAGCCCCTCTCTTGCCATAAGATTCGGGCTCTTCGCTACAAATTCATGGGCTCCCGCACCTTTTCATGTCAAGAACGCGCGTTACAGCCCCCGGATCAGCGCTTGATCAGATTTTTGTCACGGGGACCCACATCTGACATTTTCCACGGTTTGATGGGATTTTCTACACACTGTCCATAAACTGCACACGAGCAGATATCAGCCGAGGAGCCGCAATCCGAGCTGAGCATCGCCAGATTTATACATCCTGAAAATGTGCAACTGCAAACCAATCATGACACACAAGAGAAATTAAACGATTTCTCTGATTTCTGTGGAGCCCGTTTGTCTCCCTGCGCTGACCCACGAGCGTCCCGGGACCCCGGACCGGGGAACTCGTGTATATGTTTGACTGTGATAATTTTGTTGAATTAGATTACAGTGAAACGACAGCACTTCTGGAGCCGCAGAGGACGCGCTTCACCCCCCCTCCTCCTCCTCCTCCTCACTGACCCCCGCAGGTCCCGGGACCCGCTCCGGGACCCCCTGCACTAATGAACAGCGATAACACATAGAACTGGTGGCCGCCAAAAGACAGCAGCATGCAGGCTGTTGTCATAGCTGGCCACGCACACAGAAATCGGTCAACCTTATGAGAGGACAAATCTTCACGGAGGGTCTGAGCAGAAGGAGGAGGAAAAAAATGTGAGGGAATATCTGCGCGCAACAGCGAGATGGCGCTATTCTGCACGTTTAACCTCAGCTGTGATCCGGTGCTCCGGACTGCCTCTGATATGTGTTACATGTCTAAAAAGGGGTTTTCCTTGTTTTTTTTTTTCCTTTTCATGCGAATTATGTAAAAAAAAAAAAAAAAAAAAAAAAAAAAAAATATATATATATATATATATATATATACATTAGATACATGCAAATGCAGCGCTGGAGCTGCTGTGATGCGGTGTGAGTTGGACATTTCATATGTTTAATGAGACATTTTTAAATGACCAAAGACACCCATGAAGAAAATGACTTATTCTGCCGCCAGTTTATCAAAACAAAGGATGCATTTTAGCAGGAAAAATGAGTATTTGAAGAAAAACGAGCTCAAACATTGTGAGAAAGCGCAGATACAGATAAAGTTGAGCCAGTGTGTGCGTTGTGCGATCAGCTCAGAGCTGCAGCCTCCACAGCCGGCAGCACCGCTGAGCTTTCCATTTATTTTTAAAATCAGATGATCCTGACAAACGTTTGGAGAAAGCAGTCTGATGTGTCACGTGAGGCTTTGTCTCTTGTATCGAATATGCTTTATTGTTTTTATTCGTGAAATAGAACCGTTTTTAAGACCATCGAACGCTTCATGTGCTCCCTGAAAAGACTCATTTCACAAAAAAAGCATCGAAAAATCAGACCTTTTCCCCATCGAGCCTTTCCGCGCCGTCTCAGCTTTTTTTTCCACGTTGGAAAACTAAAAGCAGCACATTTGGACACTTTTCACTCACTTATTCTGTGTTATTGTGAATTCCGGCGTGCGTGTTTCCATCTGGGACCCTACTGTCCCTGCTGGAGGTGATCATGTCAGCGGCCTGTGAACGACGGATGTTCTTATCCAGACAACATGTAAAATCACTACGACATTATTATTCACTCCTGATACTGATATGAAGCAATATTCTCCGATAACAATGTTATTCTGGATTAGTGAAAATGAAATAAGATCATTCTGGGGTGTTTTTCGTTTTTAATTCACGTTTCGTTGCTTGTTTGGCTCTTCTGTGGACTTCAAAAGTTCTAATGCAATTAATATAATCGGATTCAGCGGATTATTATTTTTTTAATTTTTACTACAGCGAAATGTATTATAAATTAAGGCTTCACACAACTGTCTCAATTAACATTTGAGATAATAACGTTTCTGAACCGAAGGATGTTAAACCGAATCTCATCTGCAGGCTCGATAAATTTAGTTAAACAGATTTAATGATAATTAACAATATTAGGTATAATTACTATAGCTACTGTATTACAAACACACACCCTTCTGCTATTATTCCACTGCTTCTACTGGGGATTTTCCTCCACATTAATACTTTTTCACATGAAAAAAATGAGCAGAAGCACGCGATGATCTCGGTAATTTTCCTTTAAAAAGTTTCCTGTTCCTGAGGAGCTGCTCTGCACAGACGCTCGAGGGACTGAACTGGAGCCGCTTCATGATGCTCACATGTGGATTCAGTGTCCGCGCTCTCTGAAGCCTTGGCCAGTCCTCTGAACTTTACAACTATATGTAAACAAGTTGTCAGTTTGGCAATAATCTTCTTTACTTTTTATTGGAATGAAAATTCAATCTCCCAAGCTTAGATTAAGCAGACGAGTTTTTTTTTCCTCTCTCTTCTTCTTCTGTTTTTTTTTTTTTTTTTTCGTTCCTTGTCATTGGTGGGGCTGGACTTTGGTGGACAATAATGCGGCAATTGTTGATGCTTTGTGACCCATAAAATTTGAGGGTGGCTATTCTGGCTTTGGTATGTAATTATGCAAAACACTTTGCATAAAGACTTGCCATCCGATCTAATGATAGAGCCTGCAGTCTCATTTCCACAGAGGGAGGCACCAGCAAACCCTGCACTCCGAGTGACGGAGGAAAAGCTGCCATAATAAAACCAAGACAAACTGCACATAAGAACACATGCTATTGTTCAGGTAATTTTGTTGTGGTGTGGGTATTTATAATCTAACAGAATGGAAGAGTGTATTTAAATGTAACTGCTACTTACAGTATGCGTGTGTTCGTTTTGAACCATGTTATCACACAATGACGGGAATTTGGATGTTTTTTCTCTGGACACCACTGTCAGGTTGTTGTTTTTTTTCTGGAGTTGTACTGATTTTAAGTGTAAATTCTTGTGGTTTTGAGTGTGAACAAAAAGAAGAAGTCAAAGCATTTTTCTTGACTGCACAGGGGACACAGTTCAGGCTCTTCGTTGGTATTAAGGAAGCATATTTCATGGACCACACCATGGCTCTGAAAGAATAGAAATATGAGCCACATTTCTGTGACAATATTTAATCAGTTTTAGTTCAGCTGGAGTTTAGATGTTTAATATTTTTTGTGTAATAAATATGAGGGGAAAAAGCAGCATAAACAACTGTAACATGTGTTTTTTGTCAGAATTTGCAGGATGTTTGCTAAAACACTGCAGCCTGCATGCCTTTGAGGTGTGCACTATATGGGATATTCTGTGTATGCACATAATAAACACTTGTGCTGCCTGATAGAGGTGTGAATCTGAGAGCTTTTCTACCAAATGAAGTGCCAGCAGAGAGAGAAATAAAGAGATCTGCAGCTGTCAGGGGTCAGTCAGGCAGAGATTGCTTCTAGAGATCTTTTGAAAAAATCACACGTTTGAAGGCTTAGTGCTTTGCTGTCTTCGCATTTCAAGCTCAGATCAGTGGAATCAAAAAAAAAAAAAAAAAAAGAGGAGAACATGGGTTGGAGAATTCTGATGTTGGGATGGACATGGGACGAGTCCTTTTTGGAAGCCAGGAGCCTTTTACCTGATCCTTTAGAGGAAGGAGGCGAGCCCAAGTTTTTGTTCTTACATTAAAACACGTATCACACAATTAAAGCAACAGTGTCTGTAATGTCTCTGTGTGTGTAAATTTAATGCACAAAACCTGCTCTACACTCTCCTCTAATTTGCTGGGTGTGTGTCGACAGGGAGAAGGAGCGAAGGAAAACAACTCTCGAGCGTTTCATGACTCTCATGGATTCAGCAGAACCTTTATAGTTAAAATGTGGAACCTCTTTCCAATGTGGAGCACTTGTGAATCCTTTTGGCACCGCTCAGGCACGAGGAAACAGACACAAGGAGTGAAATTAAGACTTACACCCCTCATTGTTAATTATTTTCAGGATATAACTCAGCACTTTAACTGCTTTCTCTGTGATTTTGAGGAACTTTTCATCTTTCCCTGGTGCCAGAGCCAAACAGGATGTCTTGCTGCAGCTACCCTGATATTCTGTCTCAAGCTAATTCTGGGTCTGATCTGAACAATCAAACTATTAGATTTCTGTACAGGGTTTTCAGATGATTGTGAAGTTTCTTCACTGCACACAAGAACAAGTTTCAAGTGTTGAAGTTGAGCAGCAGAGTTAAAGTTCATGAGTGGGCCAGTTCTCACCAAATCATTAACCAAATGGAAATCAGTGTTTTTATATTTATTTCTTGCCTTGGAAGTGGTGGAGGCACAGCAACGTCTGACAGTGACCACAAGCTTTAACTGCGACACCAAGAAAACCTGATATCCACAATTTAAGGATGAAATTAGATAAAGTTTGAGAAAACACACATGAGAAAAGGTCGATTTTAACTTAAAACAGAAATGTATTTTTTCACACAACCCTGGTACACACACCTTCCTGTCTCTCTCTCTCTCTCACACACACACACTTGAAACATCAAGGATGACACAGAGCACAGTCTGCTGTACTACATTGTTGAATCAAGCTGCAATCAGTCACAGCTCACAAAAACCAACAGTGTGAAGTCTCCTTTAAGTTTAGACTCTTGCATCTGAAGGCTGTTGGGAAATACACATTTTATTTTTCCACATAAGCCTCATCCTTACAGTCCAGGATATTTAAATCAACATTTGGGGACAAATTCTGGAAAATCTTCCACTAATGTGACTCCAGTCAGTCTTTTAAGGTTTTCTTCTTCCTGTAACAGCAACACCATGCTTACCCAGCCGGATTCACATCAATAGAGTTGACAAAATTTAAATGTAAAACAACCTTTCTTTGAACACATAACAATCCAACCCTTAACTGAATCACAAAACTCCCACTATAGCAGGAGAGACATGATTTGACACTTGGATTCTGGAGATGTTAGACAGTGCTCCTGAAGCAAGGACTAACATTATTTGACAGCCAAGGTTTCGGTGTATTTAGAGGCTCTTGAAGCAATTTTAATGGTGTAATAAAGTAAATCTATTGATAAAGAGAGACGCAAACTAAAGGGAAACCGTTAGGCTCAAACAGAAAGGGGGCAAAGGTCAAATAAGCACATTATGACAGATTATTTGATTAATAATCATCTTGACTTTGAGTCTTTCAGACACAAGAATGAAAAAAAAATTTCAAGAAGCTTTTACCTTGAAATCCTCACGTTTTCAATCACAAGTGAGTTCTGGAGAAACATATCCCTCTTAATGTGAACCCTAACTTCTGAGCGTGTGTTGTAACCACTCCTTTTTTCATATGCCATGTGATTTCTTTTGCCTGCGTCTTGCTAGGGAGGCAAAATATGCAAATCCCATCAGATTTATAACACTCTGTGCCTTTCAGTTGTTCATGTGCTTCTGCTGTGGTGTATTATTATTTTCAAGGGTTCTCAGCAGGACATAAAAGGATCATAAGTTATTCTCCCACCTGACAAAAATATTTCATTCTCCCTCTGTTTCAAAGATGGACCCAAGTAAAAGTGATAATGACGTGATTTATTATCATCTGAATGGATGACGCCGAGCTGATTGCTTTTGACGGAGCTTCATGCAATGCTGCATATGAAACAAAATATAAATTGACAGGGAATGCTTTTGATGAAGCAAAAAAAAAAAATCTTTCATGTGACAGTGTCATGTGCTCATTAAATCATCTGCAAAACAGGTGATACAAACATTTTCATTCAAACGACCACAAAGGGAAAAAACCACTGGACTTCATTCATCTGAGAGTGGCAACGAGAGCTGAGTCCTGTCTGAGGTAACAGCCCTTCACTGAACTCTGGAGCTTTTGTTTTTGCTGTTAAAAGTATTCCCTCAAGTTTTTTTTTTTTTTTGTAGACGGCTCACTAAAACTTTGTCTTGTTGATCACTGCACCAATCTCTTATATAATCTAGTGTTCATGCGGCTGTTCAGACTCGCAGAACAGCTCTGGTTTAACAATATTTTCTTTTCCTTGTCAGGATTTTGTTTTTTCCTCCAGACTGGCCCGTATTGGGATCTGCAACAGAAAGACCTCTGATAGGCCTGGTGTTAAAGAGCTCTGATCTGGGCCATGACAGCTTAGTCCAATCAGCCTGTTCAACATGCTGGTTTGACTGTCACTTTCAATTTTCACATGACCCCTTGGTCCGAGAATGGGGGATAAGTGGCAGAAAGTAGGACTGAAAGCTCATATTATTGGTCTGACAGCTTCACTCATCTGAAAGTAATGCAAAATGCAGCTCATATTTATACTCTGACCTTATGCTCAAACAGGGAATCTACTGTATAGTGCGTGTTGGATGCTGAGACAAAGGCCAAAATGTTGGATTCCTGCAGCACAATCTCTAAAAATGCACATTATTTTCTTTCCAATAATTGAGTGATGCACTCCTTTAAAGAGTTTCACTAAATGCTGTTTAGACAAAAACAACATATGGAGCTTTTTTTCTTCTTCTTCTTCACTGCAGAAAGCAAAACCACATTTTACTTCATGGCTCAAGTGACCAGCAGGTATCGCGCACGTGCAACATGTGGCTTCTTTTTTTTCACACAACGTGTAAACAAAGCAACATGAAAAAGGCAGTTTGCGTGGCTGCGCGCGCACGGCTGATCATCTTCTCGAACATCTCCTCCTGAAATGTTTTATCTGAGCCGTCTTCGTGCTCATGTAGGTCAGAGCAGGAGAGCGCTCTCAGCGCTGGTGGATGTGGTCATTATCAGACATGGTGCGAGACAGCAGGGAGGGGTTCATTGTTCGCTGCGCGCTGCCTGCCCAATGACTGAATAAGGTGTGTTCATTGTTCATTCTCTGTGTGTGTGAAAGCCACGGGCTCCAGTTTTCCCCGCCGGCGCTGTTACTGCGCTTAACTGCGGCATCGCGCGTACAATGCGGCGGCTGTGAAACACTGTTATTTATATTGATGCAAAAAAACATAACATGCACAGTATTACAGTCATTTAGGGAAAGGCTGCAGATGAACGACGGTGTTTGGGTTGAAAACATGCTCTCTCATCATGCTGAGGGCATTAAACATGTTAAATATCTCCCAAAAGAGCGTTCCAGGTTTTTCAGTGATGGACACGAAGAAATAAAAACACCATTATTAAAGATTTCTTTTGTCCTTTTATTCGGCAGCGTTGCCTCCTTCAGTATCAGCCACTTGTCATAACTCAGCGATGTCTCCACGTGTTTGTCAAAACTCCAGCAGTAAACATGGATAGCCGGGTGACCGAGCAGTAAAGATAGTTTTGTGTGTGTGTGTGTGTGTGTGTGTGTTTTTTTTTTTTTTTTTTTTTTTTTCCTTGTATAATCCACACTTCTTGTCCCCTGCCTGCCCTCATAATCCCTTGGCATGTGTTGGTGACATCACATGGCTGCTGGCTCCAAGTTCTCGTCCCCCTGCAACTGTCATTAACTCTGTGAACAAATGAATAATGACTGGGAGACTCGCTGGCTCCCACCACTGACCTTGGGTATTATTAGAGTGACCTTTCTTTGGCTTGACCAAAAAACCTTTTTGATATCATTGCTGGAAGTACACTAGGAATGATGGCCTGTCTGCCGGTGGGGGAAAGCGGAGCATTACGCACGGTGGTGGAGGGGGTGGCGATGCCGTCGGAACCACCGGTGTCGTGTAAACCTATACTTTGCCTCATGAATACTTAATTAGAGAACGCAGCCTGAAATACGCGACTTGCCAGTTTCCTGACCTCTCTTTACCAACAATGCACAATATTTGGGTTCAGCTGCGTGACATGGTCAGATGATGCGCTCCACCGTGGAGCAGAGCCGTTCCGCAGTTAGCTGTGTGATATCATCTGTGCAGAGAGAGAGAGAGAGGGATCAGTCAGGTGTGGCTGTGGGAGGAAGCATCTCCATATGTCACAGAGATGGTTCTCATAAGAACACGCTGGAAATCACATGCTGATAGTGATCACAGCCCGCAGACACATGAGTGTGATTTATTGTCAGCTGCAGGGGTGGGAAGTAACTAAGTACTTTTACTCAGGTAGAGAGTAGGAGGGCTATTTTGAGGTAGTTTACTGGAGGATTGAACATCATTATATGCCGCTGTATGCTTTTTCTCCGTTGCATTTATTTGGCAGCTGTGGTTACTTCGATGTAGATTTCACATGTAAAACATTTGAGTTTATATAATGTGCTGCATTGTTATAGAGTAAACTAACCAATGGTGTACTGTTAAAACATGAGCACACTGTATCAATGAATCAGAAATAATAACGAAGAAATATAATATCTATTTTGATATATTGATTATATATGGCTAAAACTTGGGGAAGGGGGCATTCTGCATGATGAGTACTTTTACTTTTGATACTTTATGTACATTTTGCTGGTAACTCTTCTGCACTTGTGTAAAACTTTGGATGCAGCACTTTTACTTGCATCAAAGTTTGACATTGCTACTTTTCCTTAAGTAGAGGATCTGAATACTTTATCTGCCACTGGTGAGTTGGTCTTGCCAAAGTGTGTCAGTAGGAATCTGTCCTGCGATCACAGAAAACACCGGTGTGAACAGTAAATAGTAAGAAAGAAACAGAAAAGAAATTTTATATAGATGTGCACCAACATTAGGACCTCAAGTCACAGTGTAAGGTGGGTCTGTAGAGCAGTGGTGGAATGTAGCTAAGTACATTTACTCGAGTACTGCGCTTCATACTACACATTTCATTAGGCAATAATGTACTTTTTACTCCTCTGCATTTGGCAGCTATAGTTACTTCACTTATTTATAATTTACAAAAAAAACTTAAGATGGTTTTATAAAATATAATGCGCTGCATAGAACTAAGCTCGACCACCTGCAATAGTAGAATGCGACACTTGATGATCCAATAATATAGCATTGCCTATATAATAACATTCACAGAGGTCTTTCATCTGAATTAGGACTTTTCTTTAAGTACATCTTGCTAATAAGTGACATTTTCAGCGCAGGACTTTCAGTATTTCTGCTTTTACGGATGGATGTGAACTTGCAGGAAGTTTGCACAGAAACATCATTTAGTAACGCGTGAGGAGGAGCCTCCTGCCCACTCAGGAAAAGAAGAAAGTGTAGCCCGCATGGTGTATATTTAATCACAAAGCAGCCAATAGGAAATGAGAAACGTATTTTAACGCACAGTGTAAACATCTGGCTGCGCTTCAGCGACGACTTTGCCTTCTATTTAAGCGCTAAGATCAATAAACGGATGAAATGAAACTGTCGGATTGTTAATCTTACCGTCTGTAAGGGAGAGCCCGTCCATATATGAGCAATGGCAACGACGCAACCTATATACGCTGCAGCTATTTGTGGCTCTGCACAGAACGAATAAATACCTGAGATGAAAGGTAGACACAGAGGCTGGCTGATGTAATCAGCGCTGCCACATCGAGGGCTCTCCATCATTACAATCTGTGGATTGCAATAAAAGTTCCCAGAATTGCAGTGAGCAACCCAATCTAAACCAGTGGACAATCACAGCCTCTGATCTGGGGCCCAATTGAGACACATCCCAACTGAACGTCTCAGAAATTAGACCTACTTGGTGCGTCCATGATCCCGAGATGGACAGATAGAGCAGGTGCTTTCCCCACCGCGCACGCACGCGCGCATCAATCAATAAGCCTCGCAAAAGGTTTGTTGTTTAAAACAGGTCGTGTTGGTAGAATTTTAGGCAGCTTTGCGTGAGCCTAAGGGGGCGAATTAAGACGCTATTAAAGGGTGACAATTAGTGGTTTGGTTGTGTTGAAGTCAGTGCAGCAGAGCTGGGCGACCCCTGGCAGCGGAAAGCTGCGCAAAGGGACATGAAGAGAGCAGAACCCCCCCCCCCTCCTCGTTCACTTGATGCTGTGTGACACAGAGCGGCAAAGCATGCACAATACACAGGGTTTCTAAAAGTTGCGTGTCTTATATAAAAAAGACCAGCTAGATCATGTTGATCATGTCTGCAGTGACTCATGGGATAATTCAAACAGACGCTGTTACAATAATCCAAATATATATAATAAATATCTAATTTGAGCTGCATGAAGGCAAAAAGAAACAAATGTAGACAAAACAGCGTCTGTGTCTTCACCGCTCCCTCACTTAGCGCTCAGTGGTGTCATTTTGCACATGTGATGGGCGCGCGCGCATGGCCTCCACGTAAATAATTTGTGCAGGTGCAACGACTTCAGGTAACGACGCTTCACCCTAAATTTCATTCATTCATTTATTTTATTTATTTATTTATTTTCTAATCATAGTTAGAAGCAACCTGAATCTAACAGATCTCAACCTGACTGGTGAATTATATCCCATAATAACAATGATAATAATAATAATAATAATAATAATAATAATAATAATAATAATAATAATAATAATAATAATAATATGCAGTATTAAAAACTGGTTAATTTTCAGTATTGCAGTGGTATGGACAGCTGAAGGGTGCAGCAGCAGGGACAGCTGAAGTAATTCCCAGCGCACGGAGACGTCTCCTCAGGCGGAGTTCCTCAGAGCTCCACTCCGCCTGGAAATGAGTCGTGAAACACGGCGCACTCGGCAACAGAAAGCAGCAGGTTTAATGTCCGCCCAGCACCTGTCATTACTCGGACTTTGTTGACGCGGAAGAAGAAGAGGAAGAAGGCTACCTGCGCGGCGCTGAAGGACGGGGAGGATGTAAAGGAGTGTGCGATAACCGTGTATGGATTTGACCTTTTCACGGAAAGTTTAAATATGCTGGGCAAAGACCACATGTGACCAAGATGATAGAAATCATCAGCAGAGCGGTAATTACAGTATAGTTTATGGCTGGCTGCCTTTGCCAAAAACAGTAATTGGAGCACATCTCTTCTTTTAACCAGAGAAAGCGTTCAGCTCGGAGGATGGAGGCAGTTGTGAAAGCAATGATGGATACTATTGTCCAAAATTTGACCCTCTATTAACATCTCTTGGCCGCATCTGGATCCTGTCACCATGGCGGAGGACAAAAGTCATTTTCTCAACATACCAAATCCCCTCTTTTTAAATGCCTCCCCCACCAATAAATGGGTGGAGGCCAGCCCAGAAGCCCAATCTCTTCCTTTATCACTCTCCACACTACCACCTCTCCATCCTCCCCTTTGTTTTGCAGGTGTCTCCAATTACCTGCTAATTTGCCTCTAATCTTGGCACAATTCTTAATAAACATGTTTACCCCCCAACCTAAAAAAAAAAAAAAAAAGTCTCTGAAAATGTGAGCAAAAGCGACCACACAGCAGTCACATTCTCCTCCGCTCTGCCATTAAGCAACGCGCTGGTTTATTAATTTCGCTGTAAAGGTATTGCAACCCGAGAGGGAAGTGAGGAGTGTCTCTTGGTGATAGATGCAGGTTGTCGGGTGGCATTTCATTATGAATTTTCTTGGTGAAAGATGAGTGCCAAGGACCAGTCAATTCAACACAGACACCAAGAGAGCGAGAGCGAGAGAGAGAGTGTTGCTAAGAGACAGGGATGCTGCACAACTTCCATCAGGAGCTTGACTCTGACCCTTATGCAAATTAGCTTCTGCCAAACCTTTTGTGTGAAAGCAACCACGATGTCACTAATACCTGGCCCGAGGAAAAAAAAAAAGCAAAAAAAAAAAAAAAAAAGCTTTAACATCCAGATTCCTCCTCAGAATGCAAAATGCACTTTAGAACGTGTGACAACAAATCCAGACCCCAGCACACTTGTTGGGGTTTTAATTGAAATAAAGGAATGACTGAATGTCTAAATGAAGACTGGAGGTTGCTGCTGTAAACCCTTAATTGAATTTGCCTGTCTACTATGAAAGTGTTTTGTTTTTTTTTCTGGAAACAACACTCTAAAAACTTCAGTGATATTTAGGAGCTGACACTAAAAAATTGACACCTGAAAATTCAGCTGCACCTCAAGTATATTTTAATTTGGAGACAGTGCATCTGAAAGTGTCCTTTGCCTTTATGCTAAAATCCACTCTGCGAACCAGAAGCATGACATTTTGCAGGAGATGTCTTGCAGCAACATGGATTATTCACATGTGAGACATCAACACGGTGCACTTTTCTTGACCTGCATGTCATTTAACATACGAGTGATAATGATGGTTGGAGGAGGGCGGGGGCGGGTGGAAAGGTTAGATGGCCGGAGAGGGCAGAGAGGTGACGACCTGCGAAAAGAGCTGTATCAGGTTCTAGCAGGTTATCTGAAGTGGACGCTGATAATGGCCTTTTCAGACATGCCAGGGTTGATCCTTTCACCACTGAGGAGGGAGGGCTAATCAATAGTCTGAGCAGATCAGTGATATGAGGTTACTGTATGAGGTACTAGTATGCAGCTGAACAACAACACCGGCACACTGGTTAATTGGATGCACATTTGACAGGGTCAACACCAGAAAGACAAAACATTCAGTCCTGAACAGGAAAATGTTACGAGCAAAGTTGCGGGGCGTTGAAAATCACATCAATTGTATATTGATTGTACATTATGTTATTGGCTCTTCATGCAAAAAAAAAAAAAAAAAAAAAAAAAAAAAAAAACATCAGGAAAAATTTAGAAATAATGATCACAGCATGCCCTTCACAGATTAACTTGTGGGTGCAATAAACAGAACTTCAAGGCGTAGGCATAAAACAGCCATTTTAATCAAAGCTAAGTGAAATATGGATCCCTTTCCTCCTGTGGTTCTTCACATTATGCAGAGGGAGAGGGAGAGCGAGAGGAAAAAGGAGAGGAAGCAGAGAGAGAGAGGGAGCAATACACTACCGTGTTCAAAGCCAACCTTGTCAATAGTACTCACAGTGGGCTAGGGGAGTGTAATAGCACTTCCCTGATTCTACATTGATATCATATAATCCAGTGTGCCCTGTTTCAGTATCATATTTATCTAACCTGCTGGGGGACAGGGTAAGGGGGACAGTGTCCCTGCTGCTAGGAGCAGACACATTACACACTGCCTCGTGTATTCTTATTGATTACTCCCACCCCACAGCCCAGGGACCATAATTTAACTCAGCAGGCACTACAGTTAATACTGGAATTCAAACATTCCATCTACACTTCAAGAGACAAAAACAATTGACACTTTAAAAATGTGCAGGGCCTCTCTAAATGGGATCTGAAGGGAATGGATCTCCATTTTCTGGTCTGTGCTTTTGTCCCCCCCCCACCCCACCTCCTCCCTACCACCCTCCCTGTCTGCTACTTCACTCTCCTGCCCGTGCAGTTGTTTCAGGGAAGAACTGGGGATAAAGTGCTTTAAAAGAATAATAACACGTTCAAGAATTTCTTCATTCTAACGATATAAAAATATTTGCACAGTTTACTTTATGACATTAGTTTCCCTGATAACTTCTAAAACTTTTAAAACAGTAAAGAAAAATAGGACAAAATTTGATAATAAGAAGCTTTTTTTAACTTTAGTGTATTTTAGAAACTGGATTTCCATTCAAGTACTTCAATAATGAAGACTTGCTCAGGAGCAGGATAACATGCAGACAGCTTGACTGGGGCTGTGCAGGCATCAGCTGCCTTGCTCAGGAGCACATTAGTAACAGTGGCGGCAGGAGAGGACAATGTCTTTCTGGTAAAGAACAACCACTGGCCTCTGCTATGAGCTGATTTTGTTGTTGGTCATTATCACAATACGTTTTGCAAGGGATCAAGTCATTGTTCTAACTTCAGCAGCCCCGGTTGACTGTCTGATCGTGGTGACTGGGTGGGTTAAAGTGGCGTTCACTGACACTCATGAAGCCATGTGAAGAGAACGAACAGCAGGGGACATTCAGACCAGAAATTATGCCACTAACACTATCATGCTGGAAGGCGGATGATTTGGAGAAAATGAATCCTGCAATCATTAGTGCAGCATTATCTTGTTGTTTTTTACTTAAATATTTAAAATCACATTTTCCTGTGTATTAAATTCTATGATTTTAAAACATATACTTAATGCTCCCAATTACTCAAAATGTCACTTATAATTTATTTTGACATGTGATAACACCACAAGATTATAAACTATATTATTGAATTACAGTCTGTCCCCAATTGAAACCAACTAACATTAATAAATAAACACCAACAAATGGATTCCTTATACCTACAACTTTGTTACTGAATCTAAAGATGAAGAAAAACATGCTTTTAAAATGTGTATATGGTGGTTCAGAAAGTGATCAAACCTGAATATTTTGAACTGGATGAATCTGAAGTCCACACTGTCACACTTTTTTAAAGCTAAAATGAGCATCAGTGGGGATTAATATGCATTAATTAAATTGACTCTGTTTCCTTTAATGAGAGGGAAAGGATTTGATGTTAATGCTGTTGATCTCACGGAGGCTTCCATCTACCTAATTAACCAGTATTCCTGCAACACACTAAAATAATCAATAAAAAAAGATATTTCATCACCGCTATGGTTTGTATGCTCAGATATCCAGATAATTAAAACACATCACATGCTAGCTCACCTTAGCAATGGCAGAAATAGGCTTTTCAGTTTAGAAACATGTTTCTTTTCTGTTCTTTTTTCTTTTTTTTCGGTGGAATAATTAAAAATGCCTGTTTTATCTCAGCTTTTAGTCATAGTGTGGCAGCACTCACTGTTGCATCTGTGTGTTGTGCAGAGATAGAGCGTCTGTGGAGGGCCAAGGAGCAGACTCCAGAGATCCATCCATCTCAATCTGAGGCTACAGCTGACACCTTACAAAGAGGTACAATTAATAAGGGCATTATCCAGCAGTAGGCAACAATAGAGTCCTAACGCAGAGACACCAACCTCGGGAGGCCCGGAGAGGAGAGAAAGGGAGTG
Source organism: Chelmon rostratus (assembly GCF_017976325.1). Classification (NCBI taxonomy): domain Eukaryota; kingdom Metazoa; phylum Chordata; class Actinopteri; order Chaetodontiformes; family Chaetodontidae; genus Chelmon; species Chelmon rostratus. Next base: position 15,516,460 of record NC_055663.1, on the reverse strand, counting down.
TGTGTGTTTATGGGTGGGGGAAGGGCGAGCCAAAGTGCTTCAAAATGGGATGCATTACAACCAGTGTCTTCAGAACATGAATTACAATCTATTATAACTGAGCCTTATGATAGATGGTACCAGCTGCTTTGTGTGCTAAATGGGTCACTTCCAGCAGCTCATTCTGCACACTTTAGGCAACATTTTTTTTTAAAAAACTCTGCAGCTAAAATCTCCCATTTCTAAACTCAAATGCAAATGATTAAAAGGACTCATATTTTTTGGATCGTATGGAGCACCTTGAGCCGGGTGCTGTTTAATCAAAGGTTTAAAGAGCTGAATAATAATAATAAAATAAAAACGTCTAAAGAAAGCGTAAGAGACAGACCCTCGCTGCTCCTTGTTTGATGACATGTCGTTCAGTTTATAGGCATCAGAAGGAGGAAATCTGAGATATCAAATACAGCATAACTGATAATGGAGCTCTCACGAAAGCGTCCTATTAGTGCAGGTTGAGTGCAGCCCTATGGTTCACAGGGAGAGGGCGGAGACGCCGCTGCAGTGACATTTACAGCAATCCAGGAGTTGTTTGTGGTCACTGGACTGGAGACAAACGCTGAACCCAAAGGTCAGAGGTCGGGACTAAATTTCATCGGCAGTGGAGGTCCCTCTGTTGGAGAAGACAAACAGAGAGCGCTGCTGAGGTGTGAAGTGTTCCTGCTGTCGGGGAAATCAATCAATCGTCATGTATAAACACAACCCAGACCAAAGGAATACAGAGAGGAAGAAGAGCTGGAATAAAACTGTAAAAAGAACAAAAATGAACTGACACGTGAAACAATATTCTGGGATGTATTTTTTAATAATGAACTCTAATCGCTTTTAAGTCTGTTCCAGTTTTTTTTTTTTGTAGGAAGTCAAGAGTCCTCCACAGTGATCGTTTTATATTTTCCTGCTCATTCCACGGGGGAAAGGATGAGCTTGGTTATGGATTAACGCTGTGATCAATAACAAGATAGGAGTCCGGCTCTCTAAGCTGAGGAAAATTAATTCGAAATGCAGTCAAACTCTTATCGACCCACAGCCAGGGGTTGCTTTCATTGCAGGTAGTTGATAATCCACCAATATTGTGATGAGCGGCTAATCTCCCATTTTAAATGTGACCTCCACTGCTCATAATAAAAGTTAAGACCGGCCGTCCATTTGTTGACCACGCAGCATCGGGTTCTTTGTGAGCAGCGAGATTTAGTGATCCACTCCTCCACTGTGAATCTTCACTTCTGAGTTTGAGTCAATTAAACAACTGAAATATTTTGATCAGCGGTTGATTTGAACATTGTCATCAATGCTCAGTTAAGAAAAGGCAATTTTTTAGACATACGTTCGCTCTGTTTTACTGACAGAAAAACACATCATATAGAGACGATGCAAAATAAAAGGTGACGGCGTCGACTTTTGCTCAGTTTGTTGTTGCGAAAAGCAGTTTATGCAGCAGATACATGACGGATGTCGCAAATCACATCACATCAGAGAAATGAAAGGTTTGCTGAACTTTCAGGATTATCGGTTTGAAATGATTTCACTGATGAATGCAAGATTACACAAATTCAATCAACTACCATAAACGTAGCACTTACAATATGTATTTACAATCTTTCCCCACACAATTCATAAATGGCTGTAAGGATTTAATTTTCCTCAAACATCCTTTTTTATTTGCGGTTAATTGGAGTAGAAATGAGAAAAATCAGCCAAACAAGAAGGAAAAAAAGCAAAAAAAAACTTTAATTTCCCCCCTTCCATTAAAAGTTCATTGAACACAGTTTTGGAAAACAATAAGGTCAACAACAGATGGTCTCGATGATGTTTTTTAGGCAGAGATTGTATTATTTATGATGTACGACGGCCAGTTAACTCCCCTGGGTCAACTGTCCCGTCCAATCAGCCTGTCAGAAGTTGTCCCTCCATGACACAAGGCAGCCCTTATGATGCGCCTTGGTCACCTCCAGTCAAACATTATGCACAAACCCTTAATCACTGAAGAGCAGAGGAAAAGTGGTGTTATGCAAGTTTCAAATCAGAAGCAAAACAAAGCAGGTTAATTGATGATCAACACAGTCTGACTCTAATGAGGCCCTGTTGCCCACGGCCAGGCCCAGTTCAGTATATACGGGACTTTCTCCTCACTGCTCCGCTTTCTTTGATCTTGTTTGCTTTTTCCACCGCTGGGACTGTCATTGTTGGTTTTAATTACTTCACCACCAAATGGTACAGATGAAAGATAGGTGTCTGTAATTAATAAAATTTCCATAAATTTGAATCACTAACCAGTCTCATTAGCTCGTGCCTTTTGTCTTGACTGAAGTTCCCATGTCATCTTTTTCCAACTCTAACTATACAGAATAATATTACTTAAGGGCAGGGAATCACCTGATATGCGCCATATTTTCTGATAATCAAATTTCACTGCAGGTAATTAAATGCAGCACGTACTGTATTCCTACTCAAATGACTGAGGTCAACCTGAAGAAAAACAGCAATTGTATTAAACCATTATAAAACCCTCTTCTATGTACAGTCTATTCAATTAGTCGCTTCAGAGGAAAACAGGCATGTGGATTTTATTCAAGCTCAGATATATAATCAAATTGCTGAAGAACTCATCTTTGATCATGTGTAATCAGGATCAGGGCTGTGTGCTACATCTCTGGGCCACAAACTAAATGAGTTGCAATGCTGCTGGCACTTGCTGGTTTGGATGGTAGTCAGCTTGGCAGTAAGAGAGCTGTGGTGTATTCACATGACAAAAAAAGGACAGTTACACAGAGGGGTATTTCGAGGAGAAAACACCTGTTGTTTTGATGACTTCAAATATGTTTGCATTGGAAAGCGTGGACTCGGACTTAAATTCTGATCAGAGATGTGCTTTGAAGGGGATCCCTGCTGCTGGAATAGTTTCTTTAATATTAAGGTTGAAAAAAAAATGTTGCAAATTTATATAAGTTAAAAAAGTTTGCAGCAGAACTATGAAAACAGACATATTTTCAGGCACAAAGCGCTAAAAATCCATTTTTATTCAATAATTCAATCATCAATAATTCATTGCATTACAGCATAAAAATCCACTATTTTAAATATATTAAGACATCCTTCCATCAACATTGTAATTTTTTTTTCTGTTTACATACAAAGTAAAAATGAAGCTATTCTCAATTATAGCAGACCAGGTCAGACACAGGGAAGCAAGTCTTTGTTGCTTTGTGACAGCGCTCTATAATCTTGTGGAGAACAGCCTATCATTACCAGGCAGTGTGGTAATAGACTGACATGGATGCTATGGGGAGCAATTGATTCCACACATCAATCAGTAGGGAACTCATCTTAACGATTGCAGAGAAGTGGCTTGTTTGTCCTCAACATCCCGATAAATGCTAACATGGAAGCAGCGCACAATACCTGCGGCTGAATGAAGGGGTAGTTACCCATCATAAGAAATTCATTAGTCAGCTGCTGCGTTGCCTGCGTCTTCCTTCTGATATTTTCAAACATGTCTAATAACAGCAAATGTGTACTGATGTCCTCCAGCCCAGATGAAATGGTAAAAAGAAAAAGTAATTGCCTCTCAACAACAGAGTGAACTCAATTCAGACCACCAATCTTGCATAACAACATTTTTCAAGCACTGCAAGGTTGGATTTAGCTTTCCTATTTTGAGAATGATGTCACAGATATCTTCATTAATGAGAAATTAAAGTATCAAAGAGAAACATGCATTCTTTTTCTAAATTATTTCTTCATATTGACTTGTCATCATTGACTTTTTAAATCCACAGTTTTCTTTATGGACCTCTGAGGATATTCGCCTTTTTTTTTCTTCCGACAATAAAAAGCACAGAGCAGCATCGCTCTCTTCCTTCCACATGTCTCTGCTGAGTCTTTATCCATGGACATCTGTGCCAGTTCGTATAAAAGACGCAGCTGGATGCAGAGAATATACTATGTTCCACTCTAAAAGGGAAGGGTCCTACCTGATTAAGAAGGGCAGGGGAAAGACTTTGGCAGGCCAATGGGAGAGGTCAAGGATAGACCAGCCAGTTTCACTCCCCCATCACATCATTTTTGTATGACAGCACCACCCTAAGGTTGAAGTTCACCGAGACTTTTCATGAACAGAGCGCTTAACGTCAAACACAAGATTAAAGCGGGGGTGTCGCATCTTGGCAGGACCAAATGAAAATATCAACTGCTAAGCCCCCCTCTGAAAAGCCAGGGGACAGGTATCTAATATTAGAGAGTAAGCCTAGTTAGCAAAGGCGGCCTGCTGCTTTCCACGTTCTCAGTGGTGGTCAAAAGGCCAGGCTGGCTTTGGAATTGCTTTATTGGTGAAATATATTACAGTAGAGGCCTGCAGAACTGCCTTATTAAGAAGGCAGAGAAGAGATGCCCTCGTGACACATAGCAGGAACTGAGGACATTTCCATATTACTGAATAAAATACAATCTTTGATTCTACTTTATTTGCTGCGCACCAAGAGTCAAGCCAATAAAAAATCTGCATGCACAAACATTTACTCTGGAGTTCTTAATTTAGAGATAATACAAGAAAATTGCCCAAATATTATTTCGTTATAACAAAAAAGAGAAGTTTGAAACCATAAAATAAGAGTTAAAGCAAAAACAACGAGTGAATTCAAAATAAATCAAGCACGTTGTGTGAGTTTATGCAGCCATCCTGAATATTACCATGTCGTCTCTAACATTTGGACGTCATGAAAGTGCAGCGAGAGGAGAACCCCGGGTTTAAACACACGAGCTGTCAAAGCGGCGAGCCGGGGCTCACAGTACATTTCGGATTTGAGGGAACGCATTTCAGAGAGAAGCCATTTTGTAGTACACAAATGACTTGTTTTCTTCCCTCGCAGTGTAGCAACAGAAGCTGGTGCTTCAGCTCTTTAAGTGGCTTGGAAGCATAAAAGAGGCTTATCTGCCCCTCTCATTTCTTCAGCCACATAATCAGATGACCTGAGCAGAGCTAAAGAGAAACAAAGACAGTCAACACTCACTCCACTATCTATCTATCTATCTATCTATCTATCTATCTATCTATCTATCTATCTATCTATCTATCTATCTATCTATCTATCTATCTATCTAGTTATTTTTTGTTTCGTTTCTCTGTTGGTTCAGTGGTAAACCTGGATAATTCCACCACGTCAGAGGCTTTAACTCTGAATTTGTGTTGGACTTCGAGGACACAAATTGTCGTAAAGAAATACAAGTGGAAGGAGCAGAATTCCCTCCTCACATTTAAAATAATAAGAGGCAAAGTTCATGACCTGAGTTCAGCCAACTTGGAGTGCAGACATAAATGAATACACAGGAGTCTGGGCACAGAGTAACTTTGGGAGTATAATGGTGCCACTATGGAACTTATTTCTGCTGGAGTCACGCTGCGTTTTCCCTATTAAAAAAGAAAGTTTACTGCGTAAGAGAACGTTCATTTGGTGCTTTATGAACGCATTTAAATGAAGAAAAACACATTGTGAGAAGAAGTAAGAATTTTGAATCAAAGACAATAAAATGATTTTTTTTTTTTTTAAGGAAGAAAATCCAAACGTCCCTCACACACACTCCTTTTCAGTTTGACATTGTAGGTAAATAAAATGCTTCAAGATAGTTTTTCCCATATGATCCTTGGCAATGGCTAGTTCTTTTTTTTCCTGTAACATAGCACTATTTATAATCAGAAACTCTAGTAAGACATGAAGCTGATCTCGAAGGCTTTTCTATAATCCCTCCCCTGGAAGTGGTCTTTATTGGAAGGCTAGTTTGTGATGGGCTCAACCAGTAGCACAATGTTGCAGTGGGATACAGCATTCAGCTTAAGCCAACTTATCAACTACATTCAAAGCACATCCATTGAGCTATGTGGGGAGACTTTTTGCAGATCTATTAAAAATACTCTTATCTGTATTTAGCATATGCTGTGTATGTCAGTGCTGGCAGCTTTAGACGGATTTACACTCAAAACACCTCAAGCAATTCTTGAGCTGAAACTACTGATAACATTCTGAAACTTCTGCAGACAAGCAGGTTTTACAAATAGATAAATTCGTTCAACACACTGTTATATCATTTTCTTGACTCATTGTCATTTTTTGTTGCACGGTGACTGTTTTTAAATACCATTTTTGCCCTTTTTCTGCAGTTTTTTTTTTAAAGGAATGATTTTGCTTTTCACCCGCTTACAAATAAAAGCAGATTTTAATATTTAGCTGAAGGATTTTGTTTATTGCTTCACAGCAGAGAATAAAAAGACACACTGAAAGATTTTGCCATCAACACATTCATATTAAATAAAATCTCACCATGTTGCCACAGCATGGATCATTTTTGTAAGGTCGTATTTTTACTGTTGAAAAAGGGAAATAATAAGTCACTACATATTTTTTAAATTTCTTTTTCTTTTCATTTTCTTTTGTAAAATGACAGCAAATTAAAAAGAGAAAAAAAAAGTTTCCTGGGAATAAAACAGTCAAACAAGACGGTCAGTATAAAAGAACTGTTGTTGCTAGTTAACCAGAAGTTTTGGAATCCATCAGCAAATAATGTGGAAATAATCCACGCGTGAGGCTTTCAGTGCATTTCAGTGGGAAGTCCTTCAGAGGAAACGCTGGGGCTGCAGAAAGCCTCACACTCTCTTTTCTTTCAGTTTGCATTCTTTGCAACAGACAAGCCCTATTTGTACTGCGGAGTAATTACTATTAGACTGAGGCAAGCTCGTATTTACTTTAACTCAAACGTAATTAAAGCAAGATTTGTTAAAAATTTTAAAAAATACACAGATTGATTTTGGGCTTTCTCATGTTTTATGAGGCATTTTGAGGAAGATTTAATTTTCACGCTGCAGAAGAATCAAATGAGATGTGCGGACAATTTATTTATTCACAATATTAACATGACTTCACTTATTGTCCTGCTGCTTTTTTTCTGAATAATTGCTGATGTTGTGAAATTTTGTTGTGCTTGAAATATTTACCTACCTATATATATATATTTTCAATTGCGAGCAAACCTTTATTTAACTCTACTCTCTGGGCTGTAGAGGTTTGGCCTTTGAAGCGATTGAGAGAGAGCACCGTTATTCATGCTGCATTCAATGCTGAGAACTGAGACTCCAAAAACAGCAGTATCCTCTCATACCTGTTGAGAACACTTTCATCCTTAATGGGCTCATTAGCCACATTGTTAATTGAGTGCTATTCAGGCCAACATCAAAGCTAATAATAATTGTTTACTTACTTCCTTACTTCTCCAAAATAGACCCAACTGTGGCATAATGCTGCTCTCTTACAAGTTATATGTTTATAAAGGGACCTATGTTCCTGAATGAACTGAAATACAAACCAAGTAACACTCTCGTCACTACAAGTCTCACTTCACGCTTCACAGGTCTGCTTTATTTGGGGGATTTGAAGAACTGCACTGGTGCAATGTGGCTGAATGAAAAACTTCTCTCTCCCCAAGGAAATCAGTGAGAATTAAACCAAGACATGTAAAAATGGCAGCTTTATTTATGTCTGAAACCTGTGCACTTTTAAAATTAATGTCAAATTAAATTTTTTAAAAATTGTTACGTCATTATGTAAAATAATCCCAAATAGATTATATTATTTCTCAAAATAAATTAGACATAAATATTACATTTAAGGGTAAATAATAATAATAATAATAATAATAATAATAATAATAATAATAATAATAATAATAATAATAATAATACACATCTATATGTAAAGACATATATTATATTTTGTGAGTTCTTGTCCTGTAAGTTTCCTCCTCCCACACGCTGCTGCCACATTAGTGGATAATGGGATCCGAAAATGGAAGCTAACTCATTGGAATTAAATTTATCAGCATGTGCTCAGAGGTAATAAGCTGTCAGTTATAAAATGAAGATTTGTATTTAGATATATGATAGGAAGAAAAATGAATAGGCAAAATAAATGAAGCTGCTTTACAACTAAATTACTTATTTGGAGCCAACAGACCACGAAGAGAATCATGATGATGACAATGATTATTGCAGATAATATTTTCCCTATGGAGGTGAAGATAGCAAATATGAAATAATTATGTAACGCAGGCCCACAAAGAGTTAACAGGGGGGAATATTTGCAGAAATGTTTTGATAGAAGGGACCAAACCTTGAGGCATTATCAAACATTATAATGCAGGAAATCTAATTAGGACTGAGGGGGGATGTTACTCCAAGATGCACTGATCAAAACCAGACATGACTGCCACATGAAGCATCTATGTTTATATACAGAAACATTATCATCTCTAATTTTAATCATCACCACAGTTGAGCCATCACAGTGCTAATTGTGCAAATTGTGAAAACAAAAACTAGTATAAAACTGCTAAGTTTTGTTTACAGCCATCTGAGTGAATCACACTAACTTTACATGCAGCGCAGTGGAGGAGCTGCATATCCGTTTCAAACTGAAAATTTCATCATAGCAGGGTTTCTATTTTTAAAAGGCTGAGCTGATGAAAGCTGGTCTAAGTTACACCCAAGCTTGGGGCTAAGGCAGCTGAATTTCAATTGATTAGGTAGCCGTGCATGATGAAAGTTTTTAAAAATGACACCATAGTCAAAACATTTCAAAGGAAACAATCCCTGCTGTACGCCAGGATACTGCACATGTGCCAGAAACCACATGAGAGCATCAGATGAGAGGAAAGTGAATACAACTGGTTAAAACAGAAGCAAATTCAAACACATAAACTCTAACAATATATGACAGTTACTGTCTTATTAGTGCTTATTTTCTTCTGGTTCCCCAATAACTAATTTGTAGTTTGTCTAATATGTCATTTTGTTATTTACAACTGACTTGACAGCTGTGAATTGTTATTATTTACCTGTTTTGTGTATTAATGAAACCATTTCTGCAGGAACAAAGACTTTTTGAGCTCTCTGGATGCGATTTATACGTGTGTTGATGAAATGAAACAGGCATGATGGCTGAGTTTAAAAAAAAATCTGTGTAAAAATAAATGTACTTGAAGCTATAGAATTAAAAGTGTTCACTATTTTGACAACTGCGAGCAGCGACGGTGCACAATTGATATAATCGGAAAGCTGCTGTAGGTTTTAATATATATCACTTATCGAGAGAGAATAAGATGATAGATATGTTCTTTCATCCGAGCAGGTTGGTGTAAACAAGCAAAGAAAAGTGTATTAAAAAATGCTGTGTCTATAGGGCTCATGTCTGACGCCTGTCAAATCATTAAAAAGGAGAGGCACTGTTATCAAATGCTTGGGATCAGCAATAGTGGTGGCACATCACTGAGATGAGGTATGTCTTCCATGGGGGCAACTTGAGGGCCTTTTGTGAATTTATAGAGTGCGATAAAATCTGCTTCATATTTCCCCACGAAATCGGCTGATGAAAAGCAGCCTGAGAGAGAATTACATGGCAAGAGTTTTGTCACCAGGCCCATAGGCTTTATAGGCAGGGAATTGAAAAAGGTAATGAGAAAAGCCATGCTGCCGGTTGGCTGTGTTTAATAAGTCATCATGCCTCTATCTATTGTTAGTCACACAGACCCACCAAGATTGTGTTCTCACCATACTCGATACTCTGCAGCCAGCAGGCATTTCAGTGGATATAATATATCCAGCACAGTGGAGGCAGGCTAGCAGCTTACAGCACAGACACCATTACACAGAGTCGTGTGATAACAGTGAACCAAGAACAAAGTCTAAAAAATGAGACTGTTCTCCAGTTGCCTCTCTTCTTGAAGTATATGTGATTGCAATTAAGATAGATGGCTTTACCAAAAAAAAAAAAGGAAAAAAAAAAAAACGCCAGTTCTGGGACGTGGTAATTATGTGCAGAACTTACAAGTAAAACTCTCCCTCCCTGCACGCTGCACGCTGCACGCTGCAAGCATGTGTCTGTGCGAGTGTGCAAACACACAGCGTTCAGGCAGCAGCCAGATACAGAGTGACGTAAACGCCGGCGTCCTCAGGATACCAGCGATCATACTTGGCAGATGTATTTTTCTCCTTTTTAAAAATTGGTTCATCTCATAACTCATCAAACAAATTCACGCCATCCCAGTGATCTCTTTATTCTTCTCGCTGATTTCCTGTCTCTGAGTAAACTCAGCACATAGGCAAAAAAAAAAAAAAAAAAAAGCAGCAGCCTGAAGGAAAATGAATTTAAATGTGAGTTGATGATGAATGGCTGAACTGATTTTCTGGCAAGAATTAAAGCTTTGTAACGACACTTGACACACATTTGATGAAAGGGAGAGTAAAACAAAAAAGAAAAAGAAAGAATAAGAAAATGACTACTTTTTTACAGTTTCAGTAATTACTGTATGACACATACAATGGGCCATTTTTTCCATTTTGACAGCACACTCCAGAGCTATCTTTTGTCTTTATGTCATTGCCTCTGGGCATGCATGAAAACAACACTATTACTACGCCCAAACCTGGCCACACTGATTGTTCTACATTTGTTCACTTCCATCTACTTACATGAGCAGACCTGTTTTATAAGACAGGCTTGTCGCACACTCTGATCAACAAGAGTCAGTCAGAGGGATTTCTGAACCGTGTGGAGTTTTTAACATGGAAATTGGCTTTGAACCCCATCTGCACAGGTCGGCACATCTTTGGGCAAAGCTCTGCTACTGCTGACAGGGAAAATGAACCATCAATTCCTTATAATGTGGCCTGATTATTACCCTACTTACCCCCCACAAATTCAAACTTAGCGGATTTCTGCACCCTTTGAAATCTGTAAACTCACAGCCCGGGAAGGCCTAATATCTTTTTTTTCAAAATAGTGAAATAGAAGCACCACCAACATAGCAATTCCAAAGTAAGTAAAACCCATCAACAAACCACTTTTAGAGCAGTGTGTGGTGGTTTTTACCAACGCACTTTAACACATCACATCATGTCCAGTATATGAGAAACCACCCTATCCATCTGCTAAAAAAAATACTCTAAATCTGACATCAAATTTTCATGTTCAATAAGGCCGTAAAAATCTTTACATGAATGAAAGTGACGAACAAAAAAGTTAAAAACCAAGATGACTTTGATTACACGTTGTTTTTGAGGCTCCCTTATAATGAAAACAAATATCTGAGTGTTGCTTTTAAGCTAAACATAAAATTCTGGCGCTATGAAATTTTTAAAAAAATATATCCTACCTGTGTAGAAATGTTGATTTCAGACCCCAAAAACCAAAACAGAACAGAAAAAAAAAAATCAACAAAGATTTATACATTAGACTGTTAACAATGAAAAGGGACTCTGACTGTGGCACATGATACAAACCAGAGCAAAGTTTGAATGTGTGAAGTGTGTTCAGCAACTTCGGGACGGGATCTGTCAACGTCCAATCTGGGATGTCTTTATTTGACACGATCGGTTTTTGTTAGGTTTCCTGAGTCAGTCCAGCCCGCTGGTGTCCCTTTCACCCCTAAAAGCAGCTGGGCCCTGACCCTTGCAGCACTGGCCCTCAAAGCTGAGCTCTTTTCAGCTCCGGTGTATAGGGAACCTCCCTGCTCCCTCCCACCAGCAACATCCCATTCAGCTGCAGAGATAACTTTATTCATCTTGTGCATCATTGTATCCAGTTGAATGCAGAAACTATGCAGACACTCGAGTGAATTGAGCTAGCGTGCGTGCATGTGTTAAGGACAGGAAAGAAGGGGAGGTGTTATGTCTTAATTTCATTTTGACAGAAAATGCATGCGTGGCTTCACTTTGAAAAACCACCTCCAGCCTTTTCATTTCACTTTGAGCACTCGCAGGCTACCTGAAGTATCGAATTTGAGGAAGACGGTGTTATGATTGTTGGGGCTTAAAACATTGTAATCACACCAGACATTTTCAACACATTTTGACAATTACACCATGTCTGCAGATGATTCATGTGTGTTACTGGTGCTAATTTACATGAAAGTGCTAAACAGCTATTTTTTTTCTTCCTTTTTTTTAATTCGGCAAACTCTCTGCTCTCCTGTTTCTGATGTAGCGATGGGCAGCTGGCGGGGACAGTTGAGCTTATTTTCACCTGCCTAACACCAAAACAGCACTAGGACCACCCTGCTCTTCTCTCATCATTCATATTCAAGCCAGGGCCTCTTGACAAGTCTGCTGATCTCACTCAATGTTTTGTGATTTGGACAATACGTTTTCACTGTGTGGGCAAAAATGCTGAGGCCATCACACTTCTTGAGGCCAGTCTTGTGAGACTCAACTAAGGCAGAAGCTCTGAATTATTCCTCCTCTGTGAGAGTTATGCTTGTCAGTGGATCCGCCTGATCCTAGATAAGTCTAATGCTGCGGTCAAACACAGAGTGGGGTCCTGTGTTTCTATACTAATATGACCAAAACACCATTTTAACTAAAGTTCATAGTGTGAATGTACATTAAAGCTGATAAAAAAAACTTTACATTTTGTTCCTGAGCTGATTAACTGCTGATCACTATTTAATCTCATTCTAAAGCTGTTTATTTTTATGCTGGTTTGAATAAAAGGATCTGTAATAAGGTGAAAAAATAGAAAGTTGACCTTAAAGTTCTCATCACAGAGGTCCTTATATTGAATTTAGGCTGAAATGTTGCAAAAAAAGGGGCAGCAGTGCAGCTAATTTGCAATAAAGTGGTAGTAATGCTGAAGTCGTATCAGTCGTATTTGGTGTAACATTAGATCTATTGGATGAACACACAGTCTATTTATTATTTATCACATATGTGATTTAATGACATTTTAAGGCAACAAACAGATATAGGAAGCTTGCACCACAGCTGGTGCCAGCGTTAAAAACTTTGTCCCAAACTTTAACTCCTCCTCACCACTTTTAAAATATTTCAGCTACACGAAGCTCAATGATACTCAAAAATATGATTCTCTGTAAAGAGCGTGAATATTTGTGATGTGGCCACTGGTTAAAATCCTTTCGGGGATTTCAATATCTAAAAGAGAGAGAGGTTTATACATTAGCGCTGTAGTTGCAAAACACTGTTGATATTCAAATGATTATTGTGCAAAATCTGGGATAAGCTTCTGTGTGAGAGCTCTTCTAAGTGCCTACAACTATTGCTAATTCCCCTCGCCATTGTGGGCTGAACAAAGGCCTTAATCCCATTTCACTTTTGCAGAAGGCTGGGGCTATTTTCCCTCTCATAAACCAACAACACTCCCCCTAGCCAGAGCTGAGAGGTTCTGAGAAAGGGGCCAGTGTGTGTATACTTCAAGGCTTTTTTGTCCAACTTGGCTAGTGCTCTGCATAAACTTTTAAGTGGTCCCAGTAGGCCTCAAACACCTTTTGGCAGAAAAAATAAGCTACCACAAACTGTAAAAAGGAAACCAAACACTCTCTTAACCTGGACAATACAAAAGAAAATATATGAAGTCCTTTATAGCTCAGATTGGGTTTGGACTGCAAAGAGTTAACATGTTTTTTTCATGCATTAGTAAAGGAACTTTCATTCTTCTGAAAGCAGCTCTCTTTCTCTGCATTGTAAATCCTTTAATACATTATTTATAACATGGTGGTCCACTATCAAAGCAAGTGAAGTAGGACAGGATTCAGTTCTTGTACTTTGTAGTTTAGCGTTAGCTTGCAGCGGAAAATAAAACCACTTCTCTGACTTTGACATGATATTTTCCTTTGTTATTCAACCCACTTCACTCCTACCTTTCAAATTTATGGTTTAATTAGAACAAGTAACAGTTTCAGGGATTTTGTCCATTCAAGTATAATTACATCACAGCGTCTGGACTGCGAATGGGAACGCTGTCAAGAAATACAATTACTTTTGCTTTTTAGTGTAATTTAATTTTGATGCACCACCTGAAGAATATTTAATCTCTGCTTCAATGATGGAAGAAATGAAATACCTTCTTTACACAGGTATTATGTTTCGGAAGATTATTATATTAAACAATGCTTATATAAAATGGCCTTTAAAGCTGTTTTTTTCTATCTAATTGACTTTTGTAAATGACAGTCTGAGGGAAAAGTTCAACAGGAGTTCTTGAGTTCATACGGAAATAGTAAAGCTCCCTGGAACAGACAGCAACGCCACAAGCCCAGTTGTTTAGTGATGGCTTTATTCAGCTGCTGTGTCATGCAGTGCATGTGAACCAGCATGAAGGCCAGCATGTGGCCCGTGTTGGCTCATGTTAGGTGTGTAGTCACAGGGTGTACTTGCTCTTAAAAAGGACGAGCATAGCAAATACTAATCACCCAGGAATTTTCTTCAACAGCCAGACAAGCCGTCCTCCTTTAATCTTAATCAATTAGACACCCATGAAGTGCAAACACATCACAAACCTGTCAGAGTACACAATACAGTGTAAAGAATCTGCAAATTACATGCAGCGTAGACAAGCAGCACCCCAGCCTACAAAGCTGCTGGGTTGAGTCCTCTAAAAAGCTTCACATCGCCCAGATCATATTTGTGCCATTGACTTACAGTGTAATAAAGAGGATCTCTTTGCTAAGATGCCCACTGGAATCCAGAACTGTTAGCTTAATATCCGCTGGGATCCACTGAGGTGAGTGTAGCCTTTCACATACAATACTCAGTCCTGGAAAGTGATACGGCTTTGCTTGATGTTAATGGTTTGTAACATCCCAAGATAGCAAAATTTATCTCTGGCAAACTTGGCACTAATGATATTTCCCTTGCTCAAGCTGACACAGAGAGAAGCCATGGTTAAGTATTATTGAATTTTTACACTTGCACACAGGGAGTCATGTATCAAATTCTACGAACTCTTATCTGCACGGAGGGCCACCTGAGGCTTTTTAGGGGGATGGGGTTTGGGGTGGGGATTACTCGTCTTACCTGCTCTCCAGTGACTGGCTTTCAAATGAACAATAATGGAACAACAAAGTTTTCAAATCTAACGAGTAAAACGGCAAATTTGCATGTTAAATGCAGCTGTCACTGTCACGCCCAAATTATAAACCAAAGCCGTTTTTCAAAGTCGTAACATAGAAACTGTAGCTGATCATCTCATTAATGATTTGTTAACCATGTTAAGCATGTTTAGAGCTTACAGTATATGGCACATTCTACAACATTTCATTCATATACCGTCTACAAGCAGTAGCTGTTGGACATAAAAATCCAAAAATGAAGTATTCAAAGAAGGAGTGAACTGAATATTGGCAATATAATACTGTAACTTCTCAAATCTACAGGATATTTAGTTCCTCTCAACTGCAACAAAACCCTGTTTACTGTATATGGAGAACTGTAACGGTTTATATTAAAGTGCACAAATTCACTATTAACTAGTTAAATGTATATTAATAGCATATTGTCTCTTTATAAAGCCCTTATTATTCCTTATTCTGCACAACCATATTCTGCAACTACTAGGCCATTAACTAAGGGTTTCCCTCAATAACCTCCTAAATACTGCTAATTGATAGTAAATTAGCCAGTTGCGGTACCTTAACCCCCAGAATAAGTGCTTCATAATGACTAATAAAGTGCTGTTATGCTACTAATATGCATGTTAAAAAAGTAGCTAGTTAATGGTGAACATGTCGTATCCTGGGAAACAATGATGCTGCATTAAAAATCTCATGGTTCAAATGTAACTCTACTTCTATGAGGAAAAAAGAGATTAAATGATGACCATAACCATGTGTTGTTATTGCTGAACATTAACCATATGGTTTATTTGCGATGACCACTGTCTTTCCATTACCTAAACCAAGTAGCTTGAGTTGCCTAACCAAACCTTAACCATACTGTATTTGTCATGAGCAGACACTGCAGGAAGAATCGTTGGAAAAACTCTGGCAGCGAACGCTCAAAAATGTTGTCACAGAACATATAATCTGGGTTTTTGAGGAATCGTCCAACATCAGCGGTCGGTCTGGTGAGTGGGTTGTGTCAAAATGATCTTTGCAACCAACATGTTGTGAGTTTCCCCACAGAAAACATCCTGGCAGCAGAATCTGGCAGTCGAATCATCTGCAGGGTGTCCTGATTCAGTTCACTTATATCCATTCAGCTGAATACTGCCTGTTGCTGCAAAATCAGACTCTACAAGCTCATTCATCTGGCTTTGAATGCAACAATCACAGAGCCCTCTAAAATAGTAAAAAACACTGTATGAGCATTTGGTCAAATTGTTGTTGACACTTGCTCCTTTAATCCTCTTCTGGAGAAAGAATCATAGTTTCTCATCAATACATAGTTTTATGAGTTTCAAAGTCCATTTTTGGCACCCATCCTACAAGTTAGAAATGACAAAAAACTGTCTTTTAATGTCAGAGGCATCATTTTTATTCCCAATCACAGCTTTTTAGAAACATATACTAGCTGAAGGTAGAAGAGTTTGTATTTTTCTGAAGGAAATAAATATTACAAATTCTTTTCCAATATTTCTTAAATTGACATAATCGAACATAACATGATCTGTGGTCACTGTTGTACTTGACTGATAAACAGCTGTTTCTCTTCTGGGTAGTGTGTCTGCAAAAAATAACATAAATACCATTTCAGGTGGGAATCAGCGATAAAATGCTGTATAATACCAAAGTTACTGATGCTTGTTTGCCCATGCAATCATGCCATGTCAGCCGACTTTAATGACAATAATAGATGGAAATACACTGATTCTCTTTATTTTGCTGTCTTTACTCACATTAACTTCTGAAGAAGGTGCATGAAAATATAACTAGACTTTGAACTGTTAACTACCAGCCTGGATATGATGTTCTTCTCTAAGTCAGGTAAGGCAGATTATGGGGCAAATACTTTCCTGGAGCAATAAATCCAACAGAGGAGAATTTATTAAGGGAGGTAAAAATTCCTATTTCCATCACTGCTACCGTTGTCCTAAGGACTGTGTGGACAGACATCTGCCGTCTGTGATACACATGGAGAGGTTATTACCCAGCGATCTCACCCCCAGCTGTGAACTCACTCTTACCAACCAGTAGGTAACACAAGGACATGATCCCTCACCAGCTTCCCACCCATTAAAATAACCAAGAGTGTTTGTTGAAACTCAGCCAAGCTGTCAGTACTGTGGTCAGGAAGTTAACCTAATTACCTGCTTGTTAGTATTGTATATCTTTGTATGTTGGGGTTATTACCAGTGCTTTGAGACAGTGACCAACACCGAGTTTGGACTGCCCACAGCAAGGACCCCTCACTTAACTGTCATACTGAGGGTGTATACATGACCTAATGAATTGTGCTACTGCATAGTGATACACTAATGATGGCTTGATTTCAAATATGTAATCTCCTAATGTGAAACTGACTATTAAAAGCAATTTTGCACGTGCTCATGTTTTTCATGACTGTTGTGATTTCAGAAAACTTGATAAAAACTGAAGGTGAGAAACAATGACTCCACTTCAACCATACTTCAATTCAAACTAAGTTACTGTTGTAATTATTTTGGCTGGGAGTTGGTTGAGATTTTCATCTTGATTTTCTTAATTAAAGAGTAACTTATTACCAGGCTGAAAAACAGATTCACTGCCCTCTTTGGTTGAAAGTTTCAAGTCTGTTGCGACTCTGATAGCGTCCAACAGTGAAGTAACGTTGCACTGACACACCCTGGAGTACATTTCTTCAGCATTGCACCATGGTGAGAAGTTAAACCTCTGAGGTCAATAAAAGCAAGAATTTAAAAAGTGTTAATTTGCTCTTTAACATCAAACAGGACTAAGAGTACAACCATGCTAGTAGCTTTCTAAGGCTGTACTTGGGCATATTTGCTTTGTCTTTAATTCTAATGTCAGCATGCTAACATACAATGACAACGCTCACATGCTGATTTTAAGCAGGTTTCATTTGTACCATATTTTGGTTTAGCATGTTAGCCTGCTACTGTTTTCTACTTAGCACTTAACACAAAGTACAGCTGAGGTCAATGGCATTGTCATTATTTATGCTGGTAATTCATGATAATGACATCCCATATATCTGGACCAAAGTGGCGGACTAATGGACTGACTGACCATGCCTAGAATCATGTTGCTAGCATGTCTATTACTGTTTAAGTCCACATTTGGGCTATTTACTGTATTGGCACATTTGACAGCAAAATAATGGTAAATCTGTATGATACCACGACTTTGAAAGACAGAACATGCTGATTGTACACCTTTCTGTCATGTCGTCTAACAGCAGGGGAAATTGCAAAACCTTAATAATCAAACTAGCTGAACTGGGATAGAGTAAACCAAGTACGCTTTCTATGCTTACTTGCGTTTTAATAAAGCTTTTTAACCTGCCAGCCAATTAGTATTTATCACAGTGAAACACACACATACAATGGTTAAATCTATGCTTAACTGTAGTGCTAATCAGCTATCAGATATTATTTGTGCTGCTTTTGTTGGCATTCAAGAGTATATAGCAAAGTTATTTTTCGCTATAACTTGCTATCAATTATAGATGGTTGGAATTTAATGTTATTAATCTGTTAACACAAATTTATGAGAGGGTGAGTTTTGCCTTATGTCTTAGTGCATCTCAAAAACTTAGAGGCAACCCAATGCAATCAAAGTCATCTGTGTGTCTGGACATTGTTCTGTATTTGCACACTATATTTTGTATGCGCTGACAGCTAGCACTTCTGCAAACGAGCTCTGATAAACCCACTGTCCAAAGTTAGTGACTGTCTGGTGGAGAAAGACCCAGACATTTTCCTCAGGAGTTGGTGGAGACCAAAACAGAGCAAACAGGGGATCAGATATTGGATTCACAGTTGTTTGGTGGCCAGAAACACGAGTCCAGTGGGATAACGATGTTGCTCTAAGATGTCGAAGAAGGCAAATGTTAACAAACATCTTACAAAGTGATTAAATGTTAGAATTGTGTGTCTGTCATCGTGTATGGGGCTTCTTGTGCAGCATTAAATAAAAGTTTGCACTAGAGAAAGAGCTGAATTTGTGTTCATTAAAACTATCACCAGCTGGTCAGCAACACATGTAAGTGAACCCTTCATGGTTCTCTTCAACCTTTCTGTCACACAGTATATTTAGCAAATTCTCAGCCTAATCTTCAAGAACATGTTTGTCCATGTCATTAAAAGAAAAACAACCTCTCACTGTAAAAGACACTTGAGATCACAGCAAGATCGGCCATATTGTCGTCTGCAGACAGCAGGGTTTCTGTTTGAGAGACAGGCGACTGGAGCCGGAATAAGGCTGTAGTTCAACACGAAAGAGTTTGAATTGTCCTTGCTGTACCTGTTTGCAGTGTACTCTGGTTGCTGCACTTAACCCCAGAAATGCTGTATGCCAGCTGTAATTACCAACTATTAGCCAAACTTCATGTCCATTATCTGCACATCAAACAGATGTTGTTACAGCGGCAATGTGTAGAAATGAAACTGCACTTCCACATGACAGTTAACTTTTTGAAATAAGGTACAGAAGTATTAACTTCTCCAAGTTCCTCATCCAGAATATTACAGTTTATGTGACAGGGCTGCTAATCATTTGCATTATGTTGTGCTTAAGGATTAGGACAGAAGAAAAAAAAATCATCTTTGCCTTTGCAGTGTTGTATAAAAACGCAAATGTCTCATAAATTGTACAACACAAAAGAACCACTCAGACCCAGTAGCTTACTGGTCTTATTAAGGTCTTAACTGGTGTGATAAGTTGTAACATCTAGGTGGTCATTAAATAAAATCTCTTATCAGGTGTTCACTTGTGGAGGAATTAAGTGGTAGTTTGGTGAAAAGAACATTTTCACCTCAGAGTTTAATTAATATTAAAGGAGTGGCAAAACAATAGCCCCACTGCATTTGAAATCTTAACCCCGGGCGCCCTCATTTGGAGTGCCTAGCATATCTCCATGCTGCACCAGTCTAATCTATGGCATGTCAGCGTGACCGGGTGAAAAGTGGCGTTAATTCTATATTGGAGCTGGGCATGTGTTGAGAGCAGCAGAGACAGGTAGAGCATGCCATGGGAGTCAGCGCGTGACCTGACAGGGATTGGCAGGCAGGGTGTTAATTGGATAGGTGCGCCAGCCCATTTGTGTTGGCCATCCCATCACAGAAGACATTGTACCAAGTTCTTGACTCCCAAGACAAGCTGCTGTGCTCCTCTTAGACATGCTCTGAATATAGCCAATGAAATTATTTGTTTCCCAACAGCCACGTGACTTTCCCCAGACACAAAGACAGGGGGATGGGGAAGACAATGCATCACAAGGTAGAGTCTCTCCAGGCTGAAATGGACGTGATTTGGACAGGGAACAATTCAGTGTTTGTGTGTGTGTGTGTGTGTGCAATTAATTCTGTACTGTATCAAAAAAGGAGGAAAGAAAGAAAGAAAAATTTACATATGAAGTGAGTTGCAGCATCTGAACAGAAGTTTGTTTATAAATTAGGACTTAAAGTCAGACATGTTTGCAAGGTGGTAATTTGTGATTAGTTCATTAATACATGTAACTGTGATGTTTGTAATTAGAACATTTGGATCTGAAGTTAATTAAAATCAGAAGAGGTATACTGTCTTAGTGGCATGACTCTGGACAAAAGATTGGCTACTTAATGATTATGATTGGAAGGTTGTTGATTGACTGTGCGTCACTACTGGCAGGTGCAGTTTTTGCATTTGTGTGATGTTTTAACCTAAATATCACACTGCGAGCTCGTACGGTTAGTTCTTTCCGATTATAACCTGCTGTTTCACTTACTAAAACCAATCATATTAGCTTCTAAATCAGAACATTCAGATCAGGTACAGACACTGAGAAAAAAAAAAAAAAAAAAACATTTTAGACACCAGCTACTCCACTTTCTGTAACAGGTTCAAAAGCTTTTCCACCATGACTTTGAATGTATTTAAAGAAGTTTGCTATATTATAGTCCGTGTATGTGACCATTTTTGTTGCTACAGTGCTGCTGGACCTTTTGGCAGACGCTTAAAAAATATGATGGTTGTGCAAAACTTTAGGAGCTTTGTAATAAACAGTTGTGTGTCCAGTGCACCAGCCGTCACTGCAGAGTAAACTGCTGTAGGCCAAGCAAGATATTTTCCCTTCTTACTCTCTCTGCTGGGTCTTATTTTGTTATCATTCTGGCTATAAAGGAGTGAGGATTTTTGTTATGATTTATGGCAACATACAGCTGGACAGAGCATGAAGCAGCTGAGCTGGGCTGCAAAAGTTGTGTCATTGTTTAATGTTTTATGGTTGCTAGTGATACCTGACGCAGGTACAGTACGACGTCCAACAGAGTCCCAGACGACTTTAAATACCTGGTCTGACGATACTGTTTTAATTCACATTGGCGTACGTTGTTTGTGAGAATCGGGTGTCAAAATTAACTTTAAAGTCTTTATTTTTCCGTCTAACTGAGAAAACCGATGAAAACACGAGATGAAAAATGATCGATCCTCAGTTGTGTTTTGCACACTGGCTACAAACACTTCCCTCTCTCTGCTGGCTGATGCGCAAACATGATTGAAATTATAAAAGCTGCTCAGTTATCGCCGTCAATAGTGACGGATTGAATTTGTTAACCTTGATTAATGCTGACTGATATTTCCCACAGTACTATGAAAATACGTGTGTTGAAATTGATAAAAGTAATGTTGGTTAAATTGTATTAACAGCTTAAATTTGCACGTTAGCATCATATTGTAAAGCTAGCATGTCTTCTTATAAGTAGACTATACATAGAGAATTAATGAAAGTAACCACTGAGTGTTACACCACTCTTCAAGATATTCTTGGCTTTCCAGAGAGTGCTTCTTCAACAGTTTCAGAAAGTTAGTCATGAACTGATATGTTGACGATGAAGCAGCGGCTCATACACACATACACGCACACTCACACACACACACACACACACACACACACACACACACACACACACACACACACACACACAGACACAGACACATCAGGCTGGATGATGCAAAGAATTTCTGGATGGACTCACTGGATTCATTTTTACAAATGGCCAAAACCCCATTAACAAAATGTATGTCCCAGTTGCTGACATGTCTTTCAGTGTGTGAAGCGTCTGACTTCTGTCCCGATGGAGGATTTCTCAGCGTCTCCTCTCAACTGGCTCGTTTGACAGGCTGTGTGCTGTGGTTATGCTGTCAGCTAACAATCAGATACTGAGGAAAGGTTGTGAAGATACATGACTAACAGAACATTTTCCACAGTATAGTTTTTTTCTGTATAATAGTGTAGTACTAGACATTGACTTAGAGAGGCATTAAGTAGCAATAAATAAATACATAATTGTTCACACAATGTTGCAAAATGAAATATGGTAACGACTGTTCATTTTTAATATGAGAAAACTGTAACTCTGCATTGCGTTTTGCTTTGTGCGTACAAATGCACAATCGCACACTGCTATGCAACATGAACCAGTGATGCCCGCTTTTATTTGAATATGAATGCTCTTCTAATACAGCAAAGGGTACACACAACCTTCAATTTAACCTTAGCCATTGTGTTCGATGCAGACTAGCCTTTCCATTGTTAAAGATGCTGCATCTTATTTTTTTTTAATAAGCAAAAGGATTAAATTAAACCCCATGCAATCCAAATGGAACGGGGATTTTTGGACGCATTCAGACAAAATGTGTCTGGAAAAGATAATTCCACTTAATGGAGGCATTTAAAGAAGTTGGCTGATGCCTCTGCTGCAACTTGGATTATATCGTGTTTTTTTCCCCCCTTTCTGCTGTCACATTTTATCTTAAAAAAAAAAAATGGGGGAAAACCTAACATATACATGAATGTTTATCACAGCTTCTATGTTAATGATTTGATCATTTTAAAAGACACAGTAAAGATTTTCTGCATTCTGAGAGGTATCTCAGGCATATAAACCAGTTATTATTATTATTATTGTTATTATATTCTTTGTCATTTAATCTTATTTGGCTCTTTTTCCTTTCCATTTCCTGTCCCTATACAGACTTCCCTCAGCTGGAGTTAGGGGCTGGTATGAGCTGTCAGATTTGCAGGGTGATATCTCAATTAAGCAAAATAGGAAAATCTATTGTTTATGGGGGTGTGAGAGGGTATTTCCAAGCCGCAGGCTTTAAAATGGGAACAAGAATGTGTTCGGTCAGCCTGAACAGCGCAGGAGGATTTTGGGGAGGACTCCTCCTTTGTGACACATGCAGCATAGACATAATGAATTATATTATAATTACAAAGCACAGTCTGTAGAAGTGGACAATATAGATATTTGGCCAGGGGGTGGAGTGTGCTGCTCCACAGAGACTGGGCCACTCCAGACAGCGTTTCTATTCAGATCACTTTAACTTCGACAAATCTCAATATGAATGAATGGGGCTTTGTCCGGAAAATAAAAACATTTGAACAAGGAAGCATCATCTTCTCATACGCTGGGAGCACATGAGCAATTTTACACGTCTGAAAAAGACACCGAGCTGCCAAGGTTTTACTTTTTGTTGGACTTTGTCAAAAAAAAGAAAAAAAAAGTACTCATTATGCATCTATTTATAAATCCAAAATAACAGACAGCAAACACAATACTGGTTCAATAAATAAATGTGTGCAGGCGGGAACATGCCAGAGAGCATGGGTTTGTCTGGAGGAGCGTGCTGTGTGTGGTGATGGTGGAGGTTTATTGTGGAGAGATTGGGCAAAGCAGAGCGAGCAGAGAAGCAGAGGGGAGTGAAGCTGGCAGTGACTGAGAAGATGAGGATTTGACGGCAAGGTGACAAAGAGTTCAAACAAAATGAGGCTTGTAGATTAGCAGCACTCCCCTCAGTGACAGGTGTCATCTCTTGGGGCAGTCTGTCACTCTGCCTGCTGCCACTCTTTATATAATATGAGGAGAGAGAGAGATGGAGAGAGAGGAGGAGAGGCAGCACCTCACAAGGCTCGGCCTAGCCTGCTCTACCTGCCAGTAACCAAGATTAAAGCCTACAGTAAGTGGCAGAGGGAGAGCTGGACGAACAAAAGACGAGCCAATGTTTATTTGCCTCGGAAGCGATTTGACTTTAATGATTTCATCATAACCAGAAACTTCTCAATCAAAGTCAATGTAAAATCACTTAGTCAGGGACATTATCTTATAATAGAGAAACACTAATGTCCACAATTACTCTTTGACATTGCAGTTGGAGGGTATGCTATTCAAGCAATTCAAATTGCTTTACATCTTTAACCTGTGTCATATTAATAAATTACCTTCCCATTCTTATTCCTGGCTTTATTAGGCTATTGTAGAGAAAGTTCAGTGGCAGCATTAGATTTTTAGAGAATTTTTTGCACCGATGTGATGAAATGCCTTCATGTGTCATTAGCTCAATTAGCTGTTAAAACAGATATTAACACCTGGTTATTTTACCCATAAACTGCTTCTCAATGAAATGCACAACGTGTCTGTTATATTATGATTAATGCCAAGATTTACGTGTAAGGTTTTATTGCTCACTCGCAAAAGTCTATAAATACAGGTGTGTCTATATAATGCTACCCAACCAGAAAATCAACATAAATAAATACAAAGAGGTTAAGGGCAATACTCACCAGTAAATATGTACTATCAGCCAGGAGAGAGAGAGAGGGACAGAGAGGGAGAAAGGGAGAGAGAGAGGGTATATTGTTCTTTTGCAAAGAGTCAGTGAGTTTTGCCCAGACCTTTAACAAGTCTGTTTTAAAGGGAGGTATTAACTAAAGCTCGGAGGGAGCCAGCTCACATCATCCTGGTGACATGCAGGCTGAGACCTGCTGCTCTCTGCCCAGGACTCCAGCCATCTGCTCCACAGATTGCACTGAAACACACACAGCAAGCGCTGCTGCCACCCCTCTGGGTGAGAGAGTCACCAGAGGGTCAGCTACTTCTTCAGGACTTTCTCCCTTATACGTTTTGACTGCTCTTACTCGCTCGTGTTGATTGGGGTCACCAAGCAGCCCAACTAATAATCTCATAATCTGCACCGAGGGACAAACTGAGAATCTACAGTACGGCTCAGAGGCGGCGAGCGGCAGTGCACAAAGAGAGGGAGCGAGGCAAGGAGAGGAAAGCACGAGAAGTATTCTGATGTTTGTTTTTGACAGATGAGGGATGCCCCCTATTGACTTTGTCAGGGAAGCTAGAGACAGGGGTAGAGAGAGTAAAACCAGAGAGCATCGGTGATTGCAAATTGTGAAGAAAATAACCGGAGTGCCAGCATTCTCACTTACAACCACAGGAGTGGGAAACAGGTCCCTGAGATTATATGGACAAAAGAGAGGCTCGGGCTGAAAATTCAGATGGCCAATATACATTAAGGTTTTAAAATATTCATTGCACAGGTTGGAAGGGATAGAAGGTTATGTGGGTATTTGGCGCCCTCCCGAATGGAAAATTCTCTCTGAATAACAATCAGGTTGCATAGAATCAGACGGATAATGAAAACGAAGATGAGTGGTAGCTGCTTATACACAACGGCAACTGTTCTGCAGCCCGGAAAAGAATCAACTTAAATGTGTCACCTCAATAATTCTAAGTTAGACACAACATAAAGCATTAAAAAAAGAAAAAAAAATCCTAATTCAAATTTTTGATGTTGGTTGATTCTCTTTAATTCACTTTTGCTTCGATAAAAAATGATTTTACACACTTGCAGCGTGGCGGCATCTGTGCCCCGCACGCTGAAAAACAAGTCGCATGCAGCACGGTGCGGCTCTGGTCTGTGAACCAGTGTCCGCTGGGGAAATCGACCACCCTGGGCACAGTTGTGTTGGAGTGAGTAATGAGGCAGGCTTTCCACGATGGCTGATAGAGGCTCCCATTAACAGCCATGCTTCAGGGTATTCTCTGTCTCTGTGTTGTGGAATGGAAATGAGATCTGATAGAACCGTGTATAATTTGTTGTCACATCAAAGTGACACTTATTAGCTTTATTTCCTTATCATTGTTACATCTACAATACCTCTGGGTAAATATTTCAGCAGAGCAGCTAGCATGCTTTTGTTGTGTGCCTTAAGTATAGCAGTAGTCAGTATAACTTTCATTGATTGTAGTTCTGTAACAACTGGTCATAGAAACGTGTGTCTTCTATTGACATGCTTTCAAATTGGATACAATGAACGTACTTTTCCCCACAAATAGATTTCCTGAAAGCTTATATCCACCGCCTCTGTTGACTCTCAAGGAATAGCTTGCTGTCATTTTCCCTATTCCTCTGTGTGTCGTTTCTTTTTCATCGCCAAGGTTGATAATCTTATTAGCAATATCATCCTGCAGAACGCAAAAGTTTCTGGCGCTACGTTGTTTTTTTTTTTTTTTTTAATATATTTTATTCATCAGTCAAAGACACACACGTTTACGCGTGCACACAAGCAAACACACACATTTTTTTCCATTAATCTCGCAGCTATCCTGAAGTGGATTATTTTGAATTTATCCAACAGCCCTCTTCATATCTTTGTGACTTTGAATTGGGATATTGCAGGATGGACCGCTATCAGAGCAGAATTATTTTCCCAACACCCAACAGAGAACTGAGCATTGAAGGGCTATATTTTACCATTGCATCTATAGATGTGCAGCATTATAACTCATGAGTGGCACCTCATTTCACACAGCCTAATGGCTTGACACTGAGAGCACACTGGGGATCCAGGCAGGGGAGCTTCCCCTCATTTTTGTGGTCGAAGTTTTATGAGATACAAGGATTAGGGTTGATTGAAAGTCACACTCAGCTGCTGCACAGCACTGCAGTGTGTGTAAGGGTTTGCATTAAACTTTTCTCATTGATGAATTAATTCTATTAATGACACACAGGCAACCCGTGTAATATCGCTTTGATTTATGTTTTTACAAATTCTGCAGGCTCAATATTCTGCGCCGAATAAAAACCTGACAAGTCAAAGATAAGTTCAGATGTAGGTCTTTATACTTTCCCCTCCCAAAAAAAAAAAAAAAAAATCACCCCAGACTGCAGCAGCCGTGTGATATTTAACTGATTTAGATAGAGAGAAGCAGCCACTGAGGCACAGTCTACTCTTCAGTGAACTTATCTTACCCGCCTGGATGTGACAGACAGTGTAGCCCTCCAGCTTAGTTGTCATACAGCGGCGACCAGACAGAGCTCGTCAGGTTGCATGATTGTATAATTGTGTTGTGACACCTTGAACCCGCCGGTGGTATATAACCATGTTAATTTCCTGATACCACACCGTGGGCCGTTAGAATCAGAGTTATGATGGGTGTAATTTGTGCCTCCAACGGGAGAGTGAAAGGAGCGGGTCATCAGCAGGATAAATACAAATTAAAATTGATGCAGGTCTCATTTCTGCTTGACCAGTTTGTGTTGGGAGGCTGCAGAGAGCGAGGAATGGTGCACTTGCCATTTGTGCCATTTGGTCTTCCATTTCAATTCAGGGCCTGAAGGCAAAAACTCAAAATCAAATGTACCTGCCCAAAGATGTGCTGCAGTATCACAGGCTTGATAATGAAGCTCGGAAGCTGCAGCCGCTTTTATGGTTCACAAACTCGAGGAATGCCGCGACGAAGATGTTGCTCATATAAAAGTTTGTAACCTCTAATTTTGTGTCAAAGCTGCGCCCCAAAAATAAATATTATGAAGAGGAAAACACAGAATAAAAGAACAGGAGCGCAGAGGTAGTTTTTTTTTTTTATATATTTTTCCAATATTAGCAGGAAAATTGGACAGTGGACACTTTAAATGAAAAGCTCCTGATTTGTGAAGCAATGTATGAGTGACAGCTTCATTTTGGTTTTTGCATCAGTTGTTTATTGCTGTCTCTAGGTATATGTGCGCCTCAGTGCGTGTGTATGTGTGTGTGTGTGTGTGTTGTACGTCCAGCAGAGCCAAAGAGGCATCCTCCTGAACTCCTGTCACTGCTTCTCTAACTGCGAGTTCAAGAGCTCTTCATTACAGCCTCTGCGCATCTGAGGAAAAGAGAAACAATGCTTAGAGCCCAATGCACATAACCTTTCCATTCAATCAGCAGTTCAAACTGTCTCCCACTACTGCAAATCATTCTCTCTCCAGCCAGTCAAGTGCACCACCGAGTCAAAAAGCCTCCTATCAAAAATAGATAAAAATATCTTTCATCTTTTTGATCGACAGCCAGACACCTAAATAATCACTTCTGGAATAAATACTTTTATCTTTACATAGAAACTCTAATTGAAAATGCTAATGACAACATCTTACCGGGCGTCTATGCATTAGCCATCACTGTCCATGATATATGTACATTTTACGAAAATAAGTGGCAAAGCTAGCCTGGCGGCACAATGCCGACGTCAAACAAAGGCTCGTCAGTAATGTTTTATACAAATCCACTGATATAATAATTATACTATCCCCAGTCTTTAGTGGAGGTTGATTGTTCTTGCTGTGAGCTAACACACTTAATTGTAGTATGCAAATGAGAGCAATTACAAAGCTTTTAGGTGAAGAGATGACAGCTGAGGTTGGTTTTATTGGAGGCCTCACCCGGTCGTCATGGAAACCACATAACATAACACACATAATAACGCAACTGTCAAACGGATATAATCTCATGATATGTCCAAAAATTGCCTCCGCTCTTGGTTTTGTTCCGCGAACCGATCCATATGAAAAGGAGATTCTTTGATTGCTGAACAAACTGTCAATTTGTGTTGTACAAAGGAAAGGAGGGTTCGTTTGAGAGAGGGAAATGTTGGAACGGATTCAATTTCCAAAACCGAAGCTTCATAAGAATGTAAAATATGCTCGCACGCACAGTCCAGAATGCTTTGAGCTCTCTGTGGTGTCAACAATTAGACACATGTATCAAAAAGGAATTACCGACCATCATTTGAAGGAAAAAACAGTTTTTATTGCACTCATTCAGCACACATATGTTTGTACAGTGAAGACTGTGGCTGGAGCAAACAGGCCTCCTTCTTATATTTGATTGGGCTGAGACACGATTAGGTTATATGGTATTGATACGTGACAATTTTAAGGCTAGTTAGGCCTATCAACGGCAAACCAAATGGAACAGGGTTTATTTAAGTGAGTGCTTGCTGTCAGTGGAACCGCCCAGAGTCACCTTTTCAGTCGGGTGATCACATGACAGTCCTAATGATGCCGCTGATGATTGTCATTGTCTACAACATGACACAGGACACTACCTTTCCAATCAAGATCATCATTGCCATTTTTCACAAAGTACTATACATATATATGTATGTATATACACACACACACACACACACACACACATATACTGCTGTGTGATGAAGTTGCATGATTGTTAAATTATTCTCTTTCTAGTGCAATTTTTTATCCATGCAAAACTAGATATTCACTGTTCTGTCCTTGTTTACCCCAAATTACAGCAAATGGCACAATCACTGCCACTGGCATGCAAAACAAAAAGTTGCGGCCTAAATTTGGTCAAATTTTCTATAAATATCTATATTACAATTACTCTTGTGCAGCCTTTCATGAATTAAACATGAGTTGTGTCTGAGAATGAGATGTTATAGAGGTAAATGACAAGAGGCAGCCTGTAATTGAGGTGGTGGCAACATGGGCCTACTGAACTAATCCCTGACTTGGTCATGTGACGGGCTATTCACCAATGGCAGCAGTTCTTTTCACCACAAAGCCAGGGCAGCTGGGAAAATTGATTTCTCATCTGAGCTGTATTTGATAGCTTTTGAAATCAAAAATTGAAATTAACTAACCTACGCCCCATCATTACAAAAGAGCAAATTAAACTGTGCAACAGCGTTTCTCCGAGCTCAGCGAGCCTGTGAAGGAGACAAATTTGAAGATGCAAGCTCTTCTCGGACCGTGACTCTCTCTTTCTCACACACTTCCAGCCCAGAATAATATTAAAAACAATAAATAAAATGTGTACCCCTGGTTTCTAATGATATATAAACTGCTGACTACTGCTATTTTTAAATAGAATTTACACCACATTTTACAGAACATTTGCTGGACTGACTGAAAGTATCTATAATGATCGACTTTATTCAAATAATAGATTTTGTTATGTGATTTGCTTTGTGCATACAATATTGTGTAAATAAAATTTTCTGCAAATACAATAATTTGTAATATTTAGATTTATAGGGCAAATTCTCAATATTTAATCAGGAGCACTGTATAAATAATCTGAAGACAGAGTAAATGTTTTTAACCTAGTCAGCTTCCCCAAATGCACAATTTGAGTCTTGTAAATAACAAACTAAATTGTAATTTAATATATATTTTGGAATAAAATTTTAAGTTAAATTTAGTTGTAGTTGTGCTGGTCAATTAAATAAATCAAATTAAAAGAGCACTGCACCCACAATTTGCCAAGATGCAGTAACTGCGAGGGACTCATTTACTAGTCATTATTAGAACAACACAGACACCAATTTAACAAGCGTTTAGGAGTAAAACCTCTTTGTGAGAGTGAGTGAAAGTGGACAAGACGTGAAGCGAAACAAGGTAGCTGGTTGTGCTGACAAACGACATGCCGAAACAGATGTTCCTGCAGGTGGACATGAAGATCAATAGGCGGTGGAGAGCAGCTAGATAGTTACCTGAGCTGCTGGAACTTGTAGCAGATGTTAAACAGACTGATGCCCTGGAAGGCTGATCAATGGACAGGAGGCAGATGGAGGAGAACATGGAGGAGTGCTGCGAGGCGCTGTGAGCAGAGAGAAACATAAAATAATGGGAGTCACATTTGATATGCAGATGGGCGCCTGTCCACAACGTTAACCCATCAACGCAAAAATAATGGGCTTCAACTTTGGGGAAACTTCAGGCAAAACTCCCTTCATCCGCTCCTGTGTCGTGCTAATTACTGATGAATTTACCTCGTCAAAGTGAAGATCCTGAACGGCTGATTATTTGTCCCGTATCATAATTCTACACAGGTATGTTTGGGGCAGCGTGATGACCATTATCAGGTGTGAGAATCAGGAGATTCAGCAGTTTTTCCTGGCTAAAAACTTCCTAATTAGCAATGGTAAGAGTTAGTGTCAGGCTGTGATCTAACAGACTATCACCTTTACCTCCCATTAGTGAATTAAACACACTGAAAATCCCAGAGCATCGCTTGGCCCTCACCAGTGGGTATAACTAGGGCAGCATCAATCTTATTTTACAAGCACATATGACCAAAAAAAAAGGAAGGCTTATTTGCAATGTCGTAGTGGAAAATATTTTTACAAACCCAACAAACAAAAAATATAATTCAAATCATCATTTCACAGCTTGAATATATCCCATAAATTACATTTAGTGTATGTTCATCAAGCAGTGAAAAATTATTTTCCCTGAACTTTAATCAAATTCAGAATCAACCTTGCAGGCAGGTGCAACGTCTGTCTCGGCTCTTTTCCCAAATGCTGCACACCAGCATGAGCACACACACACACACACACTGTACACACACATAAGCTCGCACACACACACGCACACACGTGCGCAGATCTTCTGACATCCAGCGTCCCAGTGGCCTTGCTGTCCGAGAAGCAACTTGAACTAGGCGATAACCTGATAGACTTTATCTTGTCTTCCCTGCGTCTCAGTGAAGCCTGAAGAAGACACTTCAACTGCACAGCATCCCCCCAGAGTCCTAACCTTCCCCTCATCTCTCCTCGCCGGCATCGGTGCCTGAGAGCTGTCAGCGGCCTGTTGCTTATTGATGTTTCTGCATGTTTTATGTCTTTCTGAGATATGACGGCCCTGACACAGTGCTGATTTCAATCAGCTTGCCACATACCGCAGAGAGTGACAGCTGGGGAAAGTAAGAAGGACAAAAAAAAAAAGGGAAACGAAAGAAAGAATTGGTGGGGATGTCATTGGCTCAGATCAGCTGCGGCCTTGTCTCTGACCGGGGATTCTCCTCCCTTCTAATGAAAATGTTTCATTCACATCTCACATCTCATGCCTCCCTCGCTGATGAATTCAATAGAAGAAAAAAGAGAAACGAATGGCGAGGGAAAGAAATTCAGCTTTTGTCAGATTGGGGAGGCAAGAAGAGAGGATGACCCCTGAGCCAAAGGTTTTGACACTGCATCAATCCCTTTAGGGGTGAGGCCTGCTGGACCAGCTCTGGCTGAAGATTACTTCAGCACATCTGAGGGATGGCTGCTCTATCTATTTCACACATTCTATGCAGAGGAGAGCCTTGTATGCTTTGGATCCTGAGCTGCCCAGTAAATTAGGTCTGAGATCATTCCATGGAATGAAGGGAGCTATCCAGGGCAATTCAACTCCAAACCATTGACAGAGAGCTTACCCAATCCCTGAAAAAAAAGAAGGGACAGACATCTAGTCCCTCTTTCTCTTTATGATACCAACTAGAATGTACCGTGGGTAATCCCAATAAGGCTCTTTACTTGCAAATTCAAGTATATGCACACATGTACCGATAAGACGCTCCCACGCAGCTTTCTCACATGCGTGTTATTGACAAGCACATCACATCTATTCAGCTCTCTGCGCTTTTGTCCCAGTCTCGAGTAATATCTTCGACTTGTTGAGGTGGCGCGGTGCTAAATATGATGTGGTGATAATTGTAAATTCTCATTAACATCTCAGACTGCCGGGGGTGTCAGGAAACCTCAGGGTCGAACAGACTGTGCTGTCTTATAACGCTGCGCTACCCGGAACGACGTAGAATTAAAAAAAAAAAAAAAAAAAAGGCTCGGAAATATATATTCTGCATTTTTATTCTTGGTTGTTAAATTATTGTACGTGTTCACTAACAGCACTTTTCAGTATATGTGTTTAATATTGAGGCTTTGTTCTCTGTTTTCTACAGTGTTATCTCTGACTTTGACTTAATCTAAACTGGACTCTAAAGAAGAAGAAAAAAAATCTCAGAGATCTCATAGTCTTTTCCAACTTGTGTTTGTCTGAATCTGATAAAGTGCAATTTATTCACTTCTGTTTTCACTGAGAGATATCAAATTAATAGCTCTAGTCAGGGGTACTTTACTTTGAGTGCGCAGTCATATTTCACTTTCAGGTTTTTTTTTTCTTTTTTTTTTTTCTAGAACACAATTACTGCGGCCATAATGAGATTCAAAACAAAGACTAAATTAGCTGTCATTAAATTATTTCAATTTCCTTACTCTAATAGAAGATTGTGACAGGTGTCATAGTTGCCGTTATGTTTGGCTTCGCAACATGTTATAATGGATAATTGATCCATCAAAAAACATCAAGCCAAGGCAATAACTGGCTCGAGACTAGCGCACTGAACATGCAGAAAATCGAATTTAACCCCGTGTTGACTAAGACACTCCCTTGCTCTGTCGATCAAGCATGTCTCTCCTTGACAGCTCTGTTCGCATGTTGTTAAATAATCTAAAGGGAGAAAAGAAACATGAAAGAAAAAGCAGTCTCAGAGGAACTGTCACAGAGAAAGGAAAATGCCATGGGGGGCGAGGAATGCCTTCAGTCGCGCAGCTTTTCACATTTTAATTTCAGTCTGCGGGACTGACTCATGGTAGCGCCTGAGTGAGTGGGTCCTGGGAGTCAGGGCTCGCGCTGACCCCTGAGCATAGACAGGCCCAGAGAGATGTCAGCTGAGAGCTCCTGAGGATCACCAGGCTGCCAAGCGCTTTGAAAGCTGCTGCCAATTCAGCCTAAGTTTCAGCTGAATGGTCGCCACAGAGAAGGGGAGCGACAGCAATAAAAACAGGTTGCAAAAGGAAGAGAATTTGCTTTCAAAATGTATTTGGCCTTTGACCTTGCATCCAACCCGGTGGCCTCTGTCTTTGAAGCTGAGCATATTTTTTGAGAGACACTGAAAGAGGGGAGGGTTTTAGGGGTGGACTTGGGGCCTGTCAGTATAAACATATTAATAATCTGACAGCTTCATCTGCTTTTGAGGGCTAGACTTGACAGCTTCACAATGGCCTGCGCTGTAGTCCTTCTCGTACATGTCTAGCTTTCCTGTCTGAACAACACAGAGAGTTTATTAAGACATCACACTCCTGTGAAGTATTGATTTTACACCAGTCTCTGTCACTTACTGTATTAGCCCAAGCAGGAGCTCCAAAATACACTCTGACAGCTGCATGTAACCTGCTGAATATGTTTGAGCGAACTGCTCAGTTCAGGTAAATCCGCTTTTTATTTTGTTGTACGTCTTTAATCTAATATCACCTGACCAAGTAGCGTGATCAAACATAAACACGCATCAGGAAAATGCTTTGATTTTTTTTTTTCTAGAGGAGAAATTCAATTTTTTTTTTTTGACAGTGACAAATAAAGGAGAAACGCATTAGAGAGGAGATTGTTGCAATTAAGTTTCTGCAGCTCAGGAAAAGGAGCAAAACGCTATCTCGAACAAAGGAGGGGGATGTGCATCTGCCTGTGGAAATGCGCCCCGCCTCTCAGACAGCGGGTCTGTCCGTGGAGAGACAGAGGGAGAGAGGGGTCAGAGGGAGCACAGGTAATTGAGGTGTCCCCTCCCCTCCCTTTTTTCCAGGGCTTCTCACCCCATCCTTTCACCGCCCCCCCCCCCCCCAAGTCCCCCACCCACCCTTTCCACACAGCGGGCACAATTACGCTCCCCATCACCCCACCAGCTGGCCCCCGTGATCCCACACTTCTTACTAAACGCGACTCCATCGGCCCTTTCCCTCTTAACCTCTCAGCACCCGCTCCGGGGGAATGGTGAGGCTGCACACAAAACTGGGAAAAAAGAACTCAGACACTTCTACTACTTAAAAAAAAAAAAAAGAGAGAAGTTGAGTTAAATGCAGGTTGTGCATTGAGAATTAAGATGAGTTTATGGCAGGTGTGCTGAGGCTTCTCTGAGCAGGAACCCACTATCCTATTCTATTGAATTTAGGCTGTGGATTAGTTATACTAAAATATTGTCATACGAGGAAACGAGACACTGCCAATGTTGTGATAATTAATTTTACACTTTAAATTAGACGAAATCTGACACATTTGGATAGATCTGAAGGAAATTGATAAAGTGTACTTTCAGTGAGGACTAGCTCCAGTCTGCTAACAATTTAAATCAAACTGTAATAGCTATCAACATGTATGTTAATTGAGTGGCTCGAAATAGATTTCAACACCCGAGTGTCAGTCTGATCACATTTCTCCAACACGCTCCGAGTGTCTCTTGATAGACAGTGTTTTCACTCCATCCCTTCACATTAATGAGTGGGAAGGCTCTCCTGTGCGTTATTACCTGAAATAATACCATATGGTAAAATGTAAACAACATCTGCATATTCATGTCATAACTTCATCTGTTTAATTAGTTCCAGCAAAGCAGTTTACCCTCTGAGGCCCTCCCTGTCAGAGCAGTGATGGTAGAGCCGTGCCCTGCTGTCGGTCCTGACAGTCCTCCATTGTTCAGTTGACGCTCCTGCCCTGTCTGTTTAATGCCAGGTGCATCTTTACAGGCCACGGATCAGGTGAAGTGAGTTAGGGAGCTGCCTTCACGCTGATGCCAAACCTGACACGTCCCTCTTTAGCAAGACCTACCAATTATTTGAGGATATTCTGTTATATGTAAACACGGCTTGGTTAAGAGGCAAACTTTTGCCAAATGACACCATCTCTGACACGCATCAGCCCCTGCGAGCGTGCGGCCATCGATACGTGTGGCGAGACGCATCTATTTTCCCTCTATGCTGTCAAAAAGAATGTGACGCGCGGGTCAGGCAGGTCACTTGTGTAAAATAATACAAGATACTGTTTATTTTTTCCATTTAAATGCGGGCCAAGATTAGACTCATTCGATTCAACAGACTCTTGCCATGAAATATAATTCATAGAAACATACGCTTCTTGGATAGGTGGTCTTTGATATGTAACACTGCTTCACAATATTTCTATGCATGTTTCATTTGGCAGCCACTCTTTCTGTATATTATGAAAACAATGCTAGCAGTGCCAGATAATTCACGGTATTTTTAAATGCTGCTTTTCTTTCTTTCTTTTTTTTTTGTAAGGGGGACACGTGATGAAAAGTCCTACAAACAAAGAAACAATAAAGAAAAACAGGGCAATGTGGTATGAGAAGCTTGAGTGGGCATTCTCTAATTAAATTCTCCTTCATCAGGCACTCGTTTGTGCACAGGCATTAATACTTTTGACCCCATGTAGCCTGAACACTAACATGCCTGAGGAAGGAAAAAGAGGAGGGAAATGAAAGAGAAAAACATGAAGGAATATCTTATTAGGGGAGTCAGGCATGTTTTGGCCCTCGTTTCTTGATGGCTGCTCCCGGTGTCGCGACCTACTGGCGTCTAGCTAATACGACAGTGTACGCCATGGCATTGTTCTCAATCAATAACTAATTATCAAAGTACTGGCTCCGACTTGTATTGTCCTCTTTGCTTGGAGCCCCTTGTTGTGGACTGAAAGACAGAAAGGGGGAAGAAAGGGGAAAGGAGGGTGGCTTTTGGCTGCACAGTGATGCTGCCGCCACAACATCCTCGCAAGCCTTTCAAGATACACTGTGCCGTCAGTTTGAATTAGCATCCCCTACTAATTGATATGAATTAGAACAGAAGAATTATTGTTGCTGCTGAATGTCATAACGATATCCTCAAAGTAATCATGGGAGACAAAAAGAGAACAGCACAAAACACACAAGCAGACCAAATAAGAAAAGACAAATTAAGCCGACTCCTGCTAGGGACTTTGCAAACGAGGCTTTAGACAATGGGCAAAGAAAATTAGACTGCTACCAATCTGTATGTTTCATTATTTCAATCTTGTTTGCAAGTATGAACCACAATCTTAACGAAGCACAAAGCGTTCCATTTCCAGAAAAAGTTGTGTTTTATTTGGGAGCTGTATCTTAACCATCAACAGGTTCAAATGCAGCTCTCTAAACACTGATACAATGTCCTTTTATCACCTTGTCATTGTGAGTTGGTTTTTACAAATGAGCTGACTGAAATAGAGGAACCCAGTAATTCGCAGTTGGCAACACAGGGTGGATTGTGCGCTGGTGCCTGCCTGTCTCTGCGCTTCCTAATGGAGTGGCGAGTCCTGTCATCCCACGTGGCAGCACAGTTCAGTTCTCCGCAGTCCTGTTGGTGCCACTGGCACCAGGACTGTGGGCCAAAGCCCCAAGGAGCCCAGGGGGTGGCTGGTGCCCCAGTGGCAGGCAGGGGTCAGCCTAGTAAAAGTGCTGCCCTCAGGACAGTGAGTCTAATCCCACAGCAAGAGCATGGCAGCTGGAGCGGCCCATCCGCTCAGCCCGTGTAATGATATCACTTGCACTGGATCTGATGTCTGACCTCATTACCAGAGTTTAATTGCGTTGCTAACAGAGTTTCAGTTCTTCTCTTCTCTGGCCTCTTTCTGTTTTTGACAGCTCTCCAAAAGAATTTCTCTGGTGCTCACAAAAATGAATTTCCTATACATGCTGTATATGCTTACTGAGTGGTCGTCCAAGTTGAAAAGAATGATACAGAATCGTGGCCAAGCAGGTAAAATGCGTCTTTTCTTACAATTTTAATCAGCTAAATACAGTCTGCAATTTCCCAGCCTGGGGTAAATAAATAAATAAATAAAAATAAATAAAGTCTATCTATCTATCTATCTATCTATCTATCTATCTATCTATCTATCTATCTATCTATCTATCTATCTATCTATCTATCTATCTATTCTATTAAATCTAGAAATATCATTTATTTATCAATACATTGTGTCTATGATGCACACTCGACAAACCATATATATCACTCAAAATTTTAAAGTTAAGCAAACTGCCACTTTAAAGCAGAAACCACACACAAAAATAAAAACATGCAGTTTTTTCAAAAAAAAAAAAAAGTGACAGGTGGTATTGATGGAGGAATAATTTGAAATAGAAAGGAGAGTATTAAATCAGCAGTTCATTAACACCTTTTAAATATACCTGGTCTTTCTCACATCGCGTTTATTACAGATGAGTGTGAAAAAGCTTCACTACATATGTAAATGACGATGATGTTGTTCACACTTTAAATTGGGTAATGATCCTTTCTTATTCATTGTGCAGTTATAAGCAACCATTTAAAAGTAACAATTTTACCTCTCTGATTTTTATATTGAGTTTTTCACTCATCAGATTTCTGTAAAGCTACATGTTCTGGATAATTACAGAGAACTGGGCATTACATCTCAGGGGAAATATTTCTATTTCTATTTGCGCAGGCTGTTTTGATGCTTCGAATCCAGAAAAGCCGACCCCCGCCCCAACTCGTTGTGAGCCGTGCGACCCGAGAGCCAGCCTTAACCTGCCCTCCACCATGAAGGAAATAACTCCCTTTCATGCCAGGATACCACATGAAATATGAATAATGAAAACAGAGTTGTGGTGTAAATAGGAAGCATGACTGGGGCTTGGTGCTGCAGACAGCGGCTCTGTTGCCTCGCTATCACCAGCTCTCTCCCTCCCACACAGCTCAAGAGGTAGTGTCATCTTAGTTTCCTACTCGGCGCCCAAGCTGCAGCCCTCCGTAACCTGCACACCCTTAGGAAGCTACCACCGGGTCACGGAGTGCGGGCCACCACTGTTAATGGGGTTGCTCTTTGAAAACATCACAACACAAGTAAACAGGGCACTCCATTGTGTATTAAGTGCAGTGAAACTTTGAGTAAAAGTATCATGGCGGGTAAAGGTTACAGGCAGACGGTATCTGAGTGTGTGTGTCTGTGTGTGCAAACAGCGGTCTGTATACAGGTGCTGTGCTGTATTGAAAATGCCTCATTACCACCCTTCCCGTTTTCTCTGGCTCATATAGTGCAGCAATGTGCCCTTGAAAACAGACCCCAATTAATTCTTTGCATTGTGCATGTGGATAGATTTTCCAATATTCTCATCATGAAAGAGCAATTATAATTCCATGATTCATATGCACACTCCATTTGAAGCAGCTATCCTCGCCCATTGTCAGTTGTCAGAGTAGAGGATAAACCATGAAAAGGCCTAATCCTGCTATGGGCAGCAAGCTTTAATGAGCAGACTGTCTCAGGCGGAGCCATGTGATACCCTGGCTGGGGCCAGACCAGTGCAACGTGGAGGTCAGCCCCTAATGGAGGGCTCCATGGCTTCCCCTCTGGAGAAGGGCGGAGCCCACTTACGTTGACCTGTTAAGTCAAGTTGCTCTCCTCTGACCCTCCAAAAGATGCCTGTATGTGGGAGATTTTCAGGAAAGCTACAGCTCCAACAGCAGTGCTGCCTGCAGGCATTGAGGCTCGCTAGAAATTGAAGGTGGTGGTGGTGGTGGTGGGGGGGGACGCCAGCTCAGAACAAGAGACTGGAGCCTGTGAAAGATGTAAATTCAAAGCAAAAGCAGCAGAACTTTAACCTATGGGCTATTATGCAGCAAGTGAAACAGAGCTGCCGCTTGGAATTAGGGGACAATAGGGAGTTCAGGCCAGGGGCATTTAACCAATGGACATCTAGTGTATCAGATCCCAATCTTAATGACATCAGTGACCGAAGCTTTGCAGAAACTCTGATCTCTGGTGGCATAAAGAAAGGGTCGCGGCCAGAAGGGATTAGTAAAATATATGAAAAAAAAGGAAAATATGAAAAAAGAAAGGATAATGAAAAGAGGTTATGAGAAACCAGGGTGAATATTATTGCTGGACTTCACCGAGATGCAGAGGGGAAGGAAAAAGCTGTGCAAATAGTCATGGGATTGCAAAGTCAATAATACGTGCAATCTTCACAGACAGAAAGCTATAATCAACAAAAATCCATATTGAGGGTGAATGCCAGAGTTTTTCAAAATGTCAGTGGAGTGTGTTTGCAGAAGGGCAGGAATGACAGATGAAGAGCAGGGAGGTGAGTGGCAGGGACACGAGGACAGGCGGACTATGTGCTGATGAGGTCCTGGACACAGAGACCAGGCAAAGTGCAGCACCGGGCCAGGAGAGCACTCTGCCTCAGCCTGCTCCCTACAGAAAAGCCAAGAGGAGTCAGCAGTGCTACTGCAATCTAATGGGAAGCGTCCACTTAA
This sequence comes from Chelmon rostratus, assembly GCF_017976325.1. Classification (NCBI taxonomy): domain Eukaryota; kingdom Metazoa; phylum Chordata; class Actinopteri; order Chaetodontiformes; family Chaetodontidae; genus Chelmon; species Chelmon rostratus. The sequence continues at coordinate 15,476,474 of NC_055663.1, read as the reverse complement.
AATTCATAGGTTAACAAGACAGTAGGCAGCCTGGATTGCAAAATGGTAGTACGAGTGATTTGTGGAGACACTTTGGAAAGACAATTTTAGCAATGATAAAAATACTTTTTCCTTCCTGGTACTGTCCTATAAAACACAATGCTGAGCACTAACAAAACAGAACAGCTGAAAACTGGGTGATTGTGGAGGAAGTGCAGTTTTTGTGAATACAAGCACTTAAGTTGAGTCATTTTAGGGGTATAGATATTTTCCATTTCCAACTCTGACAAAAATGCAGTGAAATGGAGGGACCATTTTTTTCTCTTTTCGATTTCTGTCTCGTAAATCCTTTTCAAACGCAATTCCTATTCTTCTTTTGAGGTCTTTTAAGTCATTATAAATGTTTTCTCTCTCCCTCTCTGTCTGTCTCTCTCTCTCCCCTTCCCTAGCTTTAGTCTTCTTGAATAAAATAAGTGCAGATTTGCTGGAAATCAGTGGCTTTTGTGTGTGGCTGCAGGAGCATGGTGAAATGTTTGGACACTAATACCCATTCATTTCGGTAGCGCCATAAATAAAAGCTGCCAGCTATGCGGCTGCCGTGAAGTGGTATTCTTTGGTGCCCAGCAGGATGTCCTGTTCACATTAGCGCAGCAGGGAAAACTGGCCGGAACAGCCAGACAACTAAATCAAGACATTGTCAACTTCTGACAAAATTGCTGTGGGGTGGGGGGGGGGGCAGTTTTAAGAGGGGTTGTTCATGTCTGGTTGTGTGCATGTTGCAGTGTGTGTGTGTTTTTGTGTGTGTTTGTAAGACACAGACAGAAACTGAGAGGGAGAGCAAGAGAATGAGAGAACAAGAGAGGCGTGGGGGAGATGTATCTTTTCAAAATGCAGCATATTCGGAAAAATAATTCCTCACAGAGCAACACCATGGGGCTGACATGAATGAGGAAGTGTTGCTAGAACGGAGATGACAGTGCTTAAATCAAGAAATAAAACGTACGCCTCCACAAACACTCATCTCCTGTTGTGTTTTTTTCCTCAATCCATGCCAAAATGCTTCTAAGGATCAATTTTCCAATATGCACCGATGTTGTGCAAGCTTTAAAATGTTGATATGATAGAAAAACACCTGCGATGTGTTCAGAGTTTGTCGTTGTGCGGGAATCCAGCCACCGGATTTGACTTTGTTCATAGATGACAGGGCTGTGGCCTCCAGCATCGTGAGCCACCTCATAAATAACTGAACAGAAGTCTCCTGTCTGTACATATAAACTTTACTAATCCCCCCCCCAACCAAAAAAAAGAGAAAAGATCAGAGGTAAATCTCGGAGCATGTGTGCTAAACTTACACCAGGTTAGGGCAAATAGCACACATGTAACAGAATGTCATAAAGCATACTCCTTTAAACGCAGTCCCAGCCCTGGGCTAGATTTGCAGGTGGTCGATTGCCTGGTCTTCACAGAGGTTAGCTCTTAGGGAGTGCTAAAAGCTGCAGGTCTGAAAGGGAGTCCTATCATCAGAGGAGGCCTTAGTGCCAACAAGACCCAGATAATGACAACTCTGACCTCAGTTAAGTACATAACACAGCAAGAGCTCTTGGATGTGCTGCCCAGGACAATGTACGGGGAGAAGGGAAAGGCTGCGCCAGGGCCACAGCTGGGACATACCATGCCAGTGGGCTTGCCATTTTGATTAGGGGTAAGTAAGCCTTTTAACTTAGTTAGACTGAAAAGAAAAAAAGACAGGGTGGAGTTCTATTCATATCTTTTGCCTTATAAAGCCTACTTGACAACACAGTGGTTCAACACTTCCCTACAATGGGGAAATGAACCATTGCAGCGCATGTCAGAGGCCTAATGTGTACTGCAGATTATACGTGAAGGGAAAGAATGAAATGAGGTTTGGCAGTGCCACCGTGAGGTTGCGGCTGGATTTCGTGTATCTCGAGGCATCCTGGAGCCCGTCCAGACGGCCCGGCTTTTGGAGTTCTGTGAACTGGAGATGAGAGGAGTGCTCCCTCTTTCTGCAGGCTCTAAGTTGGAGTCTTTGCTGTAGGGTTCAGTGGACCATGAGAAAACACCAGTGAATCCGCCACCATCATCCCTCCTGGGACAATGCTGGCTGGCCACTTCTGAAGCTCCAGTGACCCAAGGCTTGAACCCTGCTGCTCTCCATTCCCTGCCCTACGCAGCCACTGGGAATCTATGACCTCAAGTTCATCAGGAATCACACACTTGCAGGGCAGCTTCAAAAACAATGGCTGGCTCTGTCGTGTTTTTAAACTGCGCCGTGGCCTCCACTGGCTCTGCACAAATTGACAAAACATTGACGAGCGCGCTATCCCCATTTAAGAATTATGTATTTTCAGGGAGGCAAAGACGTATCACGGAAACAAAGCTTTGCTCGTCAAAAACATTTGAGTCTCAGCATCAAAAACATATCATGAAAATATGAAAATTATGATTTTGTAATAGCTTTCTTACTGCATCCAAGCCCAGATGGCTCTTAATTGGTTGGCAAAGGGAGCAAGAGGTCTTTTTTTGAGGCGTGAGTGTGTGATTGTTGCTGCTGAATTGCTGCTGTGAAAGGCTGGCTGCGTGATGTGGAAATGGAACAGTGTGAGAACAGGTCACACAATGGAGCCACCAGCCTTGCACGCGGGGGGATGTTGGGGGTGAGTGGTGTGTGTCTGTTGCGGGGGGGGGGGACGCGACAGCGTAAGACAGAAAAGTGGAGATATGTAAGGAGAGGTGGACATACAGAGAGACACAAAGACGTTTTTGTCCAATGACAATTCTCTCATGCATTTATATTCAACACTGTATCTAAGAAAAGGTGCATGAACTAAAGCCACAATTTCTAGTCATTTCTGTGGAAATTCACTGTAACTGACACCCAATCCCGAGGACCACAGTATTAATCAACAATAATACTAGAAGTTTTTCTGCTATCTTTAAAAAATAAATGTCTAATTTTCCTCAGTATCATTATTACCACTTACTGTACATTATTTATATTATTGCATGCAAAGACATAATCTGTATTAAACATAAAGAATTCCAAGAAATTTGTACTATTAGGGGTGAAATTGTATACAAATTAGTCACAAGACATTGATACAGGACGTTCTTTTAGTAAATTACTTTTTCTGGTTTGGTCCACCCTGCAACCAAACAATTACAACACTATTAGTGTAAAACATAAACAATAATTATCAACAACTTGGAACATGCAGAACATCAATATATTAAAGTTCCAACCTGAAAGGTTTGGCAGTGTGCCAGGCGTTGACACCTTCGCTAATCAGGTTAGTTTGTGGTATTAGTTTACAGGTTAATCTAGCTAGCATCAAATGGTGAATGTAAGTGAGAAAGCAGAGCTCTAAAAGGCTCCCACATCATTAAAACCCTCTGTTGAAGAAGATTTTGAATTCCCAGTAAATTCTAACAATATCAGAAAAGAGGTTGCAGATTAAAGAAAAACTGTGTGGGTACACTATAACAACTAACAAGATGCTGATCCCATAAATTTACACAGTCATCATTTAGCATATTTTTATACTTGAATTTCCAGGGGTGGAAGGGACAAATTACATTTACTCTCATCTCCGGAAGTCAAAAGTTGCATACTTTTTGAGTATTATTAAATGTGCCAAATTTTGCTTTTACTTGAGGGTCCAGTGTGTGGGATTTAGGGGGATCTATTGGAAGAAATGGAATATAATATTCATAATTATGTTTTCATTAGTGTATAATCACCTGGAAATAAGAATTCTTGTGATTTCATTATTTTAGAATGAGCTATCTATATATAAAGAGGGAGAGGGGTCCTGTTCCACAGAGTCTGCCATGTTTCTATAGTAGCCCAGAACGGACAAACCACACACTGGTTCTAAAGAGTACCTTTTGCGTTTGTAGCTGCCACCGTAGGGAAGGTTGAGGCAAGGTGCATTCAGCTGGTTGCAAACTGCAACCTCACTGCTATTCCACGAGATCCTACACACTGGACATTTAAGTTTGGTACGTTGATACATTTCAAATTGTAATCATTACGAAGTAAGAACAAAAGATGCATGAAAAAGTAAACTGTGTTTGAATTAACAAAAATGTGTGACGCTGCAGCAGCGGAGCAGCTGCTGGTGTGTCAGCGGCCTCCAGAGAGCTCCATGTCCAGAGAGGTGACACTGGAACCATATATGCTCACTCTCAGGGGTGCGAGGGGTGCGTTCGCACCTGGACCCGGCCTAGCAGTTTGTACAAACAAATACACATCAGTGCAATACAATTCAGGGTGATGTCATTATGGGTTATGGCTAGAAAATGTATTAACGCACCACCCAGTGAGCTTGTTAAGCGACCCATATCGAACACTCCGACAACACTATGTGACCAACAGTTGAAACCTCCAGTCTGCAATTACAGCCGTCACCATCTTGATTTTTTGGAGCCAGAAGTGACCATATTTGGACAAGAGGGTGGAGCTGGGGAGGATACGCATTGCTATGCCTCTCTTCTGATTGGATCTGACTGAATTGGATCTGACTGAGAACATGAGGTCCGTGGTAGGGACTTGTCAATCACTAGGTAGCCACGCCTCAAAGCATACCCTGCTTTATCATCTATTTTACTCGAAATTGGACCATCATTTAAAAAAGTGAACATCATGCTGTACTGAAGAAGACTTGACACTAGTGACTGAGAACATAAACTCATTAGTGAAACTGTTTACTCAGGTAATAAGTCACGTGAGTAGTGGGGTCATTTTTTCATAAGCTTACGTACTACTTTCTGCAGCCTGTGGAGTCGCCCCCTGCTGACCATTAGAAAGAATGCAGGTTTAAAGCACTTACACGTTGGCTTTATCTTTTACACCCGGAAGCTGTCGGTCTTTGGTCAGGCTAAATGCTAAACTGATCAGGGTGGATCCTCCAGCAGTGGCTTCCACGTTCGCTTCGGAACTTTTACCTTCAATGAGGTGTGTGAACGCTCATTCAGCTCAAAATGTTTAAAAATGCTGAATGAGAAACTGAACCAAGGGGCACATTGTGCCGTGCACAAGGCACAGAACGCAGGTTCAGACTGGCGAGTACAACGACAAACTCACTGATGGATGTGCTCTTCAGAAAATGTCAACAACTACTGCGTTGCCTAGCAACCTTGCGTTGTGTACAAACTGTGCAGCTCCCCCTTTGCTTTAATATATGTGCTTGCAGGCTGCAGCCGTTAGCGAGTTTGTATTGTCTGTGCATCTCTGTGTTGTTGGTGATGCTTTATTCTGCAGTTGATTCTACAATAACTATTTAATTTGATGCAACTTGTTATTTAGTAGGCCATCAATGGAGGAATTTAGAGGAAGGAATTTATTGTTGGGTTAAACATAAGGGGACAGTGGCATGATGTTCCACTAGTGTATACCTTATAATTTATTGCACTTAATGTTGCAGCCTGTTCTATCATATTACATACAACATATTACATTAAAATTAAAAATGTAACAACAAGTTTACACAGGAGTGAGTTTTACAGTAGCTGATCTCTTTAACTTCTATCTAAGAACATTTTTACACAAGTCATGTTACTTTAACTTGAGAGGAATATTCTACTACTCTTTCCATCCCTGTGTGTTCCATAAAGCAAACCCAAAGACCTTATTTCAACATACTGCTGCCTCCCACACCTGCATTATTACACATGTACCTTGTGGGTAAAATACATTTAACTGAGCGCTCTTTGCTTAATAAAACACTGCGAGGTCTTCAGGCTCTGAGAGAAAGGGGAGATATAACCAGGAAAGATAAAGACCGAACACTTGTGCAACACCCTCAAACAGGATGTCTTCATGAGCAAGGGGCAAAATTAAGCTGTGTCAAAATGGCAGGCCATGGGAGAGGTTGCGGTAGACATCAAATCAACAGCAGTCCAATACAGGATCCCATTATCAATGACACTATATGGGTGCCCCCGGCCAAAAGTCCCCTGCACTGCAGAAGTTAAGGTGTTGCTTGATTCATTAGTGCCTGTGTCTGAGCCGAGGTGACGGCTCCCTCATTGTCCTGAGAGGGGTGAAAACTGGAATGTCTTTTCTTCCTGTCAACACTATGTCACTTTAATTTCTTTTTCTGACGCCCAGTCTTGACACCTGGAAAGGTTTGACCGAGCATGGTAGCAAGGGATCATAGGAGAGTCCTATTTAAAGGGAGTGGTTGACACTGTTGACATTTCACTCTCCTTCTTCCTTGCAGCCTCACCTTTTCTTGTACGAATAGAAAAATGCATCGCATTAAAGGCAGATAAGTTATTCATTGTTTGAAAGAGCAGATAATGATCAGTCATAACTCAGATGTTTCATGTTTGAAACTGATCACAGATGGCCAGGGGAGGGATTCCAGATATTAAAATATCTTGCAGTAATTTAAATTAAAGATGCAATCTCACTCGCAGTATTATTAACAGAAGCAGACTTATTCAGGCAGCGTCACTGATGAAAAAATAACGAACTCCAAACTAAACAAAAATGTTGAAAGAATGACTGTAATACACATGATTGTCGAGGATTTGTGTTGAAGTATTTACAGTATGAAGTCACCCATAATACACTGTTAGAATATAATAGCTGTCAATGGATGCACAGTGCTAATAATGTAATGTGCCCCTCCCTAAGGGAGCTGATCTCCTCATCTGGGTCATGGTGAGTATTAAAAGGGTTAAGGGTGCACAGTAAATTTATTGTGGGTCTTCCAGCACCAATGGGCCAGAGCACTAATGGATGACCTTGGGGTTTGGCTGTTCCAGACTTGAGGAGATCATGTCTCACCACCTCCCTACCACCAGGATGACCCCAGCCCTCTCTGCCCCTGGCCTCAACCTTTAACTCACTGATCTTTGACCAAATTATTAAGCAGACACCTGCTTTCCGGTGTATGGTCAGAGCGGGGGGAGGACTCACTCTGGCTACTCTAATTTGATGTAGATGCTGCGACAGTATCCATCTCGCTAAGGATAAACCCATCTGTTAGGCTTCCCAGCAGAGTGACTTTCACTGACGTCTGCACGCAGTGCAGTCATTTTACTGTTTACACTGGTGTAATATAACTTTAGAATTTAATTAGCCTTGGTAATCTATTTTAAATCCAACATTACTATTTGAAATCATAAAAATATTATTGATTTATGGCCACATTATCACCACAATGCAGCATATAATTTATAAGGACAGGTCCCAGTGTGGGGGAACAAGTATTTGTAGGAGATAAACTTGGGCCCTACGGCAGTGAAACTATGTCCTGTTTCATGTGATATTTGTACAACGTATAATAGCGTTCAGGTACAGTTCTCCAGGGCACGAATATCCAGTGTGGTAACCTACAGCAGCCATCAGTCTGTGATAACAAATGAGCAGCTCATTTCAACTCATTTTTCATTCATGCATTTCACCCCCAAAGCTCTATGATATCACGTTATGATCGCCACTTTGATAGAACATTTGTGCACTTAAAAAAGAACAAATAAAACAGATTTCTCTTCCTTTTCAATTATTGCCATTTAATTTCTAGAATACTTTTTTCCTCTATGTCAAACAAATTCACACAATCACATATTCAGGTTACACAAGTGCTCTCACTAACCCTGAAAGTGGAGATGGGATGAACAATTTGGCGATTATGTCAACTATAATATATATAGTCCTCCGTCAAGGGCACTAAGGTACAGGGACCAGCCCCAAAGACTGCTACGGACCTCGGGGACTAGTACGTGTCAAACTTGAGGAAAAAAAAGGAGAGAGAGAAAGAAAAAAAAGCTGCCATTAAGGTATAGCTTGGAAATGACACTGACCTAGGTCTGCCATCTTGCATTGTCCCACCATCTGCACAAATGTGAACTTTGCCTTTAAATTGTGGCTTCTCAATTAACATGTCCAGCTGGGTGGAGAATTTCGTCAGCTCCCTAATATCATTACTGCCACACCAGACTGTGATATAAATATTAAAAAAGTGCCCAGAGCTCTTTGCTTGCTATGCAAGAGCTTCTGCTCCTCGGGTTATAATGAAGTGCACGCACATAGCAGGGTGACTGTAGGAAGCGTGGTCTTATTAGGGCTCCTGCAGACTGTAAGACAGAAAGGATAAATGTCTTGGGCCAACTTTCTTTGTGAGTTCTTATTCTCTTCTACTTATGTGGGATCTTAGACACAAGGCAGCACCTACATGGCAAAACAACACATTCTCCAATGCTCTGTGATGGCAGAGGCTCAAGCCTCTTTGAGATATTCTAGTGGTCTCACACAAAGAGGGTTTAGAAAGCATCAAGTCTTCTTCCAAAATGCAAGCTGTGTGGTCTTTGTGATAGCCCCATTACAGCATGAAGGACTCTTACTTTAGGCTGTATGTCTGTGTATGTCTGTCTGTGTTTGCTTGTATGGATAACTGTACTTTCCAGGAAAAGAGATCTTAAGAGGAAGTCTTTGAATGTAGGACATTGGCGCTGTAGCGGTTAATCTCCCCCCACGGCTTTACAGACGGCTGTGGATTTAGGAGTTGGCATCATAACTGACCAGTGCTGTTTGATTAGATAACAGGGGATCTACTGCAGGCATCAATGGTCCACCGTGCTGAAATGAAACAGTTTGCTCTCCGCCCATTCTGCTTAGAACACGATGGGGGTGATTCTTCAACAGTCTGATGCCACAAGCTGCCAAGCAGTGTCCACCACAGCGATACTACGATCATGGCGATAACTACGGACAGCACCGGCTTGTACCAGATGTTGGGAATTAGCTGTCCCTTTGGCTGTCATGGGTTGTGCCCTGCAGCTCTCCTTGAGACTCACTGTGCAGGATTGCAGGTGTTGACAAGCTGCCAAAAATGGCAACTATACTGTTGCACTGCTTTCTGCACTGACCATGTTGTCGGCTTTTAAGGCAGTCACAGTGCAGCCAAAGATGCAGGATGGCTCATTATGCTTGGTGAGCATGCTGACCAAATGACGACCCTTTTGTCTACATTTGATAGTGAGAAAAGTCGAGCTCCACATGGAGAAGGACTCTGAGGGGACAGACTGAGGAGCAGGAGGCTCCACATTTGCTGCAAATCTAGCGTATAAACTCTATGGAACCCATTATTTTCATCCATTTCTGACACACAGCAATATAGCAAATAAGCCCCAAACACATAACATTTCTGTTGTGCGCTATATGTTCATTGGTCTACTCTGATTGCTGTTGTGAATAAATTTGTTGTTGCAGATTACTGCAAAGCCTTTTTCTTTGGCACAGGATTTCTCTTCAATTTCAGTAGCTGAACAAAACTGCATCCTGTCAGTTTGACATGATCTTTAATTTAGAAAGTAAAATTTGTATTTCCTGCGTTCAAAACCTTTGGTCAGTTGGCTTTTATTTCATTTAGAAACAAGATCTCTCTCTCTCTGTGGTTTATGCATCACACTATTTTGTTATAATTAGAATTGTACTCATTACATTTAATGCAAAAGTTTTACTGTTTACACATTGCAAATGCTGAAGGTTTTTTGTGTATTTTCACCAATGTTTAATAGAAGTTCTCTGAAGGCATGTGTGGTAGCAGCCGGACTGACTGGTTGAGCTCGGCCCTCGCTGTACTGTGGTGGAGGGCCTTTGTCCCCTAAAACGAAATATACTCTGAGTGCATGGGGGTGGATGTCACTTCAGATACAGATGCATTTGGGGTCTGCATGGGGGGAAATAATGTGCAACAATGATATCTTTGATCATTGCTAGAACTCCCCAACACAGGAACTGTGTCGAGTGTGGTTATCATCAACCCATTTCTATTCCCCCAGCACAAATCATTCCATGGCTCCTTCATCCCATGTGCCAGAACTGGGTTTCAAAAGCAATTTCAGCTGAAAAATAAGGTGCTTTTCTTCAATTTTCAAGCCATTTGTATCAGGGTTAGTGTTGTTTACCTAGCTAGTACACTGGTATTTACATACCTCTTTAAAGAAAAAAAAAAAGGCCTGGTATGATTTATGGACTGCAGCAAGAGCGCAATTTTCTATGTCGTACACCTAATCTGAGAGGGTATGGAGAAAGGTCACATTGACCATACAAATACCATGGCCCTTCCACAGAGAGTGGGTGGATATTCATTCTCTTTAAAAAAAATGTCAGTTAGGTCTGATTTATGATATGCAGAGCACACCGGGCTCGACAACACCTTTGGTTTCAGCCTTATGTCTGAGCCGATGAAATAGAGAGAACAAGAGAAGAGAATAATTTGTCCTAAACTACAGTCTTTGATAACATCATGGATGTACAATGCATCTAGGTAACAATATTGTTATTATTCTTACTTTGTCTTGGTTTCTGAGTTTGTTTTACATCACAAAGAAAAGAAGAATAACAAAAGCAGCGCGTGATGTGTGTTATAATTACAAAGAACAAAAAAAGACTGAGAAACAGAGGGAGAGATGCTGTCAGGTGTTAGGATCAATGCCATGTTTCAGAGTTCTAACCTTTAGCCTCCCCCTTGACTCCTGTGTGATACGATACCATGAGACTGATAGAGATGGCAAATACATTTTCACGTACTTAGCGAACACGATACTGCTATGAGGCCTTCTTTCTTCCCCTTAATTTCCCAAACGCGTCTTTCCTTTGTGTGTCTGGCATGAATTTGATCCGCACGACAGGAAAGAATAAACCGTTTTCAATCCGTCTTATGATTTATTAAAATATGATTCGTACAAAGACGGCATCCAGCCTCGGGTGATGTTTATTGGCCGCACATAGTTAACTATCAATGAGAATCCTTTAATTTATTATCCATTAAAACCTGACATTGTCAGTGTATGTTCATTAATATTAATATCGACTCCAATGGTATGGCCGTGCGGCAAGGATGCTTGTCTCTGCTGGAGAGAATAAAGGTAGGAATCGCAGAAAGGTCAGCCAATTCACAGAACTGCTGAAACACTAAGCAAACTAATAAAGGGCATCACAATCAAGATAACATCCTGGGACAAACCAATGAGTCCAACTGACAGCACCCAAAACAGCTGTGAGGCTGACACACTGTATGCTTTATTTCAGGTGAGTTCCATTCCAAGCAGCTACAATTACTTGATGAAAATAGTGACAAAAAGGACGACTGTTGTGCATGTGTTTAGGCTTTTTTTTTTGTCAGGTTGAACTATTCATATAAAAAAAAAGGCTGGGTGAGATTAAATGTGGGCTTCTATTGTTTCAGACACACACACAAAGAAACACCGTCTGCATTAGAAGCTACAGTTCTGCTCTACGTGTGTTTGTAGTTTCACTCTGGTACCAGGATGGACTGGGAACAAGTGGATCTATATAATACAAAAAGGAAAAGTGTAGAGTGTCAGCTTTAAGATCCGGTTTCATGTTCAGGATTACGTGCTCATTATTTACAGTGCGCTCACTCCGTGCATGGACGGACCAATTTATGTGGGAAGCGGAGGATCAAGTTCAGTCTTAATGACAACCCCTCACTGACCTCTCCAGAGAAAACAAATGGAGCCCCAAGGTGATGTTTCAATATCACTAACTACTTGGGTGTCCTAGGGAAAGGAACAGATGTAGCCCTGAGGATGAGGAAGGGGTGAGGTGCAGGTCAAGGTCACCATACGCCAAGGTTAGGGTCAGATAAGCACGGCTGGCTCGGGGTCTTCACATGCCCACAGGCCATAAAAGGGAGGCGTGGACAGAGACTCAAGAGCTATGGATCAAGTGTTATTCCACTGAGGGCCTGAGGGGCGGGTGAGGGCGGGGGCACTGAGGTTCAGCACTGTCATATGCCTGGGTTATACAGTTGGTCTCGTTGCCTGCTTTGGGCTGTTGCTGGGAGAACACTTACTAAATAACTAATGTGTTTATCCGCAAAGGAAGTGGAAACTGCAAATGTGTGGTGTGAAACTATCCAATAACTATTCTGCTTGTTATGAAATAAGCTGCCTGATACTTTGATGCAGTTACAGGCGAAAACACTTTAAATGTAAGCTAAGACTTCTTTAAATGGCCTCGGTTCATAATTAAGAACGCGAGCAGGATTTGAAAAGGAAACACAACAAAAGTCGGAAGGCACTTCTGCTCGACTTACAATGCAAATTCTTATGTATATATACAACGTTGCAGCCACAAGAAATGATCTCTAATTGGAAAAATCTAAATGAATTACTTCAGGTTATTTGTTAAGACTATGAAATGTCAGACTATGCCATTAGTTGCAGTGGGAGATCCCATGGTATTTGGAGAGGAATAAATTGGCTCTAGCACATTTATTTTGACTTAATTAATAAGATAACCTAAGTGATTTATTTGATTCCCCAGACTGTATGGCACAATAATAACCTACAGTACGAGGTAAATTTGCTAAATGTGTTCAACTAGAGGAGGACAACAGGAACAGAGTGAGACTGCAATTACTGTCATATTCATGGGGAGGAGGATGCTAATAGGGAGATTTTCTGCTCCAGATCAAATCAAATGTAAATGTATCCTGGTGGGTTGTGCTTCCCTTAATTAGAAGGTGCAAGTAGTTTGATAAACTCTTAAAGATTGCGGCTCCTCTGGTTGTCAGTTCATTACATGCCTGCTCACTCTCCTGCAGCATTATGCAGTGCATAAAGCTTTTCCATACATTATACAGCGTCATATTAACAATGCTGTGCAGCGTGTATTCAGAATAAGTGAACATCCTCTCACGTGGAGAATATAAAGGCGCCCAACGTCTCGATTCATCAATTATGACTCAAATAAGAACTCATAAGTTATGAAGAGTGTTGATCCTCTATTCATTTATTATTCATTTTCCAGGTGAAAAACAAAGGCTGACCCTTCATATAATGAGGATATTAAAGGAGCTTCTAAACAGAAGGAAATAAACAAATCAATTACATTCTTCAAAAGCCTTTAGATGGAACTGAAGTTTGGAAAACAGTATTTTTCAAATCATTATCAATGCAAGGAAAACAACATGTTTTAAACCAAAAAATGAATAGTTTTGTTGTTCATTAATATATGTAACTGCTCTCTTCCTTGACACTAAACTGTACTGTATATACAGTCATTTCGCTGACGATGGAAGCAGAGTTCCCACACTGAGAAAAAAAAAAAAACTTTCACACACACAAAAAACCCCTCAAACTTTCACAGTATCTCATTACGAGGGAAAAGTTCTCTCATTATAAGTAAAAAAGCGTATATGTCGCCAAAGCAAGAGGGGTTGCTGACTTTAACAAGTACATTTTCTCAATATAATAAGATGCATTTTTGGGAGACTCTATCCATTTTTAAAAGAACAGGATTCCATAAATTACACTGATGGTGGAAGGTTATATAGACGACAGAACATGCTGTCCAACGAGTAATAAAGCAACGTCCCGAATATCACAACCAGAAAGACTCTAATAGAGGAAGAATTGTCTCTCAGAAGAGCTGCAGAGTCGACATAATGCACATTATATAGTGCCTGTGTAAAAATGTCCTTTCTGTCACTTAATAGGAATTTAAGTTCACCAATTTGTTTTGTCCTAAAGGGAATTTACACATCATCAGTTCTTGCAAATGCTCTCATTTCTGCAGTGTTGTGGTGTGAGGCAACACTGCTTGTGCTTTTTCCGTTGCTATAACAGTAAAGAATGTTGTCGTTTTAACAAAATATTTTTCTGGTTATTTAATATATTTTTGTTGTTGTTGAGATTTTTATGGTTGTTCTGTGTACAGAACCATGCAATATATCCAATATATAGAATATAACCAAAAACATATATAGGAAATCCATGTTAATTATGGCAAATGTGATGGTAAAGTATTGTATATAATGCAGGATACAGTACAAACGGTATTCAAACTATGGTGCATTAATCTTTAATTGATCACCTTTATTTATTAATGACAACATTGCCATGGTGCATGCATCCACTATATAACATTCTCATATACAGTACATAAAATATAAGTGAAGTTGGTACCAAGTTCATCACTTATCACTGACGATGTGTTGTGTTGTGCCATTGTTTCAGAGGCCTTCTTTATTATAGCTGCTGTTTTAATGAGATCTTAATAAAAGCTGTTGACAGTGGGTATATTAACATTATCAACAGCATGCATGTCAGCTGACTGTTGTCATGAAGCGCGATAAGCTAAGTTAGTCAACACATAGCTAGCACAGCAGTGAGAGGACTCAAATAAGACGTAAGGAATAGATAAGACCATAGGTAGAGAGAGGGGGAGAGAGAGAGAGAGAGAGAGAGAGAGAGAGAGAGAGAGAGAGAGGAAGAGTGAACTGGGGACGGAGGAGAGAGAGAGAGATGACTCCAAGAAGGTCACTCCTTTTTTGTAGTCAATAATTGACATTTAAACACACGTTTCAAACGTCACTGATAAAATTACGCGAGATAATGGAGAGCGAGCTGCTTACACTGGCATGCAATTATAATCGTAATGAGATGCAAAAATGCAAATGTCTTTGTGCATGCTCCAGCCTCCTTTTGTGGGGTGCCGCGGCGTCTGTGGTGGATGATAGATGCCACGCTGGTGGTGGTAGACAGAATGGTGACATGTGGGAGAGGGAGCAAGCACAGAACAGAACTGGGGCAAATATGCCACACACCCTCACCAAAGTAAATCCCATAACTGCCTTAGCTAATGGTTCCCTGAATGCTGTCCAAATCTATACAGTTAATTAATTGCTACAGATATTTGTTTCAGTTAATGCAGAAATACACAATTTACAGGCAGTTTATGGCTGCTTTGAAATAGAAGGATATAAACATTAGATATCACTATAAGATATAGGAGGAGTATTGTCTCAAGAAAACACTTTTTTTCTGATGAAAGGAAAGCAGAGATTTTGCCTTGATGCAGTGAGTAAGATGAAAGTTTAAAGAGGAAATCATACAGTCCTGTCAAAATAAAATACATACACACAGGCCTTTTTTTTATTTTAGACACACTGTATGGACGTTTAATCATACATTATATTTAGCAGCATGCACTAATTTAAGTCTCTAATGTCAACAGTTTGTACTGACTGCTTGTATTGCTTCCCTTAACTGCAAACATTATATGATCTGCTTGACACACGCAAATGCAAACACACAGCATAAGCACTTGATGCAGATATCTACCCTAGAATTAAAATAATGTAAGTACACATTCCTACAGCCTACTTCCCTCGTTTGCGGGTTCACCCTTTCCAGACCTGTCGCCCACCCCTCTACCTCTGGAGCCTGATAAGAATGCCACACAAAACATGCTAGCAGTCATGCTGTTTGTTAGAAGCAATTAATTTCTCTGAGGCCTTCATTCCATTCAGGGTAAGCTTTTGTGCTCTAAATCCCACTATTCTGAGCTTCTCTTGTGCCACGTAGGAGGGTATGAGAGAGTGGAGGATCGGAAAAGAGAGGGAGAGCCCGAGACAGAAGCTTTGGATGACAGATTATCTTGGGCCAGTTAAGCATGTAATTGCTCAAATGAGTTAAAATCCCTTCAAATATCTGTCTCTGCACCTCATCACACCACTTCATACACTCAAATATTTGACAATTGACAAAGATAAACCTAAAAGGGGTCTTCAATAGCCAGCTGCTAAGACTTTTTTTTTTCAGCTAAAGGAAAATTATTCACTAGAAAGATTTAGAAAATAAAGAAAAAAAATGTGCAAGCCTTCAATTTGTGACTTTCTTCAAACTTTAGTTGCATGAGGTACTCTGGGTTGCTCACCACCGCAAAGCCCATGAAGACCTTCCATTATCCTATGCTGTGATGTCAGGATCAACGCAGAGTTTTACAATCAATGGTGCTCCACCTGAACAATAATGTTACAGATCTAGCAGCAGAATGGATATGTCCTGCGTGGTGAGACAGAGGGATTGTTATACAGAGTAACAGACACAGCAGTCCACAGATTCAGATCTGGAGAATGTGTGCCTTCCTCTTGCCAAGCCTTTTTCACATAGCCACTGTTGCTCCAGACGAAGGCTGGTGGATCCATGCCTTAGAGGGAGAAGCTGCTTAATGCCAGACTTCTGAGGGTCACTGAATGGACTCTTCTCTTGTGCTTTCATTCTTTTTTTTTTTTTAATCAGCAGTCTAATCGCTGCTTTACAGAGATTTTCCCCACTGCGTCACATCAAAGACTTTGATATGAATTGTACTGTGTATGTCATTTAGATGCAAGTTGACAGCATTAAGATGCAATTGTTGCTTGCTATAGTATAATAAAAAATAAATGTGCTCTCTCTATGTGAAGTGATCTGTAAAAGATGTTTTGGATAGAACAAAGATGGTTTTTGTGTGCATGATGGAAAAGTAAATGTGATGAACATGATGGGCTGGGGAAAGATGGAGACTTTTTGCCAGGTGTATTTGGCCCTTGCCAAATGCCACCCTCAGAGCAGAGAGGGTGTCCTGCATTGCCTCCCTGAATGAATGCTAATGAGGGCGTGTGTGTATGTCTGAATGTTATTCACACCACATCAAACTGGGCCTGCAAAGAGGTGCAAAACTGGGGCTGGCAGCCTCCCAAACCAAAACAACCTGGAAGAATGTCAGACATTACATGAGCCCAGCACACAGTACATGCATGGATTATTGTAGAGAAAAAAATGACAGTATATGGCCTATATTAACAGTGACTCAGCTGTCAGAAAAAGGTGGAGGCGTGTCCTCGAAAACTGTTAATGTTTATGTTAATAGAAAATGCTTCACTCATTTATTTCTAAAGCTAAATATATAAAGAAAAAATATTAATAGAAATAATCAGGAATGCTCAGTTTCATGGCTTTAACACACATGACTAGACGTGCTGCTATCTTTTGGATTCCCGTCAAAGAAAATAGGGCTTGTCTTTTTTAGTGGAAAGTAACTACATTCTTATTTACATAATTTGACATGAATACAGAGAAATTACGTGATGAGAGGACGCCCTGCTGTGATGGGTTTCCAGGATTCAAAGCACATCTTTGAATTCTGTCAAATTCAGTGGTACAGTCTCGGGCAGCATTTCCTAAAGCACATGAAACACAAACTGGTCAAAAGTGTGACGGAAATTAAATTACAACAGAGAGCCATAACTGGGATTCTAGTGATGAATGCATGCTTATAGATATACACTGCACACAAAAAGTTTAAAGCAAACTTTAAGCAGCTTTTACCATGTGCACCACATGATAGATTCACAAACCAATTACAATCATTTAGGACGGTCTCCTTTGCTAAGGTGAGACATTCTCTGGATTGGCTTCTCATTCACTGACAGCTGATGGGCAGACAAGGTCACTGGATGTACAAGCTCTCATTTAAAACATAGACATGAGAGCAGAACTGGGGTTAGTTGGGTCTATCAGAGCTGTCAATCAATTAATGACAATTATTGAGCAAGGACGCCCGTGGGAGGTGAGAGAGGGAATGAGAATGACCATGGGGGAACAACATGGGGAACGGGACGAATTATGGAGATTGGAAAATAATAACCAAAACTGAATGACATTAGCAGCCCACACATGCAGATCGCTTACATCCCAGCGTGTGTAAAGTACGTCAAGTGAGCACCATGACTGGGATTTGGACCTTGTTTTACTAATCAAACTACAGAAGAAGAAGACATTCAATAACTTATTAGAGTGTCCATAAAATACCAATGAGTTTTATGATCTTAACTACATCATCTGGGGAAAGATACAGAAACTTAGCAAAGACTGCCAAAAATAAGGAATAACTCAGAAGTGACGCCGCGAACCGTCCCACACTGAGACGGTGCTGCTGTTGTGCTCATACAAATGAACACAGGACATGCTCAGTCTAAACTAGGGAAGAAGAGGGAGAGAGAAAAAGGAGGGAGGGGAAAGCGTTTTGAAATTCTCCAGCTGGCAGGCTTTAATTTTCCACCATTCTAATTAAAATGCAAATTAAATTTATAATTAGCAACCACAGTATCCGAGAAACCACCTTGTGTGCAGCCCAAACATATGGGGCAACCAGCGGTGGGCAGCACTGTCTCTAGGAGACAACAGAGGTGGGTGGCAGGGCTGGGGAGTGTCTGTCGAGGACGGGGCTCCTGATCGCGGGCTGGGCCAGTGACACGGGAGCAGCACAGTGCTGTAACCTGCTCCTCTCAGCTGGGAGCCCTCTAAGCTCTCCGGGCGTGGCGAGGCGCGGGAGCACGGCTCAGTTTACTCTGCTGTCACTGCCCATGTCACAGGTCATTGCATGTGTCACCTCAGCCAGGCACAAGTGCGGCGACCAGCACCGCCGGGGTCAGCTCCTCCAGATCGAAAGGTTTATGACCAAAATTAACCTTTGCTGACTCTCAGATAATTAATTTTCGGCGGCAACTCTTTGTAAACACAACACCCCAACATTTCTTTACCCAGAGCCTCTCTGCCAGCGCAACTTGGTGCTTTTTTTTAGTCTTGCATGTGACAGCAACGAGCAGGATTTTTAAACAATAAAGTTGGACAAAATTGCAAATAAACTGACTTCAGTTGGCTTTGATATTGCTCACAGGGGAAAGAACAAACACTTTTTGGATAACAATCAGACCAGCGGACGACGACGGGCACCCACTGTAGTCGACTACCTTTTGTTGTCCGACACAAGTTAGAGCCAGGTCACTGCGGGTCAGGGAAACGCTTTCTCCGAGGTGCCTGCCTTTTCCACTGACACTGCTGAAACAGCACCATCAATCATCCATCAGTTGTCACAGCTTGAAGCTAAGGTCAGAACAAATCCATGTCAAAAGAAAAGGCCACATCTTACCATGCGCTTTCGCTCAGCTGGACAGTCTGCTGGTGACACTGTGTCAAGAGACTGCTATCCCACTCTATAGTCCCTCTCTGTGACTGACTTAGTCGATGAGAAGGTCTCATATGACCTCTTCAACACCCCCCGTCCCCTTGTCACCTGAGTTGGACCACCAACTTCCATTACGCAGTTAAGTGTCTCAACTACAAGACAGACTTATCTAGGAAGCTGTCAGGTGAGTTAACTCGCAAAGCTTTGGGTAGACAATTGGACGTGGCCCTGTGTCACGACTGACACCGCTTCCTCTTACATGCTGCTCTCGAAATGACACTCGTTGCTACGCAGAGTCAAGCATTAACACACTGTCATCAGTAATCGCATGCAGTAAGAGCCACTCATAGATACAGTGTGGACATCAGCTTGAAAGAAAATGCCTTTGAACTGAAGAAATACAAACTGACCTACTTTTTCGCTCTTCATAGGCCAAAGCAGAAGCTGTGGTGTGTTGACGATCAGAACACTGCGTAAGCTTTTTTACTTCACCACATTGCTGGGATGTGCATCTTCATGTGTATCTGACCACGCCGACACGTCAGTCACAAAAGAAACCTTTCTGTGACAATATCCTAACTGCAGCGGTGGACAAAAAAGTCAAAATGATATATGGCTTGACCAAATTGACAGCCACTGTTGGACAAAACATGGCTTCCAAATATAATCCTCCATTGTTTTCTCCTCTTTAAGAAATGTTCTTGCTAGCTGTTTAGTTGAGCCACCTGTTGCCTTGTTAATCATGCCGAGAAGATACTCATAAATCATAACATTCTTCAATTAATCAAGCTGTCAGCTTCTAGGTGAGAGGGCATGCATGGAAGAGACAGAGGTCATCAGTGTGGTGTGAAGGGGTCATGGTTGTGTGGCATCTCTTATTCTTGGGAAGTGTCAGTAGAGGAGCCAGTGGAACAAAGGAGAAATCAAAGTCCAAGGGACACGAGAGAGGGGGCTGGGGGAGGCGACCAGGCAGCCACGCCAGAGCCAGAGAAAAGAACCAGGGTGCAAAGCATAAAGCCAGTCAAATTGACCTGTCATTACATCAAGAGAGCCATGCCAAGCTGCTACATTATCACACTCACCATACCCTTTTAGATGACAGAGTTCCCGCAACTTACCAGGTTCCTGCAGCACTGCATTTGCATAATTAACAAGTCATTCATGTGTCATTCATTTGACTTCTATTCATATGTGGGGGACTTCAGATTAAACAGCATGCACTGTATCTGCTAATAGTGTCAAAATATTATTACTCTAAAAACAGAAATTTCAGTCTATTATTTATGCATTTTGCCATTTCAAGAGAAAGAACAAAGAAACATACGCAATCATTTGCACACAACAATGCATTGTGGGTACATTGTGGGTCTTTCAGAGATGCCTCAGGTTAACACAGATATGGGAATGCTGGTTTAGCAATGGTGGCTTAACCGTAGCAGAGCAGTGGACTTCCATAACGCCCACTGGCAAAACTGGCATGTTCCTTGCTTGAGTGAAATTGTTGGCTCGGTACAGTACAACACAGAGGGAGACAATCTATGGAGGCACAATGGCCCCTACATCATTTTATTTTGAAATATTAAACAATTAGATTATTCCTGATGCACTGTCATAAAAGAACTAGCCTAATGCTAACTAAAAGGAGAGCTAATTTTAAACACTTAATACTGCAGCTGGGCTGCTTTGCATAAAGCAATACATCATATTTATAAGATAATTTTATATTTTGCATATCAAATCTATATCTGTAAAGTAACAAGTAACTACAGCTTTGAGATCAATGCAGTAGTAAAAAGTCAATGAAATGTAGTGGAGCAGAAATACACAAAAGCAGAAAACAGAAACATTCAAGCACCTCAAAATTAGCTTTAGTGCAGTACCAGCGAAAAAGTACCTAGTTACTTTCCACCACTGTGGATACTGCTTTCTTGATTTTTTTTTAGTGACAAGACGAAGAGAGTCACTGAGGTGGATTAAAAATCGTAAAATTCTGTGTGTGTGTGTGATTTCCACCAGCTATTTAGCCTCTAAGCTGTCCTCTACAATACACTCCTGCAGCCAACTCTGGTAGTTCAGCTCTCTCACATTGTTGTTACAGAAAAGCCTGACAAGCCTCACAGATGAGGCGTAGTACATGATGATTTGAGGTCTATAAATAAGCAAACTGTTACTCAGATTACATGTGTTTTCTCATTTTCAAAGTATAATGCGTACTTTGGTCAGAAGCAGTGCATTAGTGTGGATTTTATGTAGTAAATGTGAACTGATTATAGAAACCATGAAAATAACTAGCAGAGCAAGCGCATCGTCTTCCCAACTCTGCAGCTCATGACGGTGAATTAACATCATAAATTTCTCCTGACTGTGGAAATTATTCTTCACATTACTTTCTCCCAATTTGCTCCATTCATTTCAATAAAAGCTTGCCATTTGCAGATAGATGCCAATCTTTTCTCCTGCTACACATCTTAAAAGCAAAGTACAAGTACTTTAACCCCACAGCCTTTAGCACACGAGGTCAGTCATTGCTGATAATTACAACATCTGTAATTTCCTATCTTAATGTGCTATACATCAAGGTTGAACTTTACCGAGCTCGACATGTCAATCTGCTCTATGTATTTCCCTTTGCATTAGTGGATTTGAATGACATTTAAGTCTCACGGACGTTGTTGCCAGCCTGTCACTGCCCACTCATCCACCACCTTAGAATTTGCAAGTGATTTTAGCCATTGATTACTAAGTGTTTGGAAGTCTAATGCAAGTGTATCCGGGCATATTCGAAACATCTTTAATGAGTCCATGTTACCACTTAAGTCAATCACTGCTCTTTTGTTTAAATGGGAAAAAAGTGGCAATATTTAAGAGAGCCACCGTGTCTACATATCAGGGCACACTTGTGATTAATTATGTAAAAATGTGAGAGTGCCGCTTTTTTTTTTTTTTTACCTACAACACACGATTTTAAATGTTTCAGATCAGCATTAGTTTGTAACTGTAGAGAGAAAAAACAATGGTTATGTAGCGTTTTATACATTTAAACCATGCAGGGCATTTATGCACCATTGCCAATAGTGCTTTTTAACAGTTTGATTAAATGCTTTAATCAATCACAATCCCAGCCTGTTTATTAATCACTTTATCAAGCAGTTGATGCATTGCTGCTTTTAATGGACTCCATTTATTTTGATTTCTCCTCTCTTCATCTTATCGAAAGGGGCTCTCCCAATCTGGACAGATAAAAAGGGGGGACGTGAGAATGGCTGGCTGTGGTGGCGAGAGCTCAGACAAGCCAGTCCCTTAACTTCATTACAATCACTCTGCTCAGACTTAACCAATTTATTAGTGGCAATATGTGCCCTGAGCGATGGCTAGGTAAACCACATAGCTTAGCTCAGATAAACAGGCGCCCATTCATTTGTCTCCTCACCTGACAACACGGTGATGTATGATCCTAATAAGATTAATATCCCCTGGATTTATTCCCTTTTAGTCCCCGCAGGCATCTTTTAATGTTACTCCTCAATGATCTAAGAATGCTGCTCAACTTCAATGTTGTAAGAATTAAGAGTAGAAATAAAGCAGTTTGGATAAATACAAACCAGGCTGGATATAACACATCAGACATAAACGCTGGCGCTAACAAGCATTTATTGCACAGAGACGAGGGAGCCTATTCTTACACTTGAACTATGAATGAACGTTTTTCCTCGCGGTGGAGGGGTTGAAAACAAATTTCTAAAACAGAAGCTTCTCTCACAATTGCATTTCAAGTTTCTGTTGTATTCAATAACGCATTAAAGTAGTCATTGAACCTGTCATGTTCTGGTCAGAAATGACCACAATTAGCAAACAATCCATCTCCTTTTAAGCCCCCTCCCAGCCAACCCCGCCATCACCCAACCACCACAGCCTCTGGTTTGGATTCACGCACAGACTTTCTGTCTCATCCATATTTCCCCCTGTCTGCCCTTCAGCTTCTCCTCTTCTCTCCATTGTGCGCTAAAAAGCTATTGTCTGCATCATCTGAAACTCTGTTCGCTGTTACGAGGCAGCGGTGAAAAACATGAGAGTGCACAGGTTTGGAACACTGAATAGAAAATTGTACTTAAGTGGTCTTCTCTTGCCCATCACCTCTACCCTCTACCCTCCTCCACATGAGAAGGGCTGTTGGGGTGGGCTGGAAGGGGAAGCCAGCAGGGCAATAGCAAACTTGAAAGCGGCCAACATTTGCAGCACTCTTGAAAAACAAGCATTTCACACCTGAAGCCTTTCATGCAGGGCCTCGAGGCATCCCCTTCAAGGCATTTAATTGGCTATTGCTTCAGAGCTCGTTCAACGTGCCCATTATGGTGAGGCGACAAGCAGCCAAGTATGTCGAATGAAAAGGGTCCTTCTCCCAGATGGGCCTAGTGGTATTAAAAACTGCCCGATCACTTCTTGCTGTTGACTGGCAGAGGCAATTCAGATGTATGCACATCTAAAAATACTTACAATGAAAAGAGTGAGCTGGATAAGATAGAGAAAAAGGACTGGACTCCTTTCAAACGCAGCACTCAATCACAAAGATTAGAAGATCTACAGATCGTGTTGTGATACCGATGTACATGTAATGTAAAATAAAGCACATACAGCACAGCGCCACCTTAGCCGACAACAGATAGCTGCTGTAATAAATGACACTCAACTACAGCAGTCCTGTTTATCAATGATGACATTTGAACAAGCTGTGAAACATTTCCTTGGTTATTGTCAACTGGTGCAAACATAGAAATACCCTGCAGCATGCCCCCACACATCAGACACTTTGATCACTTACAGTTTTTGAAATGAAGACATTTGTGGCTGCTCTAAACATATATTTCATGCTTTAATCTCAGCCCAGGGATACAAGGCTCTAGGATATGATGTTCCACTTTTGTTTGGCAGTTCTACCTTAAAGGATATGGTCTTTTCCCTTCCCTGTGCCATCTGCCATCTGAAGTTTCACCCATATCAGCCTGAGGCATTGGAGCCCTCATTGGCAATGTTTTTTGAGGGCACCCTGACTCCCCATGGATGGACAGCCTTGGGGGAACCAGATAAAGTAGGTGTTTAGTCTCTGGGCTGCTGATGAGGAAGGGATTGGCTTTGAGCTGGGTTGGGACTCATGGGAAATCTGGCGTGCAAACTAATTACGTTGTGCTGCCAAACTGCCTGTGATTACAAAATGGAGAGGCGGCGAAGGTGGAGCTTAGACTTTATCAATTGCCCTACTATTTCTTTTTAAAGGAAAACAGCTAAAAGCTAATGAGATTATTTACTGAGATGTTCTTTTTGTAGAATTACTTGTTGTCTTAATTTTATAACAATTGTGGGAGACGGATGGATGGACAGATGGATTATAAATAAATAAAAAATGCCATAAAGAAAAAACGAAAACAGAGCAACATCATCATCTGCTTTAAAAGTTACCTGAAAAACCTGAATTCTCAGGATGGTTCAATAACAGCAAATATCTAATTACTTCTGCCATGTTTCCCCACCTGCCTGTCACACTTTTGGAGAAAGCCACTTAAAAACAGATTAGTTCACAAATTATCTGCTATATTTGTATTAACGCCTCAGCTGGTGGCACAGACAGCCCCGAAGAAACGCACCAGACAAATCATTAAAGGTACAATGGGCTAGTAGTTCACTTCCCTCAGCTTGGACCAAATCAAATTTCAGGCTCCATAGTGGAATATTTGTACAAAAAAAAGGACTTGACTAATACTTTTTTGTGTGTTTTAATTGAATAAAGTTTAGATTATAAAAATATTTATCCATGTATTCATTGCCAAGTCAGATATTTTATCCTAAATCCTTTAAATCTTGCTAATATGAAGAATTTAATGTTACTTTATAGTCATGGACAAAAACTATATTTACATATTTACAGTACCACAATTTGTTTTTGCCAACTCTAGTCAACCGAAGCATCATGAGGAACGTCAGAAAATAATAAAAAATTTTCAATGCTACCAAATGTGCAGACCTTTGATGGCGTGCTAAGAATTTTGCAGCTCTCCATCTTCAAAAATCCCCGTGTTGTCAGGGCGCAGGTGGAAGGTTGCAATAAAACAGAGCAAGGATGCTGATAATGGGAGATAAATCTTCCATGTTGCCTCCATTATTTTTATTACATTATGTTTCATTACACGTGAACGTGCTTAGCAGATGTCTCAAAGCATTGTGGCTTACATAACTTATATTCTCGCTCGTAACCCGTTTATACAGTGGAGCATGTCACCGGCTCAGATGAGGGACATTTTTCAAGGATGGAATGACAGCACACACTGGAGCAATATCATCCTTTACAATAACTTCACTTATTCTTCCTCCCTCACTCCTTCGCTCCCTTTCTCTCAGGCAGAGGACTCAGCGTCTTGAGGGTTAAAAGAAAGGAACTGATTTTATAAGGGAACTGTAGGCGCAGTCATGGATCTAATCATCACGGGGGGATGCAGGTAACATCAGTCAGTGACATGGAGCAACATGATATCAGACACAGAATAGATCACTGTCTGTGTGGTATACATAGCGCCACTCTTCCTGAGACCTCATCCTTCAAAGGGGCAAACTGGTTGTGGTTAGGGAACTGAACTTGGTACAAGAGGGCTGCAGGTTCAATATCTCTAGTCAGACACTGAGCAAGATACTTAACCTGAGCTGCCTCAATGAACATCCCAACTAATAAATAGATGGCATATAAAATGTCAGCCCCGGGAAGATAGAAGCGCTGCAATAATAATGCACAGCGTCTGCTAGGACTCTCCACATCACAACATACACAATCTATTTATATACAGCAGGACACGTTTCCTAAAATTTCTGCATGAGATATAACACATTACAACTGGTACAGGAATTAATACTGAAAAATAAAGGGTTTTTTTTATTATCATCTAATTTCTTTATTTATGTCGTGTAATTTGTTTTATGTGTAATCATTAATCTTAACAGGTTTTATTGCTCCTTTGTTCCTGAGACTGTTCAGCTTTTTTATTCCATTATTTTTTTTATATCATTATTCTGTCTCGTTTTATTCTGTGAAGCAATTGCAGCTGCATTTATGCATGAAAAGATCTCTATAAATAAACTGTATTATCATGTGCTGTTGCTGTTATTATCATGTAAACTACCTGTCTGATGGTTAAACCCTTGAGTAAGGTATAGTGTCTTTCTTGTACCTTGGTTCTCAAGTTTCTGTCCAATGTGCACAGAGCAAGGGGAGAAAATCAATAAACCAACGGGACAGCTAGTCTCAGAGGATTTCACTTTGGATTAAGAAGAGAGGAAAAAAGAACAGAATGCAATACTGAGATCGCATTATGACATTATTATCAAAATCCTCATTGATTACTGATGTGTAAAAATAAAAGGTAATCCTACAAGTAGTAATTGAGACGAAATCCAGCAGCTCACTGTTCGACTGGGAATGATAGCCAATGACATGACATTAAGCAACGTGAGACAAGGGGCAGTGGTTTAAGTGATCTGGCAGGCGGTGCGATGCCCTCCTGTCAGGATCGATCAGTCCTGCTGAAATTTAGAGCAACACTCTAAATTGGTCTTAATGGTGTGTTTCATCCTCCAGTCTCCTCCACACATTGACAGGGAGCCAGTGTCCTTCATCACGCCGGGCTCCTGCCCTCCCTTTCAATCTGGGCATACCACTGATCTCTGCTCTCTGAGGAGACGGAGCAAATCGGGCCAGGGGCACCCACAGCATCGAGTGGCTTACATCCCACCTCAGACAGTCTGGGAGGTTTCCTCTTTTAAGGCATTAAAATAGCCTGCAAAACAAGCCCCAAGCCCCTACCGTGGGCCAAGAAATTTTCTGATCTGATCAAAATCCACTTCTTGAGTACGTGAATTACCAAATGGCATGGAAGAGCATACATCGAGTCACCAGAACTAACTGTGTATACGACAGTGGCCCCTGTCTCGATCTTTAATGGGGAGGACCCATAAAGGGCACAAAAAAGAAAAAAAAAAGACAGAAAAAAGCCCCCTATGCCCCTTTCCCACTCTGTTGGAAAGTAATCTGCTTACATCATTAGGCTAAGCTTGCTGAAACAAATTACCAGATGTTGTGTTCCTTTTTCCCCCGTCTTTTTGTCAGCATTTTAAAACACTCTCCGCCATTTTTCCTCACTAGCGCCCCCTCCTCTCCAACACCTCTACACAATAAGGCCATTTGCAAATAACAACAATTGGAAAAAGAAAAGTCCCGCCCGCTATTCACAACCCCTATCTGGTTCTGTTCGCGTCCTTCCATTTTCGGGGCTATCCAGTCATGTAGCGGCTAATAACCTGAACAGAGAAGAGGAGAATACCGGGGAATAAGAAGAATGAACTGAAGCAATTGAGGTCCCCCACCCGTGGTTGCACTTGGTAGGGATTTTTGAGGGTCTAGTTTAGCTTATCACATTATAACCCATTTAGAGATAAAGACATGTCCCAGCGCTTATTATAACTCTGTAGCATGCTGAGCATGCAAACACATATTTCAATCCGCCTCTCTTTTAGATATTTCTAAGAGCAGATGTAACATTAACTCCAAAGTCAATAGAGAAGAATTAGGCAATGTGTGCAATGTCCTTGAAACACATTTAAACTATAATATTGATATTTACACTTGCAATTCTGAATTATTTCTAGAAATTATCAAGAAATAAATAATGTTGTTTTAGTAAATTACTAATAAAATGTGGACAGTACAATCAGAGTACTAAAAAAAACAGTGTTATGTTCTTCAAATAATAAATGAAAGATTGAAGAGGCCATAATTATGGAGAAACTGCTTGTATCGATTCTGTTCATAAAAATAATCGCCTTCTGTTACTGTTACAATTATTCACCAGCTGTATCATAATTTTGTGGACGCCATTATTTTCATTATCATTATTATCATTACCACACTTTTAATAATGTCATTTTTTTTGGATACCATCCTGTATAGATTTTAATTTTGTATTTCCTCGTATTATCTCAACTCTGTCTAGTGGCTATGAAAGAATAACACTGCAAGAAAATGTGTATATTTACAGTTCTTCAATTAAATGCAAGCTCGTCATTGAGTCTAAGCCTCTTCCTTTTCAGTGTGGTGGCAATGGCGCTGGAGAATTCAGTCCTGACAATGCATCCTGGCCCTACACTGTATGGGACTTGTGTGCGACGGCGTGCAACAAAGACGAAACACTGCCCACCGGGCCCTGACCTTATTTTCTAGACACATAAAAGAATACATAACCAGATATATACTTTAAAATCAAATTGCTTATGTATTTACCTCTTATCAACCAACTGGCAGCAATTGTGATTCATAGCAGTCATTTAAGTGATAATGCACTCATTCACTACACTAACAAACACATACCTCCTGGTTATCTGTGCGTCAGCGTCGTTGCAATGCTAGTCGACAAACAGGAGGCAGAAAACTCAAGATGGTGTTGATTGATAAATTGACAGGTTAATTTTCAGATGGATAATGAGAGTAAGACCCTGAAAGATGGTAGGGAGAAGTCTCTGGCCCTTTGCTCTACCTTGGATGCAGTGCCATCTATCTATTACTGGCAGAACCGCAGCTAGGAGCAGGTACACTCAGGCCCTGCCAACTGTGTGTACCATCTAGGTTAAATGAGGTCTCAAGCTTTATATCTGTGTACCCTTGTTACATTCCTTCAAAACACATTAACCACAGCGTCACAGGAATTAGACCGTATTCAGTTTGCACTGTGGCTTGTGGATCTAACTGTTAAAATAAGCTGCGATGAATAAGAACATCTGATTCTGAATGAAAAATACCATCTACTGCTAATTTATTTTTTTTCCCACAAATAACCGTTATAATCCTTAATTTAAAGACAAAATCTTGTGTGAGTTTTGCATGTTCCTAACCTTTACCGTGCATTCACAGAACTTTTCCATATATTTGTAGTTGATCATATCTGAGACCTCTATATGTTAGACGATACCATTGATTATGATTTTAGACAATGCTGTCATTTCCTATGGTTGCAATTAGCAAAGCTGCATGTGAATGGTTTAAAAAAAACTAGACAATCCAACTCTGGAGCTTAATTAGAGGGCAAACTGTTAGAATGGAAGAGAAGGTATAACTAGAGGTTAGAAAGGTTTCTATATCTTACACACATTTCCACTGCTTGTCACTGCAATGTGCCAAGTCTGCAAGCACTCTAATTAAGTCACCACCACCGTTACTCTATAGCTATTCCCCATGAATCAACGTACAATGTAATGCTAATCAAATGCCACTATTTTAGACAGACCTAATGCCCATTATTTCTGTCTTGTCTACTGTAGTGAATTTGTGTGCATCTATATTTAATAAGGCAGAGATGTGTGCAAGTGATTTAACTGCAAGTTCAGGAAAATCGTTCAGCCACATGTCAGGATGACAATGACGAGAGAACCAGAATGAGCTTTTCTGAATGCAGCCGTGTGTGAATTTAAACAAAAACTGAGTGAAAACTTCAAATCCTTGATAAAAATTACAAAACCGGTTTCGTTAACTTCAGATAAATTGTTACTGTGGTGACTGAATGCAATTATTTTTCTATATTGTAGTACAACAGGAAAGAAAGATGACCTAATTTAATTTTTTTTTCATTGGCTCTTGTTTGTACTGAAGCTTCAAGAGACCCTGGTCTCTTTTGGATATGCCTCGATTGAATTTTCTGGCAACTCGTTCTCTTTGCTGTCTCCCAGCAGTGAGGCAGTGGGATGAGCAAACATTTTAAAATGTATAATTTATCTAACAATTAATCTGAAAACATAATAAATCTTTTATATTGAATATGACAAATGGCATAATTTCATCTATTTATTATCTGGATTTGTGAGTATGTTATGTTACACTTTTGAGGCTTTCTGTCAAAATGTTCCTCTTTTTATTTTACCCAAATAAGTTTAATATTCTCCAGCCTTAAAAAAACAACAACAACAAAAAAAAAAAACACGCGAGGAGGAACAATTTACATGTAGCACAAAGTCTCCCTCTCTGCGTAAGAGCCTCAGTGAAGCAGCAGCGGCTCTGTTTAGTGCAATGTTTGATGATATGACCACGATCATGAAAGAGGACAGAACAGTCTCTGTGTTGCCATGGCTGCAAAAAGAAAAAAAAATACATCTTTGTTTTCTGTAAGCTATACGATACGTATGGTAGATGTAACAATAAGAGTATATTTTCCTCTTCTCATAAACCACAATAATAGTTCAAGCATAAAAACAGGCAGTTGCTCTATAAAAACAAAGGTCCTGTGCGCTGTTTTAAAAAGTCGACTCCTCATTGATCTCATTTATAATGCAAGGGCTCAATGCAAATCAAAAGTAATTAAACTAAAGTATGAAAAGAGCCAAACAAACTGCAGAACAATTAAAAATTCTGGTATGCACGTCTGCAACACAGCCCCACGACCAGCTTCTTAAGGTGTGTTTTGTCCCGTATTGTTGAAATCGAAGGCAATTGTGATGAGAAGAATTATGGCTTAGGTCTCTCATTGTATTGCTGTAAATGCTGTTGATTACCAATAACCACATGGTCACAACTAGGGGTGCCTCGCTCCTCCCATTCATTTGAACAGCGCTCCGAGCTCTGACAGACACCACGAGAACGAAAGGAAGGGTGCAGAGGACAAATCTTGGGGGATTCACCCCTTCCGAGGTTCCAAAGCACCCAACAGCTTGATCCTGTGTCACTCCGAGGGCACGGCTTGGCTCTCCCTTGATTTGCCTTTGAAATCTAAACGTTTAATTGTGGTCAATGAAAAGGGTTCAAGCAAATGAATGGTTGAAGAATATGAGCAGAGGGAGGGGCTATTTCGGAGTGTCAGGCTGTAAAATGAGTATACATAAAAAGCAGGAGGGAGAAGAAAAAAAATCAAGAGGGAATAATGAAATTAGGGATGGGGCGAGAGAGAAAGAGAAAGCAAGGGCTGGAGAACTTGAAGCACTGACCCCTATCGTCCATGGTGAAAAGCAAGAGATTAGAAAGTGTTTCATGCTAATTTCCATGGAGATTTCTGTAATTTCTCAAAAATTACTTCTTCCCGCTTTGATTTGTCCATACTGCCTGGCCCCCTGCTAGTGTTGTCGGGGTGGTCTGCTCTATCATGCCTGTGCTCTCGTGGGCCCCCCGATGGCCCCTCGCTGCGGCCAGCCGTCGTGAGATTACTGAAGCGGCGCTGACGTCTCTATCAGCTCGCGCCACCGCCGTGCCCTCTCCCAACCCCCCACCATCACCCGATCCCTTTCCCTCGGCCCGGCTTCCTTTCTGCCCACCCACCACCAACCCGCCCTCAGTGCAAACTCTCACAGATCTGTCAGATGATGGCTTCATTGGTTCGCGCTGCTCCCCGCAAACTCATACCACTCTTTTTTACACTCCCTCATCCCGTCCTCTCATCCCTCCTAGAAACCTGCACCACAAGAAAAATCTCTACCCCCCTCCCATTGTAGATGGTTTCACCTTTTGCTATCCCTCAGCCTTCTCTCTCTCTGCCTCATCCTGGTTTGTGCTTCTGCCTGCCACATCAAAGGAGAACCAGGGGTCACAGAGCCACAGGCATGGAATATAAATGCAGCCAACTGCGTGGCAGTATGGGAAATCAATCCTCTAAAGATAGCTCCATACACTTCATGAACCCATCATCAGTCTCTGATACATATAGTGATATATAGGAATTTTTGTGGCCTTTTGTGCATTGTATAAAGCACAGTATGTTTAGTCTCAACACACAACTGCTGTTTGCTGTTACCTATTTTTCTTGACAACTTGTTTTTTTAACAGAATTACAATGCATAGCGTTATAAGAGAATGTTTACATACATGATGTATATGAATTGGTTCCAAGAGAAAATCAATTCTTTAAAGATGTTTTCATTAAGTGTTAAAAAAAGGGGTTCGTACAGTGTTTGAGTACTGATGCTGATTCTACGTACATTTCCTTATCACAAGCTTAAGTCTCCGCTTCCAGTCTGTGTGTTTGTGTGAGAGGGGGTAGTGAAGAAAAACATGTCGGAGAATAACACTGCAGCAGAAATATGTAAACAACCTTTAGTTTGAGTAAGATTCACGCCAGTATAGACAGGTGAAGCTTGCTGCAATATGTCACAAATTTACTCTACTTATTCGAGCACCTGTGAAGCATTTTGGCTCGGGTCTGGTGGATGGCGGAAAGAAATATCTGGCTGAATGATGAAAAAAAAACAAAACACAGACATGACACGGAGCAGCAGCAAAGCCATTGTTATGAATTCTATAAGTCTTGAGGGATGAATGGGAAAACTAGTGTGATTGCCAGACAGCGAGGTCTGCGGCGGGGTTCGATGGCTCCGTGTGGGGGCGACTGGCTCTGGTTGCTTAGCATTAGTATTAGATAAACACTCTGTCGGAAGATGTCAACGTCTCCATTAATGCCAGAGCTGCCACGCAGGCTGTGCTTGAGTGACACAGTGTTTTGTGGAGTGTGACAGGGGTTGTAAATGCTAACTCTCTCTGGCTGCATCTCCGAGCCCGGTGGAGCCAAACCCTGGCGACACCTGGGAGCGCAGAGGCGCTACACTCTGACACTCTGTGGAGATGATACATGTTGTCCTCTTGTCCTCATCTCGGGGGCGGCACACCATTTACGCTACTAAATGAACTGAATTCAGACTCATTAAAATTTACTGGCAATAAAATGATGAATTCAGTTTATAATTACTATCAGTTTTTTACAGTTTGGAAGTTTTTTCCGCACTGTCTTTTGCTTCATATTTGATTTTGAGACAAATCTTATGAGACATAAACAGAAGAGAAAAGGCTTAAATATCTTTCCTCACTTATTACTCTGCACCAACCACGAGCAGATTAGCCTCATCTGGAAGTGGGGCTACCCCAAAAGGCTTTTCCATAGTCTTTACAAACCACATTATGGAAGCTGTGTGTTCAGCACAAGTATAATGCACTTAAAGCCTGCCACAAGTACACATATTCAGCCACACAATGAGCAGGATATGGGTTTTTCCATGCTTTCACGAAGTGGCCGGAGGAGTTTTCCAGTCAGTAATTATGCAGACAGGCGTATTCCAGTCAAAAATATGATCTGATTATTTTTCTAAAAAAGCTTAAAAATTTACACAGAGCATGCATATCTTTAATTTGTTGAATTAGGAGAACCACATGCTTATTACTAATAAATAAAATAAATAAAAGTAATAATGTCCACATATAATAAGAACCACATGACCTTACGAGAATGACCATGCTGCAGTCGAGTTGCATACTGCTCAGCTAGCCCTTATCAATTTATTCTCTTAACCTGTGCAGTTTTTCCCAAGATCACAACTAGAACAAAAGTTGATGTGTGTCAAGAAGAGGAAGAAGAGGTAGCAGAGCAATGTGAACCAAACTCCAGCTGAATATAAAGTTCACAGTATGTTTCATCTTTTTCTCCAATACATTTTGCAGCCGGAAAGGTTGAAATTTATCAGTCTGAGAAAACAGCATGGAGAATTAAACTGCCTTGAGCTCAATAATACTGGCCATCTAGGAGCTGCTGAGTTGTTCTGTAGGCTGGAGGGCTGGCCAGTGTAGTGTACTCTTCCCCCTAATGCCCTGTCCATTGATCTTTCCCGTAACTACAGCTCCCCACAGAAACCCACACAATCTGTGCAGAGGAGTGCTCCCAGGCACCCCCCACTTCAAAGGTGCATATTTACTCTTAGAAATTTAGAGAAAGTGCAGCTGTGGATGCATCCTCCAACCTCAATCAATGGCAGGGCTGGTCCTCCTGACCCCCCCCTGCTGGCTAATAAAGTGCTTCTTAGGCTTGGTGGTTTCCCTGGAAGCCTTATGGGGTTGGTTCAAACTAGCACTTAGGTTTGTTTCCATTGTCTCTTCTCGAAAATTGATTTTTACAGAAATACTTATCTTGTTGCTCAACAAAGTTCCAGAGTGAATTACTGGAGACAGTTTTATTTTGTCCTGGATTTCCTATTTTTTATTTATTTTATTTTATTTGTGGTATTTAATAACCGAAATACACAAATAAGAAGAAGAGCGACCACTGCAGAGCCCAGAATCGAGCTGAAAGACGTGAAGCCCTGGATACAAAGTTTTTGCCTTTTTGAAAGTAATTTGCATTCTTCATATTAGCAGAAAACATCAGTCTGGCAGGTCGATTAAGAAACAAAACTGAACAATGGTGGATTTATATGACACATGAAAAAAAAAAACCTTTTGTTTTCTTTTAAATCCTCAGTGTGCATCCTGTCACACTACTCTCCAATAAAGCTGCCCTGAAAATAATCTGAGAATAAAATATCTTCATTTTCAAATTATTAAAATAGAAAAAAAACAACAAACTAGACTGAGAAATACTAATTAAAGACATTGTAACAAAGAATCTAAATATGCATTATGTCTACTTAACATGTCCTGTTTTGCTGTCTTCGACCAAAATATTTCATGCTGGGATCCACATTATCAGAATTGTCATTCCCCATCTTCAAAAACAAATGTGTATTAAGACAGTAGCTAAAACAGGCCTTCTGCTGAAAATCAGACAATCAAAATCTTTTGTAATTAAGCGCAGCGATATTCTAATTACCGATAATTCGAGCTACTCCATGCTGCTTCCTGTCGCTCCTCTGCGACAATTAGAAAAATATATGTCAGCTGTGATTTTGCCTGGATTCCACTTTAAAGTGGCGCAGTGGGGGATTTATTCAAAAACAATGACATTTATAACTCTTCTCTGGAAGAACTGCATTCAGTCTTTACTCAGCAGGAAAACCCAAGTTTTAAGTGACTGGAGTAAAGGTCGAAAGCAATTTGCATATCTGCACAACACCATGAAAACTTTAAAGTACAAACTCTTGACAATGTAGCATTTGCTGTGCACAAATTATAATTGTTGCAGCAAAAAAAGTAGAATTTCTTCCTAAGAAACCTTTTCTCTTACAGTGGCACCGCACATGGATGTACATAATTTTGCATGATGAGCTACAGTAGCCTGAAAACTAGTGACCTCGTGACTACCTCTTCTGACATTCATCATTTGATCATCACTCCGTAGGTGAGTTCCTGCCTAACCAGGCTTTTCATTGCAGCGTTGATTGCATTCTTTATGTCCGCCACAACAGTGCTACCTCTGGAAACAGACAGAAACTTGTCTCAGTGTCATTAATCCTAACTTGTTTGGACTCCTCACGTTGACTCTCCCACACATCTCTTTTTCGCCCTTTTTTTCCCCCTCTCTCAGCACATACTATTGCTCTCACTCCCTCTGCCTCGCTAACATGTTGACAGCAGTTTGTTAGTAGGTATCAGTTTTCAGCGAGCAGACTGAGAGGGAGAGAGGGATGTGGTAATCATCTCTATCTCCGGCTGCTTGGCAGCGTTCCCCTCGGCATGCTGGCAGACACTTGCCATTGAGCAGCTGTCAGGCAGAAAGGGTGTGGGATGTGGGCTCGAGCTACACAGGTCACGGTCATTTCTTTCCAAAAGCCACTGAAGCTAAAACCTTAAGTGGCATTTGAGCTACCTGCACTGTCAGTTCTGACACTCACAACACTAACAAGGAGACCACCAGTAGAGAGTCAAACTCGATTATGCCTCCCTGGTGGATTTCCTTAATATAGCTTAGCTACTGCCAGGCTTGTTTTTCTAACGGTGAGAAAACACATGCACTCAACATTATGAGTTGTTCTGCAGATGTTAACTTGTTATTTATTGTGAAGTGCAGTGGTGTTGGTAACATTGAGCTCATGATACAGTCCTGCAAAGCTTTATAAATGTCCTTTTGTTATTGTTGCTGCTGCTATCTCTTCACTGTTCTGAATAAAACCATATTGAAAGTATATCTATGGTAAAAAGAAAAAGAAAAAAAAGAAGTGGCTGATTCACTGCCGGGTGAAAGCAAAGAATCAAATAAAAATTATTTTCCTTTCAAAAATCAATGTAATTTCTCAGATGTGCTTTGCACACCAGTCTTTCTCTCATTTGCCAGAATAACTGTCATGCCCTCCATAATAACGATTATTCTGCATTAATTCAGGGCTGTCCTAAGTTCACAAACCGGAACCCCTTAGTTTATGCTAAATTATTTAGAAACATAACTAATCAGGAAAAATAAGAAAAAAAAAGGAAAGTTCCACAGAAAGGTTACAACTTTAAACAAAACTGTATGGAAAAGCGGTCTGACTTTCACGACTACGAACCGAATTGCGCTTGATAAGTTACAGGCTCTCACAACCTGGACTTGTGATCTTTAGAGTGATACCCTCAAGTTCATAGCAACAAATACACTCAATCACTCAGGGAGATCCTAAGTCTCTCTGTTGGCCAATTACTGCTTTTAAAAAGCCTGGGGCACCCAGGAAACTTTGACTCCTGGAAATAAAGACCAATCTGAGAGAGAAACATTGCAGCTATTAAAATCTTTATAATTCTGTAAATCACAAGTGATTTGTTTTGCCCCATGGCTTGTTCCGATACATCCTTGCTGCTATTGCAAAGGGCACGGGGTGACTGCAATTGAGGAGAGCAGGCTTATTTTTACAACTAAGCTTGGAAAAAAGGGATGCCTTTTTTCTTCTTCTTTTGGAGTGCAGAAGGCAAAGATCTCCTCTGTGTCATAATTGCCTGAAGTTAGAGAGTAAAGGCTCTGGACTCCTGATGTTAGTGTGGGCCTTTCATCAGGGGGGTTGGAGTCAGAGCTGCTTTAAAAGATCAGGCACTCTGGAGGATCAGCCTCTGTTTTTATTTATGTAATAAAGGCATTTTGAAAGAGAGGAAAAAAGCTCATCACTTATCTACTGCTGCATTGGATGTTTCTCTGACTGGCGCCGTCATTGTTGGGGTTTGCTGTTTGTGTTGATGGTTGAGGCTCCCATTATTCAAAGCGGATTTACATTTTCCCAATTATTTCACTTTTGAACTTCAATATTAAGTATGCTATACTGATTAATTTTGAGGACGGATGCCAAAATTAGCCTGCTTATTCAAACAAAGTGGAAGCCAAAAGTGGTAGAGAGGATCACGCAATTATGAGTAAAATCACTCCAATTAAACACTGCCATGTTAACTTTTAGAGAGCACACACTCCATATAATATAATTAGAAATTGGGATGAAAAATGGAAAAGAAAACAGCAACATTATAGGACGAAGCGTTTACAGTTGATGGATTCTCAAAAAGCTCTTCTCTCCTCTGGTGCTCGGGGTTAAGAATGGCACTCTTCCCCTGCTGCAACGCTCTCCCTCCCGACCGCCACACTCCCCATTCAGCAGCGCAGGGCCCTCTGGTACGAGACAAGGGCCCTGACTGAGGACGCTTTGATACTTCAGCCCCTAATCACCAGAGTATCCTTATAGCGGCGAGCTGATGGACGAACGGGTCATAGGAAGGATGTCCCAACCATAAATCAGACTACAGGGGTGACAGCACACAAAATAGGTGAATTGTCCTTGGGTTCGCGATGCTGGCGGCATCCCTTGTGTCACCGAGTCACACCACCCTTTTTTATTATTTGGGAGCGAGTCAAACGGATGCCCTACCAGCCACGCTGCCCTCCCCCTCCCCCCCTCCTTGTGTTTTTTTCCCCCGGTCTTCGAGCCCGGACCCTGCTATGAACTGTTTCCAGAGTCAGTTACTGGTGTAATTGAAAGTGCTTTGTCATCGCTTTCAGCCAAATACTGATGGATGTGAAGTTGAATGAGGTTTGGGTTTTAGTTATACGAGTGAGCCTGTGTGAGATTTATCACCGGAGGCTTAAGAGGCTACAAGGGACCATTAAAGCACCACCGCCTTCTACATCACAGTGAACTGTTCATTATTATTCATTAAAACAGAAGGCCTTTAATATGTCTAGTTTCCCATGTGAAAAAAGGAAAAAAAAATGTACATACATGTTTTTGATGACTGTTGGAAAACAAACAAAAAAAAAGCTGTTCAGTTGCCATTTTTACAATAAACCTGGACGAGAAATTCACAAGCAATGACATGAGAGAATAAATATTGTTGCACTTTGTGTTTCAGCAAAATCAAAATCTCCAGTAAGCCTCTTTTTATGCCTGCATGTGTATGGTTGAAATCTTTGTTCTTTATAGCTTTGCACAGAAACCTAAACTTGAGGTCTGCTCTGTTAAACATTATCCCTCAATGCACATATAAACTCTAAACCCACCAGTGGTTTTTTAGATTCATGCTTTCATAATTAGTGCGGCCCATGCAAAAACCTATAAAAACCATTTAATTTCAATTCTGGATCGACATCCACATGCAAAGCGTGGGAGGTGTGCTAGTTCTCATTGTCTCCCACTTATTATAGGCTGCCCCCAGCTGCCTGGGCTGTGAGGGCCCGGATCCTGGCTCCCGTCCAGCTCGGCTCTGATCTGGGCCTCTTTGTGATTTGAGGAGTGTAGAGCTTTGCTGGGCTGCTGTCCTAGAGCCATGTTGGAATGCAAGAGCAGTGGTGGAGGTGCAGAGGGAAGTGACCTCACTGTGTGATGCGAGCAAGAGTACGGGGCAAGAGTTACACACTGAGGTTGGTTGGATTATAAATAAAGTAGCGTGTGGTTTCTGTGCTGCAGCCGGGAAATAGGAAAAGGTGAATACCAGTGCTCACAGCACAGTTGTAAATGGTGCCCTATCCTAACACTGGTTCAAGGCTGCCAAGATAGCTCGGCCAAATAAAGTAGGTTTAATAGAAAAATATCTGTACATGTGCGCAAAGATTTTGCTGCTCCGTCGTGTATTTATGAGTTTTCTAAACATCTTTTTGTCAGATTAATAACTGCTATGATTGATTTCTGTCTTCTCATTAAATAACGCTCCTTATATCTGGGGGCAGATGGGTCATGAGTGAAAGGCAAGTAGATGTTCGAAATGTTTGCGTCCTTGAAGCGTCAAATATATGTTATTTTTTCATCTGTACCAAAATGTAACACACAGTCTTTACCTGAAACGCGAATGTAAACATTATTTCCTCCAGCTGGTTCTGATGATAAAATTTGTACGCGTGCAAGAGGCTATCATGTGGACGGCGTGTTGAGGGGGTACCTGTGACTGACCTGGCTGATGCTGGCGTGCATGCGGGTCGTCCTGTGGAGCGGAGGAGGAGCAGGAGGGGAACAAAAGACCAAGACCCTGCCACAGGCACAAATACCTGGGAGGACAGACAAAGGCAACTTCACTTTGGCAGGAAGCGCAGCGTCCAGGGTAAACATTGCTCACCTAGTTCCACCGTCAGTGTGTGAAACTTAATATGAGTTCCAGGAGATCCCCCTGGAAGAACAAAATGCACATGGGTGCGCAGTGTTGCTGCTCTTTGCGCTTGTTTTGGCACCGTTCGTACAAGTTTATCGACACCAGATGAATGCAGTTGCGCCAAAGGCGTAACGCGTTATTCCTCAAAGACTAAATTAAACACTCCCGCATTTTCAATGTAGGTGTCATTTTCTATATTAGGAATTTCATAAAGCTGGGTGTGGATAAATCTCTCATGGAGAAATCAATAGATATGCTGTTGCCTATGGGAAAATTAGCATGGTAAATGAACATTAACTTGCAGATGGTTGGGTACGGGGCATCGCTGCGGCTCCTAACAAACAATTGATTAACTTGTAAATTCCCATTGCCCAGCTGTTATTCAGGCTGTTTACCATAAATAAAAGAGGGGGAGTAGAGAAAGGATCCAGATGCTTTGAGTGCTGCAGAAAGGCAATCTGTCATTGTTCTCAACTAACACTGATGGATGCTGCTTTAAATGGGGATTGGTTTTAGTTAAACATGACAAAGTGAGGGATGACACGCCATTGGTCACAAAGGTCTGGAGGTCCAGCAACGCCTCAGCAGTTGCTTTTTTTCAGCCAAGACAACCTCTTGTTCATGTATCGGCTGCCAATAAGGGGGAGAAGTTGTCGGGGCAGGCTTTCAGGTTTGTTTGTTTTGCTGTGTGTTCGTGCTGAAGTTGAGAAATGGGAAAACGAACAAAACGACACCAAGATGGCAGCCAGTAGGATTAGAGCGTGATCTACTTTCTCTCTACTCTCATTTCTGCACATTTAAAATATCTGGTGAGCAGTGTGATTCCACTGGGGTCGCTAAGGCTCACATAAGTAGTGTGAAAAATCCTCTTTACATGTGACTTGATGCTTTAGTCAAAGTTGAGTACAAAAAGAGAATATATATCTGGTGATTACTGTCTAATTTCTAACTTGTGAATGTCTCACAAAGCTACTGCTACAGAATGTACATAAAGTAGGAAAGCCATTTAAAACTATGCTAAATAACTTAGCTTTAAAAGCAGAGATCATTATATTTATGTAATGAACCTTGTGCGCTGCCAGTAAACCAAACCAAAAGTTTTGACATCAGGTGAAAGCGTTACGTGCAGACATCTCAGTTCAGTCATACAGCATGATATAAAAATTTAAAAGACGTGGTGCGTTTTGAGGATACTGCCGTCAGTGGACGGGAGCAAAGGAAGAAAAATCCAGTCTCAACCAGACCTCAGTGTGATGTCAGACTGTGAATGGCCCAGTAAACCGTGCTTCTCACTGACCCAAAAATAACTTAGGGTGATGTAAAATGCATATGGGCCTCTCTTCCAGCTGCAGAAGATCACATACATGTTCTCAGTAAAGGATGACATCAGAGATCTGGAAGGAACAAGACAAGCCTTTCTTTGGACTGGAGACTGCAGGCTGCTGGCCCCAGAAGTGATCTAGTTTCCCAGATGCAGGGGGGAAGAGGGGGATACCACAGAGGGATAGTTTAAGCAAAGACTTCTGCAAAACTCATCATTCATTGTCAAATATGGTTGAGATAAAAATCCACCCTAAAACGTACGCTCCTTTCATCTTCTATCATTGACCGTTTACGTTTCCGCACATAAAACAGCTATCCCATAAGCTTGCAGAAAGAGGTTTTAAGATTTCAGGGTTCTCATTTTAAAACCAGTGACCAGGAGTCACACAGAAACATACATAACCCCAGCACCCCCACCCACAGCCCCCAACCATACAGTCACATAGAATTACACAGATGTTCTTTGGAAGGAGTACAACACAGTAAAAACAGATTGTCGCTGCCCCTTTAAAACAGTGAAACTTGGTGTGTTTCTCAATCAAACACAGGCCACTTTCCCTGCAAACTTCATTTTTCTATATTATAAACTTTGCGTTGCAGATTTATCTGTCAGATGGTGCATCAAAAGACGACAGACGAATGAATTTGGCAGTTACAGCAGGTTCAAATTTTTTGATTATAGACAGGGAGATACTTTTGATGCTGGTTGCACTCTGAACATAAACTGAACTGAATACTGAACTGAACTGTTTCCTGTTACACTAAACAAACCTGGAACTTATGTTACTTTGTTAGGAAATTACGAAATTTAAGTCAGTGGAAGAAGAACAATTCTGTGAGTGGCAGATATTTAAAAGGCATCCGCGAGTGAAACTTACAGAAGTACAGAAGTGTTGCTAAAGATACGGTTTTAAAAAACACCTCAAGGATGTAACATGTAGTGTCTCGTTGATCAGACTCTGATTCTACAGATACTGAAGGTTGGTAGTAGATGTAGTAAATAAGGCAGCTATTTAATGCAAAAATAAAACAACACCACAAGTTGAATTTTTAAACAACTGCTTACAATCCACCATCAGGTACGAACAGTTTAGAATAGAAAAGTTGGACAATTTAGTCCACATTAAATAGTACTTTAAAAAAATACATGAAATGTCATTAATGATTCAGACAGTGCGCAGTACAACAGCACTGCTGAAAACATATGTGAAGTGTTTCCCTGTGAAGAACTAGCTGAGAAAAGCTGACCACTGCTGTGATGTTCGTACCTTTGAAGATAACATTTTTTTCTGACAGTTCAAATTTCATGAGTGGTGATGTACATTTATGAATTTAAAGTCTGAGCCGGTGGAAGTTAGTTACTTCCATTATCTGCTTAGTTCTCATTACAAAGCACTATGCTGAATTGCAGAAAAGGGTAAAAAAAAAAAAGAAAGAAAAAAAAAAGCTGACATCGATTTTTTTTGTTATTAGTTGCCTGGCAACAGTGAATTCAAAGTCCCACACCAGAAAAAATGAGCTCACAAATTTCATTTCATCTGAAACTGTCATAATGAGATTTAATCAGAACCTGATAAGTCATTGTTATACGTGGCTCCCAAGCCTTCAGTAACACAGCTCGTCTCCTGGAGATGCACTCACTTTTCCCGTGAAGATGCACCATGTCACACAGCAGATAGCGTTTCATCAATGAGGTTGTTGTTTAGACCCTCAGTTAGGAACTACACTGATCACAAAGTGAGATTCCATCAGATGAGAGTGACCGCGTTTACGCGCGCTTCCCATAAACATCACAACAGCACTATCCATTTCTGAGAAAAAACAAACACCATTCTGAGTTTTTCCCATCTGGGAAATGTTTAAGACAAACGGCTCAATAAGTCACAATTAGCGAGGGACACATTCGGAATAACTGTAATTTACTGTACATGTGAAACAGCAGCAGCAATAGAGCCTAGAGCTGACGTTTGAACTCAGCCTCATACATAAACGACTGAACAGGTTATCTGCCACAACTTCGTCCTCTTGTTGTTAACATTGTGAAAAGGTTTGCTTGGGTTTAGGCGACAAAACTACTTCGCAGTAGTAGTAATACTCCAAATGATACAGTATATATACATGAATAGGTGTTAGCCCTTCAATGCAGAATACTGTTGAAGTCAGAAGTTTACATACACGTTATAAATACATTTAAACTCAGTTTTTCACAGTTTCTGATATTTAATCCTGAAACATTCCCCCGTCGTAGGTCGGTTGGGATCACTGCTTTACTTTAAGAAAGTGAAATGTCAGAATAATAGTCGACAGAAATATTTATTTCAGCTTTTCTTACTTTCACCACTTTCCCAGTGGGTCAGAAGTATACACACACTTAGTATTAGGTAGCATTGCCTTTAAACTGTTTAACTTGGGTCAAACGTGTCGGGTAGCCTTCCACAAGCTTCTCACAATAAGTCTCTGAAATTGTGGCCCATTCCTTCTGACAGAAGTTGTGTAACAGCGTCAGGTTTGCAGGCCTCCCTGCTTTTTTCAGTTCTGCCCACAGATTTTCTATTGGATTGAGGTCAGGGTCTGTGATTTTTTTTTTTCTGAGGTCTCTGAGGCTGATTTCTTTTGATTTTCCTGTGATGTGGGGCAAAAAGGCACTGAGTTTGAAGGTGGGTCTCAAAATTGACTCACAGATACACTGTATACCTCCAATTCACTCAAATGATGTCAATTAGCAGAATCGGAAGCTTCTAAAG
Source organism: Chelmon rostratus (assembly GCF_017976325.1). Lineage (NCBI taxonomy): Eukaryota > Metazoa > Chordata > Actinopteri > Chaetodontiformes > Chaetodontidae > Chelmon > Chelmon rostratus. Next base: position 15,433,333 of record NC_055663.1, on the reverse strand, counting down.
CCGCAGCCACATTTTCAAGCATTTTTTCAAGCTGTCTAAAGGCACAGTCAGCTCAGTGTATGTAAACTTCTGACCCAATGGAAGTGATATAAGGAATTTGAAGTGAAGTATGTTTGTAAACAATTGTTGGAAACTTGTCTGTCTGGGTCATGCACAAAGTAAATGTCTTAGCTGACCTGCTGAAACTAGAGTTTGTTGACATAAAATCTGTGTAATGGTTAAAAAATGACAGCAGAGCTGCTGTAGTCAGCCTGGTATCTCCAGAAAATCAGCTAGCTGGAATTAGCTACTTGCTCTGCAGTATGGACAGACCAAAGCACGCACTGTTTTGTCCCTCTTCCAATGGCCTCACCTCTTGTAAACCAGAGATAATATCTTGTAAACAAACACAAACCGAGAGCAGAGATTAGGGTGCAAAGTCCTAAACTCTTGCCAGATTTGCTTACAGAGCAGCCATGAGTCATGCAGCAGGTCGAGCCAATTTTAATGCTTAAATACAGCTAAAAATGTTGGTTTTGCTGGCCTTCCATGGTTTTCTTGCTGCAGTGATGCACAAGTGCACCGCAGGGTATGTCGGTACACTGTGACATCACCGTTGGCACACTGCTGTCCACACTCAACAGCAGCGATGCTGAACCTGGTCAGAGATCCAACAGCCTTGAAAGCCTGAGCCAAAAAGGGCAGTTAAGAGCTGCTTTTTCAGCGTGGAATTAGGTCATTACTGACGTTACTGATTCAGCACAAGCAGAGCAGGACTGGCATCACAGTGCTCATTTTGGGCACCTGATGACTAACTCAACATTAACTCAAATTAGCCCTGATTTGGTTCTGAGAAAAAATACACTGTTTGTTTTTTTTTTGTTTTTTTTTTGCTTGCTAGATGATTGAATTCATAAGCCATTTATTTGCTTTGGTTCTGTGAGGTTTCACTTTGGGCAGGTAGTGTGCAGCTGCTGTATCTAAACTTGAGTATGGTGTCACATGTGAGAGCTGGTGAGAGCCACTGAGACGCACCTAAAACGCCTAATAATGCAGAGAGCTGTAGAGTTAGGTGACAATTCTCAGTGGGTTTAGCGCTATTAACAGCCCTGTCACATTACATGTAGTCAGTCGGTTCGTTTCATGTCAAAAATAATGGAGCTTTATTTTGTTTGGAGAATATATAATAATTGACTGAGGACACTGTCAGTATAAAAATGTAAGGATGGTCATGCTGTAGGGGTTTCACAGAATGGTCAACTAGTCGACTATCAAAGCCACTAATCGACACCATGCATCGATGTAGACTAATCATTCATCTGTGGTTTTAGCATGTGCAGTAATAAAGCAGTGCATCCACAGTAGATATGCAGCTGGTGGCGCTGTGGGTAGTTGTTGTTGACAGGTCATAGCTGTCATGCCGGATTCTAACCGTTTGATCCGGCCTGCAAGGCAGTTAATAAATACAAAAACAGAAATTACCAACCTACAACCTGACAACGTACAACATGAAATCAGTGAGCTGCAAAGCAACAACCTGCTACTGAGAGCAGCTCTTTCCAAAACTGACTCTTCTGCTCAAGACTAACTGACCCAAACCTGGAAAACCAACTGCCAATATTATCATCATCATCATCACCGTCTGACATCAGACGCCTCACCGAAGAGTAGCAGTTCCAGCCATAGTGTGATATATGTGGTCAATAATTTAGTATGGCCAGGGGCACCATGTCCCCCCCATCCCCCTTGTGAGCCGCCCCTGTGAAAAATTTCTGGGGGCACCACTGAGCAAAGCCCTCAAAGGATGTTATAAAAATTGAAATGGCCCTTAAGAGGAAAAAGTTTCCCCAAACCTGCACGAGACGAAAGCTCTTGGACTGTATAAAATGGAAAATGGTTCCCCCTCTGGGGAGCCCAATATTTTCAAAGAAATATCAATATCTAATCACGAATTGTCACAGAATTTATTGCTTTCTTAATATCCGACCCAAATTTCATGGCAATCCAGCCAGTAGCTGTTGCTCTGAGCCGCAGTGTTGGATACCACATATATCTTCTGATGACTATATTACAGACCACTCAGTAACGATATTGTCTGATGTGTTTCATGTGCTGTCTACTGCTGAGTCGTTTTTATTACATTTATGTGATATCTTAGGGAAGAAAGCATTTAATGATCTACTTGGAGAAAATGAATATCATCATAGGCTCCATTTATGTTCACTTTAATGCAGCTTGCATTTCTCTAAACATTGAAAATGTCACATTTCATAAGGTCTACAATATGACAGCACAACAATAAAAAGCTGTTATTGTGAGGACATTTCCTGTCACAGACTGGGTTTCAACTGTGGAGACCGAATACGATTCCAGTCATCGGTGAGGCAGAATGTCAGATCAGCATGTTTTTTGTGATGTTGCTGTTAGTTCTCTAATGTGAGTCCATGCGGCCAGACTGCTCACAGACTTGGCCGCTGGCTGAAGCCAATTGTCTGAGTTAGGCAGCAGAACAGAAGACTCCCCACTTGGAAAAAGGAGGAGAAAACAGTGAAGGAGTTTTTAGCAGTCAGCCCTCAGACAGGAAGACTCTAGAGGAAACACCAGAAAGCCATTAACTAACCACAGTATTATGGTGATCTATTTGCTGGAATGGGCTACAGACAGCTAATGAACAAGCCTTTACCCCCCACCCCCCTCCACCCCCAACCCACCTCCCATCACACACACACACACACACACTGAGGTGCAACACACACTGAGAAGCGATGCTGAAAGAGCTCTTGCTTGTACAAAACAGCGTGACAGATCAATGCCTGATTCCTAAATCAAGGGAAAAGGTTATTCTCTGTCTCACTGGGATTCCACTTACTATCCCCCTATATCTAAGACACTCCCATACCCATTTAAACCAAACAAGTCCAACCCCCCTCCCAAACAACACACACATCTCCTAATTAAGAGCGAGGCGTGGGGTTTTTTTTGTGTCTGTGGTTATGCTTGCAATGTTAGTGTCTGGAGTGTGAAAACAGATCTGATGGACTGGTGCCCTCAGCTCTCCCTGATCAGGCTCCAGCAGGTATCCCCCATGATTGACAGCTCACAGGTCAGCCGCCCATCTCTCAGTCTGTTAGAGGGTGGGCGGTAAAGAGATTTGGAATGCCTGGGACCCTGATTGCTTTATTGCTCGCCTGTCAGAACCATTGTACAGCTCTGTATTATTAGGGCTCGCCATCTCTCACCGTCTGGAAGGTGTCGCGTCTCAGCTCTGCATAAAGAATCACCACTCCATTCAAAATCCTCTTTCTTTTTGGCTGAAAGGAAGAAAGCACAGATTTTTCCACAGAATCTCCTGTATTGGTTTGTCAGATAATGCAACACAAGTGTCTCCAGGGAATGGTTTGGATGGTGCTGCTTTACACTCGAATGCAGGAGATTTGAGATCCCATTTGGCAATAATTTATCGCAGTGATACCAAGAATAGCCTATAACATTATACAGGAATTACTCTGATGTTCCTGATTATGTGTCAAATCACGCTGATTCTTTACTACTGTGGTGTCCACACCCCGGAAAGACAAGATAGCTTCTTCATTTTGCATTTTTCTGATGTTTCTTTTCCTTTAAACAATGAAAAAATCCCTTCTCTTGAAACCCTCAGGTGTTCTAGTTGAGTGTATAAAGCATAACAATGCACGTGTTTCAAAATGACAATAGATTAAATATTAACAAATATTTTGTGTATTTTAACAACAAACAAAGTAGCTTATGCATGATGTGGTTTGCGCTGTGAGCTGATGGTGTCCACCAGAGCTGAAAATTGATCTGCTTTGATAATAATGTAATTTTTCAAGTAAAAATGGCAAACAGTATCAAAGTCCATCTTTTCAACTGTGATGATGTGCTTTTCTTCCGATTTTATTGGATTTTGGACTGTTGGTTGGATGAAGATGCATTTTGACTTGATTTTTGACTATTTTCTGACATTTTACAGACCAAGAACTAAGAAAATAATTAACCAATAATAATCAGTGTAGTGTCCACCAGTGCCCTAGTATTTATTTATTTATTTATTTATTTTAGCATTTTATTAGTGGGAGCTATATCGCCTATAATCAACAATAAAAGTTGCAACTGTTTTACAATGAAAATGTGAGTCAGGGCACGTCCAAACAGCTACTTCACTGTTCTGTCACTTGCTGAAGAAAGAATCAGTCTGAAGTATGAGAATCAGAATGATAATAATGCAATTCAATTATGCTAATTTACTTCTACCCTTTACCTTATCAGCCAGATGTTTCTATTTGACTAACCAATCAGAAAACACAGAAGTACAGTAAAGTCTAAAAACCCCCATATTGCCCTGACATGAAAGGGTAATACAGGCGAAGGAAATTTTAGAATATCAAGTGAGGTAGTGTTGTGAAAAGTACGTCCTTCTCTATAGTTCAGTCCCACCGGAACAAAGAGCCTCCTCCAAAGACACAATGGCCCAGTAAACAATGTCTCTGCACAAATCCCTAGCTGACTTTTTTCTTGTTATTCCCCGAGCCGAGATGACAGACTGGCAGGTTGTCGAAGGTCATCGGAGCAGTGCCTCCTGGTCCCCTGGAGCCCAGGTGATGGCCAGGCCACATCCCCAAGTGCTCTTGCTGCTCCGGGCCACAGCAGAGACAAGCCCACTGGGGTGCCACATCGCTGTCTCCATGGAGATGAGGCGACAGGCTGGCCTCGGCTCAGGCTCACACCTTTATGGTCAGCGACTCGGCGTCTCTGAGGAGTCGTCCCTGCCTAACAGCAGTTGCGCACAAGTTGTGATCGCCCCCGCTCCCACCCCGAAACCATTCACTCTCTCTTTTTGTTGTCTTCTTTAAAGCCAGTGCAAGCACAAGGCGGCCAACAGTCCACCCCTCCTTGCCCTGGCAGTGCTACCCTTGTGAGGCCTGCTGGGAACAGTGGTGAGATGTTAGATTAGACCTTCAAGTCTGGGCAGGACCTAAGAGGGGATGCAACGCAAAGGGACTGCCCACTCTGTCTACGGCTCATGCTCCATTATGGTTTTATCTGGGGGTGTGAAAGTATCATTCCCAAATGCTGTCTCCTTTAAGATCCTCTCACATTTGGCTGCTGAAGAGAACTGGCGTGACTGGCTCAGTTCAGTATCCCTGTTGATCTACATTATCATGTCTCATTAGAGTCATGATGTTTGACAGATAGCTATCAGATGCATACTTCCAAATGTATACATCACTGACAGGCAGCTTTCATGCTGGCGATCATATTGATTTTTAAAGCGTTACTGTTCCTCATTGTGTATGTGTGTCCTAATCTGAGAAATGAATGATAACCTCTTCATCACTCTACCCCCTGAGTGTTCTTACTGGAAGCCATATTGATTTTGTTAGTCTGAGAGTCCTTGCATTGCCTGGCCTTTACCTCAGGGACAAATCTAATTGTTTATCTCTGGACAGACTTCTGCCTTTACTCCCTTCTGTCTCATTATGTGCCAAGATTTGTCAAGTCAAGTCTCTCCACACTCTCAAATCTCGCTTTACAACATGTCGTTCGGAGGAACACTACAGATGGCTTACTTATCAACAGACCCTCCCACATGGAATGTTACAAACATGACAGCACAACACACTTGCAAAAATATACACAAACTGACATACAACGTAATCACACTCTGGAGACGCGATTACACACACTGACACACAAAACATGAGTCACTTTTTTTTTAAAGAAACACTGATTTTTTGAGATTTTTGTGTGTGCTTTCTCGAAAAAAACAAAATAGCTCTACAGTACACTGCAGAACAATAGCATTACAATAGTTAATGTCTTTTACTACTTCATTAAAGACCATGCTGCTAATTTTTCTACGCTTATTATTCAGTTTTATCACAGATAGCTTAGAGCAGAACCGATCACTAATTCAAACGCAGCTTGTATTTTAACCAGATGGATCAGGTCAATGGACAAACTCCACTCACAATATTCCACTAGTTCAACATAGCAAACACTGCAGTCAGGTTGTTTTTCTGTGGAGGAGTGTAACTCAATAGATGGAGTGCATTTTGTCAGACCAACTCAACTGTAATTATACACAAATGAATGACCAAGGTCACTTTATGTATCACTGCCACCTCTATATTGCTCAATATACTCATTATTTTACATTATAAGGCCTGCACACGATCAGGCCTCTGACAACTGTACTACCAAAACATATACCAGAGTCTAACTGAGGAACACAAAGCTTTAGAGACTATTCTAACCCAGTCTTAATTACAGTCTTAAGTCGCATACAGCATAGTAGACAGTCCTTGACTGGAGATGTCACACTCACAAGTGGATGTGCTCCTAAAAAGAAAATTATTTACCTGCACAACCATGCATAGAAAAACAAATGTGAGGTGAGTGAGCCAAAGAAAGTAGTTTGTGTTTAACAGTTCCAAGTAGTACATCAACCCAATATGCCATTTTAAAATAAATTTCTTTGAGGATACTGTGATTCACAGTGTTAATGTTAAGCAACTGCCTTCACAAACTTAACAATACGACACAATCATTTCCGTGAATTTAGCGACCAGTCTTTCTCTCTTTTTTTCCCCCCCTTATCATCTTGGCCTCTCACCAGTTCTCCCAACTCTTTCAGGCCATTGGAAGCCCTTGGTCAGGTTTTATCACTGAGTTAACTCCAACGAAGTAGGCCAGATCGATAAGCACATTCTCAGAAAGGAGCAGGAGCACAGAGAGTTAGAGGCGCGGGGGAGAGAGGCGCGAGAGGCAGGGAGCAATCAGAGAGCTATGGATGTGTGTGCCTTCAGGAGTGGATCGATGCACTGACAGGAGCCCTGCTTTGTTCTCGCACAGTGCTCAGATGTTAGGCGTGCTTAACATGATTGCTTAAAGGTTTTTGTTTGCCTACTTGAGTTTTTGTTTGTCACTTTGCTCTACTTATAGCATATCCTCCTGTCCCTTTTGTTCGCAAGTCAGGTAGGTGACTAGGTTTGCTATCTTAAGCCACATTGTTTCTCACACGGTTTCAATCAGAAGTGGTTTTAACTAGTATTTCAACTAAATGTTTGGGCATGGATAACGGCCAAGCCCACAGCTCAGAGAAGCAAATCTAAAAAAAGAAACTGTTCTGAATAAACTAATTGTAAAAATGATGATTAAGAATAATAAAGCATGTTTTTGAGCCTATAAAAAAAAAATCAAGTGATTAGTAAGTATTAAGACTTTGCTGTCAGTTAAATGTGAGGACTGTTTGCTTTTGACAAACTGGTCTTTGACATCCCTTGTCATTTCTTTAGTTCCAAGGAATTTTTCATCATTACAAAACTGCGTTCGTTATCCCCCCGCGCCACATGGCCACCCAAACCGAGTTAAGCACTTTGCCTCACTAAATACTCTGCCAAGAATTACTTCTAACAAGAACTTGGGTGTGCCTGCCTCCTCACAGAAAGGTGTTAACCGCAAAGGACAAGTAGGTGTCAATAGATCTGCTCTCAGCGCCTATGGGACGTTGAGACGCATGAGCTCTTTTCCAAGGCTTAATAAGATAGCACAGATGCGCCCTTGTCTGAGCACAGCCCTGTGTCTCATTGTACTTTGGCCTCCCAACCCTGCCATTGCAAGACCTCTATTGCACTGGCTGCATGAGAGGGTCTCATTAGGACAGACAAACGAAAACCGGGGTCAAGGTATATAAAGGTAGCCACAGCTAAGGAGCATGCCTCTAAGATGAGTTGGGAGCTCCACCACGTCTTAGGGCCACCCCTGCAGACCTCTGGCCCTCCCCATCATGACCTCCAATATCGGCCATTATTTGATGAAGCAGAGCTTGATAATTATTTTGCGTGGTTGAAGAAGGGGGCACAGTGTGAAAAGAGTGTCTCACTCTAAGGGAAAGGATGGTAGGGGATGACAGAAAAAAAGAGAAAAAAAACTAACAAAAAAAAGATCAAAAGCAGGCCTTTCGCTTTTCATGCCTCAGAGGCTCTAAAGAGGATAAGGAACAATTGGGCCCTGGGTATCCTGTCCTCTCTGGCAATTAGACTCAGCTGATGAAGTGAAAGGGATGAATGGCAGGGTTCAAGGCCTTCTCTAGGATTCACACAACAGGGTGTGTTTTTACCTTCTTCTCCTTTATCTTCATCTCCCTTTAGAGTGGCAGAAATGCAGCTGAAATATTTCCAGATGAAGACAATGTGATTCAAGGTGCCAAATCTTAAGCATGGGGGCTGATGAGATTGAAGAGGTGCGAGAGGAGCTAAGGGTCACAAACACACTTGCGTGCAATCATACGTGCAAACATATATTTTCCAGACAAAGAGGTGGTCCTATATGTACTCAGAAGACATTTCATGAAATTTAGTCTGGGATGCACTAAGTTTAAATTGTGTATTCATCAGTATCATCAGCAACTATTACAAGTAGCACAGCAGGTAGCACACGGTGTTCAATAGGAGGAAGCAGATGCACCTGACATATGGACAATTGTTCATCCAGACAGTGCTCAATGTGTTCACAACCATATCTGATTGGCCAGTTTTTTTGTTTTGTGTTTTTTTTCTCTTTTTTTACCAGCTAAACAAACATTTCCAATGCATTTCACAGCAATTTAGTTTAGACAAAGCACATGATCATCAATAGGACTAAAGCATATGTCCATTTGAATAATGGCATTTTCAAAATTCAGACTGCGTTTACTTATCATTTCAAACTTTGTGTTTCTGTTTAAGATTTGTGGTAAGGGGTCTTTTTCACATTTTATTCCTCTGCTACCACTGGGTTGTTGTTGTAAAAGAAATATGGCAACAATCATGAGTACTGGGATGAAAAAAAAAAAAAAAAATCACCCACTGTTTCTATTGAGACAAAGAATAAACTATAAATTTAGAATATGATTACACTTGCAAAAATAAAACATAAATCAAGCAGCTTAACTGGTCATTGTTTAAAGTGTTGGTGTGCGCTGATTATGCAACACTTGCCATCAAGCAGGTTCTATTGAAATCTGATCTCTTTATTTTTCCACTTTGTATAATCGTTGTAGAATATGCATGTGCTGTATCACCCTTTCAAAGTGTATGCAGTCCATGCCAATTCCTTGACAGCAATACATACATTATTTATTAAACTGTAGCATTAACACTTAACATTAAACTCCAAGCCAAGTTCTCTGATGAGGTTTTAATCTGACACACAAAGTAAGACTCATTTTCAGAGCTAAATAAGTGAAAGGAGAGCAAATAAATACTGTGCATCCTGCATTGAGATGCTACAAGCAGTCATGCTACACCCCCACTGATGACCTCAAACGCCACACGTCTTTAAAGTGCCATATTTTCCCTGGTACAACCCCCAAATTCTGTTGCAAATTTAAACAATCTGATAAAATATTTCACTTTTAGAGCGTATCTTTAAGCTGCTCTAATACGAAATGCATAAACTTACATAACACTTGCTGCCATTAAGTTGTCATATATTTCACAGGACTTTTCTTACAGTGCCCATGCCAGCAAACGGGCCCCCGAGTCTTGAACGATCCTGCCACACTGCACTAAAACCTTAAGATGATTAGTGATATTCTTAAAACCTAGCCCACTGATAATGTGTTTAAAGAAGCGATACGGCTTTTCCAAGCTTTGAGTTCAAAGTCTGAGAAGCATGGGGTCAGAATGCCAATGGGCTAAACAAAGAGTAGCCAAAATGGGCTTTGGGGGATTTGAAACTTAGGCCCCTGAACCCCTTTGATCAAAACAGAGCTACAGCCATACAAAATACTAAGTATCAAGTGCCTGGGACTGTGGCGCTGCTCAAGAATGATGGTTTTTGGCATGTAGGATGAGAAACTACATAACGGATAGAAATAATAATATAGTCTAGCAGGAAGCTAAGAAGCATGAAATTTTATTATAATCCTAAGGATTCCAACCCATGACTAACATCCAGGACAATTTTGGGTAGTTTTTCAAAACTGGATGGAGCCAGTTGGCCCTCAGCACCAACGTGCACCATAGCCTTAAGATTCCTAAACCAAAATTCTGAATAGATTTTGATATGTCAAGTTGTACTGTATGAGTATCAACGCCTCTTTGTTTGAAAACAACAAAGACACAGAGGGATGCTGATTATGTTTTCGATATTTCAATTTCCAATCACTTTCAGCTAAAGGTTTGGATAATCCCTCTTTAAATTCTGTTTCAGTGATATATAAAGATTAAATTAGGTGGCAACAGCATCTGTTTTAAGGACGCTCTATGCTAACTCTAAATATGCAACTGGCTAATTAGTATTACTCTGACTCTGAGCGAGTGTCCTGTTTCAGTCAGTGTGCCTGATGAAACACACAAGAACAAAAATGACTCCAACTCAAACTCGAGCAGATTTTCCCATCCTGAGCAGCCTTGAGCAATTAAGTAAGAATGTTTTCATCTTATTCTTCTGATAAATGCATCAAATCCAAGAGAATCCAACTGTGCTCAAAGTTATCATTACCAAATTGACAATAAGGCTAACAATGCAACCTTACCAAATGTACAGCGCGATGAATGAATGTTTTTCCTTGATGTCAACATACCTGAAGTCGTTAAATGAAAATGGGCAAATAATCTAAAATCACAATCAATCAAAGACTCAATTATGCGTGTTTATTATCATCCTGTCAGTTATAGTGAAACACCTCTAGGCTGCTACATCAACAACTGATTAGTGCTGGAGGCAGCCATAATGACAAACAGAACATATGATGGAGATGACGATTAAACTGAGAGAATTTCAATTAGCCTGAGTGAGGTGTTTGAGTCCACACTGAAAGTAGTCAAAGGGTGCATGGTGAGTCATACAGTGTGGCTGCCGCACCATAACAACTACACATCCTGCAGTCAAGTTGGACTGTCTAGAGGACATAAAAGTGCAGCACGTGGCAAAACATGTACCGTATGCTCGGGGAAGCAGAGAAACGTGGAGAGTTGTAAATCCACAAGTGTGTCATTGTTTTGTTGAAGAGAATAACATCACAGTCTGGATTAAAAATGAATCAATACCTTGTGTGGGATCAGGGATATTACTATCTGGTATGTACCGGAATGCAGCACTATTCTGTAAGCCTATCAGCTGTGGTTTTCATGACATTAAACACTTACCTTTAATTCCTTCTCTAGCTGTTCATGTTCACTCTGACTTCCTCTTTGACTATGCAGCTATCGAGCATCTGCAGCTGAAGAAAAACACAATTTATCAGAAGACGTTTCACACGTCCAACATGCAATCTGATACAGTAAATTTGTTGCCAATAGGAGGAAAGGCAAATAAGGATGCAATGATTATTTAATTATCGACTGACCTGCAGATTATTTTCTTGATTAATAGTTATGCCTATAAAACGAAAAAATAGTGAAAACTGTCCTACAACCCGAGGTGGTTTTATAAAACGTTTTGTTTTGTCCAACCAACAGTCCAAAACCCAAAAAGATTCAATTTACTCTAAAGCAAGGCAACGAAAGCAGCAAATTATCATATTTGGGAAGCTGAAACCATCCAATTTTGAGCATTTTTGCATGAAATCTGACCAAAACAATCAATATATTGTCAAATTTACAGCTTTAGATGCAACATTAACTTTCATTCAATATTAGCAGGCGTGACACTGAAACACTGAAGCAATAGTTTGAAGATTGTGATGAACACCATGTAACTTAAGTCGGTTTCAAGTCAAGCAGCCTTGGGTGCTTCTTATCGTGTTCACAATTGCAAAAAAAATGACACATGGAAAGTTGGATTTTCTATTTTTCCTCTCCTGACCAGGTCGCCCCTCATACTGCCTGTAAGTATTTAAAGTGATCTTTTTTTTGTATGGAGGACATCTTCCTTAATATTCATAATCAACTCATTCAATTATTCAGCCTATTACCACTGGCAGACGCCTTCCGATGACACAAAGGGATGGGACGCACAAAACCTAATGGCCATATGTTTTAATTGTTAAAATTTTCTCTCCTTTTTTAAAAGGTGACAGGGCCATTACTCCAAAGTCACCACTTATCAGCAGTATCACCGAGGATTAATGGTTTCACTTGTGCTAGTAAGAAATGTTTAAGTTGTCCCGATTATCAGTGCAAGAAAAAGAATGATGGTTATTTGTCATTGTGTTAAGCAGTGAGAGAGACTAATCTAACAAAACAGCCAGTTAAGAACCTGATTAACCCTTTCTGGTGAGACGGAGTGGGATGTGTGTTGGACTGTGCACAGCAGTCAAGCCACTGTCTGCCCTCAGGAGAGCTGTGTCAAACTGATCCCGAATAATTCATCAGCACCTATAATATGGTGTTTAAGTTGCAACTACGCAGAAATGAAGGTAGTAAAAGCTAAAACAAAGCACTCACTGACGGGAGAAATCTAACCTTGCACATGGTTTTAACCCTTCAAATTTCAGTGTAATATTCCCTATATCATTCCCATTAGTTTGGTGCATAATTCAGCCTATGACTGGGTGCAATGACAATGACCTACAGGCCAGAAGATGAAAAAGGTTTCCTCTTCACATACTACATAGGAACAAATCATATAAAGCTTGAAAAAACAGAGGTGGAGAATCAAGGACCTGAAGTCAATCAATAACAAGCATACAGTCAAAGAGGAACCCATCAAAAAGAAAGGAAAAAAAGCAAACGTCAGAGTAAATATTACACTATATTCAGTACATTCAGTGATCTCAGGGATAAATATGTACTAAATGAAAGAAATGTAGTAAATTACAAGGGCAAATTAAAGATTTAGATTTTAAATTTAAATTGAGACACATGGTTTGTTTGCGACAACAGCAATTACCACCACCAATAGCTGCCATACTACCCATTTAACACATTTGTCTGGTGAAGGATTTTTTTCTTCCAGCAGTACAGTCCCTGAAGCTTTTGTACTGGTTGTGCAGGCTTGTTCCCGCTCCAGTAATCTCCTACATTATTTTCCTTGTCTGTCACCTTTATAGTATCTATTAGCCACTCTCTACTATCTGTTTGTGGGGCATTTTCTCTTCCTTTTCCCCATGAATGTTTTATATATTGGAGGGAGAATGATTGGTCTTTGCAATGAGGCCAGCGCGTGGCCTCAGTAAGACAAATTGCTCCAGAACGTCTAAATGGCAGTCAATGATAACTCATTGTAAGGAGAGTAAGTGACTTCCAATGGAGTGGATAGGGGACAGAGAATAATGGCAGAGCACAGGTGAAAAATAGATGTTTGGCTCGGTGTAATTACTCCATTAGGGGGCTCTCTGTTAATCTACCAAACCACAGCAAGTGTTTTTACAGCAATGAGGAGGTGACGGGCGAAAATGACTGCAACTGGACAGAGAGGAGCCCCGCTACCTCCCCAATCACAACATACACCATGAAGTGTTTACTAATGGACAAATGTACTCTCAGTCTGCGCTCTCTGCAGCATCCCACGAGCTACTCCAGTTTCAAGTAAGTGTGGTGATAGATGTATTGACGAAGTTCGTGATTGAGCTGACATATTAATTACCTGCAATATGGTCCCGTGCCTTCGGAGTGCTTTAACCTCCCCTGCCTCGATTGTGCACTGGGAGATGGATCAGCTGTGGGCCTGTTAAACATGAAAATCTGGGTTAGAACAAAAAAAAAAAAAGGGACAAAGGAAAACCGCCCGCTGGAAATCAACACCCCCATTCTGCTGATTTCCAGACAAACATAATGATAACAATTTTTTGACCATTTGGTGTCTGCTGCTTCCGCCTGTGGCAATCTAGACAAAGGAAGCCTGGAAAAAAAACGCTCCAATATGGTCTTAAGAGTTTATTCTGACCACACAATCTGTTTTCTTAAGTCAACTTTTAAAACACTGCTATGAGCAGTGCCCACAGCTTTATCACTGAAGCTCAGATTGACCTTGTGTTCACCTTTATACCATTTCCCATCTGTTTGGGTTCCACCCTAGAATCCATCCCAGTTGGCTGTCGGCCCACTTTGCATTGGGCTTCCTCAGTGGAACCCTGAACAAAACCCTGTAGGAGCAAAGCGCTCTCCGTTCGGCCTATTTCAGAGAAATTTCAGCTTGCATCTCAGCGTTTCCCTTTCGACGCCCGACAAGCCCGCTCGGACTTTCCAGGCTGTTTCCCCATGTGCAACAATAAAGAAACCCCAGCAAGTCTAAGAGCTTCTTTCGCTGCAGCTTTTCACTTGACTTGAATCAGTCCGGTCCTGCAGCATATGGCACACTTCACAAGGGGGTCAGAATAATGTGGTCAATCTTGCAGCTTTTAAAAGGTAAACTGGCCACAATATAGTGAGGCTGATCAGGAAAACAGCCACCAATATATAAACAAAAAAAAAAGAGGAATTAAATTAGCAGAAAATTGCTCCATTCTTGTTTCTTTAAATGGCCCCACTCTTTCATTTAACTTACATTAGAGCTACAAGTGAATTAAGGCTGTACACATTTATCTACACCCTTGCTTATAGCTCTGCTGATACAAATCCTCACAGCAGCTCATTAGAGGGGTAAACTGACCTTCAACTAGACAAAAAAAAAAACAGCGTTGAAAGCTATCAGCAGGCAGGTGTACAGGCTCAAAACACATACAAAGACACCAATAGGGGAAAATACAAGGCGTCCAGCTGGACAATTTTCACTGCCCCAAAAGCTACAGGTTGCGGTAAGGGGACTTCAAATGCTAAGGACAGTGAGAGGTGCCATTATCACTCAGTGCTGAAAACGAGCACGGTGACCCGATTAAAGCGAGAATTTCTGGGTCACGGTCTTGTTTTTCAATGCTTAATTTGTCTATCGATAGTGACACGGTCCGTGGCTTGCACCTACCTGTAATATTATCTTTGTAAAAGTCGTGGTTCAGACAGGGCCCTTGTCACTGTAACCCAACACGGAGTGAGAGAGCGGATTGGCCTGCAGCGTGCTGCGGGGAGGAAGCGCCGGCTGGCCGCCTGGCTGGCTGCACGGGTGCATGGATGGGTGGATGGACGGATGGGGAAGTTGCGGGCTGCGGCGCCGCTCAGTGGACGCTCCGGTTTCAGGAGCTCCTTTTCTCCACTCTGCAGCTCCTCAGTCACGGCAGCCTTCCGGGCATGCATGAAGTATACAAAGTCTCTTTTAAAGTTTTCAAGCCCTGAACTTTTTTTTCTTCTTCTTCTTCTTCTGGAGTGTATTTTGTCAGGCTATTTTAATTTTTTTTTCCAAGCTATTTTGAAGTTTGATTCCAAGAGCACCCAAAATGAGCCATTATTTGTAGGGTATATTATTTTTTGAAAAACACAGTATTTTCTATTTATTGTGCAGTCCAGACATATTTCATTCACACTGCTTTAGGTGAGTATCATTAGATAGATAGATAGATAGATAGATAGATAGATAGATAGATAGATAGATAGATAGATAGATAGATAGATAGATAGATAGATAACACTGATGGCAAAAGTTTTCTGTTTATTAGCTTTGTTAGATGAATCAATTATAGCAAATTGAGCATGTGTGCTGAGATGTCATTGAGGTTGGTCCAGTGGCTTTGAGGGTTTTATGTCTGTTGGGTGTCCTCCTCACTTGCAAAAGAGGAGCAGATGGGAGCAGTCTGTCATACCTTCACACAGCAACACACTGTGGCTTTTCCAAAACTTTGCTCCATCCAGCACGCTCTGTATTTTGTGAATATTGTGTGATCTACGCAGGCAACGTCTCTGGAAAACCAATCTAAGAATCTGGACTTCAGTCTGTGAGATATGAAGCATATATGCATGGCACTAGTTTCGACTTAAGTTGCACTAAGAGTGCCAGTGAATATGCAGGAACGCCGTGGACTCACGCGGTACACTTCACCTGAGCTGAGAGTGGTTAGCTTGTCTCTGTGGCCTTTGGTGTACAGCAACAAACAAGTTCATAGTGTCTGTGGTCCAGCCTTCTCAGGGCTTCCTTTGCATCAGACGCGCTGCCCTTCATCTCATGCTAATGTAGTACAAAAAAGATATCTAGCTTTAAAGACATGGCAGTCAGTTAAAAAAAGGCTGTGCTCAGTGTTTGAAGCCATAAATGTGACAGAAGACTTCAAGAGGAAGACCCAAGACTGGCAGTCTAAAGATGAGTGAGAGGCGGACAGGCAACATGTTTTTTTCCCATCCAGAGGGATATTCTGTGGCCAAGCTTGATTATTAGAGATGAAGGACAGGCTGAGAGGATGTGGGATTGTTAAATCCTTGAATCCTTTCACCAAAGCCCCCTCCCTTCCCCCCCTATAACATTCTTCTGCACTCCATCTCTGTGCATTTATGGTGCACCCTTGATTTTCGTCTCTTTTCTTTTTAAGACTGAATGAAATTCAGATCCCCTGTTGATATACAAAAAGCAGGAAAGAAATATGGAAATATAATTTGGTACTCGACAGTATCTAAACTCAGGTATTTAGAAATAATATTGTGACATTTCATGACAATAGACAGTGTGTGACTGAATTTCAATTGTTGGCAAGAACTCATAGGCTCACCAATAACTAATCACTACACTGTAGACAGCACTTCAACTGTCTATGGTGTTATGTGAAACTCTGGCTGTGGATTCAAAACCTCTGCTCCCCTTGCTATGAGAGGCTGTGCTTCATTTGATGCCCTGTCCATTATTGCCAGCATATTTGAAAAGTGCTAAGCCTTGAAACGAGTCCCATATTATTTCAGGCCGGACTGAATATTTCACGGCAGGAGGCAGAAAATGAGACCTTCCCTCAAGAGACTGCCTGCAGTGCATTCTACTTGGTGCAGCAATCGGAAGGTCTCATACTGTGCAAAACACACTCGAACAAACAATTATATATTTATTTGCCACACTTGTGAGATTTTTCTTTATTTTTTTGTGCAGGAGAATGGGAAAGAGAAATGCAAAATTGAAGGATACTGTAAATATGGAGAGTCCTCTACTTTTGTGCTTGCTAAGATTGGTATCAGCACACACACATCAGGGTACAGTGAGTAATCAGTGACCCATAAAATGAGGTGTTTTATCACCACCTTAGGAGCAGGAACACATTCCAGGGAAACTGGAGATCCCTTTGAGTTACACCCAGAGTAAAACAGCAGCAGGCTAAAAACAGAAAGCTAACCAGATTGATTCTTGAATCACCCGTGCCTGCTTGAAATTGGATCCCGGCCTTGTGAGATTAGCCAACGACATTGTCTGTGTTCTGGTGCATGATTCCATAAATGTGTAACAGAGTAGACGGTGGACTCAGTTGTCTGGTAACAATGCAGTCTTTTGACTGATTCAGGAGCGTGCTGTTGAGGTAGCCTCAGTGGCAGCGTAGCTGTCTGAAATGCTTGCAGGCACGGCGCTCATGGGTTCAAGAGTGGCAGGACATGGAAAGGGTTAGTACTTACAGTAAGAAACATATGTAGGTGTGTTAAAGTCTTGTTATAGTCACCCACTCAAACTGCCCTCTGCATATTTATACATTATTACTGTTTGAATCATTGTTGCAGTATTATTCTGTTGCATTCAAGCAACAATAATCCAGCCAATTCAGATGTGCACTCTTGTCAAAAGAAGTCGTCTGTGCAGATGATGACTGGCTCTTTCATCTGACAGAATATGTTTTTTTTCCTCGTTGACATTTTGATTATTTTTGATTATCAAACAAAATTACAATTTAAACCTGACATATAAAACGTGGTTCAATTCCATTTCACAATATTGAACAAACCACTCAATTTGCACCTAAAAGTAGATTTTGCTTGAGGAAAAAAGTCAAACAACAAAGCTTTGCTTAATCATTGAAACTTCAGCTGGCAGTGACCTTTGGGAAGGATCCATATCTCTGTTCCTGGAAGAAATGATGTGGATGGCAAGCAGTTGCGTCCTTTGTGTTTTGTGAAGATATTGAGTGTTTGAAGTGTTAACACTGACACTAAGCCTTTGGGGCGAGCAGGCGAAGGAAACATGTCACACAATAGGATGGGACTTGGATCTTTGCTTCCCCTTTTCTGACCTCTGACCATTATTGGTTTTCAGGGTTGCTGAAGCCTCGGCTCCTTAGGGCCAGTGTCTGCCTTGATCATATCATCACAATGTACAGAAATAGAAGTATTACTAAACTCATAATTGGACCCCTGACTAAAATATTCTGACTCAGTTCACACATTAAAGGACCAGTGTGTTAAATTTAGGGAGATCTAGCGGCAGAATAGGGCAGAAATGGGATGTGATATTAATAATTGTGTTTTCATTAGTATTACCTCAGAATGAGCTCTATATATTTACAGAGGGAGTGGACCATCTTCCTTCTGTCCACCATGTTGCACCATCATGTTTCTGCAGTAGCCCAGAACAGAAAAAACAAATACTGAGCGCCTTTAATGTTTGACAGCCACTGTAGGTTCAGTTGGTTGCAATCTGCAATCCTACACACTAGTCCTTTAATTGCTGTTTTATCTTTTGTTCTGTTATTGACTTTAAGTATAGCACTTCATTCAATATTTGATGTTTAAAGTGACTTTCTAAAATCTAATGTCGGCTAAATCAGGCTCTGTTAACAAAATCCAAACTGTACAAACCTTTTGTGAGCTTGTAAAATTACAATTCCTTTCCTCATTTCAAGGCATCTCTCTCCAGCCTGCTTTATCCTCATGGTGACTTCAAGAGTCCTGGCCATCTATTAGGCATTTGCTGTCATGGAAATGACCTTTGTTAATGAATCTTTGAATTTTGGTTGACAATGTTTTTGTGTGATCTCTCCATATTATATGCCTCCAGTAGCTTGGCTGACATAATCCATTGAGGCCACACATAAAACAGTGTGCCATCTGCACCTGGAGCATGGCTATCAGCTCTGTTTCCCCCCCCCCCCCTCACACTGCCTTTGCTTGAGCTTTCTCCTGCCTGTGTGTAGCCTGACCCTGCTCTTCCCGTTCCAGGCTACAGAAGCCAAACCAAAGGCAGCTTTCAAGGGGGACTGTCTGCTCAAATCAAGTCAGAGGCCTTTTTAGAATCGGTTCAGGGATCATAGCAAGTAGAAGTCAGGGAAGAGGATGACCCTCTCCTCGAGGCTTGATCGGATCTTGGCCCAGTCAAACCCAGCAGGGCTCAGTCTCTGGACAGCTTCGTCTCTGCAGGCTTTGACTCTGTGATAGTGCGAATGAAAGAGGGCACCAAGAGAGCAGCAGTTCTGATGTGTCAGGCTCAATGTCCTGGCAGTCTCGCAGAGCAAAGTGGGCAAAGCAAAGGACACAGCCAGCAGGCGCGGGGCCAGAACAAGACCCCTATATTGTGTGACATGTCATCTAATGGCTGTCCCTTTGTTTTAAACTTACGCATCTGAGACAAGTTGGGGCCAATGACATAGTCACAATGTATAAGACAAATAAGCAAATACAAGCAGGCTCTTTAATAGCAGAAATGAACAATGTTTAATGGTTTTAATGTTTGATAGTCTAAAATTATAAGTTGCTATTGTTAGGAGCTTGAAACATAATTACCTTCCCTCATTAGTGTCCATTACCAGCTGTTGATTTATCATAAACCTCTCTTATCTCCATCAGTAATTAGAATTAGGTTTATTTGTTCAACCTCTACATAAGACCAGGTAGTCAACAACTCCTTCTTACATTAAAAAGTGAACTGCGAGTGCAAGGTCTGCCGTCTCTAGCTTATTTTGCGATATAGAACAACAATGTCAGATGTCAGAAAACTTTTGAATTCTGTTTACTGTAAACATGGCTACAGATTGGGATAGGGAGAGCTTGTTGGGTCTTGTTGACACACAGGATTATTCACCCTGTGTTTCTGACCCCTCTCTACTTGACTTGGGCTCCCCTCACTCCCACCTCCACAGATCTCAGCATTCATTAAGATTACGTATTTACTTTAAGCCCGCCGCCTCTTTGCATAATGGCAAGCAGGTTCCCCGGCTGGCACAGTGTGTTTCAAGTGCTCGGCGAGGATAGGACTGAATTTTAAACACGATGTGTCTTGCCTCGAAGTTGACCTTGCACAAAAAGCCCAGTGATCTCATTCTTCGCTTCAGTAGAAAGCTGCTGATTCTCTCTGTTAGAGTGTTGCTCCTGTAAGAAAGGAGCCCTGTATGGCCTGCATATCACTGCAGGCTACCTCTACAGACTCTTTCCACTCTCTCTTTTCCCCAGAACGGGAGGGCAGGGAAAATGGTTTAATTCATAATGCTTTGATATGGAAATCTGGGTTAATTTCCCTCTCCAAAGGGAGTAATTTACCAACAGAGAATATAATCCAGCTAAATACAGGAAAGGAGAGCAGCCATTTTAAACTTCAGCATGGCGTGACTTATCTCCACTTATTATTTTACAAAGATGGCAAACATGATAAAGCTATCATTTACGTTTGGAGCCTGTTGATCACGTATCATTGTAAATATTGTATAGTGTTAGATGTCACGCTTCCCTGTGTCAACCACAGTCATTTCCCACAAGGCGATGGCAGTAAGTGGATATCGCCCAGCTCCCACTGGATGTAACTTTATCTCAGACTTACTTAAGACCAGTGAACTTTTAGGCCAGCAGAGGTCACAGAAGTAGCCTCTACACATTGAGGCCACACAGCTCAGTCCAGTCATATGGATCATAATGATTGGATTAGATAGCCTTCAGCCTTGGCGTGGCCCTTGGCAGCTTAACTTGGCAGAACTATCCATTAGGGCACAAAGGACAAGCAGTGCATGAGACAAAAGTTAGTAATTGTTTCAAAATATCCTTATAAGAAAAAAACACTTAAATTTTATGTATTCAGAGTCCACATAGAGTTGCCAAAGCCTCGGAGTAAAGCAGTTAGGATAAGACTTTTATGAAGAGCTCTTCAAGTGCCTATCATCATGCTGGTAACATTTCATCCATGGCTTTATGTGACTGAAAGCATTTATTGCAGTGACGCCCAACAGTTACTTTGATACTGTGCCTGTCAGTCTTAGGCATTGCCAAGCTGTCCTATGCGACTTGGGGTTATGAAGGTTAATATTGCCTAGTGCTCAAAATTCAAATGATGACAGGATGGGTTCATTGATGAATGACTGATAGTTGACCTCATATTTCACTTGTCATTTTGTCCACTAAAGCTGTCTCAGACAAGGTTTGTCAGAAGAGGTTTGCAGCTTAACCCTCAGTTGTCTCCGTCTTCCCTCATGGTTTCCACCACAGCTGATAACTCAGTTCCTCATGACGACTCATCGTCAAGTCTGATTAAAACCGGATTTGCCCCACAATCAGCGCTCGGAAACTCAGACTCTTAATTTAGGACATATGCAAGTATGTCTGTGCACTTAAATTCCGATTTATAAATGTGCTTGCTCACATGAATGCAGCTTACAGTATGTCTGTGTATGTGTCTGCACATATTTGCATGTTTGGTTTGGTAAAAACGAAGCAGTACTGAATTGCAAGATCAACACTGTAGGCCAGCGAATAAGATCATTGTCATTGCATTCTAATATATTAATCCAGCAAATCCAATATCTGTTGTTTCAAGGACAAATTTGAGGACACTTCACATACTTAAGTGGAGTAATTGAAGTAAGTATGAATCCATACTTTATTTGGCCACATAAAACTGAAATATTCTGATATCCAGTTATGCAAATACAGGACCGTTTCACTGTTTCAATTCAAACTGTCAATGAACAGTTCTCAAGGACACAGAATGTGTTCAAACCACATATCAAAAAAAGTGTTTTTCACACCATCAGGCATAACTGCAGTGTTATTGCTTTTTTTTTTAAGCAGCTATAATCACTGTTTTTATATAATCAATGTATGACTTGTATGTGAAAGGAACCATTTGCAATGATGAACCCACAGTTTTGACCTCAGCTCCATGATGCTACATATTCTGTCTTTCAAATCAAACTCTAATGTTCTCATGGTGTCATTCTAAGCTCTACAAACCCAATGAAGACTACCTGCCCAGCACTAAATGGCAAACAACGTTAGCTTAGCAACTCGCTGGTGAACATATTCAAGCATTTAGCAGCCATTTGCTAAATGCATATTAGCAGCAGGATAGCAGAGGCCAAACACAACATAAAGGAGAGTGAATATTAGTTAGACTTAGTTATTGCATGTTTTCAATAGCCCAGCTATCCATTTTATTGCTGAAAAATCACCAAAGAAGTCAAATCATTAGATGTTTCAAAAGAAGCTACTGCAGTTTTATAGGCTTTCACCAATCCATCTGGGGTTCTGTATTTTCCTTTTCTTCAAATCTAGGTTTGTTATTTGCAATGAAAATGATTAAGAATTAAGAATAGTATTAAGTACCTGGAAAAAACCCTCTATCTATCAAAGGCAAGGCTACCTGCAAGGTCTGGTGGTATAATGTCTTGTCTCTTAATAATGACCTTTAGAGACAGACACTTTTAGGCTGCATTACATGTATTACCTCTGTACTGTCACATGCTATGTTGCCAGTTGGCTTTCAAATAGTAACCTCATGCCATTGCTTTGTTGAGGTCTTGATACCCACATCTTGCCCCTGGGTTTTGCTCTTTCAGGATTTCTGCTGGAGGACACATTGGTGAAAGCTTGCGGTGACAAGGGCAATATGTCACCAGTCCGAGGCAGTTGAAGTTATAGCATAGCTGGAGACAAGTAATGAGTTGCATCAGCTGTAGTTCAGTAGTCAAAGGGTCAAAGGACAAAGGGTAAAATATATGTTCTAATCTGAAGGTCAACCGAATCACACTGAATGATACACAGTGTACACAGATGTTTGGGGTCAGTGTTACATAGATGTTTTTAATGATTCTGGCAGATGACTGTAAATAATGTGTACATAGAACATTTGTTTTTACATGAACTCAAAATTTTGAGGATTGGTGTATCCTTAAATGAAAGATCTGTTATGATAGTGACTCTGTCACTGGTAATAGTAGTGTTTTGGTCTTTTATATGTTTGCATCTTTGACACAGGAAGCCCCATTTACTGACCCATTCAGTTCATTCTGTAGCAATGCTTCAGGATGCAAACTATATGGTGCAAATCATACCTTTTTTATTCAAAATAATTCACATTTTCCATTATGCAGCTTGGTTCCACCATGCCTTTATTGGAGCTTATTTGTGGAAAAAAAAATGCCGTACCATTTGTTGTTTCTCAATTTTGGACCCAGCAAATATCCCTCAATTTTATCGATGCTCTAAATTTATCCATCACATGTAGAGTCTCCTGACTACAGCGCATTGACATTTATTATTTCAAGCAAAACACCCCTACTATCCCAACCTTCCCCATTTCCTTCATTGGATGGGGCCTACTGGAGCAGGCAGGATGCCCCTGTTAGGTCTCCCTCCTGCCCTCGGCACCGCTGCACCATACAGCCATTAACCACCATTACCGGGCAGGGCCATTTCATGGTCAAGGAGCATTTTAGTGTTAGCTCTCCCCAGGGGCGACGGAATCAGCCAAGTGAGTTTCAATCCTGCTACACTGCTACTACATATGCTATGTTCTACATTTACCCTTTTTTCAGCTTATTTTTCCCCTTAACATCTCCCTGTTGTGCACTTTGACTCTGCAAGTGTGATTCAGCGTAACTCAACTATAGTACATGATCGACGGTGTGTGCGTATGTCTGCAGTGAACTGTGAACTGGGCAAACAATAAAAAAAATAAAACGTGCACAACACATACTTAATGCATTTTACAGTAATACCATGACATAATGTTGAGAGCATTCAGAGAATGAGCTTCACAAGCCCAACACCAAAGCAAGGATTGAAGACGTTACTGTATTTATAAGATGACTGACAGACATTATGTGATGGCCAAATGCATTCTAATATTGTGAGACAACAGTTATCTATTCTAACTGGGGTTTTTATGATAATTGGCCGCGACCATTAATGGGGCTCTATAGACTTACTCCTCTCTGCATCACAGCACATTAAAATGTTCGTGCTCTGGCTATAAGGATGAACCTTTTCAACCCTGTTCAACTCTTTATCCACTAAGCGTTCAGCAATGGGTGGAAAGGCAGGGCAGCTCATCGTGATCGCAGGGCTTGGAGGCTGATAGTAACTGTCCACAGACGGTGTTCTGACTGTCAGAATTTGAGGATTTTCAGGTTCCTCATGGATGATTTAAAGCGTCTTCAAATGCATCAGCCCCTATCATAGGCTGGTCCTCCATGTGACATCTCATGTGCAATAGTCCGAGCTTAACAGCCAGTATTGAATAAAGTGCAACTGTAATGGAAGGATGGTCGTGTAATAAGGTGGGTGGCAGTGTAGCCCGGCGATGAACTCCCATCCCACCCATTAGCCACAAAGGTTAGCCAGAGAGCAAACTTCAGCACCTCTAAGTCAGTCTAGTGGCCCTTGTTTCGGAACACACACCAAGTTGTGAGCTTGGATCCTGACCACTTTAATTTCCTTGCACCTGATAGCTGATATCGTACAGATCATTATGACCGTGCTCATCTATCACACATCAGTGCTAACACACCGCTGTGCAACCAGAGCCAGGCATGCACTTAAATGTCTGCCAGCAGTCCCTGGGACAATCCCCCGGGACAGGCACGCTGGTGACCGGACTCTTTAGACGGGGCCAAGGGTTTGCCACATGTAGAGTGTTTCAGCCAAACTAGCAAAGAGGCGAAACAACAGAGGAAGATTTGTCTCAGCTGAGCTCTCTCTTCCTCAAGACTGTAGATTCATTGGGATGCTGACACTGATGCTCCCCTCTGGAGACAGTGGAGCACCCAGGAGATCGTCCCCGTCCCTCGGCTCGAAGGTGGTCATGTAGCCAAACACTCCTGACTCCTACTGTGGCTAGACGCATGACATAGCCTTGGGACATTGTTATTCCCTCACAGAGTTTGTGCATTCACCCTGCTATAATTCAAATTCCCTCGCTAGCAGCATCAGGGACAAAACGGGGAGCCAATAGATCTTTGACTTAATGCACCACATCACTCATATCACTCCGCCCCTTTAAAAATGTCTTGGAAACCACAAAAAAAGTCTTAACCTAATGCAGGTCTGACCATCCATGTTCAAATCATCCTGAGAGGCAACGGATGTGTAATTTTACACAGTATACAGTTTGTCAGGCCCGTCCCGGAGACAATGTCATGTCATAGGAAGGCCAGGGAAGTGGCAGACTGTATCATGTTGGAAGTCTCAAAAGGGGAAGCCAGAAACACACTTCAGTTCAAAATGCATCAAACCTGTATCATGCAGGACGCATTCCTGCTTGTCTTCTACGTCAGCAGAAGTATGCTCTGCACCAGGCACCACCAGGTCAGTGGAGGTGACCAAACCAGCGGCAACAACATCCTCTGAAGGGTTCATGTGTAGTCCTGTGGAGACCTACAGAAGTCTTCCAAAGTGATGAATACGTCCATCCTTATTGGTTGATGACTCCATGTTTAAACATGTATAAATGTCCTAGTTTTTCTCTCTCTCTCTCTCTGCACAGCGCCAACATCTTCTAAATATAAAAAAAGATTTAGCGGTAGCAGTTTTTTTTGCTAATCACAGGGATGCACACCAAATTCTATGATCATATTTTAGTAATCCATTTGGTAAGGGAGAAAATAAGTGGTTATTATGAAGTAGCAATTAAATGGTAAAATACACATTTACAAACATCTTTCTAATGTTACCCTAAGTGTATATTTACTCTTCCTTGCGACAGCACATGGGTCCAAACGCTGTCAGCGCAGATACCAACAATCCCCTTGAGTGAAGACTCAAACATCTGGAGTTCTTCAGAAATGAAGTAATCAAAGTTGACATCAAGCTGGTCTATAAAGTTTGTTCCCAAGATCCAGCAATCTGGCTCAACATCAGTATGAAGAGTAAAGAAACATTTTTATTAACAAATAGCCGTGACTTGTGGTATGTACTCGCGTAGAGCAGTGGAACATAGCATGCAGCTGTTGCCAGCAGACCCCACTTATAAGTGTTGTGCACGGACTGTCGCTGCCATCTGGCTATTATCAGCGAAGGTGAGGTGATCTAAAATGCAAACATCAAGGCTCAACCTTGATGCCTGAACAAGTTAAGGATCAAAATGACTCTAAATACCTCCTAACCTATCCTTGACACTCATTTTCTGGGACACAGTAACCTTGAAGTCAATAGAGGTCAACCTACAGTGATGTTTTAGCTTGTCATTTTACAAAAAGCAAATTGGGGTAAGGGTTTGAGCGCAGAATGGCAGGTAGTGCTTGATTCCCTTGTGCTTTAAAAGCAACCTGCTGATTGACGTTGGCAGAAGATGGCAATGCCACTGGGTGATTCTCGGGATGAGAGCGAGAGACGCCACCCACTGTCAAGTTGTACACCAGCTCAATAGTCCACCGAGCACTGACAGTCACCACAGCTGTACATTTTACGCTACCTGAAGCCCAATAATTAGCATTTCTTTTTGAGCAGTGGAAAAAAATATCAAACAGAACATGCACTCCCAGGCTTGCATAAGCAACTGTGCACACACACATACATTCGCACACACCACGCACACATAGTTTACTGCACTCAGCACATTCATAGAATTTCCTGCTAATTTATTTGTTGTTTTTTTTGTAGGATGAAATTAATTGTGCAGGTTTTGTATTAATTTGTGTCAATGTTACACTTGTCAGCTTGAAGTTGACAAGAGGAGCCATATTCTTGTTGTACAGTAGGAATCCAAACATGCTGGTTCTGCCTCATGCTGCTGGCGGATGACACTCAGGGAGAGATCATTCTTGCTCAGTAGGCAGTTTCCTCTCAGTTGAACTAGCCAGCTGTTAGTTTATCAAAACTTGACTGTTTGACATATGTTGTATCCATGTTGTAGAAAATCACTCCAATAACAAATTAGTTTTCCTCAAGCTGTATCAGCCTTTGGAATGTGCCGTGTTACATTTGTACATCAATGGATATATGGATAAATACTACTATTTGGAATTAATTTTCTCTCTTTCCATTTATACCATATTCAATGTACATTTTCAGCGTTTCACTCGTTTAGAAAATGGCATGATGCAGGGGTATTGTTGAAGGAAAAGCCTGCTTGTGCTGTGTATTTTGTCCTAGAGGCAGACATAGCAGGACGAATCAGCAGGCCTCAGGACAAACCTCCCTGTCACCAGAGATGGAGAGCCTGGCCAACTGTGTTGACTGATTGTTAGCATTAGTGGCTGTGAGTGTGATTAATATGCCTGCCCCTCACATAGCACTCTGGAAAAAGAGAGGTGTAGCTTAAAACTGAACAGGGGTGGCCACATTTCACGCTTTTAAAGAAGATAATGCATAACCTGAGCGTGGCCGGCTGTACATGGCAGGATGGATGGCTCCAAGAGACCAGGTGCTGTTGCATTAATTCCTCCACCCTAAATCAGAGGGAGGATGTGCTGGCCTAATGAGCTTGTTGTGTGGGATGCTGTGAGTGCTGCTGAGACGCTGTGAGAACACACTGTGCTCCAGCCTAGTGAATTTGAGACTGCCATAATTGCTGTATTGTGATGGTGATTTTCTTCTTCCGCATCTAAAGCAGCCCCTTAGCATCTGCTTGTTTGCCTGGGCCTCCTGTCTGTGGCGGTCATAGCACTCCCTCTGCTTCCACACACTGGGCCTGTAGCATTCACCAAACATTTGGGCTCTAATTTGAGAAGATTAGGTCCCCATGCTGATAAGTCAAACATTGCATCACAGCCTCTCTGCTGTGATATGAAAGGGTGTCACTATGTTCTGGCACTGCTGACAAAAGGATGTGCATGTTTGTGGCGTGAGAGCCAGCATGCAATCCTGCTTATTTTAAGAGTTGTTGCCTCAGCAGAAAGGTTAATGTTTCAATGAAATATGTATGTATGGTGTATATATCTTGTTAACTGAGGCTAAAATTACCAGTGCCAACATGTTGGACCGATGCCTTTAACAGGCGCCCACATTCCTGTCTTTCTCTTATTAAGTTTCTAATTTTGCAGTAAGTATGACATTGCTTGGAATGCCAAATATAAACCAGGTCCAGCCAGTCTCGCATTCGGCGGCAGACATGACATGATAAAATGCCACCTTCAGTTTTCCATTTTTGTACGTGTGTGAAGGCCATAAGATGGCTAAGCGATTAACCGCGCTGCTCACTCAACATCTGTAAGAGGTTCATCTGTGCAGCAGAGATCCATGGCTCGGGCACTCCCTCTGTGCCCCTATGGAAAAAGAGGCCTGCCAGAATGAGGAATGATGGCTAAGGCCCTGATTATTAGGATTAATTGTCTTTTAGTCATGCAGCAGTGCAGGAGTGCCAGGGTAAAGCAAGGTGGAAATAATGAGGGGCGCTTTTCTTTATAAGCACCCTTCACAAAACAGTTGCTGCAAGGAGCTTCACTCTATCAACACTATTTAGATTGGTGATAAGCATCAAGTCATAATAATGTGTGTAAATGCTTTTGAATGGAGGATAGTTTATGAAATGCATCAACAAACCGTTCACTTATTTGTAATGAAACACCGCATTGGTAATAACACCGGTGCTGCGTGGCTTATGAAAACACACCTGCCAAGCTAAGGGCGCCTTACATAATTTGCTTCTTGTTCATTTTGGCCCCATAAATCTCTAATATTCATCTTCAGACAAGGTAACTCCCTATATGTGCCTTTTACTCTATCCAAAAACATGTTTGGATTATATTTTCGCATGAAAAGTACTAAGTTGCTAAGCACAAGCCTCTGTCAAAGCACCTGGAGCATTTTTGGACATTTTAGACCTAGCAAAGTGGTTCTTTAAAGACATTTTTAATGTGAGGCTTTGGTATGCTTTAAGCGAATAGTCCCTGTTTTTCAGAGTGCCAAAGCTGACGCAACAGACAGCCTTACCTAATTAACATTTTTTCCTGCTTGGCTCTGTATCACAAGATTCTTCGGATATCTTGAGGTGTTCTTAAGTCTTAGTCGAGCTATAAAGCCGCAGTATTTCCTGTGTTTTCACTGAAACAGACAGAGCACTGAAGTTGCTGCACGTCCTCAAAGTGAACAAGAGCTGGTTTCCAGGAAAGTAGCAAATAGATGCCTCTCCACCAACAAAGTATCTAAACACCTGTCACTTACCGGCATATTCATTCATCATTATTAGATAATAAGTGGGGAATAGCCCCTGAAAACCTCTATTACCTTTTATGTACTCTGCAGAAGTGTGCCACAGATAACAGATGAGGCTGGACTTCATGTAAAATTAAATTACTTTTTTCATATTGGGCACAATTAATGGGTTTTAGAAGCAGCGAAGCTCAGAGCATTTAGGGATGTGTCCTATCAATCCGTCCTGGGGATTAACCTATCTACTTTGCATTGGCCTCTGACTGCATGCAAGCAATGCTAATCTGTGCACAACCAGACAAGCCCCCTTCAATAACTTTCAAAAACTTCTGCATTGATGATGGAATATCTGTCAGCTGGTTGTCATTAATTTTGTACATGATTAAGTGTGCATTTACGACACTTGTCAAATGGAAGTTTTGAGCTGTCGCTGGTTTGAGCCCAGGCAGCGTTTCTTTCGTGCAACCTTGTTGTGGCTCTATGTTTTGTTTACTACCTCGTGTAGCAAAACTGAGGCTTGTCAGTGAATTTATAGTCACAGACTTTGCATACATTTTCATTCATAATTTTCACATTCAGCATTATTTTACATCACTGTAACTGTTCCAACATCAGCTTATTCTCTGTACGATTTATATTTCACCTCCTAGACATGCTTGGATTCTGTGCTTCCCACTGAGAAGGTGCATTTTCTGCTGTTGTATAGCCAGAATGGCACTGTTTTGTGTTTGAATGCACCGCCGGGTCACCGCTAGCTTCCCTGTGGCCTTGACTGTGACAAAACAGCAGCTGAATAAAAGTCATAGGAGAAATGCCTTTGATTGTGGAATACCCTTCCAAATCTTAAATTGCCTAAGGTAAAAACGTGGAACAACAACGCAGAGGTACAGTACAGCACAATGGAGGCGCTCAACATGAACTAATCAGTGTTTTGGGAATATATAAGTCTCTTTGACTTTCAAGGCAGTCAAGGGAGAGAAAGAGTTTCCAAGTTGTTTGTCATCTAAACAAATCTTCCCTGCAGCATTTCTTCATACTTCCAATAATAGTGACTGGTTCAAATGCCAAATTATGCTTTGCTCTGACATATTGCCCACACCATGTGGTGGATGTGTGTTTGTATATGCACTTGTGTATATGTCTCTGTGTGTGTGTGCACCAGTGTGTGTGTCACAATGATTGTGTGTCTTTGAGACTGTGCGTGTGTGTATGCATGCCCGCTGTTTGTATGCATTAATGTACGTGTTAGTGGAGGTGGCTGGTGGCGGTGTACCAACTAGTCACGGACCTGGAGGATTAGATTTACCATTTCAAAGATGCCTGTGTTTCTAAAGTTTACACACATACATGCGCACACACACACACACTCATACAATCACCCACCCACACACTGCTTCCCCAGCTTGTCAACGTGCAACGTGGGCTGTGGAGGCTTGTGCGAACAGATGGGAGGAACCAGCATAAAATAAAGTTAAACTAGAACAGAATGACTATGCAAGTGGCGTGGCCGCCCTTTGTTTGCTAGGAAGGTGATCCTCAGCAGCTGGGGATGATGGAACGCATGATTAAAATTACCAGAGGGAATGATTAATATCTCCTTAAAGCACACACTTCCAGCATATCAATCATCTCATTACACTGGAAAAGTTAATTGTGTGAGGGGAGGGTTGGGGCCCCTGAACCATGAAAAAGTAGCCCACCCCTCGACATGTTTACTTACACAACAGAACAGACCCAATAACGCCATGTGTTCTGTACAGTGTTTTGAGAGTTTCCACTGTTTCCACAGAAACAGGCCCCACTCAGCAGGGGACACTGTACTTAACTGTAACTGGAATTTTTACTGACTGACAAAACTTTGTCTGTTGAGTAACAATTGAGAGGTGTAGGCTGATGCATGAGTGGTTACAGAGTTATAAAAAAGCTGACATTTGGTGTTAAACAATGCAAAATGCACTTGTTGGGGGAGTGGGGGGCAGAAATTTGCATTAAGAAAGTACAGCAGGCTCTGCAGTCCATCACCACATGCAGCTCTCACCCCTGTGCGCACGTTAATAACACTCGTGAAAACGGTTGAGTGCCATATATTAGTGAGACATTTCGTTATATTCCGGATGTCATAAATGGCAAGGTTATGAACTGTTGGGCTGTTTAATTGAATTGAGATGACTTTCCTTGTAGCCTTGATTTCCTGTAAGATTTATATAATTAAAGGACACAGGCTTCAGCTTTCATGGGCAAGCAAAGTGATGTCATTGAAGCCCTGCATGCGTGCTTGTGTTTATGTATACAAACAGCATGTACAGTAAGTGTGCAGCTGAGGATTATTTAAGTGCTTAACCATGACGAAAAAAGGGGGAAAAAAGAAATAAAGCTTCCTACGCGGGGAGCTGAGGGGAGGTAGGGGTCTCTATGCCTATGGTGGCCTGTACTGCCCTTGCCTTGCCTTCCTTTCCCCTAGCTGCCAGTGTGTCCTACTCTTTGCCCTCTCTGCTCCGCTGCGCTCGCTCCCGTCCCCCCTCCCACCTCTCCCTGCGTGCCTACGCTGCCTGAGCCAGCTGCTCCCACTTCATCTTCAGCAGCGTCACCAGGCGGGGTATTAATCATGTTTTTCGAGGGGGACACTCTGCTATTTATCTCTCTGACACTTCCAGCATTCAGGGGCCCGTTGCTGGGCACAGCCCATTGAGTAGTAAGATTACACATTACTTCGCTCCATTGCTTCTCCCTGCCCTCTCCATTGACTAGCTGTTCGACGGTGGCATCAAGCTTGCACGATCGGACATAATTTATGCCCTACATGTATAAAAAAACACTATTCTGTTTCTCTGTTTTCGCCCTCTATACTTCAATTTGGCTAATGTGCAGCATGGATACATGTAATAGCAATCATCCGTCCGGTTCCATAAACAGCATGTGATGTGTGATGTGTAATACAACCGCAAAATCTATTTAATGTGGAACACGTCCTGGCAGAACTTTCCAAAATTTGTTTGCTAAATGTTCGTGCCATTCTTTTCTGGTGCATAATGTGACTAAATTCAAATTTTCCTGTTAATAAGACATTTTTAATATGTGTGATATTTTACTCTGTGTCACTAGAAGTAGCCCACAATGAGAATTGCTAATATTCCTGTATACCATAAAGGAGGTGTCTACTTTCAGTCAGTGATGCACTCACACGGTATTCGCTTTTCAAAGAGACAGTCAGTGCAAATGGTTGCATCTGTAAAATCCAATTACACGTGTTGACCCTTTACTTTTTCACTTATGCTGCACATCGAGGCACTTCTGCAACAACTCCAGTGAAGCTCCTGCCATGGATTCAACTGTCAATCCGGTCCTTTTCCAGGCTTTTGAGTAGGCGATGAATTACAGGAATGAATGCACCACCATTCTCCTGATATTTGGTTCAGTTTCAGTTTGTTAAATGTATGAAAATCCTCAGGCTAAAGTAATCTGCTACCTCTTCCTGTAAGAAGTTTCTCCAACAACTGAATTATACTGAGGATGAAAAAGGTGTCTTAGAGAAACAGGAAGCCTTGATGTTGGCTGATGGCCAGTCTAATGGGCTGATGGGAATGCTGAATGAATGAGTGATTCTCCAGGGATCCCCTCAGCTTTTGGTAGAGTTCTGAATTGAGAGTGTCAACTAACTCCTCCTCTGCTGAAAATGGAGGGTAAAAGTGCATTGAAATCCTGCCAAATAGTAAATCAAATATGTGTTCAAAAAGGAAGTGAACATTTTTAGAACAATAGAGTTAAGTACACCCTCAACCCCCACCCTGTCCTCTGTCTCTCTCTCTCTCGCTTGCTTTGGCTTCGCCGCTCCATTTTTCTGTCTCTACCATTTTCTCTTTCTTTCATACACTCACTAACAGGCTGCATACAAACGGTACTTTAGGAGTAATGTACTTATTGAGGACAAGATGCAAATTCGCCATATTAGCAGCTCTTTTTGAACAATATCGGCCGGTGCCAAAAGGAGTATTTCTGGGTCTTGCTGCCTCTTCCCCTTGTTTTCCTTCCCGTAACGTTCAGAGGTCAGATGGGGTGTTTGCTGATTTTTAATCCCACTCCTACACGAATAATGGTGGGAGGAATCTGACCCTAATCCTACTGCCCACTGGATAATGTAGGTCATTCGGAAGACACATTTCTCAGTTGAAATGTAAGGTTTCAATGGACGGTACAGGCCTCTTCAAATTCAAACAGCCAAAAAATTGCTCCGCCGTCTTGCGAGCTTCCTTGTAGCTGAAACTATCTTGCCATAAAGAGAGGTGTAAACTGCTGGCTTTAGCTTTAGGAATTTCGCACTAAAATAAAGCCATTTCGATAGAATCGCTGCAATTTGCTTGCCAAGATGAAGTCAATTTGCATAGGGTTTAACTTTTCACACAAATTCACAGTGTTTACTAATTGCACAGCGTCGTGACAGTGCTTCTTGGAGGGAATGGGGAGCCAGAGAGTCGAAAATGGAGAAAGCTATCACATTAGCTGTATCTCACCATCCACTTCTACTGAAACCTTCTCTACAAGAGTAAAACCGCCCCACAAAAGAGACAAGGCATGGTTTGCAGTTATGTGCTCCTTGAATGGACCGTGTTAACAAACATTCAGATTAGTGAGTGCAAGCATTCACTATTCACAGAGCATCCATGTGTTTTGCAAGGATGAGTAAATTAATTTTTCTGTGCCACAAGAAGACATTTATTTATTTATCCTTCCTGATTCAATGAGGTTCTTTGATTCAATTCAAGCATTAGACAATATTTCTGCTTACATTCACTTTCAGTCTGAAACGGGTTATAAGCAGAATATATCTAATTTTCTCAGCAAATATGTCAGCCATATTTGAAGCTGTTTTCGTCTATTACATGCACAGAATTGCTCTTAAATCTAAAGATAACACAACAGTAATTTATTTCCTTACTTCTAGCAGGGAAACAGTATGATAACGGCCAATTTACACCATTTGTTGTTGTATTTTTACTTTGTTGATTCGCTCACTGACTCTCTCTATGCGTCTGGTTAGTCATTCTGTGGTTCCTTTTTTTTTTTTTTTCTTTTACGTTGTCTGAATGCAGTAAGGGCCCCTCACTGAAGTGAAAAATGAAAAACATCCAGCGTCTGGAACATGCTCGCATGTGAAGCCCACTCCCACACCCCAGATGTTTCATACAAGTGGAACCGTCGCCCTCTTCAAGTCCCCGCTCCTCAAAGTCCAAGCTTCTGCTAATATGAGACAGGAAATGGCAGCAACAAGGCTTAATGGCTAATGTCTACCTACTCTGTCTGTAAGTGGTTCTCTACAGAGCTACAAGGAGTGGGTGTTAGTGCGGCGAGGAGTGGGGTGCTGTTGGTTGAGGTGTGCTGTGGGGCGCAGAGAGACTTAATAAAGTGATGATATATGACATCCAAAAGGCTAAATATAGCTAACGACTGAAGACAGGGCTAGTCAGATTTGCATAGGTCTTCATGTGTCTGTGAGAGGGAGTGTGTGTATATCCTCGTGTCTGTATCCGAGTGCCTGTGTGTGGTTCCCACTCACCTGCTATTTGGTTGTACCTGTCATGTATTAATATAAGGCAAGGGTTTGGGAATGTTAACCATCAGTCAGTATGTCACTGGTTCTAAGACTGTTGGCTTCTATATAGAGGATGGCTCTCAGATGAAAGCTCTGGACTCTCCTCAAAAACCCTGGAAATGGAGCACGGTATAGAGCTAGCAGTGATAACAAGAATTTGGCTTCAAACAGGGAGAACATCAAATACCTCTGTGTATGTGCGTGTCAGTGTCCACTGGGTGTGTGTTTTTGTGCATGTAGATGTGTGTGTGTGTGTGTGTGTGTGACGACACCTGTGTCTCTATACACGCTGTAAATTTTTGTGTTTTTATCCACCATTATGATACGTTTGAGTCTGAGTGTGTGTGTGTGTGTGTATGTGTGTATGTGTGTGTGTGTGTGTGTGTGTGTGTGTGTTTTCTCAGCGAAACCCTCCCATTTCAGCTCTAATGACACAGTATGTTGTGGCCGAGGCCACAGGATTTGGACATATGTTCACCTTTCTTTTGATGAACAGAAATTGAGACCAGAAGAAAGGGGACAACATTTGGACCAGGGATTCACCAAAGGGAATAAGATGAAAAGGGAGAGACTAGATGGCTAGTGAAACCCTGTCATGACCAGGAGAGTGGCCCATTCATCTGCTCTAATTCAGGGCATTAGTGCCTCACAGGATCAACATTGTCAAGGCTACAAACAAGAATTGTTATAGACTTCATAGACTTGCTGTAGATTCTTTCATGTGCGTCGCAGCATTCTTTTATGCAGTGAATTTCGTAACAGTGTGTGATGGTGGGGTCATTACGGTGGCATCAAAGTGAAGTGCAACACTTTCAAGAAACAACATATGAAGATAGTTTAGTGCACACAATGCTTTATTTCAATATTTGTTTTGCTGTGAAAGTGACCTGTGCACATATGCTGTGACCTTAAGAGTAATAGGAGTAATAATAAACTGTTAGCATGATTAATCACCCTCTCTGCCACTGATTCCTGGTGGACTGCTGATGTTCTATTTCCAAATTTTGTATTGATTCTGATCAGACTGTGTAAAGTTGTGGCATGACCTTTCTTTACAATTCCCTTGCTCGGGTCTCTCTCTGCATCTGTGTCTCCCAGCACTGGGGTGGCTCATTAATGGTTGTGCAGGTGCCTTTATTGCTATGTCCCATCTTTGGATCTATGATTGATTGTTGGCATCGAGTGAAATTGGAAATGCTCTTTGCTGGGATTGTTTTGTTAAACACCTGCACAGTATTTATTACAAAGGTCAGATCGCCTTGGTTCCTTCATCTAAGAATATATGATCCCAATCTGCCACAGAAACAGTTTCATTTAGATGTGCCTTTATACCTCGCTACCACTATATAGACAGTGTTCAACTGCAGCACCCAGCCTTAGAAATGATATCTTTTTATATTCTGCAGATATTAGCAGTGGTGATATTCAGGTGTCTGTCTCTATCACAGCACAATGTCATTACACTTTGTAATCAGCACACTTTTAATTAAGCTGTCATATTTCATATTTTGCGTATCCTTTTTAATAACTGCGAGATTTGATTATTTGTCTCACACAGTCACATCTGTATGGTTGGGATCAATAGCTGATTATCAGCAACGCAAAATGTGTGTCAAAGCTTATAAGCATCCAGCTAGACCGCCAAACACATGAAGCTCTGTGAACAAATTATGTTTTCATTTATGCAGTCAGACTAAACTATAATGAGAAAGATGCGACCCCTGCAGCAGAACACACAGATATAAGTTTATAACATGTGTATGACTATTGCCTTAGATCAGAAACATGTGTATTAATGTTCTATATATGCATATATGACTTATGTGTTCAGTATGTATTTTTATTCTCCACACTTTAATCAGCTCTAGTGTTGAAATGTCTCTGACTCATGGCTGAAATCAAAAGTAAACTAAAGACTAAAATATGGGCTTATTGAACGTTTGCACAAATAGTAAAGACTCTTTCCAGACCATGAAAAATAAAGATGACAGTATTATGGTTTGGTGATCTACTATAGCTGTAAAATGTCCAATTTAAGTGTTGAACATCAAGCATTACAATATACAGTGTTTTTAAGGGCCACATACTGACTGAAGATGTCCAGGCTGAAGCAAAATATATTTCAATTTAAGTGACTGTCATTGTCTATAATTTGTATAATCATGTGTATATGTATATGATGTGTCTGTCAGTATTACTACGAACAAGTTTGAAAACTTTTAAAGATGACGTAGCATCCACATTCAGATATACAGCACAGGTTAAATCCTCAGATTTGAAGAAAGTGATGAAATTAGATTTTTTTATATGATGGTACACAAGTCTATAATTAATTGAATTATTAAAAGGAAGTACATCTGCCTCAGTAATCAGCATAATTGAAGTGTTGTATGCTTAATGAGTTGTTCATTAAGACCTCTGAAATAAAGTGGCCCAAACCACTTCAAATTTTGCATTTTCATATTGAGTTAGAGTCCATTTACCTTAATTATATTGAAATGAGATTAAAAATATGCATCTTTATCTACTGGTATGTTTGCACCAATATATCTCATTTATAACGTATTGATCAAATCAAGGGGAAGATTATCATAGTCAGTGCGATGACCCTCTGGTCTCTAATTTAAATTCAGTAAATGATGTTTTATTTTCATGATTCCCAGGACTTTTCAGTAACACCGGCTACTTGTCTTTTACAAGTGTTGTGAATTGACAAAGCCATCCTTAGTATACGTCACAGGGGGTTTGAACTTCACAGTTGAAATAGGATTTCCAAGCCAATAATGTGTATGCAAAAAGAGGAAAATCATTGATCCTTTAATGCTGTCCCCAAGGGTCCACTGGTGGGGTAAAATAAAGAAGCCCTTAAACTCTGCAATTGCCAATAATGAGCCATCATTACTCAAATTACAGCAAGCACTGATTGGGTTTAAAGTAATGAAGAAAACAACATGATCAATCATCATCAAGGCCCGGTGTCGTCATGTCAGAGCCCGGGCCTTGTGCTGTGACTGGCGGGGCAGAGCTCCATCTATAGGGGCCAGGACTGGGCCATGTCCTTGGGGCAACCATCCATCCACCAGCATCAACATCTGAGAGGCAGCAGCACCTGAAGCATTCACTTTGACTTGAAAATACTGCCACGAGCAGCACCAAACGCTAAAATTAGAGCTACATCAACCAGATGATGGGACAGATGTTTTTATCAAAAGGTAATTGTTGGTACTGTATATGATTATAATGGTGTATATCCAATCCAGGCTCATTATCCATGGGCACAGCTGTCCAGATGCTGACTTTTGTCTGTCTTTTGGCAGTCATTTCCACCAGAGTTGAAATTTGTAAAGAGCTGAATATAATAGTTACTTTTCATAATCTCCACCATGGACGGCTTGTCAAGCACCCACACGCTCTATTATCATTTTAATACCCTGCCCGGACTTATTTCACCAGGGTGCTGACAGAATGGTTTCTGAGAATAAGTCGTCTTATGGAAAGGAAAATAATTTTCCCCTGGTTCATCACAGATAGCTCAATTAAGATAAGAAGGAGCAAATCTAAGTCATATTATGAGGAATATGCAAATGGAAAAGGAAGCACAGACAAGCATTATTTGCCTAATTAGGATATTGCTATTATTGTTTTGCATGATAATCTTATTGACAAAATTAAATAGTGAGAACAACCCATTCAACATATCATAGCCTCGTAGTAGGAGCACAGTATAGTACGCAGTTTTTTTCTCATTCTCCATGTGCACTCTGTCAACTCATCTTCTCCCACTTATTTGCCATTCAACAGTTCAACCAGCCCGCCTGCCCTCAATCTCAAGCAGGAGATGCAGGAGGCACAAAGCAAAGTTTTATTGCTGATCCAATCTCTGTTTAGATTCAGCGTGCATGAAAGCTCCTAAAGTTGCCTACCATCAATAATGAGGTCTCATTTACACAAATTACTCTGAACGCTGATTAGGTATTATCTAACAGCAAGGGCCACCTCGATCAATCATCATCAGCC
Organism: Chelmon rostratus; assembly: GCF_017976325.1. Lineage (NCBI taxonomy): Eukaryota > Metazoa > Chordata > Actinopteri > Chaetodontiformes > Chaetodontidae > Chelmon > Chelmon rostratus. The sequence continues at coordinate 15,394,687 of NC_055663.1, read as the reverse complement.
TGTAGAGCGTCAATGGACATCGAAAGGTTAACCCAGATCTTGGAGGCCCTGCCAGAGTCAGCAGAATCAGAGTGGGAGGCCTCTATGCTGTCGATTGAGCGGCCAGACAATTAGGTAATGATTAAAATAGCGGCACCTGGGACTCAATAAGAAAATGAGCCATCCCGGCATAATTTGAGAATGATTTGTTTACCGATCCATATAGCTGTAGACGAAAGTCACTGAAGTGCAATGTAAAAAATGTACTAAGCTCTTTCTCTGCCACTGCAAACTTTCCTAAGTAGTGAGGACTACCGTGCTGTTTGACATTCATGGTAAAGGTAAAAGTCTGAAGTGAAAAAGGTGCACCACGTGTATATGTAGTGTATGTCCCGGAGGCGTGTATTTTTGTGGTATTTTCTATCCACATACTAAACCATTACAGACCACCACCAGCACAGATGTAAATAATGGAAGTAAAGAAAGCTGGATTCCATTTAGCTGCTTCAGTTTCAGGGTCCAGGTATTGGCTCACAGTCACACTGTCATGACTCACTGGGACACCTGAATAGAACGAAGCCATCATTAATGTTATGAGTATCACCTCTGCTTTTCCTACTATGACAAGTCAAACAACCTGCACACTTGCGCAACTGCCATTTTTTAAATGACTATTTCTTATTATAAATATGTGTAAAACATCCATTTCTCACTCAGTGAAAATCTTTTAATGTTTTTTTTTTTTTTTTTACCAACACACACCACACAAGACTACGTAATCTTTGCATAATAGAACAAATCCATTATTCAACTTTAAAAATATATACTATAGCAATGGAACAAATCCATATTCTAAATTTATACAATGTCAGTTACATGGAGAACATCTTTTCGCTGGTCGTACCAGACCATGCAAAACTAAACTTCTGTTTAATGTGGTTGCCTTGTTTTCTGTGAACATCATGAAAAGATTCTCACAGAAGACAAAGTGTGATTTACAGCTATGGGCTCAATCCATTGCTGCAGCCCTTTGATTCTTATATCACATCAAGCGATTTCAAGGTGAAAATATGGTTTTTATTAGTTTTTCTGACACTGATTCTTTTAAACTCATAGTTTTCAAAGACACATAATGAAAATGTGACAAGTGCAAATTCTGCCTTGACAGCATGCGTGTGTGAGATGAAAATTAAAAAGTTGAAGAAAAGCTCTTTTCCTCTCAGACTGGGAATGTCGGAGCTGATAGATTTAAAACAGTCGCGTGGACTTGAACATGTGCTTGACGGTAAGGACGGATCAGCTGCTTGTGATCTAGGAATATGCATTAAAAAAATGTCAGTTAGACTTCCAACACTGCGAATTAGCATTCTGAGCACACAAGATTACTCAGACACAAAATGGCCCGTTCGCTACAGACCACAGGCATAATTCCTGCTCCTATGTGGGCTTCTGAGCATTACTGTATCCTCTCGGGCCATTTAGACCTCGCTTGTGCGCTTCGGCTGAGCAGGAGGTGCAGCATAACATTCAAAAGTTTGCCGGCACTCTGCATCGGCTCTGTGGCGCGTTATCTGCCACTACGAGTGAAAATAGCACCCTCAAGACAGAGAAATGAAAATATACCTGGTAGATACTGAATGTTTGATGGGCTGGAGGGCTAAATGGCATCCAGGGGGCAGACGTCATATCTGTGGCTGATGCTCTGCATTATGGCACAGTTCATGCCTGACATTTGCTCAAGTAATTCAGTCTGAAAATACAGCATGATGCATTTTCTATCAGCGGCTTAACTGGATTTTGAAAACATATTCCAACCCAAGTTGTTTTGTATTTAGGCTCTATGTGCATGTGCTCCTAGTATTCTTAGCAATGATAACTGCACAGAAGAGGGTTTTCAGGGGAAGAACAGAAGAACAGCTATGTCAACTATCCTGCAGCTTTCTAGTTTGAATAACGAAATTAAATCTCTGCCTTTGTTCCCCATTGTTTGACTAGTATTTAGTCCAGGACAGAATATGAGGATGATAATTGGAATAATTTGACCACTAATTTTAGGAAGTATTTGTACTGCATTTCCAAGGAACAGATGGCAAAAGAATTATCAAAGGAGTGATGATCAGCAAAATTATTATTAAACTCTTCATTGTATTCACTTATTGTACATTATTATATATACATATATATATATATATATTAAGAATAAGGAGTGATTGTTTACAGTTATTCAGTAATTACATGTTCTCTGCAGCTGCTAATATTCTGGCTGTTATTGGACGTACTATAATGTTTGACATTATCTGGACAAGTAGGATTTGCCACTAGGAGTATCATGACACAAAGCCAAACTCCAACACCATACTATTCATCACATACTTCTTATTCAGCAGCACTTGGAAGCTACCTCAAGTCAAATATTTGCTCTTTGGAAAACCTTGTTACCCAAATCAGCTGGTGGCCCTCAGTATACATCCATCCCATAAGGAGTGAGTGCCAGAGCATGCTGTGTGCATCCACTAATACAAATGAACTTCTTCAGATAGGTCTGACACTTACAGCAGTGAACAAACAGCGCAGCCTCTTTATGTAATGGGTAGCAGTGGGGCACAGCAAAGAAATGATGAGACATGAAGGGCCATTGCCTCTGGATAGAGGCGAGCGCTATCGGGCCACCAGGATTAAAACATGTCCCCCACGGCCAAGTCACATGCGTTGCCTGCTCTCCACCAAACAAGTAGGGCTACAAGTACTATTACTCTCACCTTTCAGAGGGGGTTTTGGATAGAGAGATCATTAAATTAACCGCAGGGCACTGCATTTGTGACCAGAAGTACATAAGCCACTCGGGGGCGGTGGCCTACACTCTGTGTTTCTTGAGATGCACGTATAGCTGTCCTCAGAGGGCCGATATGACACCGAGGTGAGTCTGGGTCTGTAATGGTGTTAGCCTTTTGATCATTATGTGCTTAACACAGTAGATCTTCATTATTGAGGCTATTTTTCACTGAATTCACTTAGATGAACATTATTTTTCTGTGACCCAGTTCGCCGTCTGGTACTTCACATTGACTTGACTGGGAGCTCTCTCCTCTTAGAGGATGGCGAAAGGTAATGAACAAGTGCCTCAAAGAATTTTTCAGCCATCAGTCTATAGCCTTTCAAAGAGGAGGTGATTGACAACATCCTATCAGTGTAAGTGTGCAGTGTATTATCATAGTTGTCCATCCTGTCTAACAGGAGAGGATGTCCCTGTCTTCAGACGATGCTTTTCATGAAGTGGTTCTGCCCGATCGTTGTCAATAAATAAATCTGATAATTGTCAGTGCAGACAGCTGTTTGTGACAGCTTTGTTGTCTTGACTCACTGCATCCTGTCATTCTCACAGAGGGAAAAGTGAGTTTTATATACTCTGACTGCCATCCGGGGAGCGGAGACATTTGCACATGAATCAATTGTCAGCATCACTGTACTCTGACAGCTCGGTGACAGCTCAAATACACTAAGAATGGTGTTGTGCACATTTTTCTCAGTGGCATCCAAAGTTTGTGCAGATATTTTTCCCAGTCATGTGATTCAAGGAATCTGGAATATCAAGGTTATATCTATCATTATGAAAACAGAAGTGCAGAAATCTTCAGAATTATGGACGCAGGCAGAATGGGAAAGTAGATGAAACATCTTTTTTTTTTTTAAATATCTCCTCTTTCAACAGCTACTTGAAAGTGAGCCTCTCCGATTATGATTGTGGCTCTTGTTGCTGAAGATAACTGCTTGACATTTGCTAAATCAGTCAGTGTCAGTCTTGCATACTCAATTTCCCTCCACTTGAAAGCTCTCTCCAACTTTGGCATTTTGCAATGTTCTGTCACTCAAACAGAATTTGCTATGGGTATCGATAAACAAAAAGTCTGACAGCCCAGCAAACAAAAAGCTGTTTTTTATTACAGAAATAACTCACAGTGTCCTCCATCAGAAAAAATGATAGGTTTGGTAAAAAGCAATGTGTAACATGCATCAACATATAGTATTTAAGATTAGTGTGTTTGACTGTGGTGATATCCTACACTTTAAATAAAATGCATCGTAGTTCAAGGACGGCCGACTGTAGAAATCCTCACATATTTTTATTTATTTTTTTGCCTTTAGGTAACATTCTTATCTGCTTTGCAATGTAGATATGAATGCAGCATCTTCATAAAGGATAGAACATATCTGAAGGCTGATGACAGATTGGACATGCTATGCTGCAGGCATTGAACCGGAGCTACAGGATGAGTTATTTTAACACCAAGCTCGCCTGCAAGCAGAAATCAAAGCATAGGCTTATTTTTTACTCTGGTTAGGCACATGTGTCGCAATGCTGCTGGCCTGCAGCAGGCATCACATCCTCATGGGTTAATAAATTTAGCAAAATTAACATGACCTTCTGTCAACAGCAAGCCACTTACCCCGGTAGGCCGTGGCACATTGATCCGTGTTGGTGAGAGGAACCCTCTCCGGTTGCACTTCATCCTGGACATCTCTTAAATGTTTTGCCAGTGTCAGTGCACTTTGAGTGCTCAGGGTGAAAAGATAATCACTGCGATCAGTGTTCTTTAAGGCTTGACCAGCCACAATAATCTGTTCACATCAACGATTGTGCACTCACTTGTGCCTAATGGCTCTTAAGTTCCGCTGCCCTGCAGCTCCCCTGCACCCTCCGACTAGCAGCCTGCAAGCTCCAGGGCTGATCAATTAAAACGACTTGAACATTTAAAGGCCCGTCAATAAACAGTCCCCTATGACTCACCTGTTGAAGTGTGTGGACTCGGCTCGTGTGCAGAGTCACTTGCTTCCAGTCAATGCACCACGTCATAAACACAACTAATTTTTAGCCAGCGTAAACAAACCACATCTGAACCGTAGTAATGAATCACTTGAAGTTAAAATGTAAAAATTGGAAGTTAATTTAATTGAATGTATATTTGTGAGAAATCATAAGTAGATGATTTCAATTTAAACCATTTAAATGTGTCGACCGAAATAGATAATAATTTGTTTTAAGTGTGTTATGTAGCCATTTAACTGTTTTTGTAGATTGTGAATGATGCAGATAACAACCAGACGTTTCCGTACTGCTGCATCTATTAACTGTGAACAATTTCAAGGATGGTCTACCTTAGATCAGCATGTAAAGCACTGTGCTTTATGGCTGTCACACCACACGTTGTACATCCTCTCTGCACACCAACGTAATTCCTAAGTCATAACTTCATCGCTTTCTACCTTCTGTACTGACCGTCCTCGTTTATAAAGGACAGAAGCTAAAACTCATGCAGAGGGAAAGCAGCACAAGACATCCTCTGTTCCTCGAATATACAGTAAAATGCTGATATTCATAATAAAATGCATATTTCCATGTATATGTAGAAAAGATTCATTACTAAGTGAATAGCGTAAAATATGAAGTGCCTAAAAATAGTTGCATTAGAGTGAGGGGAAAAAAAAGGAGGAATGTTGCATTTGCATGTGGAGCGCAAGCTGCAGTCACCTCTCTGTTGTTACAGGGAGGAGAGATTGAAGTTGATGCTATAAATGGGCCGGGTAGCTCCCTTAAGGGAGCCTCAGTTGACATGTGTTACTAAATCTTATGGAGATGCCATCTGCCACTGTGTTAACTGCTGGGAATGCTGACCTCTGCAGACACTGAAGTCATCCAAAACTGATCAGATCCTGAGAGGCAGACTCACCGACTTACGCTTTTAAACAGGTTGACAGTCCCTTCTTTTCTTTAATTTCAGAAATCTTTGTGAAGCCCAAAACGACAGCCTGTACTCTGTGAAAGCACGCAACGCAAAGTCGCTCTTTCTACGAAGCTGAAATTATCCGCAAGAAACATGGAGAGACTTGTCAACTTCCTTCTTCACGCTGCAAGAACATTTTATATGTTTATTTTGCTCAGTGGCCCAAAGTAGAAAGTAGAGCGAGTGTGGTGATCAGGTCCAGACTGTGTAACTGACACTGCGGAGTTGGTTGTGGGTGGATACACTTGCCTGGAGCGTGGGGTCATGACACTGACGTACCAGGCTCTCTGTCCTTAGCAGTGAGTGACAGGAGGAGGCAGCTCGCTGATGCCTTTCACGTGGGAATCACAGCTTGCAGCAATATTGAAACAAAAACGTCTGCGAGACTTTGTGGGAAAATTCAATTGTGAGTTTTATTGGTCCCTTAATGTTTCTCTTAAAGTAAACTACTGTCCAAAGTTTATTAGTTCAGATAACATTTTTTGTCCAGAGAAATGAGCAGCTGTGTTTTCAGTCCTGCCCGCAAGGTCACTCAATAGACACCAACTAAAAATAACTCCCTCTAAAATTTCTTGTTGCAACAATTGTTGTAGTTGCAGATGCAGAGACGGTGCTTATTTCACATATAATTATTTGCTATCAAAGACATCAGTCTTTGTTTTCACCAGGGACATTATTTTACTAATGAAGCTAATGTAATGACTGGATTCCTAATTTATTCTGGCAATTGGATAGGACAGAAACAGCATATTAGTGGTGACATTTGGCTAAAAGGAAAGCTTCAAAGTATGTTCTTCTTAGCAGTGCTTGACAGTGAAGGCATCAGTTGTGTCAAAGTATCTGCTTTGCTGTGTTGAACCGATGTGCAGCACTAATCAGTTTGTGAGCATTTGGAACTTCTCCTGACTACTGAGCCATACAATCTGCACACCTCAAAGACACCTTTCCTATGGAACAGCGGGGGGCTGCTCGCTTTACAGTTTGTAAGTTCTTCACTGAGTCTTGTGTAGAAGTTTGCCGGCTTATTACTCAAGGGGGGGTCTTCACTGTTTTCCTTGCATGTCCCATGGGTGTCTTTTCCAGCTGTAATGAGGCCTCCTGGACCAGAAAGCTCTCTTTAAAACAGGGAGTAATGAGTCCTTGTTGGCAGAGAGAATGGGGATTTGCACTACTCAGTGGAAAGGGAAGGTCACTGAGAGGAGTTTTATTTTGGGAAACTGTCTTGTTTCTGAACCAAACAAAGCTTAAAGGGAAACACTACAAAGTCCTAGTCCAGGAATTGACTATCATGGTCTAAAAGCAATTCAACACCTTCGAAGTTCCAACGTAGACTTGACAGCTTATGTCCTATATCCTCGCCCTGATGGCAAGAATCATTAGAGCTGGCAAATATCATTTTGCAACAGAATTTTAATCGAGTGAAATACCTTTTTGAAATGTGCGCATTGTACTGAGTGCATTTAGATATTTTCAGGTGACCGACTGATGAAAGCCAAGGGCAAATGTTGCACACTGGTGCAACTTCAATCAAACATGAAATAAAAGGGAGCATTTCATGTCACACATGGTTTCATCCATGTTATTTTTGAGCTTTTTAAGGTCGCGAATACGATGAGCTTTTCGGAATGAGAATGTGCACCTGTACAACTTTATTTAAAGCTTAATTGAAATTTCTTTGCTTTTGCAACAGATTGTTCCACAGTACAAGCTTTAAATAACCAGTTATGCTTTTCTTTCTTTTCATGCGTTCCTTTTTGTTGTAACTGCCAAGAATTCAACCAGTCTCATGAAGAATAGATCTTTACTGATTCAACAATCTATGCTGACTTTAACCTGAAAATAGGCCCTATGTCGCCCTGCAGTAGGGAAGATTGAGCGCAGCACCTGCCTACCCGGTGTTGGGTGGAGAGGACATACTGCCTCACGTCATCCCACTGCACCAGTAACAGCAGTCGCACAGCCTGCCACCATGACACATCCAAGCATAATTGGCCCTGACAAGAGGGCAAATCATCAACACAGGCCTGATAAGCATTACAGCCAGATGACAGCGTACAGAAGTGTATTAGCAACAGTGTGACATATCACATTACCTCTGTGAATACAATAAAGGAGATACTAAACACTATGGCAGCTTCAATGACCGTCCATTTCTTCTTTCTTCTGCCGGACCATTATGCCCCATTTGCTGTAGCTAATTTGTTGCACACGACTGTCACCTTAGACAAAGCAGATAGGTATTATACATACGGCGATAGTGCGGATATGCAGTTAATTTACGGAAGGGTTTAAGCTATTTCTATTGACACAAGCTCCCTGTTGCCTGACTGCGCGATAAGTTACATTTTGGTGCGTTCCACCACTTTTCATAAATGTTTGTGCTACATTTTAAGGGGCACTGTAGATGCAATATGTCTGCATGGTTGATCCATAGCCACACATCTTTTTTATAATGTAATGTAAACCTACGATAAAACATGTGTTGTCTACCTTGATCCAGAAGGTATAAAAACTGCTTGTGCACAAAAGTAAAATACGTTTTTGCGACTTGTGCTCAATGACCACTTTTACTCACTCTGATTGGAGCATTTATGACAGACTTGGGAGGCCGATTTCTGACATGCAGACAGTGGAAAATCCATTTCCCTTAATTGTTTTACCACTTGTATTAAAGGCAGTGCCATGCGTAACAAGAGCCTTCAGATACTGGGACAGGTCTTGAACCTGATAACTTGTACATGTTTTATAGCTGTTACATTATAAATTATTTCCACAGACTGAGGCCTTGAGGGATCATATTCTCTCAGCTTCAGTTACTGGTAACATCTTTTAATGATATTAACAAATTTGCAGCTCTAGTGTTTCAGCTTTATCTGGGAAATCTTAAACGGCTCCATGGTAAATACTTGGTTATAATATTATCAGGCACAGCCCATTGTGTGCTGGGTGGATCATATGGCTATTAAAAGTGGGCCAGCAGTGGTAATAACTAAGCTCATAAAGGCCTTTGTTGCTGCCTAACAGCCTGCCTGCATTTCCTGTTGTAACAGTGAGATACTGGCTGGAAAAGCAGGAAAGAACAACCATTTTAATGGTCGCAAAAGCAGCTTTTTACAGTTTATTTTTCATGGCTTTATGGTGCTTTGTTAAACCTCTCATTAACCTTGTTTTTAACTTCCTCTGCCATATTTGATACTGTATTGTATTTCTGCACAGCTTCAATTGTGCCATTACTAATGAGGCCCTCAGAAAAGTGTATGGCCAAATAAATACGGTTTAGGATTCACACTCTTCCAGCCCTTTGTAATGTTCAATTAGCCTCACGCTGTTTGTATGTACAGATTCTTTTGGCAAATTGAGTCCATTCGTCATTGGCTGTACATTTACCTTGCCACGTCCTCTCATTAGTTCCATGTGCACTATTATGTTTCCAGAACAGTTGCCAATAAACTGAGGTGTTACTATCAGAGGATAAACAGTATAATCTAACATGGCATTTATTCAGGCATATGATTGCAAATCATGCTGTTAAACATATGTGGTGTGTGCTCTTTCATCGAGTGATAAACATCCCAGTTTTGGCCATATCAAAATATTTCCATTTCTCATTTGAAGAGTGGAAGCAAAAACTGCCGGTGCAGTAAAGACGGGAAAAAGTGGAGAAAATGTCTAATTTTGTCATATTTAAGTTTTTATGACATTGTAATCCAGAAAATATAAAATTAGTTTGTTCTTATCTCTTCCATATCTGATACCGATGGAAATGTGCATGAAATAATGAGCTGCCAGATAACATCCTCAAGAGCCGTAAAAACTTACTCTGCCTCTGCGGCCACACAAGACATGACAACTTTTAATCTCAGCATGGAACTATGCCAAAGCCCATTTTATCCCAAAGACAGGGAGAGGGATTTGCTTCCACTAATGGAGTTCAAAGATTGCAGCATGTCAGATAAGGAGTCGTGGGAAGTGAGTGACAGCGCTAGGTATGAAGTGAGGAAGGGTATGTACATAGCTATGTGAGTACTTGTGTGTTGTTTAAAAGGGTATTTGCTCCATCACTCGTCTGCCACTGTCACTGCTTCTTTTCCGACTTTTAATAGACCGACCGGCAAGGATGAGGAAATGGTGCACCAAAGCTCCTCAGAATCAGAGTTAGAGGGGCACCAGCAGCATCAGACCCGACAGCTATTTATGGGAGATGACAGTTTGCAAATATCTCAATCTGTGGAAAGGCACTCGGGGTGACAATGAGGAGTGCCGTGAAATTGGAGGAGTCAGCAGCCAGCATTTATTTCATCAGGCTTTTTTCCAACGAGGTGCAATTCCCTGACAGCAAGAGGTTATTGGTGGATATGCCATAACACCCACAAGCCCATTCTGCATAAATACGTGTTTCTAATGAAAATGTACTCCAGAAAGACAAAAGAATGGCAGGGAAATAAGCTTATAAGAAACTTTTAGGTAAAATCAGAATACATGTCTAACTACTGCTGTTGTCTGAAGGATACGCCATATTGCAGCCTTATCTCTCTGGAGATGTGTTCCTTCTTTGCATTACATTAAATTGTTTTTTTCTGATATGAAAGGGGTTGACTTGCTCACTGTCTTACAGGGGGTTTGATGGAGGGTTGAAACCAGGAAGAGGAGGTGCCTGTCATTGTAGTAAATATGTTGTGTGCTCCCAGCTGGCTTTCTAATGTTAGCCTTCATTCAGAAATCACATGGTTTAGTTCAGACTTGGAAGGTGTGCGAAAAGTGAAGCCAATGTGAAGTGCCTTAAACCTGCATTCTTTCTAATGGCCTGTTGATGGCGACTCCATTGGCTGCAAAAAGAAGCCTGATTTTATGTAAGCGTATGAGAAAATGACCCCACTTCTCACTTAATTCATTACCTCAGTAAACATTTTCCTAATGGGTTTATTGTTTCAATCGCTAGTTTCAAGTCTTCTTCAATACAGCATGATATTCATTTGGTAAATTCTGGTCCTACTGAGAGTAAAAAAGGATATGCTTTGGGGCATGGCTACCTTGTGACTGACAAGTCCTCCAATCAGGATAGAGGCCTAGCAATTGTGTATCCTCCCCAGCTCCACCCTCTCACTTCTTGCTCCAAAAAATCAACCCTAGTGTGAGGACGGCATTTCTCAAGAACTGCTAACCCTAAACCCCTCATTTAAAATTCCAGATTACATGACCATGTAATTATTTTTCATTTCTGGATTTAAACTGTTGGACACACAATGGCTTCTGCTTCTCATTCTCACTGTTTGTGCACTAGAGGCTTCAAGTATCATCGTAACGTCACCTTTGTGCAAGATGAATTTTGGACCAGGATTGGCTTGCAAATCGTTTGTGATGTCACAAATCATGCTCGCTGGCCCGCCTGTGGAAAGTGGATTTTCAATGAGAACAGACAAAGACAGACAAACTGACAAATATGCCCGTACATCATTCTACACAGTGAAGCTCAAACATTCAACTGGAGGAACAAAAAGAAAAATGCATTTTTGAGTGGATGAGGACTTTAATAAAAAAAAAACTTTTTTGCACTCATCGGAATTTAACAGTTCGACAAATTTTCCATTAATATGTTGACCTCATCTATGGATGGCCTCATGTGACTGTATTCTCTCAAAATTACCAAAGTTGCTAATACAACCTTAACGTTGACCACTCATTGGCTACTGTATCTACTCAGTACACATCCACCCATAAATCACAACAACCCCATTCTACCCTCTGAATGTTGCATGAATCAGTCCTACTTCTTAGATCAAAGCTGTGTCACAGCCAATGATTTCCATGAGACATTGGATTAGAGGAGACAGGGAACCAGTTTGCCAGCAGGTATGTGCAGCTGAGTGTTACAGCTGTGCAAACAATATTAAACAAACTGGGAAAATATTTTCAAAAGGAAGCCCATAATTCACCCAAAAAATCAAGGGTAAGGTGGGTACGAAGACACGAGGAGTGAATTGCTTGCAACTGACCTAAGTAATTCCAACATGCTCTCATAGTTTTAAACACAGCCATTTGGTACTTTGGACAGTACTCAAGTGACGATCTCAAAAGCAAATATGAACTAAAAGCCACCTTCAAAATGTAATTATGTTAAGTGCAGGCATATGTTGAATCACAGGCCTATGCTACGCAATTGTCATTTCAGTCAACTCTGACCTGTAAATGAGGTCTGGAACCAACTGATTTCATGAGCAACAGCTGCATTTTTTCACGACTTCTGAAACGCTTACATTCCTCAGAGGCTCATATTTCTGTCCACTTGCACAAGTCAAGACCTTTCTCGCTACTTTTAGTTTCAACTGGTATTGGTGTTGACCTGGATTTTATTGAGCATGGCAGCGTGTCCGAGGCACGCTGTTTAGACGTCTGATGTCATGGCGGGGTATAGCGTTCAGGTTAGAAGGCTTTCAGCTGTGATTACAAAAAGTATGGACAGCTCCACAAAGGGGAACTTTAAGATCTGCACCTACTCAGTGTCTGTGAATGTAACCTATTAAATGTGGCCCATCCGCATTCATAGATTGGGTTCTCACGGGTCTGTGTTTCCATATCCTCTGATCTTTACCTGCAATATAACATTGCAGTACTTACACAGCTTTACAGAAACTCTTTGGGGAATAGTTGTGCAATGGTTCAGGAAACTAACACAGAAAAATGAGCAAAAACATGTTAACAAATAATACATTTATTAAGAAAAAGTTTAAGAAATGCAAAATATTAATTTAAAGCAATGTAGCTCACAATTTTACAAACAATTCCCAAATTCAACAATTTATTTAAACCACTTATTTTACATATGAAAACAAAAGTGAACATAAAACCTACATTAGAGTTCAAGTACTTGAAATACGTCGATGGATTTATTGACTTAATGTCATCTTCATACTCAACAATCTCCACTGGCATCAGAACCATAAAGGAGAAAACACCAGCAGCCCATGCTGACAAAACCACAGTTCTCCACCTGGCATCTCCATCACCAGGCGACGTGTAGTTACATTCAAGAGGAGGTGCACGTCAACCATGCTGTAGCCTATTCTGTAGCCTCAGAGCCTTCACATGTAGCCGCCTTAGATGCAGCATAGCTCTGCAGAATCAGAATCAACTTTATCGGCCAACTATGTGCAAACATACAAGGAATTTATTGCTGGTTTCAAGTCGCTCTCAATGTTACAAACAGTTCCAATAGACATAGAGACAGAGAGACACATACAGCTAAACAAGGTCAACAACGCTGAACAAAGATAAGTAAAATCAACATGGAACTATGCATATAAGTACTACAGGTGGAAGAATAGTTTTATATACAAGAATATATAAAAAGCAACAATGACCAACAACATAAAGAGAACATGTATATAATATGCAATGTATGCAAGTCACGTTTTCCTTTTCTTGTAAACTGTAAACAATACAAATTGTGCAAAGAAATGAGTGTACATACATGAGAGTGGGTGGTTATGTGCTGTATATACAGACTTATATTTGACATTGATGGATGATATGTACATGTAATAAAACTGTGTATTCAACTCTTAATTTGTTAGTTAGAATTTGCCATTGCAAAAGCACAAAGCAGAAAATAACTCCATCTTTAAAGTCTGTGTGCATTCAGAAATGTGTAAAATGGTAACAGATTTTTTAGAAATCTTCGTATTTAGGCTTTTGTTTTCAGTACTACATTGAGTGCAAGTTGACAAGTTGGGATCATTTTATATTCCATTCAATGAGCCTAAATTTATATTGTAAAATATATTTACATACCATAGTTGAAATCCACAGCACCAGCACATCCACCCAAATGCAGTACACAAATAATGCATGTGTCAAAACATGGTTTTGAACTTCACATATTTTCCATATGAAATCAAAGGAAGCCTTTACTTTGATCTATTCATGTCAAATAAGCAGTTTTAAGTGAGGTCAAACATGCACATGTTTTCCAGACAGTAGGAGAAAAGCTGATGTAAAACATACCATTTAGGGAGGAGGGGGCTGTTTGCGAGGTGATACTTTTTAATTGCTTCAGACATATTTGTTTAGAGACAAGCGTCACATTCAGAACATTAAAGTGGATTTCAGCGGATGAGCACGTAAAAGGCGTGTCCTTGGGGAGCACTGTGATGTGCTGGTAATGAGTGGAGGTAATGAAAGACTTCACATAGACAGATGTATCCATTTAAAATAGTAATAACCACAGTTAACATGGCAAAGAGCAAATTACGCACAACTTTCTCTAAAGCACGTGTTTGTTCAGACTCTGCAGGGACATTTCATTTTTACAGAGTCCCTGAGAAGTTAAGGGAGCTCCTGACGGCTCTCATTGCCCCTCAAACAAGGTCAAAACTGTGATAGAGCCTGCATGACAAGTGCTTCTGGGTACTGTACCTCTGAGACCAGGCTTAGCTCACTGTGCTATGCACCACACGTGACTGTGTGGGGCAAACGTGCATCAGTTAAAGTGTAAGATGTTTGAATGTTTTTTTCTAATATAAGCATGGTGGATTATCTTATACATGCCTCTTCTGTACATGATTTAATATAAAAGCAACACGTCACGAGGCACCATTTCTCCATTTAATCCATCCAATTACAGAACAAGACATATATTGTTTAAAGATGTTGTTTTAAAAGGTGATAAACAAAAGATATCCATCACAGAAAGCGAACTTGCATCCCAAATGGTCATTTGCTATTCCGTCCGCAGGCAGAGCATGTGTGACCTAGAGAGGATGCGTGTCCATCCATATGGATGGTGTATCTGCTGGCTGACAAGGTAAATGACACTTTATAGAGCTGCGTCGCCCATCAGGCGTTGTGTGCATGCTGGTGTGTAGGTTAGGCCCAAACCCTTCACCTCTTGTCTGTTGTTTCAGGTACAGCCTGCCAGTGAATCACTAAAGGTCAATAGACTCAAATGACAGCGCTGAGCACTTCTTCATTCAGCTCTGATGGAGAGCGGAGCGCGAGTCACAGACGAGACTGTTGTTCGATAGCGAACCGCTCCTTACCTGAGCAGTCATTTGTGCCATGTAATTCCCCTGGCACCGTGTCAGGGAGATGCTTCGCGGACAGCTGTGTGGTTCTCAGGGCCTTTGTTGTGGAGTCACATGAAGTGATGGATAGTGCACTATTGAATGAAGATGAAGCTCTTCCTGCGCGTGAGAAGGTGTCTGCACTATGTGTGTTTGTGCACTCAGCAGCGCTGCCTCTGCCTTGTCTTCTCCTGGAGAGTCCGGCCATTTATCCTGATTTAGTCTGGAGTGGTAACATCAGTACTTCCCCTTTATGCTGGACAGAGACTGATATTCAGCCTCTTAAAGCTTAGTGGCTACAAATCTGTGGTGTAAAATTCTGAAGAATGGTGTTTGTTTAAAACTTTGAAGACTGGAGTGGTATTTGTGTGTTTGCATTGTGTGTGCGTGTGTGTTTGTGTGTGTGTGTGTGTGGAAGAAAGGGAGAATCTGCGAGGACATGAGTGTCTTTGTTTGTGAAAACTGTTGCCTCTCACAGTCAGCATGCACAGAACTCGCCTGTGCCAAAGCAGCGCTTCCCACGCAGCTAATGGCGGGGATGTGGAAATGAGTGGCTGGCCAGGGCGACGGAGGCAGGGGATGTGTTAATTGAAAGTTAGGATCACTTTGTGGCCATTACAAGGAAACCTGAGACGTGTTAACGCAACAGAGTTAGGCAGCACCTGCTGTCACTGGCTAATTGTGTTGGGTTTGGTCATGTCTGTCAGGAGCAGGTTCCTATCATGCTCTGCCTCCAGTTACAGCTGTATTACTGCCAGAGTTGACATTACAGCAGCAGCCACAGGGGAGCTGGAAGCCAACCTGCGACCTCGCTGCCACGGCTCAGGCTGACGGATCCTCAAAAGCCAATATAAATCTCAGCTATGTCATTATTTCGCCATTTGAGGGGGTTCTCTGATTTTAATTGCACTCTATTAATCTCTATTTGTATACAGTATATAAGTAGCGTGCCCTTTTTAACTCGTAATATTTTAGATTAGTAGTGTTCATCTGAAATGATTGTATTGACTGAAAGAGCCTCTGATAGGAAAAGAAAAAACAAGCTGTGTGTTTCCAATTCATCCTCACTTACATATGCATCAGTCACAAACCAGGGTGCTGTGCAGATGACTCACTGAGGAGGCATACTGTGCTTTTGAGGACCTGCTAGGGGCAGCAATGTATAATCTGATTTAGACTAGAGCAACCTCCTATTTATTTTTAATTGTCCCACTTTAGCATTTAAGAGCTATTGATCCCCGGAAAAGCATTAAGTGACAGAATCACTATTACTGTTAGTGCTCCCTGCTTGGGGAAGGCACATCAAAGGACATTTTAATGTCACTGACTTTCTGAGGGAATTTGAAGGCTGGTTTTGAACAGGCCAGCCTATGAGCGGAAAGGACACACAATAGACAAATGCAGAAACAAATGTGAGGGCAATTTGCAATAGCTGGGAATTGATTTTTTCTGGCTGAATGTTTGTAGTGTAAGGATTTTATAAAACAACAACATTTAAAAGTCATGTTGGGTCCTTGTTAAACGCACTTTATTATTTTTAGAGAAAATGACAGACAGACAGACAGACAGACAGACAGACAGACAGATAGATAGATAGATAGATAGATAGATAGAAAACATAGCACCAATAATAGACTTTATACTGATTCAGATCTCTGGTGCTTCTTTTGTCCACTATTTGTCTGCAGATATCACACCTGTAATCTACCCAGGGCTCTTTGTTGAACAGTCGCCTTGAATTGATTCCACTCACAAAATGCATCCCTTTCAAGTGAGACCTCCCCCCTTCTTCTGCCACCGTCCCCAGATGTTTTGATTAGCAGCAACTCGTATGCTGGTCAGATCCCGGGATTAATGATGGATAATTTGCCTAAGGTTGGCACAGCACACCACCACGCTGCCAGCCTTTGGATGCCATATGGACAGAAGCAGCTGTTTTCATTACTCTCCCTTGCCCAGATGTGTCAAACAGGATGCCGACTTCAATCCGCAGTCTTGCTGGCACTTGGTGGGGGGTGCTTTCTACTAGCTTGGCAGCTAATTACTTTAATGTAGCCGAGTATGGAGGCCCTGCGTGTTTTTTAAAGGCCTTTTACAAACAGCTGAATGCCAGCTGTCACCTCTGTGCACAATGAGGGAAGATGGATAGGTAGTAGCTGAGTGTCTGATGAGGTTGGCCGCGGGCACAGACCCAGCCCAGACCAGGGGCAGGGCAGCCTCTGCTCACGAACAATGGGAAGGTCATCCCAAATACATGCTGGTGAGCCACGTGGCCGCGGCGCCGCGGCGACACCTCTCACTTTACTAAAATCTGCACTCTCAGATCCGACCTTGCCCATGTCGTCCGTGTAGCTGCGTTTGCCCTCTCTCCACCCAAAAAGCTACTGCGGGGCTCGTTCAATGAAACGAATGTGAATGTGGTAATCTGAACCGCGGAGGTACAGTGCCAAGTCACAGCAAAGACCACACACAGGATAAGCTGGCACAGGAGCAGAGAACGGCAAGTGAAAACAGAACGGAGGACGCTGCCAGAATGTCAGCTGGGTCTTTACATGAGATTGCACACACCATGGAACATGTGTTCAATGTGTCCCATTTCCTGCTGAGCAGCTCTGTTTTATTGTTCAGTGATAAATCCTGAGATTTGTCCCAACTGCCACATTTTTCATTGTTCAGACGTGTGTGCCACTGCTGTCTTTATACTGTGTATAATGTGCTTTAAAGTGATTGACACCAGTCAGATAAAACCTTCCCCTTTATTCTGGGACATTGACACATGTCAAACAGCCTGAATAATACAAATAATAGCTCGGCGCATTCGGTCAATTTCGTCATTACCGCAGCACAGGGCATCAATAAGTTTTCATCATGTTGAGATGCCATGTCTATATTATCACTTAAAGAGTGCCCAGCAGCAAGAGTTGAGCACTGACATGCCGAAAGGGTCAACAGTGCCTGTCTGTGGCTTTGATATTTCCATCAATAGGACTTCATGTTTCCACACCTGTACGTCCTCTCTCCTATAATGATCAACAAGGGGTTGCTATGAGTCAATACAGTACGATAGCTTCTTCCCAGACCAGGAGATGATGAAAGCGCCATCTTCAACCTGTGCCTCCGGTCATCAAGGAGCCTTAACGTGTCCGATGACCCGATTTTAAATGCATTTATTTCTTTCCTTAGAGTTCACCAGAGAATTCAAACATTTGGAGTTTTGAGATCGCTCACCCTATTGACGGGCCTTAAAACATGTGATGCGATGTGGGGATGCTAACAGCGGTAGCGCTCCCTCGCAGCTCGATCCAACAAAGTCACAGGGGTGTTGTTTCGTTGCTGTTGTTTTTGTTAAGTATTGATCTTAATGTTGCGCTTCATGTTCAGCCTCCATTGGGGAAAAGATGAGCAAAGAGAGCATTTAGTAAATCAAAAGATGTTCCTTTAAGCGAGGCCTTCACATTCTTTCTTCTCCTTTTCCTTTCCTTTGTATTTTGAGTGACATTTAGTTCAAATTACTGACAGAGCCTTAGGGAAGGTGATGCCGAACCTTTAAACCGTGATTATTGTACATACAAGTGCTGATTTATTTCCGGGATGTAGTTCATAATTCAAAGTGGTTTCACTTCTCTGTGTAGTGTGCATCCCCTTCACAGCACTTTTATAGTCATGCTCACTTTTGGGTCTTCGCCTCCTCTCCCATAGGAACCTATTATCCTTCTTAACATATGCAAAAGCTTGCTGGATTGTGCATCGTACTCACTCAGGGACTTGACACGCTCGTATTATGAGGCTCGTACTCCTGCGCACGCGGCTCAGCACTATTGTAGGGGTGCTTCTCATTTAGAAAGCTCTCCTCACTCTGAGGGCTTTCACAAAGAAAGTCATTATAAGTTTTGAGCGAACATGAAGGGTCATACATCAGAGAGAAGACATTAATATGTCTTGTGTCGTTTCAGCATCTTGAAAATTCCAGTGGACGTCTATTAATTTTATTCATGTTCTGTGTTTATTCATTTTTTTTTTTAAGTTCAAAGATATATGGTACGACCTTGCATTCTTTCCGTCTAGTACTGAGAACACGTTTTTTGGTATTTCATTCACCTGCAGACCATTGCGTTCTTTTTAGAGAAGCAAAATGTTATAAATATTTTTAATTAGATTCGAGGACACGGAAAAACTAGCAGTTTTTCTCATCATCACGTCTGCTCTGAAAGCACACACTCAATAGCGATGGGGGCACCTCAGCGACGCTTTGATTTCAGCTATGAAATTTTAATTTGAAAAAAGAAAGGAGGGAACATATTGCGCTCATTCAAATCTAACTTTGTTCCCTCAAACTGGAAGATTGGATTTTCTTAATTAAATTATCCCCCTTGTTCACATACTCAAGGGGGCCATTGGCTCAAGGCAGTGAGAAAAATGTGTCTGGGTTTTTGGATGCACGGCTGGCATAATGCTGGTTTGTGAAGAGAATGAAATGTTTTGTTCTGGTTAGACTCCTTTTTTCCATTCCATTTGGACTCCTTTTTTCTAACTGGCCGTCCCTGCTTTCTTCTGTGCTCCTCTGTGTTGTGCCAGCATCAGCCCTGAGCCTCTCACCGAGAGAACGCTTTGATGTGTCCCCACTGTGCCGCCGCCCCCCTGTGCCCTGATTGGTGGATAGCAGGCGGGGCTGGCGGGGCAATGTGGGAGTGGATGGGGGATGAAAGCGAGCGGGGCAGCGAGGGGGCACCTGCACACAGAGCCTTGCCTGTGTGTCTGCTTCATCTTCAACTGCTTCCCTTGACCGCAGGCTGAACTCCTGTGTCAGCGACCATCACACGGCCGCTATGACCTCCCTCTCCCTCTCTCTCAATTTATTTCCTTTCGCTCTCCCTCCATATCCTCCCTCTTTTCTTTTCGCTCCCTTTTGTCTGTCTCTCAATAAATGTGTTATGAGAGAGTAGCAGATGACAGGTGAATCTTTCTGTGTGTGGAGTATTAAGCAGAATATGAATCAAATGAAGTTCCTACTTTGTTCAGCCTGATTTACCAAAGCAGAGAAA
Organism: Chelmon rostratus; assembly: GCF_017976325.1. NCBI lineage: Eukaryota > Metazoa > Chordata > Actinopteri > Chaetodontiformes > Chaetodontidae > Chelmon > Chelmon rostratus. The sequence goes on along the minus strand of NC_055663.1, from coordinate 15,374,827 downwards.
TAAATTCTCATGTAAAGAACAGTAAGGCAGAAATTTAAATACATCAGCCCTGTGTTGATAATGATGGTCACTGAAGAGTTTTATAAATCTAACCAAAATACAGAAATAAAATTTTATCAGTTTTGACTATGGCAGATGAACAATATCTGACTTCATCGGTCAACTGCCAAGCTCCTGATTCTCTGTTCTGTGGGAATTTGATTAACCATAAAACGGTGCATTATGTCACTCCTATTTATGCCATTTAGAGCTGCCAGAAGGTCAGAGCCCTTTTTTACTTTTATTGAGATGTCTCAGCAATAAGGGTACTGTTTCAGCACAGCTGTATGCCAAGACAGGCCGACCCACAACAATGAATGTCTCTGTGCCATCGCATTTCAGACTTTACTGTGTCCAGGAGAAAAGGGCTTTTGGTCCATGGCTGAAATGCAGTTAGCTCATGTTACTGACAAAATAACTTTTGCAAAATGTGTTCCTACTGTGCAGGTCAGCATTATAATTTGGCTGTCGGTAATGTCAGTTTTGTTATTTTTTTACTTCAGACCTACAATGATTAAAATGTAAATAAAATATAAACATGTGGTATTGTTCCACTTTTCTAAAAATCTAAGTAAATAAGAATCAGTGTTTTGCTTCTGTTTACAACAACACCTTTGGCCTAAATTTCACTGCAGCACCTGTGATGATAGTTGACCTTTGGCCCATGTGTACGTGTGTGCATGCAGCGTGTATGAATTTGTTTCCTAAAACGAAAGGTGTGGATGTCTCTCCACTTGCAGCGTTGTATTTTTTTGCTGTGACCCTTTTCTATTGTGCTGCCGATGTGCAGTCATGTCTCCACTCTTATGGCTAACAGCGTATGATTAAGATCTGTCTGCTTTTTAGAGCTTTCTTGGGTGGACAGAGATCTTAGCTGACCCTGCGTAAATGCAGTTGTTGCAGAGGTGACCTGCTTGTAAATGAGGGTCACGGTTCAGGTGCTAGAGGTCACAGGAGTTGGCCCTCTCTGTGCAGGAGGGCACCGTAGTGGCTGCCACTGCTTCGACCCCCAAATGCTGAACGTGCATTTGATTGTGTTAGAGCCAATAACGTATGGAGCTCCGAGGCAACAGAGAGGTCACCTCTGGGCCCATTGAGATGTGAAAGGTGACAGGCAGCAGGATCTAAGCCAATAGAACTCAAAGAGCATCTGTCAGATGTCTTCGACAGGAGTGTTTGCTCAGCAATCAGACAGCATTCTTTTAAAGAGACACAAGTGCTTTGTGGATATATTCTTTAATGCCATGTGCAATAGCTGAAAGAGTGTTTAATGAGAGACAAATTATTTAAACGTCAAAAAATATAGCTGTTAAAAATAATATGTCCTCTAATCAATCTTCTATTAACTAGCCTTGTTTTCACTCACCTCGATGTTTGAGAGAAACTCGATGGGATTGTTAAAGAAGTGTAAAAGACTTTGAAGGCTGCCTGTGCTCGAGAATTTCAGAGCAAAGCATCACAACGCACAGCACTTAGGCCAAATCCCAAAGGCCGTGACTGGCGCAGCGTGTCCCACATTAGCTCAACCACAGCTCACTGAAATGGACTCGCCTGAGTGGAATGAAACCCATAAGGCACCATGCACACCACGCCAGCGGCTTTATCAGACAAAGATCAATGGACGGCAGCATTCACTCTGAGCACCCAAGCTGCAAGGACAAATACAGTATCTTGGGGGGTTGTGAGAGTCATTGATAGGCTTAGGCTGTGTATGTGTACGTCTCGCCTCCTTTAATCAGGTTTCCCAACAGCAAACACTGGGCGTCAAGTGATGCGTTTCAGGCAGTGAGGCCTTTCAGGCAGGACAAAAGGTGGGAGAAGCTGTGGGACTCAGGGCCCAGCCCTCTCCTTCGCTGAATGTCTCTCAGTTTTCCAGTGGAGCTCAAAAGGCCTTTGCCCTTCCAGCTGTAAAATTGGCAGACGGGGAGCCTCTACAATCCCCTTCTAGTGTGAGTCCACACAAAACTGCAGCGTTTACTCTGAAGGAGCTAACCAGGCTTTGGCACAGCCCGTATAAGACAGTGGTGGCGACTGAAAACAACATGTTCTCCCTACTTTTATTGAGAGCGAGAGTAGCACAAGTGCAGCTCACGTCTACACAGGGGTTTTGTGTTGTGTTGTGTTTCCATAATAGTGAATAAATGGATGGAGTTGTTGTTAGCCAAGGGAGAAATTATCAAAATTTAAATAAAATTAAATGACCACACCCATATTACACCCAGAGGTTGGTTTGGCAGTTACATTTTATACTGAATATGTTGTGAGAAAGAGGGTATTATTGTTACAATAGTGTGATAAAATAAAATAAACATATTGTTGAGGAGGTATTTTTATACAAAGAATAATAAGTCGTAAACTTATAGAGGGTTTGATTTAGCATTTACTCTGCAGAAATGAGTAGTGTGTAGAGTTGAAGAAATACATGTGCTATGATTTGCTATGATAGATGATCAACTAACTCAAATCCATCAGTCATTTAAAATCAGTAATTAGTCAAATTCAAAAGAAAACATACTTTATGTATTAGACAGGATATTTCAGTGTTTCTCTGTAATACTTGTGATTGAAACAACCTGCTGTACATGATGATATCACACACTACAGAATATTAGTTTTCAGTAAAATTTATATACATTTGAAAATGACACCCAATTATGTTTGAAAAAGGCCCTCAAAAAATAAGCCTTTGTGTTTGTCAGAGATCTTTTCTTTGCACCGTTTGCTACTTGAACAGCGCTTCAGTTCAGTGATCCTCGTGCTTTAAGTCTCTATACATGAGAGCACAAAGTGAAACTGGAGGACTTTATTCATCACTGTTGCAGCACAAGCTAGTCAACTGACCTGAAGCTCCTCAGTGAGGAATACCATCTATTTCTGAAGATCATGGATTTGATGAGGGATTTCCAACACAAACTATAACATTAAACAGCTGATGTGCATTCAAACAAAGTAAAAGGTCGTCAGTACTATGCTGACTATAGTGGCTCTGATCCAGATGACACATTAAAGTGTCTTCAGAACAGAGCTTGATATGTTTTTTTAGGATTTCAGCAATAATGCTAATACCATGCTAATGCTAATGCTAACACATTTAATAAGACCTTTACACTTGGATGTTTACATGTTTATGTGACACCTAGTTACTTAATACTTCGGGTCACATAATTCTCGAAGCTACAAAACAATTGTCTTATTCATAAAGATTTCAGGCAATAATTAACCTTTTTCCATCATTCTGTGAACATGTGATCTGGTTCTATGCTGCACACGGCATTAATGTGCAGACAGCAGGGCACAGTGAAAATGAGAGGATTTCATGACCTTGCTGAGAAGTTGGAGGTATGCAGCCTGCAGCTCTTCGTCTAACACCTCACTGTGGCTGCTCCTCCGTTCCATTACTCGCTGCAATATTTCAAACTGTTGCCAAAAACAACACCGCATTTTTGATGAACCATAGCGGCCAATGTCACTCTCACTGCATTTCCTGTAAAACTACTTCACATTAAAATGTCAACTTTTTTCACCAGTTAAATGCTTTTAATGTGAAGCTGCAGCAGTCTGAAATGTTCAGATTGCAGTAACTTTATGCAGCATTTTTATTCGGGAGTGTGACCACAGACACCCAGTTCATAATACAGCAAATACATAAATATTGCAATATTTTTAGTGTGTGTATATATATATATATATATATATATCATAGTATTTAGTATAATTACATTCAGTCACATAGATACTGACTTGACACATATTTATTTAAGTGAAAATCTTTGACATTATAACTTAAAACAAAGATTTCTGATGGCCTTTTCATGTGCACAATTAAGAGGCGGGTTGTGTGTGTTTTTTGAAGACAAATGAAATCAAGTTTTATTTACAGCTTAATTGTAGTTAATGTTGAATGACTGTTTCAGCTCCAGTAATGGAGGCTACAGTCTATAGGCTTGGACCAGTGTGACAATCATGGTCTATTGCTGTAATTGAGAAGCTCAAAGCATCATATTAGCTCTGAGAAAACATACTGTAAATGTTTGTTCCTCTCTTTCACCGCTCCCACATCCATTGTTCGAGAAACACACGGCAAAGCCGCCTTTAAAACTGACACCACGAAGAGAAAAGACAGCAAAATAACTACTAATTAGAATAGTAGCTGGTCTTCTCTAACCTTTTGCAAATTCATGAAATTGGCTAACGACAAGGTTACAACATAGGCACCAGGACACTTTGAAGGGAGACAGTGGAGGAGATGTGCAGTTGACACAGAGCACATCAGCCAGGGCCTGGCCATGTTGTTTACATGATTCACAGGACTCGCTGCTCATCACGGCCTGTGGCACTCTGTCAGGAAAAGAGAGAAAGGATTGTAACTTTGGCCCTATTGTTTAACAGCTCCCAAAGACGGAGGACACAGAAATTATTCTGAAGAGCAGGAGGCACACGGTGGAAAATGACCTTTAACTGCACTTCCTTAGCTGAATCTCATCCAATTAGAGCACTGTATATTTTCCCTAATAGCAGCTGATGAGGCAGGGCGTATGAGCGAGCACGCCCGACCGGCGTTGCTATGCAGCGAGATGGCTGCTTAGCACCAGAGGAGCGCTGGGGAATAAGTGAGCAGAGAGCTTTAATTTGATAGGGTTAGAATCCTGCAGGCTCCAGGGTCGTGGGTCACCAGGAGCTTGTCTCACACTGAATATGAAGAAATCAGAAGTAAATTGCTTACATCTGCTGCCAGTGGCTGTGAAGGCTGTGATTCGCTCCCAGAGGTGTGCACTATCTAACGCAGGCAAGCGGAAGGGGGCCTTGGTGCAAAGAAGGCTTGTAATTGGAGTAATTCTGCATTAATAGATGTTAAAAATCCTCCAAGCAGCTGGTTTGAAAAGCAGTGCCTTCATGAAATGCTGCAGGATCACGGGGGCGTTTTTTCTCTCTCTCTCTGTCTCTCTCTGTCTCTCTCTCTCTCTCTCTCTCTTTCTTCGTCTTCCTCTTTAAATGCCTTCGCCACATTGCAATCACAGCAGCCCGGCGAGCTGTAAATGCTTTGTCTCCCTGATGAAGGCAATGATGGTTATGTCAGACATGGGAGCAGATAAATAAGGTAAACAAAAGTGCCATGTGAAAATTACTATCCATCAACATTGTCCACGGTCGGGAATGAGAGGAAATAGCTTGTAATATTACTGCCAATGAATAATGTTATATCGGGTCAAAGTTTGAGATGCTCCATATTGCTTCCTCCATGTTTCCAACTATAGATTCCATACCCGCTATCTGGTTTGTTTGTCTTGTATTCACTGTGATTACTGCTGAGCTATTTCACCATGCTACAAATACTGTACATGTTCTCTCGTCAGTGTGACACTGTCTAGTGGTTCATGCTTCTCATCACAGCCCCTACTTTGGGACTGTGTCCAACAGAAAATGGGACAGGCTGTGAATTATCACAAATGCTCTGGCAAATGACACTTCATTGGAAGGTCTTTGTCACCAATTATGTGTCTATTAAGAAACAGTCAATCAGTCAATGTGCAAATAGCTAACCCTCCAAGGGCTCAGCTATTGACAGGATGCTGTCAATAGTCCATCTGATATGATTTAGCTGTGGAAGAACTATGTGCTCACCACAGAAGCTTGACAATCCCGCCGACCGTTTGGAGGCGAACTTCTACTCTCGCTAGTTTATTGACCAACAATTATTTTAATGAGCCTTTTTAATGGAAATGTATTATTCACATCGGATTTGCTGAGCAGTTTGCTGTGTGTGTGTGTGTGTGTGAACCTTTTGATTACAAAAGTACATCAAGTGGGGGTCTTTTCCTTGCATAGCAAAATAAAAGTTTCCATTCCACAACAAGAGCAGCACATTTTTGTGTTACGTAAAACGAACAAACCACTTTCCTCTTGTCTTGCGGCCTCTAGCATATTATGCAGCAGCTACATTTGACTAAACCAAAACGCAAATTGGATGTCTGGCAGACTAATTTGATTTCCCCAAAACCCTGAAACTGAAACCCTGTTAGTTACCTCAAATGATGGACACTAATATTGCGTTTTCAGCATGTAACTTCAGCTCAGCAGACTATCCCATCCCAATCAAAACAGTTGCTTCCCAAATGTTATTACATTATGTTGCCATTTTCAGATAAATGACTGTAAAATGGCTCTGCCTCACCATTGATGTCCATGCACAAACACATTACATTTACTGGCTTACTCTGGTTTCATAGAGTCCCACTGTCTCATTTAAGTAACTTATATACTTGAGATAATGTGCTGCACTACATCACCACGGATTTAAAAAGAAAACATCCCTTAACTATATACCGCAACGGCATGGCAGCAGACATTTCTTGATCATGCAGAATCCGTCAATCCCTCTCCTACTACAGGCAAGAGGAAGTTAATTTTCAATGTTTACTGTTTAGAGGGCATCTTACAGCTCTGAGAGCTGTCACCAGGCGCACAGAAATGAGGAAAAAAAACAGGCGTGCGTGCTTCATATGGGCTCTGGGAGCTGCTGCTTTAACACACTCTCCCTGTCAAAGACTGACTGGATTGTCAGCGAGCAAATTATAAAATGAATGACAATTCTGTGACATTGCGTTTGCCTTAACCAGTCAGCTGGGTGTAGAAGCATTCACTCACAGTCTGACGCAGCCTGATGGATAATCAAACATAGCTGCTGAACATGGCCACGGGGCATGGGCTGATATCCATGCCTCAAATACAGTTATTCCTTGCCATAAAATGCATGTGATTTGCCTCAGCTATTGCCATTAGGTAGTTAAGTGCATCTTTTCAATTTCCCCCAAGCTCACAGGAGACCATTTATGTTCAGGATAGATCAGACTGGCAGTGAGCGAGCTGAGGACCTGATAGTCCTCAACTATCCACCATAATTACCATGACAGACTCACTTAAGCTTCTCCTCCATCCAGCAGTATTACTGACATGTAGAGATCTCAGGATTCTTGTTGTGCGTAATGGTCATGCGCCGGCAGAAAAAGCCGGGGTTACGGCATCCGCCGTTTAGACCTTGTTCTCGTAATGAAAGGTGTCCGAGGAACGTAGGCGGACTGAATTTATTTCACCGGGATGCTGTTTAAAGACCAACAGGGATTAGATTAATAACTCACAGACTGTATATGGAGAGAAGGATGTTGACATCTCTCCTTTTTTTTATTGCACATTAAAAAAAAACACTTATTTGAAATAGAAATAACCAAATAAGAAATAAAACTTTTCTTAAACATCCACACTTCCTTTCGGGAATTTCTTACATTTTTTCTCAATAAGACTCCAGTACTGTGATTCCTTTGATTCCTTTTTTTTTTTTTTTTTTGGCACATTTGAATAATATTCCCTGTTTCCTTGTTTCTGATATGATTTGTGGTGGTGGTGGTGGTGGGGGGGAATAAACAGATAATCATTAAAAGCAGAGTAGTCTCATAAATCAGTGGTGGGTGTTCCAGCTGAGGTAGCTCAATAAGCTTTCCCTTAAACATTGGCCCATGGTAATGGGAATATCTGAGGGTCAATCGGGGTTAGGCAGTCTTCCTCAACAGGAAATGAGCTTTTGGTGGGCTGTGTTCCCAAGGTAATGAGCAATGTGTGTGTGTTTAATCTTAGCTAATATTGTTATAATAACACGATAAATTATTAAAAACAAGCAAATGGCAACATTCTAAAGACCACCAGTGCAACTTGAATTTGCTGCATTGTGTTTTAACTTTTAACAGTGGAGCTACGTAGCAAAGCGTTGCGTGTTTATTGGGATCTCAGGCTGATTTGGCTCCTTTACTGCCCAAATGTGGCCCAAATGAGCCGTGTTCAGGGGGGTTGGGATGGAACATCTTAGATATAACCTCTGTTTTCTTGGGTTCAAAGTGAATGCTACAATACTCACACAAACTCCTGCTCCTCCGGTGAACTTCCTCATCCCGTTCCAGCCTTTAATTCTCTGCACATACTGCATTCATTTTACCCCCGCAAGTAAGCCGTCAAATCTTTCTTCTCTTCCTCTGCTGTAAGGTCATTATTGCCTCGAATCTGCTGTAAAACAGCCGCAGTGAGGGGGGGTATGAAATTCATGTCCTAATATGCAAATGAATTCATGAGCGCTCCATATTGTATAACCACATGCATCTGGCATGATTGGGCAGTGTGGGACAAATTGTCCTCAGCCAAGGCATTTTGCTACTCAGCAAAAGCTAATGGTAAGGAGTGGAACCGTGTTCACAATTACCATGATAAAGGTGAGCGGAGGGAGAACGGATTGTGAAAGTAGGAACTTCTGTGTGCACGGCAAAAAAACAGAAGTCTCCCCGATATAAATACAATCCAGACTTAGTCCTGAAATCACAGAGCAAATGCATCAAATAAATACTTTATTCATGTGGAGCTAATTTAAACCCGCCATTTTGATCACGTCATTCCCTCTGGAAAATTGCAATTAAGTTTGGAGAGATAAAACATGCCAACTACTCTGCATTTCAAGGCTTGATTGGCCTATCAGCTAGTCAGTATGCCGCCATGGTTTTCATCACTGTTAATTGATCCTTTCTTTAATTAATCTGGAAAGGAAAGCCCATATCTCTATCCTGTCTGATCGTCCCCTCTGTCTGTCATAACACAATAAAGGCCCTATCCTACTGCTGGTAACTCTGCCTTAGCCTCTCCCTCTGGCTCTCGGCCAAATGGACTATTTATGGTGCACCTATCTAACGACAAGCCTGCTGTATGGAGTTCAATGGCTGGGTTCATTAACAGTGCTTTACCCGGCCACGTCTAATTTGCATGCAGTGACACCTTGCTTTTAATATGGATGTGAAGGTTAGTGGTAGGCCAAGACACTTTCTCAACTACCATTGGTCTAAATATTGTTCCTCCAGCTCCTTGTCCCCCCACTGTCACTAACACCGCCACATCTTCCCTCTGATTCAATTATACCCCCTCTCTTTTTTTTTTTCCTGCTTTGTTCCTCTGCTGGCATTCGTCATGTATGTTAGCACACATGATGTTAGCATACCCCGCTGCCACGTGGAATAAACCTTTGATTCACATGAGTGAAGGCTGTTGATTTGTTTGGTTTTTAGTAATGTGATGCAGAATGTTATACAGTGGTAAAAATATACACACAAACACACACACACATATATATATGTATATATATATATATACTAAGTAATAAAATGTAATGAATACATATAACTCAAGAGTTAAAATGTGTTTTAAAAAGTCATACAAAGTGGAGCGAGCTCGCCGAAGAAGAAGAAGAAGAAAAAGAAGAAGGAGAAGGAGAAACTGTGTTTAAATAATTGTAAAATTAAGAATTATGAGTATTTCTATCTGCAAAACTGAAGCTTTCTATAGGTCTTTGTTTGAGTAGCATGGGTGTGGTCCTCAGCCAGGAGGATACCTCAAGACTTTTTTTTCTAAATACTTTCTTTGTCCACAGGAAAAAAAAGTCTCTGCCCTCTCTTTTGTGTATTTTAACAGTTGGCCTGTGATTCTGACAGCTCTACCTGCTGTAATGGTTGCCTCTAGGAGGTGTGAAACAAGGTCTTAACACTTGGCTTTTCACTATGAATGTGTGGTTCTTTCTGTGCTCACAGTTAAAGTTACAATTGGACCATAAAGCGTTTTTTCCCCAACAGACTGTAAAGAAATGGATGGGAGGCAGCTGAGAAATGAACATGTGAGTATCTGTTTCTGTCTAATTAAATCCGCAGAACAGCCTCAAGCCTCCCTCTGCCAAGACCGGATTCAGACAACGTGCAGATACTGTAGCTGCCTCCTGTGGTAGCACACTGCCACCTATTGTTCAAAGTCCTCATCTCGAGCTCTGAAACCTTTGTCTGCCTCCTCTCTTGATTGCTGAAAAGACAAGTTAGCTGGTAACAGATAACTGATGATAGTGACATCAGTCGTGTGCTGGGATAAAACAGTCTTTTAAGATCACATATCTCTTTTGAAGGCTTCTTTATTACTATTTGTACAACACATAGGCTACCTCTAATGGCACAAATCATCTGAGCAGGAGAGTAATGTAACCCCAGCTCTTATGTGTTATCATTGTGAAATGTGTTTTCTTAGTGTGGGATTCTGCAAAGGCCCATTTGTTGTTGTTGCTCTTGAGAACAAAGCAAAAGAAGAAGTGGCAGCTGGAGGAGCAATTTTTGTCCATCAAGGGCTATTGAGAGTTCAATTATTTATCTTGTGAAGTGTTCCAAGGATGTGGTCAGCTCATCAGGGTTATAATGCATGGAGTGAGAGGACATGTGCATGGAGCATAGGGAGTAGGATGTTGTTGTAGTCTGAAAAAAGTCAGCTAAAGCTTGTTTCCAGATACGAGCACTCCCACGCTCGCTGCAGCTGATGAGGAAGTCTTTTGAAACGGACATTGTTCATATCTCTGCTGGTGAGGAGGACAAAAACTGCGAGTGTTCGACACGAGACAAACTTAAAGCTGACAATAGCAAGCAGGGAAAGGAGAGGATGAGTTCATTCCACTTTGAGTAATATTTATTTATTGCAAGTGTACAGTGTGAAGCTCAAGGTCAAGCCTGCTGGCCACTTGCACGCTGCAACAGACAGTTTGTCCTTCGGTAGAAATTCTGTGGGAGTCTTAATGACATTATATGTGCACAGTATACAAAGTGTTAGGAGTTCGTGTTGCTTGCGTTCATTCAATTAATTTGTGAGCTCTCTTTATCAATTAAAGATATTTTCAGACATTATTCGAATGTAAGAGATGTTAACACCTGTAGTTAGCAGCTATTATTCTTTATATTTTTATAAATCATATCATGGCATCATATATGTTTGGGACAGAACAATTTCATTATGAGCTGACGTGGACAAATGGATTTACAGAAAATGTTTTTTCAAACTTTACCTTGATGACGAAATGAGGTTGAAACTGTGATCGTGTCTGCAGTTGTTTATGTTTCATAGAACAGTTGTACAGATCCTGTACTATACAGTGGACTCATATCATTCCACCAGACAATGAGAAAAGTTTGTTTATCCCAGTATTTTTCCTTTTTGTTTCTCACCATCATGTACGTTTTTCCTTACATGAATCGAGGGTCTAAGGAAAGAGGGTCATATGCTGTTCAAACTACAAAGCCCTTTGAGACAAATTGGTTATTTACATTGGTTTATTAACATTAATGGATGTGTAATAGCTGCAAAACTAATGCTAACCAGCCCACCATCGTGCAAGGCGTGTACTGTAAATCAACAGAAATGTAGCCCTGTAATGTGAGTAAGGAACCGATTTAACTGAAAATTCCCTGGTGCTATTTTCTGATGTTGGCCGTTTACACACTGTACAGTTTGATATAGTGAATGAATGAACAATTCTGGACCCAACGCAGGAGGGAACTCCCTGCTAGCAGCCCCAAGAGGCCATCTTCCTTACACACTACATGAGCAGAGGGTTTAAAACCAACCAACAAAGGTTTCGGTTCTTTGAAAGGCTCGATCTGGCCAGCAGGACCAAAGTGGATATATTTCCACGCTCGGGTTACAGCTACCGTGTGCAAAATATATTATTCAAATATTGTTGGAGCAGCAGGACAAACGCTGCACTGATCAAAGGAGAATTTATCATCCACGCTCAAAGCCAAGGAACCTTCGGCCATATTTTATCTGGCAAAGATACACAACAACAGTTAATGGAGAAAGGTTGGCAGGGGAAAACAGAATATGCATTATGGCCATAAAGAACAGCAAAGTCCTGGATGACATCATTGGCTGTTTTTGGTCCAGCTTGCTGTATAGCAGGCGCCATAGCATATACAACAGCATTTATATAATCAGTATCATGACTTACATTGTTTTTAATAAGGACTGCTTCTAGTGAAAATGCTGCCACGATACTGATCTTCACAGATAGACCTGCTCTCTGAGTCCTGATCTGATGGACGGTCTCTCACAAAGCTCACAATTTACCAGCGTTTCAAATGAAAAAAAAAAGTTTGGATGTTTGTTGGCCAGACTCAGAAATGTGCCAGACCTTCTGGCCCTTCACATCAAGGAAAGACAAAAGCAGCTCCCAGCTATCCAGCCCAGCTCCCCGCTATATGACACATATCATAACTTCCATCATAACTTGCGTTTTCGAATCTGACTTTATCCAAATGCATTCGTAGAAAGACAAAGCAGATCCAGTGAATTCAGCTAAACCAGTGCCTGAGGCGAAATCCATCACTAGTTTATCCCCCCAAAAATGGATCACTTTCAGAATTCCTGCTAATGTCCATCCATTTCTCCCAGTCAAATGGACTCTGGAGAAGTGACTGATTTTACACTGAACTCAATAATCCAAAGCCTGTGCAGCTTAAGTCATGGAGCTCCACTGTGCGTATGTTAACACCATTAAATCACCTCAAATGTCTACATGATTCAATCTTTTTCACAGTGGACGACAACTGAATTGAATTTTCCTAAAGTGGCTGTCCATTTCCTGTCTGTGTGTGACGAGTGGCTATGGTTGCTGGGGAATTCAGACCCACTCTCCCATTCACTTAACTCCCATATCACATTTAGCACAAAGCGAGTGGCTGCCCATTTGTCAAAAATATATATATAAAAAAAAAATGTTACATGAGAATCAAAACAAAATGCATAAGACTCAAACATGCCATTTCTGATTTTAAACTTTAATTTACAGGCAAGTTTTCTCTCTTTTATGAATCATGTGTGCATTTTCAGCTTGTGTGCAAAATATTCTGGACGGACATGGATATTCTTTTTGTTTATGTGTGGGGATATCTTTTCTATGTCTCAACAGTAGACCGTATTCAGTGCCTTCACTTTGGCGTTGCAGCCAGATGAGGCCCTGGCCTTGCACAAGCCTGTCAGTGGCACTCTATAGCACAGCAGCTCTTAGTGGCCGTGACTCCATGACCTGCTTTCCCGCTTCGTTGTGAATAGCTGCTGGCACCTCTCTCCAGACTGTCTCCTAGATGAGGAGCAAGTTTAAAGAGATACAGTTTTATTTTCACAGCCATTACGTTTGAGTCTTGATCATGTTATTATACTATATGCTACATCTGCACGGCTCTGCACTGTTTGACAACGCCCTCCAGGTCAGGTATAAGAATAACAAAAAGGAGTCTCCTTCTGTGTTCCTCAAAGAATCTTTGTGTAGTAGCATTACTCTCCGAGCAAATGCTCAGCAGGAATTACGAAATGCAGAGAAAATATAGGAACAGTGTTTGGCACTAGATGAGTGCAACCAAGGAGTTGTTTCGGCGCTTCCCCCTAAACAGTCTTTGTGGAGGGCAAATAAAAGAAATAAAAAGACATTGCACTGCCATGTGACATCAATATTCCCGATAGCTTGTATCAAAACTTTCCTGCCTTGCTTTTATTTGAGTGTAACAACTCCACTTCTAAAGTATGAGCTCTCTAATCAATTGTAAGATAAAACCTTCCACCATGAGTGCAGCTGTAGACGGCGCAGGCAGGCTGGGGGACGCTGATTCCCTCCGACAGACTGCGCCTGTTTGCTACCTGCTTAATCCCGAGTATTTTAAAACTGTGTTTGGAATAAATGGACTAAAGGGAATAGAGCACCTAAGAGCTGAAGAAATGGAGAGCTCTGCGGGGCTTGATTGGCAGGCCTTGTCAGTAAGTCTCTTCCAGTAAGAGGCACCTGCCTCAGCCCAAGTGGGATCCCCGCTCCAAAGTGAAGCGCAAAGGCATTGTCTTAATTATCCCCCTCCTCAACCCCCACCACCACCACATCTCAACAAGACGAAGAAAAAAAACACAATTAACGGTAAGCGTTTAGGGGAAAGAGATTATTTACTGGGGCCCATCCAGTGGAGACAGGCGCTCAGTGGTCCTGAGAGACAAGCATGTCCATCAGCTTGGGGAAGCCAGGCAATCTAATTAAGGTAGAGATCTTTCAGGCGGTCAGTGCTAACTGATAGTGTTCATCATCCAGCAATGACATTGCTTGAAAAATTCTTAATTGAAAGGGCAAAACGCTTATTTTTCAGTGTAAAATATGCGAGATCATCAGTTGTTTGCAAGAGGAAAGGAAGAACCCTCAAATGGTGATCGGCTGATTAGAGTTGTTTAGTTGTTTGTTACAGAGTGCTTGGAGCCAGCAGACTGGAGTCTGAAGGCATGTGCTGCAGGTATCACCAGTCATTAGCCATCTACATGGAAGAGTGACTACTCTGCGATGAACAACGGGATTCTTATTAAGACAACAAAAGGCGTGCGAGGATGTGACAGTAGGAAGATTCCAGTGCTCTCTATAGTGGGCAGACTTCACTACAGACCCTCCAGGCTAAGGCAAAAAAAAAAAAAAAAAATTGCTGCAATTCAAAGAGCAGGACTCTACTTTGAGAGAGGCAAACCAAATGAGAGTCTGGGCCTTGGGTCCGCAGGTCAGCTAGCAGGTGGGAATGAGATGAAGCAGAGTGGAGGGGGAAGAGAAAAAACAGGATGGCTGAGTGGGGACGTCACATCTGGGCTGAATTAGTAAAGTAATACGGCGGGCCCAGAAAAGTGTTTGAGGATCTGGGAGGCAGATCTCCTTTCCTTAGGAACAGCAGGTTAGTATGTCAGCGGGGAGTCCAGATGAGAATGATTAGAGCTGGCCTTTGAGGAGCAGGTGCCTCTTCTACCTCTGCTGCTTAGCACTGAATGGACCGTCATTAATCTTACATTGTCATAAGGCATTTAAGCAGATGATACTTTATGAGCTTGTCAAATTCCACCTTGTATGTGGTTTGTTTCAAAAGCAGAATTCTCTGCATGTGGACCATTACAGAGCAGCACGGCCCAAAAAGCCTTGAAGTCGACACTGGAAATCTGCTGGTGGAAGAACGGAGAAAACGGGGGCCTCTTAATAACTGTAAGTGGATTACCTCACCTAACATTACATCATGGTTGAATCTGTGAACACATTATTTGACAATATCGCAGTATAAAATCGTGCAGCCAGCAGATTTAACATCGCCTGACCGGTTGCTGCCAACTATTAAAATGGAGAAACATCCACTGACAAAATCCCGTAAGAAGCCAAGACTAACAACAGTGTCTCCTTAATAGTCTCATAATTCCCCCCATGGCTCTATCATACTCACTGTCTCGCTGCTCCCCCAGCCCGCCTGCTCTGCGTAGCAGGGACAGACATGTTTGAGAATTGATTCAGCGCTACATTAAGTAATCTAGTAATCATTTACACCAACTGTTTTTGGAGAAACAGGAGCATATTAAACAGGCACTGATGTCACTATGAGGAGAGCGGAGCGTTTTTGGGTGCGATGTGAGTGCTTTCTGACTTGGACGGCCCACGTCCGGGCTTTTGCTCTCAGTTGCCTCCTCGAGCGGTACAATGAAGCGGAAGATCTCCTCTTTCACGCCACCATTTCCACCCCATTTCTTTGCGTCTCATTGTTATCCCTATCTCCAAAAACAATTCAGTCAGTCATGAGGCTCTCCCCATAAGAGCGGAGCATGCATCTGCTCGCAGGCGAGTGGGAAGAGCAGCTGTGGACACAGACCACTGCATGAGAACCACAGTGTAGGTGTTTGTCAACATAAAAGGCTCTAGACAGACAGAGATACTCTTTCTCAATTTGAGATACGCAGTGGAGCACTGCTTTGTTATTCATTCCACCTCGTGATTGCATGCATTTTCACTACATCTAGCTCCACTTCAGCGTTGTGATACTGATATAAGTACTGATGTAGCGGGCTAGATTATGGGGCTTTTATACTTTGACAAGTTCTCCATAAAATATTTTAGTTCCTTTCTCGAGAAAGATTTAAAAACGCACCTTTCCGTATTGCGCCTGAAACCCGAAGTGCTTTAATAAGAATTGGATGGTCTGTAGCTGTGAGCTATCTTAAACTTTAAACCTTGGACAAAGACGAGGAGATGGAAAAGAAATCCAAGCCAAAGGCAGTCTAGTTTGAGCGGCTTCGTAGACTTGCCTCAAGTGCATTGTGCAGATTTTGGGGTGCAAAAGAATGAAAATGGTTATCCTCACCTGGCAATGGTGTTCGCATGAAGCAAAAAAGGTTTGAGCTCTTGTAGAATATTTCAAATAAAAGAGGTCTGAGGTGGTTGTTTGCATTTGGCGAGAAACAAAGTGATGTCTGAGGGGACAGAAAATCAAAATTTAAGACATAAAGAGCTTTAAAAAGCTAAACATGGTCTGATAATAGTTTTGCAAAACAATTGTGTGCACAATGTTACTCTGCAAAATAGTCCACAAATATTATTTGTTTTGGTAATTTAAAGAGCTTGACTTAAGAAAAAATTAATCTGCTCAAGCCTCTCAGAACTTCGGCCTGAGTGAAGTGCATTCATTCAAGCGGAGGTTTACGATGGAGGTGTGGGTGGCTGCGGATCAGTAATGATTTACAAATAATAAGTAGAGGAATGAACAAATCAATAAATCAGTAGATCCCTGGATATTTGTGAGGCAACCTTATTTCTTTATTTATCTGGGTGTTTTATTTGTTTTCAGCTCTCCAAGGCAGGAGCAGGAATCCCAAATTATCCAGGGGGTTAGGGGGCACAGTGCCCCTGAGCCCCGAGCCCCATAGCGGAGGTAACGTATTCAATGGCCTGGGGCGAGTGGAGGAGAGGAGCGGCCCTGCTGCATACTGATGGCAGGGAGAGAAGCCAGTAATTGGAGCTGCAGAGGAGAGGGGAGAGGAGGGCAAGCACTGGGAGATGATGGCTTTGTTTTCTCTCTTCCTGTCTGTGCTGCACAGACTCCTCCCCCCACCCCCCCACCCCACACCTCTCTCTCCCTCACACTCACTAAGTAGAGATATGGAGAAATTGAATAGAGATACTTGCTAATTGGTCTCTTGCTGCTTGCTTAGAGGACCATAGACATTCTTTTTCATTTGCCTATTGAAACTAATAAACTACGTCTGTCTGTGTTTGTGTGCCGGTGAGTGTGTGAGTGCAGTAAATCAAGGATTACATGAAGCACAGCGCAGTTCTGACGGAGAAAAGAGGAAGGTGTGAAGGACTGCTATTACAGTAGTTTTAAGAACGGTGGCGGCTGTTGTTGTTGTCAAGACTGAAAGAGGAGCCACTCGCTAAAATGAGCACGTTCTTTAAAAAAATCTAAGAGTATCTATAATACCATACCAAAGCTCCACTAGATCATTTACTGCTTTATTTCTCTCTCTTGTCGTAAAACATATGCATTACGTCCATGAAAGCCAATTTAAAACCAGTGCCGGCTGATATGATGTAAATTGGTAAATACTATTTTAATCAGAGCACATCGCAGTTAATTAAGAAAATTACTTTGACAAATGGTTTGAAGCTGGTGTAAGAGCTCAAGCCAACGCTGCAATCAGGCTCATTCCTTATGGTGGTGCTCCCTCATGTGGGTAGGGAACGCTGAGAAGGCTGTTACATACATTACAGAGCATCACCATCAAATCAGCCAGGACAAAGTGGGAGCGTGGAAGTGGATCTGCAGCCTAAATAAATCCAAAAGTGGCACATTATCCCCCATGACGTCCTCCACCGATGCACTTGAGTGCTATGAAATAAACTGGCGAATGGTCTGAAAGGAGGAAGGAGGTTGTGGCGGCGTGTTCAAGTCGTCGCTGCTGGCCAGTCTGCCCTTAACAGGTTGAAGCCCACAGGTCACGAGAAGGACATAAGCGAGTGGAGCTTTCATTTCCTGTCAAAGAGGAGCAGAGAGATGCTTTCCAAGGCATCAGTCGCAGTCTAATTGGGCCCTGGTGGGTGACACTGCAGCATCATAAATAAAACAAACACAGTTGTGGTGTTTCTGCCACTGGACTCTTTAAACCTTCATCACAGAGCAAGCGGTTCCGATGAAACACCCAGCCTAATTACTGTGGTACAGGGCTGTTATCTGTTCTGGCTCACTGTAATTGATCCTCTCTTTTTTTTCTGCATGCATTTATGTTTTTAATCAGAAATGAGAGCGTGCAATGCCTGAGAGCTTGAAGACCTTGTAGGAGCCGATAATTAGCCGCTTTGGTTAATGGGCCTAACTGTGCTCGTGTGCTGCATGACTCTCTGGTGTCATAATGTGGTGGAGCTTGGAGGAGACAGTGCCCAGGGGTGATACACATGTGATTAGTCTCCTCACTTCACCACAGCCCTCTTCACACCTTAGCTTTGCAGTCAGCACCACAAGCCTCTGGTGGAGAAAATTACATATCCTGAACTGCACTCACTAATCAAATCGGCTCCGCGTGAACCTCTGACTGATCCATGACCAGTGTTAAGGTTTAATCGTTTTTTTAATTCTCTTGAAAGGAACAGAAATATTGAAACGCACAAGTAGTGTCCATGTGTTCTCCAAGCAGGAAGAGTAATACTTCAAGTTTACCAGATGAGAAAGTAATGTGGCCTCTTTAATATTCTGCATTTGTGTGTTTGTACATAGCGGCGTGTATGCTAATTTGGATAAATATACAACTTGCCCTTGGCTGTGAATTATAAATCTGGCTAATAATAATACACTTAGAGTCTCTTGCTTCTTTTAAATTCACATTGGATCAAAATACATCAGCTCCCCCGATTGTCATGTTGTGCATTCTTCATTCTGCTGGGTTTGCTGGAGATTTCACTTTGTTATTCAGCCAGTGGCTCCTTCCTTGGGACCATATATCCATATTCATTCAGAACCTATAGAATGTGTCAAATAGAGGTGTCCTAATTGTGTCCTTGATGAAAGGCTATTAATATTGAACACTTTCACATTCACCCATGTGCCAGCACGGAGGAAATGTGTTTTCCCCTTTTTTCACCGAGACAAAAAAGCAGATCTGTTCATATCTCTAATGATACCTGATTCCCCAGGGGTGAGTGGCGAGACTAGCTGTGGCTTTAGCAGATTCATCAAACAAAATACGGTGCTCTTTCCTCTGGAGGCTGAGAGTCACATTGCATTATATCACTGTTAATTAGAATGAAATATGCAGTTCAATTATTCTTTGTATTGTTTCCTGACGCATGTGCTCGTGCTAACTATAGAGCACTGATGTAACACCAAATGTTAGAAAGCTAAGCACTTCATTTTTTCTCCTTTTTTCTCCATTAGTTTATCCGTTTTTCAACCTAACAAAGGAAGCCCGTAGCTATTCCACATAAAAACATTTGATAGTTTGACGGTTCTTGTAGTTCTCATAAGCAGTACTGTCATGATTGTGGCAGCGGCTGGCCTGATTGGCTGGGTGGCCAGGTGTCTGTTCCCATGTGACATGGTTTTAGAGGCAGGCAGTAGCTGTCCTGTGGCCAGTGTCAGTACCCGACAACCTCTGATCCGGGAACAGCAACTGTCAGGCCTGCACCTGTAACACTGAAACCTCGTGTCCACCCCCCGTCCACGACGCGGGGTTGCGCTCAGACATGCTTTGCATCTCTCCGGCACTCATTGGCCCGGGCAGTACTCCCGAGACTGGGCATGATCCCAGCTGTTGTCTTCATTTTAATGCACTCTGAATAATATTAAAGCAGAATCAGTTGAATTTATTAATGCAGCTTGCCCCTTAGAGAGATGCTTTTAAAGGCCAATGATTTAATTTCAGCTCTTAAAGGCCATCGTCTATTCTTGATGCTATAAAGAATTATGGCTTTTGCCATGTCTTAACACCAGTGTGTACTGTGGCCCACAAAATGAATTATTAGTAAACCGGAGCTACTGAAAACAGCTGCTATTAGTGGCCATTTTTCTCTCTGTTGTTATCGCAGTCATACTCCCACCCCTATTCCCAGAGACAGCATCAGTCCTGGTTACCATGATTTATATGGTCTATCATCGGGAGTGACTAAAGCAATGTGCCGTCTGGTTAGTTACGAACTGGAACAAGCATCAAAAGCAGGCTACGGCATCATTTCGAAAGCTCCCTGTGCAGCCACCTCAGGTAGATGTGCTCACATAGGCAAAACAATCAGTAACTGTAGCAAACTCAGTCTGTTCTGTCGTTTGGATTGTGTTTCCACAGTGTTGATGCCCGGCAAATTCTGCTTTTTATTGGTGTCAGGGTTGTGTCTGGAGGCAGACCATAACCTCTCCACCTTTAATTTAGGCTGGTTGGGACTTGGAGAGCAGCCACTGATCTCCGCGACCTGCTTCTCAGGTGGTACAAGCAGACCAAATAACACGTGCATAAAAGCTTTAACACATGTAAGTCAACTATGAGTCGCGCTTTTCTTACTTTGTCCCACTGTGCGCATTATGTCTCTCAGAGAGGAGGTCAGAGAACCTTTGCGGCATTGCACATGTAACAATTACTAAAGAGGTGCTGAGAATAGTGGCTTATTCAAATGAGGAGGGCTTTTTTTTTTTTGCTATGCATCTCCTTGTAAAGCAGCGCAGAACTGCAACAGAGAGAAAGGGTGCAGTGTTCTCTCTCTCTGCACTTGGTAGTTTGACGCCCGCTCCGGGGCTGAACATCAGAGGAGCGGCTGCTGAAAAAACAGGTTGTATGGGTCCTTGCACACAGCCTGCCTGTGGTGCTGCCTGAAGGACTGCCATGGAAACAAGGAGTGTGACAGGCTCTGGGGGGATCCGCCACAGCTGCAGGCACTTCCTTTTTGACAGCCTGATGAAGACATCACTGCCACACCATGCACAACAACAACAACTACTGGAGAAAAAAATGTGATCAGACAATGTTAACTGCTGTGTGGCTCAAATGTTCATTAGCGAGCTTGTAAAACATCCAGGGATTTTCCCCACTGCATTTGGGGACCATATTGCACAGTGATTTCCTCTGCTGAGACTCGAAGCCTTCCCAGGAGAAAATACATTGATAAATAATTCCTTAAATATGATTACATCTCTTTGAAGAGTGGCTTATGTGTGTTTGTATGCGTACGTGGCGTGAGTGTGCATTGGTGCATGCAGACCCAAATCAACAATCGTTGCAACCCTGTCAGACTCGCCTGTATGATCCACTGACTCTGTATGATACAGGGAACATCCAAGTCCACAACCCCGGTGCCACGGACTCAAAGATTTGACAGCTTGGAGGCAGGCAACCGTATTCCCATATGACCTCTCATAATGTCACTGGCAGCATTTGCCTCAATCATATATCAGCATGACACAATATTATTTTTACTTAAAAATCGCTCTTCACCAAAGTTAGTTTTTTATGAGTTAAATTGAGCTTTAGGTGCCCACTAATTGTCACGTTCTTATTATTATTACGTCCTCTGTCACAGACTTAGACGTCCTGGTGCGGCAATTTGGTTGTTTGCTGAAATGTCGATTAAAAGTACTCTGGGAGTATTGCTTAATTGGTTTCACATCTTGGGGACACTTCATCAGGTCTCACCAGTGATCTGCTTATACCCTCCACCAATCCCTCCCCAACTCTGCCCTCCTCCCAGCACAGCCACAACCAGCACCCCCCCCTTCCCACCACCACCACCACCTCCACCACCACTTCCCCGCAGCCCCAATGGAGCCAAGAATGTAGGAGGGTTTCAGCCAGTGTGTGGGATTTAGCTCGTCAGAAGCTCAGGGTCACCTCCACACCCTCTCACTTTGAAATGGACCCCTGGTGGCAGCTCCTGGGAGAGCCCAGTGATGTCTCTATCAGCCTGTCAAAAGAGATAGCCCGGGGCTCCACCAGGTCCCCCTGAGCCAATCAAACTCTTCACAAAGCACAGATGGATGCTCTTTCACCAGCGTGCTACTGCTGAGGAGGGGGGTACCCGGACGCGATGCTCAGTCCCCCAACCAGTTAGAACAAACTCCCCTGGTGGTGTCCAAGCTTCAGTTCAGACCAACTTCAGTTCTAACTATGTATATTTTAAAAGAGAGTACTTGCCACTCAGACAGCAGGTAAAGGAAGAAACAATGAGTTTCCTTCTCCATCTGCTTTCTGTCGTTAAAGCTGCAAAAGGTTGAAAACAGTTGAATCACTCATTGACACTGACATCATGGCATCGAACAGGATGAGCCAGAAGCTCCATGTGGAGATGGGATGTGTTGTTTTACACTTTGTGCCCTTGTAGGCCAAGGAGGTTAGAAAATGAATTAGAAATTTATCACAAGTTTAGGGATTTTGTGCAGCATTTTCCTTCGTCCATGGATCAGGCTTCCACTTTCTCCAGTGCTGGCATAGCAATAAAACAAAGTGTGGAGACAGGTCTAGTGACGCGAGGCTAGGCTTTCACAATCTGAAGGGACATCAACACGCTTCTGCATTCGCAGGGGAGCCAATAGGAATGGCCACTCTCTGACGTGATCTGTGATTGGCCAAAGTCTTCTGTCACAGCCTAGATTTTCTAAAGCCTGAAAACAGAGCCAAGAGGTGCAGAAGTCTTGTTTTCTCTCTCGAATTTTTTCCCAATTAAAAATGAACTGCCTTAAAGAGCTTCAACTGCCACTTATGTTCATATAATGAATCAGTGCAGTATGAATTTTATGAAGCAAACCGTCACAACTGTTTTGTGAAAATCTGAATGGCAAAATGTTTCAGTAATTGATTTTTTGTATGTAAAATAAATATAGATGAGAAAATTGATAAAGAATATACTACATCTTACTTGGAAAAACTACTGTGGAGAGACAGATGGAAAAACCGGAGTATGTGTGTGTGCAACCATTAGACAGGCCAGGTGATTTTAGTGGAAATGTAAAGCACTAAGTGCTGAGGATGGAGAGAGCACTCTCTGTGAGATGAGCTCTTTCTCTCTCATCTGGACCCTGTTATTGTGAGAAGGCAACAAAGCAATGCATTAGGAAGCACACTGGAGCCACACAGCTTTGATGTGAGCTCGGTAACCAAGGCGCAGCGGTGGCCGGTGTGTGAGCTCTGTTCCAATGGCTGTGTTGTGTAATCAGATGTGTTTACTGTGTATTCAAGGAAAGAAGTGGTGTAATCCATCCTCACTAGAGTGCAGTTATTGAAAAAACACGGGCAAAAACAAGAGCTCAAACTGATCAAGATTCTTTATTCAGGATTCTTGCAAAGTCTCCATTTGATGATGCACACACGATACTGAGTAAAAATAAAACTCTCAAATTAATCAGTCTGACATACAGTAACATAAAACTTAACTTAAAAAAATAAAGTCAGCTGGAAATTATACACATTCATATAAATATATATTTGTTGCTGAGATGAAACTAAGACAACTGACAGCAGTATATATGTACAGTAAATCCTTACCACAGAAAGAATAGCAACATTCAGAACTCTGTCCTAATATTTCAAATACATGACAAAACACACTATTTTGATTATTATTTCAAAATTGATTGCAATATATATGACCTTTTTTGACCTTTAATTATATTAACACATGGAAAAATAAAAAAAATGCCATGGTTTGGTTTCCATAAACTTAAGCTTGTATTAACTTTACCTTAAGGCAAATTTCTCAGTTTCACCAAAGTCAAAAACAAAGCAACAGTGGAGGTCTAAGGTAAGCAAAACCTGACGCTTTCATTCCTTTTTTAAATTACATCCAAAGATGAAGGCTGAGCCTTGCAGCGCTCTCTTTTCTTTACCTCCAGGCTTGTGATTGACAGCGCCATGTGCTGCCCTCCTAGCTGCTGCAGTTCACAGCCTCTGTCAGGGGGGTGGCAAACACACAAGCCAGAGAGCGGCTGGCTGCCCCTCAGCAGCAGGGGGCAGAGTTAGGGTGGTGCGGTGGGGTGCACGGGGTCATGGGCTCTGCTGGCACGGGAGCATTGTTGTCAGGTGGACTGCGTTGGGCCGTATTCATAAGGAGACCAGCCTTTCATCCGCCGTGTCCGCGGAGCTTACCTTTTCCTCCGCGGCTGGCTCTGGCTGGTGGGCGCTCTCAGAGTGCTGTACTGCACCTGTAAAAACAAACAGGAGTTTGGTCAGAGGCAGGTAATCCGAGCTCAGTGGAGCGCACGGTAATGGCTCCCCTGAGGAGAGCTGGTGCAGGGGAAAGCGAGGCGGGCTCGCCTGTAATGAATCATTTTTTAAACACAGGAGCAGAGGGGATTAATCACAGGGAGGAAGGATTTGAAGAGTCAAGGGTTCCGTACCAGTGTACGCCCCCCTCATTCTGCACCACAATCACAATATTAGAAACAGACATCAACTGTTGAGATGACCTGCCAGGCCAGTGAGGGAGTTGCAAACTGCATAATCACTCACTGTAAGTTACGTCCCCTCAAGAAAACTTTGTTAAAGCCCGAGAATAGAATAAATGGAGTGTTGTTCAAGTTACAAACATCGGTTGATGTGTAACTTTCCTCACAGCCTTACAGACCCTTGGTGTGACTTTGATTTCTTCAGTGAAAAACAAGACCTGAAATGTGACATCTGAACTTAAACCTTGTTTTTGTTTTTCTCTCAAGATAGATTTCCTTTTCCAGAAATTCCTTAATGTTCGAAAGGATTTGCAAAATTTACCTATGGTGTAGAATCACGTTCTTTTTGACGTTCAAAAAATTTGATTCAATTGCCTGTATTTTTATTTTTTTTCCAAGAGGACTGATCATAGGGTAAACTGAAAAGGAATTTGAAAACTTGTTTTTGAAGCATGCTTGCTGAGCTCAAACAATGCAGTGAATCTGTTGAATAAAGGTAAGAACTCTATGCTAATTAGCTGGTCTCCATTATTAGAATGGGAGATGGAATGTGGGAACAAAGTGACTGCCTCCTGCATCAGAACATGAAACTGTCCTCAGAACTGACAGATGCTTCTTATTTCAGGACAGACACAGTGTTGTCAGAAGTCCCCGTTTGAGGCAGACTTTGTAGATGTGCACAGGCACTAATTGCCAAGTCACATTTGCAAGAAAGACAGGAGTCAATTTTCAGCCTTTGTGGTGTTTTTGTGTCCGCACCTATCTGAGGATTGAAGTTCTAAGTCAACAAAAACAAAATATGTGGTCGATTGTTTTGGGTCTCCTGTGTATATGATGTTAGGGTTATTTTTCACAGTACATAATGAAACGTACTTATGATGAATCTTAAAGGTGTTTTGTTTTTTATGATTGGAGCTATTTTCAAGATGTAGTTTCTCTTTTAAACCAGGCTAAAAAGTATTGTTTCCATGAGATTTGAAAGTGAGTCATTTTCAAAGCTCAAACATTGTATCCCAATGGGGAAGAAGACACACAAAGGATTCTGAATCAAAAATGTATTCACCACCTTGTTTTGCCAACTCAGTGAGCCAAATCTCAAACAACACAGGCTCCCTCCAACATCACAGAGAAGTCAGGAATGGCTTGCTGCAGGAGGACATCAAGGGTGCAGCAGAGAAACAGACTGGGGTGAGAGTGTCTTTCCAGATCCAGACTGTCAGGATTTCTCGCTGAATTCCGTCTGGCGAGCTACCTGGGAGATGAAGGCCCGGTGTGGCACTTCATTTCCTGGCCCGAGCAAAATTCTCAGTCAGAGAACGGCGAGCACCCAGCGCCACTTACAACACCCTGACAGCCCTCCTCAGCTCTGTGATGTAAATGCAAATGACATATCAGCCATGGCTAATATGTAATCACATATGGCACCCAGCAAGATGACTGGGGCTCACGACTACATTAATTGACTCTACCACCCTGAAGTTGACTGAGGCCACATCAGAGTTTCTGTGCTGACACAACAGCCAGAGACGTCAGGAGCCCTCTGCCAGCCCTCAGCCAATCATTGGCTTTAATGTCACAGTGCTTCAGTCAGACAGACAAAATTGCTAATAACGGACAAGGCTGCGGCAATATGGCTGAGGACAGATCTGAGCATCTCCTCACTCAGGCACTACAGCGACTACATGGAACTGCACTGAGGAATAATTGGGCCAGGGCTGCTTTAAAGGCGAGAGTCCATTAATAATCAAACAAAGCCAGAGGATATATTTCTGCAACACTTGGGAATTCTGGTACAGCAAATAATGCAGACATCTTCAGGGAATTCCCTCCCTATCTGTATGTAAAATTGGACCCTTACCTTTTGAACATCAGAAGGCACCCTCTTGAGGAAATCCAGTATTTCATTATTGTCAATAGTATATGGGTTGCGCAGCTTCTTGGTAAATTTGTTAACGCCTGTGAAAACAAGAACACATTAATAAATAAAGTGTCACACCAACCAGCATATTTTCACACAGTTTTACCATGTAAAAAATAACAATAATAAAAAGAGTTGTGTAACCCTATCTGTGCACAGTATAGAGTTCCCACCAGTGTGTCTGTAACTGCATTATATGATGCTGTTTCAATTGATCCCTTTCAGCCAAACTGAACTTAAGCCAGGTCAATACAATGGAGACAACCATGGATAAAGCAATACTTTATCAATTAAAGCAAATAAATCATCCTAACTCCAGTTGGAAAAAGAGGCACACATCCATGATAACTTTTCCTCACTTTTGTTTGCTTCAATCTGATCATTTCTGGCACATCTATATTTACTTTGCACATGGCTGCTTACCACAGAGAAAAAAAGATCTCTGGGGTCTTGTAATGGGACCATTATATTCACAGCTTGGCACTGCCTGTACCTCAACATGCAGACAAAGAACCTAAGGACTTAAATATGTGCAAGCAACTTGAAAGGCTTGCCTTGCAACCACAGAGATGGGGGTTAACTGGGGAGGCAGAGGAGTGTCTCAGACTGTGTGTTTTTTGTTTGATATGATGGTTTTTTGGTATTGATTGTGTTGAAGGCAGTGTGGAAGTACAGTGGTTGTGGGCTTACAGCTGGAGGAGGAGAGCCTGTTATGGGCGGCATATCTCCCTGACCACTGAGATGACTGTCTATTCTGTATGACTACAGCAGATAATGAGAGGCTAGACCAGGAGCCTACAGACTGCCCAAGGACATCATGTATTATATACAGCTTGCTACTCTACCTCTGCTTTGTTTTCACACAAACCCTGGGCCTCGCCTCTGTTGGGCTCTGCTACATCAGCCCACACTGAGCAGCGCAAACCTCTGCAGCCGTCTGATCTCTGTGCATCTGCAGAGGTGTGGGGATGGCAGAGTTCTTACATTACTGTACTTCATTAAATCATGGATTTCCAGTTAGGAAGATTGAATAAGAGTTGTGTTTTGCAACAGTGGAATGGGCTTTGATTTTTATGCAATTTGTTAGGATGTTTTGGTCATAGTAATGAAACAGAACAGAACATGGGAGTTTGTTAGCTTTTAGGACACTTTTAGCTATTCAAATTCTTTTGTCATTAACAATTTTATGAATTTAAATGTTTTTGGAGATGTAGAACTTACCCCATATCAGCACAATGTATCGAAGTGGGATCAAATATAGTAGCGCTGTTGCCACAAACAGCACCAAACAGGCCAGGCACGACAAGAACGGGACAGACCAGTTGAAGATGCTATAAAGGAAAAACAGTGTCAGGCTAATGCAACATTCTTTTAAAAAATAAAATAAAATTTAAAATAAAGATGCTTTAGTGGACAATATAAAATGGGCAAATTACTTCTTGATTCGCTCTCCGATGTTTGCGATTTCCTCCAATACATTCTGGACAGCCAGTACTACTTCCTGCACCATATGTATCTTGTCCATCAAACCTTTTTTTCCGGATTCCTAAAAAAGAAACAAAAAAAAAAAAAAAAAAAGCACAGACACTGATGAGGTACACTGTATGTCAATTGTTGGGCAGGGTAGACAAAGACCAGTTT
Source organism: Chelmon rostratus (assembly GCF_017976325.1). Lineage (NCBI taxonomy): Eukaryota > Metazoa > Chordata > Actinopteri > Chaetodontiformes > Chaetodontidae > Chelmon > Chelmon rostratus. Next base: position 15,347,158 of record NC_055663.1, on the reverse strand, counting down.
ATCTCTGCTATGCTATTATGTGTGATTTATCTATTGAATGGCCCATAATGAGCAAACACTGTACATCTTCAGACTATGCTTTTGAAGATGAGACAGACTCAGTGCTCAGAAGCTGTTATGTGGATGGCTGAAAGATTTCAGCTTTTGTCCGTCACATACAATAGAGCTGTTGCACAAGTGCAGCACAATCAAGACTCTCTAGTAGATGAAAAGTACACAAAATGGCCATCCGCAATCAGGCAGACTAGATGACCTAGACAAGAAGTGCAGGGGCCTCACAACTTGGGAAAGATTCCATTCCAGCAGCCTGCACAGGACGAGTCTGAACATGCTTTTAGAAATCTGTCAGGTTTGCTAACCTATCCTAACACTCACCCCGCTGGGAACAACAGTTGGATGTTCATTCCTTCACTCGTATCATTCTTGTTGCAGTTAAGACTGCACACAAAGTATTATTTGCTTTTAATGCACTGACATAATAATGACCGAGTCTGGCCAAGCAATAAGTCAACATGTGAGGGGGGTTGGAGGGCTTGTCTCCAAATGAAATGAATGTGATCACATCAAGGCTGAAAATAACGACCAGCGTGAAGCCTTCCAGAGGCAGAGCAGTGACTGGAGATAACACAAGTAACACAAGCTAAAGAGGGCTGAGAACCCTCACATCAAACACAGGAAATAATGACAGGAATGATGACAGAGGGAGAAAGGGAATGAGTGTGTTGGGGGAGGGCGCTCTGATGGACCCTAACAGGAGGCTTGAGGATGTCTATATGTTTATGTTACAAGTCAGCCGCAGCAGCAGCCTGTGTGCATTGACAGGGTCCAGACAGAATGCCTTTATCAGAGCTTCATGAGGCAGCCCCTGGGAACACACTGTCTGCCAGCACAGAGAGACTCCCCACTGTCAGGCCCGCTCTTCTCCACGAAAGGCGCAGGAAGAGAGCAATTCCCACACTAGCGGAGCCTCCCCCACTGGGCTCAGATCTGGACAGACACTGGAAGCTCAGCACTGTCCAAAAAAGGAGAAACTATCACAAATATGCTTCCTTTGAGATTAACATCTCATGGTCTCATCACGGGGAAAGAAGACTATCTGTGTTTATGCATCATCTTACTCCACTCCACTGTGCTGAGGGCACTGAGCAAACCTTTATGTGTGTCCTTTTCTCCACATCAGGTGTTAATTGAGCTCTTATCCTAAGTTTATTTTGAAAGCGGGGAACACGGTTAGAGTCTGCTAAAAGCCATTACAATCCGTGTCGGTGAGCTCCTGATGGACCCAGAGAGCCATGCATTGGGAAATGATAGCTCACTCGATATGGAGCCTCATCAGTTAGACTCACATTCCTTTTCATATTTTCATTGAAAAATGTTTAAGCGACCCAATTACATGATTTAGAATTCAAATCTAATAAGAGATATGAAGCATTATTTAACTGCAGTGGACACACATGCAAGGTAAATTGTGCCAGAAGTACAGCGCAGCACAGGGGGGAAAAAAAGGAGGAAACCATATTGGCTTTCATTTCTAAAAGGAAAAACAGACAAATAGATGTACTCTGAAGTATGCTTCAAGAGGCAGAGCTCTCATGATTATCATTATTCATGTGCTTTAAGATTCTTGAAATCCTCCATCTCCTTAGCGACCAAAACTGAAGTCCGTCGTACATTAATCATTTGACGATATTCTTTATCTTTGTTCATTTCTCTTTTCGGCATGTTCATGAGTGCAGAGAAAACAAAAATAAATAAAAGATCTCCTTCTGAAATGGAAAAGGATGGGTAAACTGGGGATGGACTAAATGAATCCTAAATGTCTACTGATTAGAAAACCTGTGTGAAATCATATTCTCATTTCAGATAAAATTGTAAAACCTTCCTTTTAAGGTGCGGTAATGGAGAACCAATTTGATCTCCTGCACAAAGGTAAACATACTCTCACAGACACGTGGGGCGTTATCAAAGGCTGGAAAAAGCTCATTTAGCATCACTTTAATTAGAATAAACGGTGCCAAATTTGAATTCTCAGACTGAATGTTTTTCCAGTGACTTTTTCGACAAAGATAAGAATTGCATCTAAATGAAAAACACCTGTGTTCCAGGCAAATTATCACTAAAGCGAGCAAAAATAAGCTAGAGAACAATTTGCTGGGATAAAACATTGAAAAGCTTTCATGTGTTGGCTTTAATGTGTTGCTGGGTCCGTGTGCGGTGGCTCTCATCATGCACGCCACAGATCATGACATGGGCAGTCTGTCTGACTGGTGTGCTCAAGGAGACCCAGCGGTGACTGTGGACTATCGGGTGAGAGATGGAGTAACCCCCCAGCCCAGTCTAGCACCCCCACAACCACCTCCTCATCCTCCCCCCAACTCCCCTGGGCTAGGCTCTGGGAGCAAGTCAACCCCAGACCAGCACTGCCAGCCGGGGGGCAATGAAAGGGCTGTTTCATCTTCCCTGTTCATTGCTATTGGAGATCTATGGGCTTGTTTTGCCTCTCTGTTTCTTTATGTTATGATTAAATATTGTCTATCTGCACAATTGATACCTAAGGCCAAAGGGAAGTCACTTTGCCCACACGTAATTTGTAAGCTGTCTCTTTCCCTGAGGACAGATTTGTTCACAGGCAGAGAATCTGTTCTGTATTATCCAGCTGTAACACTGCCTTGCCTTTCGTCTCTCTTTAACGTCATGCCTTCACATTCTTGCTGCTCTGTCTGAGGTTTAAATATTTCCGTCCTCAAGGGGGAGAAAAGGGGGATAAAAACATATTTGAGTGGTAATCATAACCTTCTCAGAGAGAAAAGCCTTTATTCACATGTTACAGGAAAGACTTGGGACGAAAAAAAAAGCAAAAGCTTTGAAGTCATCAAATTTAACACTGATCACTCTTTAACCCCAAATATTTTTAAAGAAGACTTTGATAGGAGGTGTAAAGCTACACTGCTTGATCTAACTGCATGATATCACATTCAAGTGACAGCAAGACCATAACAAGACTTTCAAATAAGCCACTTTAAATTAAAGCTGACAGCTTAAAACAAACATGGGTGACTGCTTAATTAGTAAATGAAAGGAGATATTTCATTTCCTCTGAGTTTCACACTCAGGGCTTAGGGAAGCTCATGGAAAACCTTTCAAAAAGCTTTAAAGAGGCAAAGGCTGAGTTCAGAAACATGTGCAATGCACTGAGAAAATCTCAGTCGTTTCTAAAGACACTGCCATTTCTTATACTAGAAAAAGTAAACATTCCTCTATTATATATTGAGGTTTCAAGGTAAAGACAAATGTAATAATAATTCTATGATATTAAATTCAGTGCATCAACATAATCCTGCCTGATTCAATATTCATAAATATTTATAAAAAACTGAATTTTCTGTATCACCGCTGTTTGTTTAAGCACCAATTTGCCTGTTTTCCTCGCAATGATAGCAAGTGCGGCTTGTGTGTGCAGACATATCATGCGAGTTTCATCTGTGAATTAGCCCATCCTTTCAGACAGGATTTGGTGGATGTGCCTGTGTTTTTAAAAGAATCTGGCTTTTTTCACAGCCTCAGGTCATCACAACAGAATATATTGAGCGCATTATGGATATGAATCCTGGGCCTAGACACGCAGCACAAGGGTCATCGCTTGGAGGCTTTGCGTTAGCTCCACACTTCATTGCCATAAAGCAATAATACACATCCCTGTTAACTCTTCCTTCTTTACAGAAAACAGTGGGATGAGCGTAATTGAATATTATGTGCTGTGGGGAAGTATAATTTTCAGGCTGCTTAAAGATTTCCTGTTGTTTTGTTTTCCAAGAGACACTAGAGAGATGTATTAATAAACATCATCATTTATGATTTCTCACAAACGAACAAGTGAAAATGACTGATAACCTTTGGGGCAGAGTCTAAGTTTACTGCTGTGTTATTGTACTTTGTTCATTTGTTCTGGTAGTAAAAGGTCATTCTCATCCTAACTATTACATTTAGACAATGATGATACACACAAAAAAATAATGCTATCCCCAGCAGCTGTGCAAAATCTAATTGACAATGCTGTTTAAATTTGATTTATAGATTTTCAAAGGGCTGCAGTATCTCAGTGGAGTACATTTGTAGAATGACACTGAATACCCAGAGGAACAGAATAAAGAGCTACATGCTACAACTGTTTCATAGATGTTGCCCTCATTTGGGATGCATGAAAATATTTCTATTCTTAGTTAGAAAGGAGCCTCTGAGAAGTATCTGTCATTGTGACTATGCTAAAATACCGACTAGAGCATGTGTGGCTCTTTGGTAAAATGTTTCTATTTTCTAAGAAGCAAGTGTTCATCTGTAGAATAATTACAGCTATTTGCTGAACCAGGAATTTGTACTGACCATAAGCAAGGCAGACACTGTTATGTGTTTGATTTAACCTTGGTTATTCAAAAAGAGATATTAGCGGGGCTCACACATCTGATATGTCCAAAAAGGATTTTTACACAAGCCGTTGAGTGAGGTCGTTGTGAAATGTTAAAAAAGTCAGTGTTCACGGCAACCCTTAAAAGATATCTTTATGTTTATAGTGAAAATTGAGAAGTGATAGCTTGCCTCCAAAACATATTATCCCTTAAAACGTTAGAAAGAGACAAGATAAAATACCTTCTCGTCTTCCTCTTCGTCGTCACCCATGCTCATGTTCACCTAAGAGAAAATAAAGGGTAGTGGGTGATTTCAAACGAACGCGACATGTGGGCACTGGAGCATTTTTAACAAACACCTAGTAATGAAATTTTCTTTGAGTACATTCACCCCTATTGGGAGAGGCTTGTTTCCATAGAGACTGCATCACAGGGGTGACCTCACACAAAAGGAGAGGTGAAAGAGGGCCTTCCTCACAAGAGCACTGTCACACCAAAGCAATCTCATTTCTCCACAACATAAGCACACAGAAAAACAGAAAGAGGGGAAAAAAACACATTTAATTTGGATGCTGTTGCCTAGATCACTTTATATCAAGTCATCCCTGACCCCAATGTGGTGCACACTGTGACATTGCCGGGGAACAGAGCTGTGTCATTGCCAGCCAGAGGGTCACAGAGGGGTGGCAGAGTCTCCACACTGGATATGAGGGTGAGCCTGGGCTTTAACATTGTCCAGGGACGGCATCTTTGCCAGCAGCCATAAACACAATCACCGGGCTGGGTATGCTGCTTCGGGGAGGGTGTGTAAGCAGGCCAGGCCACTGGCTGGCCGGTGAGAAGGCTTACAACACGGTGAAATTGGGGGGCAGTCAGAAGTGTGAAAGGCATTAACCTTCACAGACATGTGTAGGGCAAACATAATTTCCATAACAGCAGATAGAGATAGTGGTATGTTGTGGGGAGAACTATAGTCCTGCATTTACAGAAGTGGTGAGACTATATCAACAGACTGTAAGCTATACATACATTTACAGTGATTGAATTTTAGTGGCTTCTTACTGCTTCATGTTTTATTGGGCCTCTGGAGACAATGTAGAAACTAATTCAAATAGCTATAAAACATGTGGAATGTTGCTACAACTGACTGTACTGTGAGGTGCGTTTCATAGAACAGCTCCAGTATTATACAGTATAGTGTAAGAGTTGTTAATTGACATCACTGTAAAACAGCAATTTGTCCAATGTGTGCAAAAAGGATTTCATTCCATCAGGGTGTGGGTTAACATATAGATTGAATTTGCACTGCAAGAGCATGCATCTACAGATGTGCATGGATGAATACTGAAGAGTGCAGAGTACTCGTCACTCACCAGGTCCTGGTTGGAACTGGCCTTCTCTGCAGTGAGCTGGAAGTAGTGCCATCCGATGAGCAGAAGCAAGAAGAGGGGCAGCATGAAGAGCTCCCAGTGCCACACCGTCACAAGGAAAATCTGAGAAGACAGGACATGACAGCATAACGCAAAGCCCATCACACTATAGCAGGGACACAGCTTTCAAATCTCAGCAAGCCTGCTCCCAAAACAAAATATATAATGGGTTTAACCACATCCTAAATCTTATGAAAAGCACTACAGACTGTAAAGCCTTTGAGATTTACAGCCGATGGCAACAGATTTTACTCTTAGTGGTTTGAAAGTAACAGACATTCAGGGACAACTTTTAATATCTTGAAATCCTATTTATATACACCAAAAACACTGTGCTGGCAGAGTGCCTTACTGCAGAACAGAAAGTATGACATGGATAGGCATGGTATGCTGTCTTTTAACTAGCACATCAAATCCTCTTAGATTCGGAGACAGCGAGGCTCTCTGACGAGGCGCATATGGCAACTGGAGAAGCATTTGAAACATTTACCCCCTCCGTGGTGATGATACTGAGAAAAGCCAAGACCCCTGGTAGAAATAAGATGGATCACACTGAATGAGTAATCCCTTATAATTCTGTAAAGGAGTGGTGCTAAGCACGTTGCACAACACCCACTGCATTTCACAGTAGAGCGCTAATTGGACGGCTGCATTTAAACCCATTTAGTGACAGCCGAATGAGTCTGTCTCCAACCGAAATTATCAGGAATGTGTGAGGAGGATCACACCAGCAGGTTGACAGGGATGAAATAAAAATGCCCCCCACAGCAAGCTGAATCTTAAAATCTATTATAGTGTGATTATGCACCAATACACTCAACATATGGTCCACTTTTACTTACCACAGACATCTTTCACAATGTAAATTTCAAATCTTTCTCATACTTTATATGCAACAGTTTCGCTAATGAATGTGTCCTTTCCAACAGTTAGATTAATCCTACTTTCTTAAGAAGTTTTTCTTTTTTTTCTTTTTTTACAAGGTTCATTTGAAAACGTTGAGTGTTACTGCTAAACTGAACCCTGGTGATGGTAGCACTGTGCAGTCTAGGCTCAGAGAGCTGGAGGCTGCTTAGAGTATGAACAATATGTTCGAGTTAAGCCTGAGACAGGATGTGAAGCACTGGGGCCTTCAGGCCTCAATAGCAGGCCTGTAAACAGCAGACTGCTCCTGTCATAGCAACCATACAGAGTCCGTGCATGTTGCTCTGGGGGCCGGTCTACCTACTGCCACACCAGGCCTAGGTTCAAATGGCCACCAGGGAAACGTGAACCATGAGTAATGCAGACAACACTGTGATCCAACCGCCCTAGGCTTCACCACTGTACTGCTTATTATCCCTCAATATAACCTGGGAGAGAAGGGCTGAGCCAGAGCAGCAAGCAGAAGCACAGCGGGATGACCAAGAAATAAAGAAATGGACAATATGTTCTTTTTTTGTAAGAGCTCATTTGAATTACGTATACGGTAACAAACTAGAGCTGGTGGGGGATAAAAAAGGTAAACAATGAATATGCATGATGTGCAGAGGTAGCTGCAGTACATCTCTCCTCTGTTATGAATAACCTACGTCATGTGTTGTCACCTCAGTTCCCATGAGGCGATTCTAAAGCGACGCTCCCCTCACCCCAGAGGAATTCTGCTGGCTGGTGGACAGGTAGCTTGTCATATTCCCAGTATTCTCATAAAAAAGGAAAAAGAAAAGAGGGGAAAATGTGCCTGGAAACTGACATGAGCCCAGCAGGAATGTTG